>NC_141625.1:40666129-41378629 GCF_047967505.1 Dipteris shenzhenensis
GTGCATACAACAATGAAGACCAAAGTCAACCATTTGGCCTTTTATACAAGTCACCTTTTGAAGGGAGGGCCAACCTTTTCCTTATACCACTCTCTCTTGTCTCTCTTTTGTTACAACCACTTGGGCCCCTATGGCACCAATGCATTCTCTCAATCTCCTCTTGCTCTTGTGTTATCTTTATATGGGATCTAAATGGCTCTTGTGTTATCCTTGCCAATTTGGATGGTCTCGGTACCTACCTTTGTCCTAAGCCATTTGAGGCTCAAAACTTGTATAGCGAGGTTGATGTTGAGCCATTTGCAGCTTAAACCCCATCGACCCAACTTGGTGTTGAGCCATTTGTGGCTCAAAACCCATATGGCTGGATCCATCACTATGCTCCATGGCTATGGATGTTAACACGTGGTTGAGCAAAAATTAACAACAATATATTTCGCAACAAAAAAGCAATATATTGTTATTTTACTAAACCAACTCGGTGGTTGGAACATCATGCAACTGTGGCTACTTCAACTCAATCACCAGTTATGTGATTGTCCTAAACCAGTGTGGTTGAACAGACATTCGTTGTTGATCAGCCCGGTGATTGAAATTACTGTGTTTCTTAGTACTTAAATTAGTTAAATTTAATTTCTACTATTTGGGTCATATACCACTTAATTTCTCGATCGAGATGGCTTGGACTTAATGCAATTGTCCTAAACTAGCCGTTCAAGACAAATAGCAGTTTATTGATTGAAATTATGAAATTCAAAAATAAAAAGCAATATATTTTTATTTTTGATTGTGAAATTTAGAAATGAAAAGAAACATACTTGTTATTATCTAATATGTGAAGTTGAGATCGTCTGGCTAAAGGGTGCAAAAGCCAAGGTAGAGGAGGTAGAAGCGAGGGCCTTGCGGGCACGAGAGCGCTTTTGAAATGTGACCTCATCCAATATAGGACCATTTTTTGGAAGTCTCTTGAAGATCACAAGATAGAGCATGAAACTACTTGTAATTGGCATTTAAACTTTCATTATATCTTCAAACAATATGCACACAATCGTATCTTCATACAATTTGCACATGAAACACTTATCAACTTTCGTTGATTTGTGAATAAGAAAGCTGGATCAATAAGTACTGTAGCCATGCTAAGTCTCATCAGGAGGATGTTAGTCAGCCATGCTTACAGAAAAATCTGTAAGCACATCTTCTTCATGTGGATCCTCTTCATCACTATCCAACTTCTTGCCTACTTGTAAATAAGCTGCACTCAAACAATTTGCACATGGAGTTGGAGTTCTTTTGTCTCTTTTTCTTAAAATAGTTATGGAAGTCGAAACCCCTTCATGTTTCTGTAGTTATCACAGTAGATGGTGTAACTATAGCCATAGATGGTGTAGTTATAGCCATAGTGGATACTGTCGCTACAGCTAAAGATGTTATTGGGGATATGACCTCAGAGGAAATTGCTATCGGTCACACACTTACTGCAGGTATAATGATGCTTAGTAATGCAGTGATGCCAAGGCATTAAGGGATTTGGGAGATCCTTCAACTAAATCTAGTATAGACTTAAGAAAGTACTTCTTGTTGCTAACCCGTAACTTATATACCAAATGTTTGTCCTTTCTACGATTCTCTCCAAACAATACCAACCATGATCAATGAATTTCTCAATGACATTGACCTTTGGAGCATGACTCTGCCATGATTTTCTGGAAAAAATAAACAACTTAGATTAGATTTCAAACTTCAAGCTAGCTAGTGACATGGACTTTTACTTTTACACAATTTATTTATAAAAAAATTAAATATAAACTAAACTTTAATTATATGATTTCTTTAAATTCCATACTTAAATCAAAAGTTTAAATTTAAATTTCCAACTTTAAGTATCATGGAATTTAAATTTATTTTTAACTAAGAAAATTTCTCTTAAATTTTAAAATAAAAATAAAATAAAAGCATATTATGTTAAAAAATAATTATTTTAATTTCTTAAAGTAAGTTTTTATCTATATTAAATTCATAAAATTTTTAGTCTTTTGAATATATATATTGAATTTAATATCTTTTTAAAATAAATTTATTTTTATATTGAATTACCTTTACGATATAATTAAAGTTATTATTTTAAAAATAAGTTTAGATATAATTGTATAATTTATAAAAAATTATATATTTGGATAAAATAAAAATTCAAATTATTTTAAAATAAAAGTATAAAATAAAAAATGTATAGAATTTATAATTTAAAAAAAGTATAAAATAAATAATTTAAAACATGAATTTATTTTTTTAACAATATATTTAAAAAATACCTCCTCCCTGTGGCCACCCACCCCCTCCCTCCCCCTGTCCTCTCGCCCACCCCTCCTCCCTTCTCTCTGCCACCCGTCTCCCCTCCTGCCACCCCCCCCACCCTCGTCAACCCAACCCCCCCCAACCACTTTGCCACTGAGAGAGAGAGAGAGAGAGAGAGAGAGAGAGATAGAGCTTTTCCATCACTTTGGACAAGCCTTAAACTTACTTAGTTCAAAGCCCATGCAATGTATCATACCCATCGGATATCAATTGCATACTTCGGAATGCATTTTTACATATTTTTTACTAGACTTTAAACCATAAACCCTAGACCCTAAACCCCAAACCTAGACCCTAGACTCTAAACCTTAGACCCTAGACCCTAGACTCTTAACTCTTAACCTTATACACTGACCTATAAACCCTAAATCCTAAACCCTAGATTCTAGACTTTGAACCCTTAACCTTATACACTAACCTATAAGCCATAAACCCTAAAACCTAGACCCTAAACCCTAAAACTTAGACCCTAAACCCTAGACTCTAGACCTTAGACCTTAGACCTTGGATTCTAGACCCTAAACCCTAGACTTTAGACCCTAGACCCTAGACCCTAGACCCTGGATTCTAGTCTCTAAACTCTTAACCTTATACACTAACCTATAAGCCCTAAACCTTAAATCCTAAATCCTAAATGCTAGACTCTTGACCCTAGAACCTTTTCTCTACATCCTAGACCCTAAAACATAGATCTTAGACCCTAGAACCTAGATTCTAGACCTTAGACCCTACATCTTAAAACCTACACCATAGATGCTAAACCCTAGTTAAGCCCTATGTTGTAATTAAAAAGGTATTAAATATATTGATTTGTGCAATAGGGTGGGGGCACCCCCAACCGTGCCCCCAACCTGTTGCACAAATCAATATATTTTATACCTTTTTAATTGCAACATAGGGCTTAGCTAGGGTTTAGCATACCCCCAACCTATTGCACAAATCATGAAAATTTGATGATTTATGCAACATGTTGTGTGCATTCCCCAACCTATTACAAATGCAATAGGTTGGGGATGAACCCAACTTGTTGCACATGCAACAGTTTGGGAGTGCACACAACCTGCTGTGTAAATCATGAAATTTTCTTGATTCGTGCGATGGGTTGGGTTCACCCAACCTGTTGCAAGAATCATCAAATTTTCTTGATTGTGCAATAGGTTGGATGCATCCAACCTGTTTTAAGAATCATCAAACTTTCTTGATTTGTGCAACAGGTTGTGTGCACCCCCAACTTATTGCACATGCAAGAGGTTGAGGTGCACCCAACTAGTTACACGTGCAATAGATTGGGGTGCACCCAACCTGTTGCAAAAATGAAGAAATTTTCTTGACTTATGCAATAGGTTTAATGCACCCCCAACTTGTTGCACAAATTAGGGTGTTTTATAAATTATTGATTGTAATTTAGGGTTTAGGATTAATGATCTATGGTTTAGGGTTTTGGGTCTAGGTTTGTGATCTAGGTCCTAAGATCTAAGATCTAGGTTTTAGGGTCTGGATGTGGCAACAAGGGTCTAGGGTCAAGGTTCCAAGATCTTTGGTTTAGGGTCTAGGGTTTAGGGCTAGGATTTGGGTCTAGGGTTTGCATCTAGGGTTTAATATTTAGGGTTTAAGATCTAAGATTTGAGATCTAGGGTTTAGGGTCTATAGTTTAGGGTTTAGGGACTACAGTTTAGGATTTAGGTTTGGAAATGTTTTATTTGTTTGTTTTGTTAAGTGTTTCTAATATTAATAATTACAAGTGCGAGGTTTTTAGAACCTTTATCAGGGTTGCTAATCTATTTTTTCTAAAATAGGTGTTCACCCTTATAGAGGGCATAGATGTGGTGTTATATGAGAAGAATGTAATGTTCACCATTAGATGAATTCATAGTCTTGATCCTACGAACGTGTGTCATTTCCAACATTGTGGTGAGAGACGATGTGTTATAACAATCACCAATGTGATGAGTCTTAATGTAAACTTAAAACATCATATGACAAAAATGTAATTATCACCATTGGATAAAGGTGTCTAGGTCCTAGAAGCATGCTAGCAATAGAGGGCCTAGGGGAGGAGAACTGTCATGAAGGAAGCATGAAATTCCAGTTCAACAATGGAGAGGGAGAGCTGTAGAAATCTGCCATGAAGAGAATGAGGCTGCTCTGGTAGGGGTGGTCTCAAAATGGAAAGGAAAGCTAAGGAAGGGATCCAGGGCCTTCTAGAGGTGATACAAGGCAAGCAGATAGGCCACCAGTAGACACCTAAGCAAAAACGAGGGAATCTTGCGAAGAGTACTCCTGAAGCTAGCCCATGCTTTCAGGATAGCAACCATAAGAGGGGAAGAAGGAAATTTGAGGTGGGCTATGGTGAAAACCCATCTGGTACTATGTATCCAATCATCTCCTGAAGTGGGCATGCGAGACTGTATGCATCTGATAAAAAAATCCTTCCAAGACTCTTGCCCTAGCATAAGTCCTCTCACAACGACCTTGCAGAGTAAGGCTCTACACTTTAGATCCGGGTCGATAATATCAAACCCCCTTCTCTTGTAGGAAGAATCAAGGTCTCCCAAGCCACCCTGGCTGTAACATCAGTTGTGCGATCTAGACCACTCCATAAGAAGTTTCGTACGGGCATTGCAATTCCATTTTTAGAAACAGTATGCCCCAACACAGCATAGCCTCACAGCTCCAATGACAAGCTCCAATGCTAAGCTCTAGCCCTGACTGGCAACACATGGGCTCACGGGCTCTCTCCCACTTTGGGCACTTAGCCTGGGCGTAGTGACCAACTATCCAACAAACACAACAGGACCATGATCGCTACAAATATTGCAACAAAGCCATGTACTTGGTGCATGCAACAAAGTGGCTCCTCACAGTAAGATCTATGGCCTCAATGGCTTCACGATAGCATCTATGTCTAGACAATGTCCAACATCCATGTAGTTGAGCGACGACTATTCTTCAATGGTCAAAGGTAGCACCACAACAAGTACAACGTCTTCTACATGGTTGATCATAGGCTCAACCACACCAAACCGACTAACTAGTAGCTGGGTTGGCAGGCCTCAACGAGATTGGGACTCACTAGTGAGACGGCACGCTCCAACAGAAGCATCCACAATGAGCCTTCAAGTGACACATAACAAATGACTTATAGCTCCAACTACTTGACATGGCTCCAATGAGCTACAGCTGTCTCCATCCACATGAAGCTGACAGCCCTCCAAAGTAATGCTCATAGCGACTTATGCAAATACAAGCAGAGCTTTGCCGCTACTCTACACACACATTTTGTTCTACCTAAGTCCATGTTGGCGTAGAGACAACAAAGAGAAATATTGTCTTTGTCTCTGCATCAAAATTCATATTCTAAGCTTGAAGCTAGCTGAAAATAATATTGAATTCATTCAAGTGAGAAGAAATGGAGACCCCTTCCTTCATCTGTAGCTCAAACAACCTCTTCATGAGGTAAACTTTATAAGAGGCCATTTCCTTCTCATAAGTGGCACATAATTTCTTCCACAAATCTTCCATAGTCTGCTCATTTACTATTGTGAAATAAACTGACTCTGCAAGATGAAGTATAATAGTAGACTTTGCTAATGCATCCAATTCATTCCAATCATCCTCAGGCATATTTGTAGGCTTAGCTCCAATTCCTGCCAAGGGTTTAATACACTTCTTTTGGATAAGCACATCACTTATCCGTTCTTTCCACAAAGAAAAATTTGTCCCATCAAACTTTTTAATGTTGAAAAACTCCTTTTTAGACATGGAAGAGGATGCCATGATGCAAATGAAACAAAATCCCAAGTCCTAGTACCTACAAGAGAGGAATCACACCAAATACCAGGTGCACCCAAATGTGTATGCCCAAATGGAAGGTAATATCACCAAACCTCAAAGGCTTAAAGAATCAAAATGCATCTGACTCATGTGCATATACTATGCATCCATATGAGCAAATCTGGCCCAAAAGAAAAAACCAAATACAATGGCAAAACAATGGCAATCCCAATGCCAATAAGAGCCAAAATGCCTCAAGCATAAATGTTGTCCATGAGCATATGCATCAACAAAATCTCATCCAAGAGATCATAGCACAACCTGTGCATCCATTGCAATATGTCAAAGTTGTCTCTGAGCATAAAATAGCATCTGTGTGCTAAATTTCCATCAATAAAGTAACCCATAAGGCAATCTGGCCTATCAATGCATCCAAATGTCGTATAAAGCATCCACTGCAACCCAATGCACACCACAAATGAGCACACATGGCTCAGGCTACAACCAGAGTGATTTGCATAAGGTATATCCAAAAATCATGGCCTCACGACAATGATAGCTAGTGAAAACAGAACCTGAATGCCTCAAAACATGGGCATCACTTCATAATCAGACTCAACAAGACAATCTGCAAATATCTCTCTTTTGCTAGAAGTCTAAAATCCCAACCGATGAATGGGAAATGTGGAGTCAACCCTTGCAATTGGCCTATAATCCAAAAATCAAAGGTTTGAACCTTTGAATGGATTTTTGACAGAGAAATAGACAATTCGGTGCCTCAAAGAGATGGAACTTCTCCAAATCTCCACGAAATTACACATGAGCTAGCAACTAGGGGTTTTTGGGCGTCCAGAATGCAAGGGAGCAGACAGGTTTGAAAACCGTGGTCCTAATCATCGGGTCCAACACATGGGCCAAAAAACATTTTTGCAAACATACCTGTTTGTAAACACCACCGAAGTGCAAATGATGAGCAACACATAAGTTTAATAATCTCCTGAGTCCATCGAAACTGACAGATCTACGGATGGTTGCTTCAAACTCGAGTTCCAACACACTAGCAAAAAAATGTTGAAGCAGAGGTAGTGAGTCAGAAATCCAACCAAATGATGCCAAATTCAAGAATGAAGGTGTTTTCAAGAAGTGCAATGGAAACCAAAAGTAGGAAATGGTTGCCTAGCATAGCAACTAGGTGGAGGGAGGGGAGAAAAAAATGGATTAGCTGTATTATCATCCTTTTGAGACCAAGTCAATTCAAGTAGGAGCGTGCTGAAGGCAGTGCAGTGTTCACAAACTATGTGTATGTATGACTTTGTGTGTATACTGAGATGTTGTCCTGACTCAGGTGGGATACTATTGAGTAGATGATCTCGGTGGTTGGCAAAAGTTGGTACCTATGGCTGAAGGCAATTCTGTCACACTCGTAGACCCAGTCAGAGTTTGGTCATTTTTGTTTTGTTTTCCTTGTACTAAAGTCTGATAGACTCCCAGAAAGTAGACAAAATGCTAGTTTCACTTCCTTCATTGATGCTACTAAGAGGGGATGTATACATCAATGATATCGTTCTCCCTCCAAATCCGTCTATCGGAAGAGAAACAAGGTGAACATAGTTCAATTGGCCTGCCTTTTCCTATATATTGGCTTGGATACTTTTATTTTTGGCCAGATGTTAATTGCATTTGTTAGTTCTATGCTTAGGCCAAGGAAGAGAAGATGAGAGAGTGCTCTGACCAGTATACAAAATATGTTCTGTGTGATGTGTTTGTTGTGCCTGAGTTTTCCCATATGTGGTCAATAGTACTTACATATATCGTTGTGGGCATTATTCCTTGTCTTCTCTACTACTGGCCTTAGTGTGGTAGATCTACATTTCCACCATCTTGTAATGTCCCAAGCCTTATACTCCTTGGAGGGGAGGGTCTATACCATAGCACATGTGAATGATGACACATATGAGTCAATGTGAAAAGTCTGTATTTGATAATTTTGGTGGTGAACCATGCTATGGGGGTGTATATGGGAGAGTTGCTTCAAAGGAGGAAGAGTAGTGAGGTCTAGGTGAAAGATGAGATTTTGTGCACAGAGTGCATCAAAGTGCATTTAAAGGGTTTGGGGGATGGTGCGTGGTGCAAGTGTGTATGTGGCTAATTGTGCAGACACCTCCCTATACATCCGAAACTCCTGCTGCTCATGGTCTTCCATTCCTGACTCCTCTGATAGGCTGCTGGCACACTGGCGTTCAATTTCTTCATGGAGGGAGACCGTTAGGTTCCCCTCTTGTGCTAGGAGATGCTGTAAGGAGAAGATCTATTGTTTGTGGGACTCCTGTGATTGAGCGTATCGTTCCTCTGCCTATGCTTGTTGCTCCCCGTTGTGCACAGGTTCGTCTACTTGGTCCATGAGCATCTGGACCAGGGATTCACTAGTGGCGCGATCATCCTTGAGCCTTGTAAGAGTGATCTTCAGCTTACATTAAAAAAAGGAAACAAATTCCCCACTTTCTTGAAGTAAGTCAAACAAAGCTTTCATACCATCACCATACTAACACATGATAATGATTTCCAAATGGTATGAATGATTCTATGACTCCAAACATATGCAAAGGGTGTAGCTCATAGTGAATGAAGTGCTTAGATAAGAAATTTCTCTTAGGTCTTAAGGTAATTTACTACAATCATACAACCACTTCTTTTATGGTCCTACATACTCACCATACCCTATGTCCAAAAGGTCTGGGGTTATCAAATTTCCTCTAGCAACAAACTCTTTTCATAGAGATTCTAAGCACCTACACCCTCCCTACACCTCAAGACTAGTCCCCTCCAGCCTCGCCGCCGTTCCTTGTGAGCACAGAGACCAAGAACCACTCCCTAGGCCAAGCCTTGGGATTAAAGAAAGAATTACTATACTTCTTTCTAAAGGAAATTCGATAGCCTTAGACCTTTTGGAGGAAAGGATTATTCAGTATGTAGGACCAAAATAGGACTAAAGTTATTGGATTGCCATTCAGGATCTTAAAAGCCAAAGGTGAAATTTTGATCCAACCACTTCAACATTGTGAGCTATGACAATGATTTGAAAATGGTATGAATCCAATTTTCTTTGAGCAACTTTCATGCACCATGCATACAAGTTTTGCAAATGTAGCACACAAGGCTCCCCTCCTCTAACCTTTCATTTTCCTATGCCACATCCATAACCCTTAGAATATCCTTCACACTTAAAAGTTGAAGTGCGCATGGATGAGGGACAGATCTAATTAGATAATTTACCCTTTGCAACCCCTCTCCTATGCAACCCTTGGCTTTGCCCCTTGTACTACCCTTTTAGCATCCCCATGAAACATTTGAAGAAGAACATCCATTGAATGTGCAATCCCAATTGACTAAATGCATTTCATGAACCTTGTTTAACATTCCAAATATCTTTATCATCTTGAATTCAAGCTAGTTGTATCTCTTTCCTTTTTACTACTCAAAATTTAGGATTGTGGGATGAATGCTAACAACTATTATATATTTATTTTCTAATAACAATATGACATGCTCCAAGCAAGAAAGCTTCAAGTTATCTTCTTCCTCTCATGTCTTTCTATGAGAGAGAGAGAGAGAGAGAGAGAGAGAGAGAGAGAGAACACAATTCTCGGTATAGCCGGCAGCAGCCAGAACAATCCACCATGGAGGAATGGAGAAGATTTTTGTGGAGCTTGCTCCAAAAGTCATAAGAAAGATGAAGAATGAAGACCCACAATGGAAAATGGAATATTCATTTTATGATAGTTTCATGTGAGCATTTCCATAGAACTAGGGAGAATGAAAATTGTTGAACATGAAAAGTGGATAAACACATTAAATCCAAGTAATCACAGTCTACAAAAGCTTTTATTGGAGCTTGCTTCAAAAGTCATAAACATGATTAAGAATGAAGATCCATAATGGAAAATGGAATATTGATTCTATGATAGTAGGGCAAATGAAAACTATTCACAAAAATGGATAGACATATTGAATCTAAGTGATCATATCGTCCACCTTTTGTCCATTGATTTTGAAGAGGATATGGCCAAATCCAAAGCCATAGGTAGCGTTTCTCTAACTTACACTAAAGCATACAAGAGGAGGACAAAAGTACTCGTCCAATACATGCAAGCCAACAACTATTAAGAATTAAGGAAAAAAAAAAAACCCTTACACACACACACACAAAACAAACTCTGTTTAATAATATATGCATATAGAAGCGCTTTTTGTATTCATCTTGCACTTGGTGCTCTAGCTAAGAAGAAGACATCAAAGATGGAAAATGAAACAAGGTAGGCCTTGGAGGTTGCTGAAGAAATCTTAGATGTCTTAATAATCAAAATGGAGTTTGTTTGTGTGAGTTCTTAGGATCTCTATTTTGAGATTCTAAGATCTCTTTTGTGAATGAGTTTGTTTGTGTGAGCTCTTAAGACCTCTCTTTTTAGATTCTAAGATCTTTCTATGGAGTTTGATTTCTATTGTCTCATTGCCATGGAGGTCTTCTATGAGAATGGACTCCCCTTAAGGATCCACCCACTAGACGTGCAGTTGTTGTCGCATGAATTTGTGCAACCGGCGGTCCTTATATTAGTCGAGCAGCTAACTTGTGTCCAGTTGCACATGAATTACCCATGTAACATTGAGCATTGTCCTTGCTCTCTTGGGCTTCACTCCATTTGCTCTTCGCTCATCTTTCTTTCAATCCCTTTTCCTTGGGGGACCTCGCCAATGATGCGATCATCATCCTTGTTGTGCCAAGCTTGCGGCATATCAGGATCCGTGGATGCAAGAAACTCTGTGATATATACTAATGACTCTTGCACAAGCCATCCCTCTGCCATGCTTGCTTCCGGTCTTGCTCTTTGTCTTACAAACCCCTTTAAAGTTTTCATAAACCACTCGAGAAAAAACATCCATCGATTATGAACGGTACCTGCTATAGCCATCTCATCAACTATGTGCACAAGCAAGTGGACTTGAGTTGTCATAATGCTTGAGGGAAAGTGCTTCTCAAGCAAGCATACGGCTTCGATGGATTCCACCCTAGCCTTCTCGATGCTCGATATAGAGATCTCTTTTTGAGATATCCACCTATTTCACATGTCCATGCATATGTAAGATATTTGAGATATCCACCTATTTCACATGTCCATTAAGAAAATACATAATGCGATTTGATAGTAAGCATACCTCACAATACCACAGATCTTGAATATAGCATTTCTAACATCTTCTTATAAGCACCCTTTTATTGTAATTGGAAGGATGAACTATCAAAGCAACAATGAAGTCATGTCAACAATATAACCTAATAATAATTACGCTAACGCATCACTATTATCAGTACACTAATTCTACTTAGAATACCTGTAAGACCTTGTGCCAATCATGGGACTTGAGGCCACTAAGCTTATTGTCCTTTGAAAATGCTCCTTTCAAGCAATGCATGTACCCTGTCGGTGTTTGAAAAGAGGCAATGTCTACCTTGATCACTGCCTCCTCCCTCGTAGAGAGGATCCACGTTGCTTTCGGGAGGACAAATTTTCCCGAAGCATGCACTTGGGGCCACAAACGAGACATCCTATTCATAGCACGCAAGTCTTCTCGCACTCCTCTCGAGTCCTTGGAACCAACCAAGTGTGCCCAAATGGTAGCCCCCACATTCTTGAAGATATGCATGGGATCCAAGAGATGATTGATTTGTAACTAACCCCAATAAGGAAGCTCGTGAAAGATTGATAGCCTCTTCATACCAGGAGGAGGTTTCTCTCCATTCACCCTCCAAGCTTGAATCCAATCACTTGCTTTCAAATATGATGGTGGTGGATCAATCTGACCTCCACGTGCGAGTATAACCTCTCCGTAAGCCACTTCGTGCTCCCGGGCATTGGCGCATCATCGGATGAGCTTCCACTCGTCCCTTCCATCTACACTTATAAAATCACAACATAAGCATGAAGAGGAGATATTGACAATTATAAGCATAGCATGTTTGAGCTTCTCTTAAGGCCATATAAAAAGAACGACGTCGCTATATAGTAAGGATTGAAACAAAAAAGCCTATATAGTAAGGCTATATAGTAAGAGGAGAAATTGACAATTATAAGCATAGCATGTTTGAGCTTCACTTGAGGCCATATTAAAAAAATGAACAGTAAGCGTCGCTATATAGCGACGCTGTCGGTTAAAACCCGAAACGCCAAAACGCGTGGCGTTTTGCTCAATCCATTCCCTAATCTCTCAAGTAAGCAACATCTGAGAAGAAGCGATTACACCATCTTCACATCGACTTGGAAGAACAATATGCTCCAGCACAAAAAAGACGAAAGGATACGGTGTTGAATGCTCAACAGCGGGAAAATATGAGAAGAGAAGGGCTTCAACATATTGACTTATGGTGCGATGGAAGCATATATCCAAAATGTCAAGTAAAAAACTCTACACCTCCATTTGTCAATCCCAACACATTACTGAGGTTTGCCGGTGATGGACAAAATGGACTTCTTGGTTATATTTCAGCGTAGTCTGCATTTGCGCGGAAACATATAAAATGATATACCTACAAGAAAAGGGGGCCAAGATGGAGGAGATAGCCATTCGTGCAAAATTGGAGCAGCAGTTGCAGAATGAAATTGAGGAGCATTCAAAGAGTAAAAAAGAGTTGACAAGAGCAAGAAAGAAGAGAACCGTGCTTGGAGACAGACAACGTAGCAGGAAGATTAAAAACATTGCAAATTTGAAGGCTGGGACTGGTGGATGCAAGCGACGAATTCAGGAAGCAAGGTTAGATTGAAATTTATCATTTTGTATACTCAAAAAGGCTCTCTTCCAGACTATATCTATTTCGTTGATTGTTGCAAAATAAGAATGGAGGTGCTGAATAATATAGTCATATTGTGTTGTTATTACAGGAAATTATTGGAGCCTGCAAAAGAAAATATGGACCCGAACCTTCTTCCTGTTAAACAAATGAAAGGATTGCTTTCTTGCGGTGTAGCAAAAGGTTTGATTGAGGAAAAAAAATACAAAACAGTCAAACGCAATGTTGTAGAGGACTTTGTATCCAATAATCAAGTTGATGGCACTATAATCCAAGAGGCTCTTGATGTTAGTGGAGTTAGCAGGAAGGGATATAGTTCGATTTTCCATGCGATATCCTCAACTTTGAAAGATCAAAGGATTAAACGAGTTTTACTGCCAAATCCAGCAACCGTGTGGAGGATAAGAGGTCATTTGAATGAAAGTATAGATGAATTTATTGGGCAATATATCCATATTGAAGAAGTATTTCATGGTGTTAAAGGAACCACTGTGTATGATCCTTGGAACAATATATTTTTAGATCTGCAACAACTTCAAAAAAGAATGGTCGAGTTTTATGGAATAACATTTGAGGAGTGCAAAGGCATTTTGAAATTTGTTATCAAACTGGATGAGTGTGAGGTTGTAAAGGAAAAGAAAATGGAAAGAGTTACTATTACATTGATGAATGGAGCGATTGATACATCATTGACTGAAGCGAGTTCGAAGTATTTTAGTGTGCAGTCAGAGAAACACATATGGTGGTTAGGCTCGTTCCAAGTATGATCATGGGTTGTTTTATACTTGATTTTGGTCATTGTTTTCAAATCTGATATAGTAATACTTTTGTTTTCTATAATCTCACAGGTGAAGACTGAAGACCATGAAACACTAGATTGGGTGTTTCACCACACGGAAATACCAACAATAATCAAAAGACAAGTGCAAGGCGAGAATCTCCATGTTGCAGGAAAAGGTGATTTTCAAGTAGAGTGGCACATGGCCGGGGATCTTAAAACACTTAAGTGCATGTATAACATTAGTAAAGGAGGCAACTCAAAGTCTCCTTGTCTTTACTGCAAAGAATCAGCTCAAGTAATGGATTCAAAATGGTGGAAGAGAGCACCTAATAGAGATAAAGTTGACCCTGACTTCAAGGCCATTCTGGACATTCCACTATGTAATGTTCACATCTGCACATTGCATGGTCTATGTCGAATTATTGAGAAATTGGTATTTTTATATATTGGATTTGCTTGGAAACTCCGTCCCGAAAAAAATAGAAAGGATGCTCTTCAAGCATTGGAAAAAGTGTTATCCGATATAGGTCTGCATGGAGGAGATGTTCAAATCACAAAGGATTTTAAAAAGTCTACCAATGGCAAGGAGATACCAATCAAGCCCTCTATTGGTGGTGTTAAGGCAAGAAGATTCTTGTCTCGACCCAAACACAGTAAGCAAGTAAGGCAAGGTAGAGCAGTTTCAAAGATTAATTATGGATTGTGGAAGCAAGTCCATAATGCTGTGAAAGATCATGAGGCAGATGGGGAAGCACGAAATAGGAAGGCAGAGGTGTGGAGGTCTCTTGATCAACTCTTCATGTTCTGTGACAAAGTAACATGGACAAAGAGTGATTACAAGAACTTTGAGGAGGCAATTAAACATTTTGGAAAGTCAATGAAAGACACGTGGACAACCTGCAATATAACTCACTACATGGTAAGGTTATGTCTTTTTCTTTTACTTAAGTGTGATCTTCTTTTTTTTTATTACTTACTATGCATTCTTATGTCTTACAGCATATCATATACAACCACCTTCCCTATTTTGTCAAAAAGTATGGATGCCCAGCTATTTGGTCTACCCAAGGCATGGAGAAGTCTCACTACATGGCACGTAATGCAATTTTTAGACACCTTGGCCCGGTATTCTTCGGCTCTATGTATTGCAGCATGGCCTGTTGCTTGGGCTACGACCATTGTCGATTGACTTTCATGCATAGAGAGCTGGGCTTGGATGAGACTGGCAGAGAGTTGTGAGGCTTATTCCTGCCTCCTTTGTAAAATCGTGTGGGTGACCTGTGGGAGTTGTGCCATGGCTTCAAAGAGGTTTAGCTCCATCAGGTCCACGTAGGACAACTACTCTGCCATCATGTGGCTATAGCCACCTGTTGCCTTATACTAGGGCATGCTGCAAAATTGTAAGGCCTTCGCTAGGCCTACCCAAGGAGTGGAAGAGGTGCCGATGGCGAAGGATTTTGTCTCCTGAGGTGTGGTGGAGACTGAGACGTAGGGCACAACAGGGGTGGTCAACGTAGCTTCACAATCCTAAAATCATGAGGAACAAGACATAGGATACTATGCCACTTGCTTGGAAGCAATATTTGTTAGATTGTCTAGACTGTGTGGCTCTCTCAAAAGCCACATGAAAGGATGTGGGTTAATGCTCAGTCAGTGCTCAGTCAGTGCAACATGATGATGCAAATTGATGTGATGCATGATAATGCAACATGATATGATGCATGATGATGTCCTCAAGATCATCTTCCACCTTCATCCTTTCCTGTTTAAATTATGCCTTGCACTTAATATAGGTTGATCTCCTTCCTTGGTGTTCCATATCATGTTTTGTTTTAGTGCATGCCTCTTATCTCTCCTTAAATCTAGAGAGCCATCCTTTAAATGCCTGCATTCCTGTTGATTGGGAACATTAGGAAGAACTGGTTCTTCTTCATTTCCATGTAGCTTTGGAGATGCTTTCATCAGCTACATTGATTATTTGAGTGGAAGCTACCACTTGTTGCCACTAAGTGAGGCAATTATTTTAGTGGAAGCTACCACTTGCTGCCACTAAGCGAGGCAATTTTTTGAGTGGAAGCCTCCACTTGTTGCCACAAAGCAAGAGCAGCCATAACTCAAGAAGATAATTTAGTTGGTAATCAAAAACAAAGTTAGCTTTGAAATATGATGACCAAAGGGTTTATCTATATATTTCCAAAGGTGACCAGATTAATCATCATTGGAGGGAACATGCTGTGCTCAAGATTCAATGCCTATTAAAAAATGTATCTTTGGAGATGCTTTCATCAGCTACATTGATTATTTGAGTGGAAGCTACTACTTGCTGCCACTAAGTGAGGAAATTATTTGAGTGGAACCTACTACTTGCTACCACTGAGTGAGAGCAACCAGAACTCAAAAAGACAATTTAGTTAGTAATTAGGAACAAAGTAAGCTTTGAAGTATGGTAACCAAAGTGTTTATCTGTATATCTCCAATGGTGACTATATTAAACATCATTGGAGGGAAGACTCTGCACTCAAGCTTAAATGCTTATTAAAAAATGTAACTTAGGAGATGCTTTCATCACCTACATTGATTGAGTACATGTTTTCACTCAATATGTGGCACTTAATTCAAGTTATAGATATTCAATTTGCATGATAGAACAATAGCTACTCGTGTGCTTGTTGGTGGCACTAGCATAGTGGTAGTTCCCTATCTGTAATTGCTTGCCACTAATAGAACAATGGTAGGTATTATTTTGCCAGTACATACAACTAAAAGAGAAGTATCCCTTTTGTGCTTTTGCTTGTCATAGGCAAACTTGAAACTCCCTATCTATTAACATTTTCCAATAATTTTAACGAGTACTTACAAACTAATATGTTTAATGAGTACTAACAAACTAATATATTGAATGTAGGTGGAGTTATTTCTTGCTTTCAAGCAGAGCCATTTGGAGGTATAGATTCAGCAAAGGGCCTTTGAGAAGTTGAAGCCTTACTTTGTGCACAAGCTTAAGGATCGGTACACTTGTTGCTACATCACACGTGTGCAGATGTCTTTTTTGAAGGATGATGTAAACCACTTATGACATGTATATTTTGGTGTGCACAGAGCAAAGTGCAATTGTAGATGTGAAATTTGTGGTTCAGGTGATAGATACAACATAGGTGTGAAAACTTTTACAGGCATAATTGTGCTTTGGGAATCTGTCCTTTTCCCAAAAGCAATCTGTGCCAACTACCATGCCCTTAAGTGCTTGGTGGGACAAAGCTCTTCATGTGGAGCAAGAAAAATGGCATGTTGCCTAAGGGAGGAATCATTTAGTGCATGTACAGTGTCTATAAAGATATTTGAGGATGTCCAAGTTGGAACCATGGTTGATGGGAAAAACAAAAAAGGAAATTTCTTTCATTTAAAGAGATGCAATGCATGGAGCTTTTGGTAATTTTTAAGGACCACTTGAGCAAGTTTATAAAGGATAACTTTGTCTATAGATGGCAGGTAGAGAAATTCGAGGAGTGTCCTGCTCGCTTCCTCGAAGAAGTGGTGGTATCTGTCATATACACTTTCAAAGAATAAAACAAGATCCAATCCATGCATTGTCACTCCAACGAAGTTACAATCTTTGTCCAAATTACATATGTGCATATTGTAGGCATCGTCCTCAAATACTATCACTTTTATATATTCAATGATAGGATGCATGACACTCTTTTTTTTCAGTATTGCTTTATGCTCTATTATAAATGGCTGAAATATCAAGGCATTCAGGTCAATGAACATTAGGTGTAGTCAGATGGAGCAGCCTCACAGTTCAAAGCAAAGAGGCCATTTTACTTCGTTGCTCAATATGGCACAATGATAGGAATGAAAATGACACATAATTTTTTTGGTACAGGACATGGAAAGGGGGAACATGATGGTGCAGGGGTTGTTCTTAAAAGGCATCTCACTCATGAGCAGCTAAATCCAAATGGTGCAAAGCTCCAATGTGCAAAGGAAGTAGTGTTATTTCTAAGAGAGACATTGTCCGAAGGGGCTGATACCACATACCCCTCAACAGCTCGATCCATTACCAGAGTGTTTTGGGAAATCAAGGAAGGTGATGTAAACAGAAGCAAAAATTGGGAATGTAAAGCTGTGCCTAATTCACATGAGTTGCATTGTGTGTCGGGATATTGTTTAACAAATGGAATAGCTTTCAGGCGCATGAAATTTTCATGTTTTTGTAGCACCTACATGCAGGGCAAATGGAGGAGGTGTTCCAATACATCACACGTGCCCTTTTGGGAGTATGTTACCCTAGAACCCTTAGAGAATATCATTGAAGATGAGGATGAAACCGATGATCCATCATTTGAAGGACACCATGATGCCTTGAGTGATGTACTTTGTATTGGTGATAATTTTGTTGTTATAGCTCTTCCTAACAATGATGAGCTTGTGGATTTCTATATTCTAAAATGCACACAAGGGAAGGAAAAGACTGACGTTCCACTTAAAGACACATGGAGGAATGTTTGTGGTCGAGGCTCATTTGTGGTCAAAGGATTTTGGTACAAGAAAAATCAAGGAAATCCATACGAGTACAAGCTTTTAAAGTTGGAGCCTAAAGTCTTCATTGAGTTTCACCTTGTTAGATCTATCAAGTTTCTAATGGAGTGGGAAGGATGTGTGAGAACATATGTATTGTCCTCTGAAGTGTATGAAGCTATTTATAACAGCATTTTATTTTGATATGTAGAACAAGCATCATGTAATACAATGCTATTACATAATCCGAGAAGTTACCAGAGATTGGAAATAGGAACAAGTGTAGGCTACCACTTACTTGATTGATAACTTCCATTAAATGAGATACATTTTGTTCTCTATTTCAGTTGGTTCTTTTCATGACATTGATCTCATTTGCAAGAAATGGCAATGCTGCACTTAATGCAGAATAGGTATATACATTTGTGATGACTAGGCATCCACATTTAGGTGCATGGAGTCACGGTGCCTCATGCTACCCTAGTGTCAAAGAAGAGGGTTAATATTGTGAGCAATGTTGTCGTAGGTGGTTTCTATCAATTTTTCCCAGAGTAGGTGATCTCTCTCATGATGCTAGCTACCAGCTATTTTATGGCTTGCTACCACCTGGGTAAATTATGTGTGGTGGTAGCTATCACCTATTATGTTGGTAGTTACCACCTGGCAAACATTATGCTCTCTGTTGTGGTGGTAGCTACCACCTAGCAAAAATTATGCTCATTGTTATGATGGTAGCTACCTACAACTCAACCGCTAGCAACCACCTAGCATTAATTCAGTCTCTTTTATGATGGTATCTACTAGCTAATTAACTGATTGACTAACCTCAAACCCCTTCCCAAAAAATCATGTAGACAAACAATCCAAAGATTCTAGAATTCTCAATCTTTCAGTCAGTTGTACACAACCATGCAACACACACTTTAAGAGGATATTAAATACCACATGTTGATAGAATACTAAAAAAGCACCATTTATTCATGTAAAGTGAAATACATTATCTTGGATCACATAGTCCCCAGAAGGGTGTATCAAAAAGTAATTACAAAAAGTACCAACAGATTGTAATCTTTTTCGTTACATTGCAACATGACTCCAAGTCTTGCTAATGCTTCATTACATACATGGACTCCATATCCTTCTCATTACATAGCATATTCTATAGCACAAATGCTCTTGGATCTTCTACTTCTTTCCTTTTAAGTAGCCATGGCAACAGAGCATTGGTGAGGAAGAAGGGGTCTTGCTCATCATCCGTTGGGTTGAGCAATGTCGAACAAATCATTGACCAAGATGCATTCATCACGTTCTTGTACTTGGTGTCATCAACTAGCAACACCTCATATGTTCTCCACTCAGGATGCCTTGCAATCAAGTCCTTCACACATTTCATGAAGACTAGCTTGTTGTGGTCATTTAGATCCAAACCCTAGATCCAAACCCGGCACTTGCGCGAGTGTGAAAGATGTATCCATGCAATTCTCCTGTGATAGGATATCGCTCCAAATACTTGGAGGTAAGTTCTCAAAGCAATCTTCCAATGTGTGTTGAATGTTATTTCTCATGCAAGATGACCATAAGCATAGAATAAACTCGCTAGAGCAAGAACAAACAAAGTGCTCCATGGACGATGTAAGTGAAGGCATGGCTTGTGTAGAATTGTCTTTTTACATGTTGAACCTTGTATGTAACTGCATCTGCCTTGAAATCAACATTCTCCTTCACGCCCTGAATTTGCATGTACCTTAGCAAAAGTAAACCATTCATATCCATAACTAGCACTTTAGGGGCTACAATGTGAATAGTGTTTTTTAGAGTAGCAAGTGGTGCCACACTCTACTCTTGAATTTCATCCACATTCATGATATGAGCAAGTCTCCTTTCCACAACTGCAAGTGTGCCTTGTGGGTAATCCTAATCTCATTTACTCTTTGGTGATATTTCTAAGGAATCCACCACAATAATTGCTCCAAGTTCATTCTTTGGCTGATATGCGGCCGTGCCTCCCTCTCATGTGCATGGTGGATCACACCCAACAACCACAGCTTTGATGGCACTGAGTACATCATGTGTAATCCAAAACCTTGGTCCTTGTAAGAGTCTAGGACCACTTCCATGCCTTTCAGTCCCCATGGCAACTTCTAGGAAAGTCTGGTGCAAAAGGACTATGTGCCTTCTGAGGAATCCTCAACACTTCCCTCTTGTTCATTTCTTTGATGATATGCATCCCTACCTTCCTCTCGTGAGCCATGTGTATCACACCCAATTGCCATAGCTTTCATGGCACACAGTACATCTCCCACTGCACGATGCAAGTCCAAGCCAAAACCATTGTCCTTGCAAGCGTCCAGGAGCACTGCCATGCCCTTCATTTCCCATAGCAATTTCTAGCAATAGTCTATAACATAAATATCTATATCAAGACACATGACATTATTTTATAACTACTTGTACAATCAAGGTTACATATTCATGATGTACAAGATAGGGGGTATGAGGAGCATATGTCAAAGTGCTACATTGCAATGCACAAGACAACTTTATCGGATAATGGGCTAGAAGAGAAGACATTGAAGAACACAAAATTTCATTGAAAATGATTGTCAGTGGGATATTACAAAGCCAGAAATAGCCATAGTAATTTGATAGATTATTTTTTACAAAACTAGCTTCCGATAGAAACAACTAGAGGCAAGCATTTTTTGGCCTTGGAAGTAGCAGCACCTTCCCTTGCATCTTGACTAGTGTCATTCTTCGTGGTAGGCTCAATTGTCATGCTAGTTTCTCCTGCAAGAACAATCAATTAGTAAATGGATACAAGACACATCCATCATTAGCAAAGAAAGGAAAAGGCCAACTGAATTCATCTCTTCCAAATTTCCGTTTTGTTGTTTTTTGCAAGAGCGTCAAGGTCTCTGCAAGTGTAGGGCTCCCCTTGCTTCCATTTCCTAATTTTGAACTAGCAGGTGTCTTGTCCAAAAACCGAGGGACCCCCTCACTTATATCTCCCAAATTTGAACCACCAAGGTCTTTGTCACATTGTCTCCCAACACCCCCATGCTGTCAGTAGGAGGAATTGGATTTGGTGCATTCACTTCTACTCACTCCATTTCACTAGAAGTATGATTACCATTTGCCTTGTCCAGAGAATCTAGCTCAATTGAAGGGATGTCATCTCTCAAGTGTTTGAGAAAATCAAACAAAATCTTGTTCAATACTAGCAGTAGTGAGCAATGATTCACCCACTACGAGATAGCCAAAAACTAAAGATGTAAGGACTACTTCAAGTAACATTTGTATATACTCAATCATGTTGCAAAAAAGAAGGAGGAATAACTAGTCATGTCTTATACCATTCTGAGGACCCTCATTAACAACAGTTGCTTTCGGCTCATAGCTTACTTTTTTAGATGTATTCATCTGCTCAAACACACAGTGGTGGGAGAAGAAGGCATGCTGTGAGACGGTGCATGCATATTCTTTGAAAGAAAGATGCTATCATGCATGAAGTAAATCAATAAACTTGCAAGCTATATTTAAAACCTCACTAGAGTTACTAGATTGTCAACCTTGGGCACTCTCGATGGTGTTCCTTTCTTTTTTTTCTACAGAGGAGAAGGTGATGCTGGACTATTGACCTTGCGCATTCTCGATGGTGTTCCTTTGTTTTTTTCTTGCGGAGGAGAAAGTGATGGTGAAGCTGAATGTGAACATGGAGTCACTGAATTCCGTTTTCCTCTCCCTGCTTTCTTTGGAGAGACAGAGTGGATGGGGGAGGTAATCTCCTTCTTATGCATCTTCATTCTTGGTTGTGTGTAGCTTATCCCACATATATCTTATGCATCTTCATTCTTGGTTGTGTGTAGCTTATGCATCTTCATTCTTGGTTGTGTGTTGCACTTTTTCTCTAAGTTTTAAATGTTGGAAGACAAGCTCGGGTATGCTATCCCACATATATGTTACAGATAGTTGGATATGCCTATCGGCACTATGATTGGTGTGCTAGTAGTTAGTAGTAGTCAGACCATGGTTCACAGACCATGGTTCATACCGATGGTTAGTTCTTATTAGTCCAGTTAGGTCTTATCTTGTGGTTTTAGTTTTTTTAGTGTGCTCACTTGGTTGATGTACTGTCTTTTTCCTTCTAGTATGGAATGACTGTGTGTTGGATGCTGCTTGCCCTTTTGGTGTTCTTTCTCATACCTGGGTGTTCTCGCTTCTGCTACACTATCTTCTTTGACATGGTATCAGAGCACTTCAATGCTTATGGGTGAGTTGCTGTGGTAGAGTGGTGTATTGAGGTAGAACCCTAGTCGTTTTTGAGGATAAGAGAGACGTGCTAAGCATGTGTTGAAGAATTCTTGGCTTGTCCTCCCTTTTACAGGTAGCTTTTGGTCATGACGTCAAAATTTGGCAAACGAATACTCTACATTACTCAATTTTGCCGCTTTGTTTTTTGGCCAAATTCGATCATTTACCTCCACAAATTGCCATTTTAAAATTTCTATGAAGAAATCTGGCATATTAAAGCTGTGGAAGTTGCATCTACTCAAGTCTATTGAAGACTATCCATCAAAGCTTGGAGGCTGAGGGAAGAAGACCTCTTGAAGGTTCTCAAGAGATTGGTTTCCACTTATAGTTAAAAAAGAAATACAGGTGCCTTGTTTCTCTACACTACACTCGTTTTTCTTATTCATTTTAATGCAAGGACTGGCATAGCCCACCACTATAGGGGTGGTAGACTTGTGCCTGGGGATAGGTTTTCTTGCAGGTACATACACTTATAGAGACAATGGTTGACAGTGGTTGATGCCTTACTATGCATGAGGTTATGCTTATATGTTGTCATATTGCTGAGTGATCCTATGCTAGTGACATACTACTGGTGGATGCATCTTGGGGCCTGATATGGTCCATGGTTGATGCATGATTTTGTAGTGATATTTGAATATTTGCAATGGATCAGATGCCTTTGATCTTGCTGTGATACAGTGGTTGGTTTGATGATCTTGATGCTTGGTAAGCGGTTGTACTTTTTATGCCTGATTCTGACTACATATTGATTGTTGTTTGCTCATGCTATGAGCTGCTAGTGATTGACTATTGGAATATTGTGAGGCATTATTGGACACCTTGATTGCCATTATTGGTTGGTGTGTTGCTTTGCCTTGCCACTGAAAGGAGCAAAGTGCCATTTTGATTCCAGTTGATCAGTTGTGCAGTGGTAACTGGAAGTTCTTGGACTGCAGTCAAAAGTGTGCAGGTGGCTATTTTCAGCAGTAGATATCAAAAAATCCTTAAGGAATTTGGATCTGCACTGAACTGAAAGTTTGTAGAGCCATGCACTGGCTACATTTTTGTTTTTGACAGGTTTTTGCATCCAAGCTAAGGTGTGAAAGGCATTGATAGTCCAAAACAATAGAAAGTTGCAGGAATCTATTTTTTTGTAATTATGGCAAGTGCAAGTGGGTCTAATAATATCATCCAAATTATTGGTGAGAAATTAGATTACCATAACTATCCCATTTGGAAATTTAGAATGGAGAACTTTCTTATTGGAAAAGGCTATTGGGATTTGGTTACAGGTGATGAGAAAGAGCCGAATTTGCCAGAAAGAAATGCTTCCACAGAACAAGTTAAGAATCATAAAGCTTGGCTAGAAAGAATCTTTAGAGAAGCTTCTTTCTTGGTCGCAATGCAAAGTGCCTCCATGTATGTTGTTGGATCTTTACTCATTACTTTTGAGTGAAGATGAGGCTCCAAAGCCATAACAAATTTGCTCATCTTTAAGTGCTCCATCCCTAAGAGACTTTGAGGGGACGATGATGCAGATGCCACAGCTCACAAAGCTACCCTTTGCATATGTATATTCTGAAAACAAGAAGAAGAAGTGTGCAAAGGCATAAACCAAGATAACCTTGCCCATTTGGATCCAAATGTGAACTTCATGGCCATGACCACATCCTTTGCAATCTTGCCCTTGTACAATTGCAATGTCCTCGAGTCCACAATGTTGCAATCCATGTCTTGAAGTTGTGGTGGTGCAATGCTTTATAGATAGCCATAGCTTGATGATGTCCTTGGAGTGATGTATGTTGCATTACACCAATACACATTCTTCTTTCGCAAGGAGGACACGGAGGGTGCTTCACTGGTTTTCAATATCTATTTCAGATGCCATGGTTATGCAAATTCTGAACTACAAATCTCCCAAGAATGCATGGGATATCTTGACAAGATATTATGGCACAACTACAAGTGCCAGGAAAATTCAACCGAAGCAAAAGTTCAACAATATGTCAAGGCAGGGTAGAACAATACATGAGTACGTGACTGAAATCAAAACCATAGCTGATCAATTAGCTTCTATTGATGCTTCTCTGGATGATGATGGCATGGTTGCAGTCACTGCTTAAATATTTGTACAAATGTAAAAAAATTAGCCAATAAAGCTTTACAATGAAATAAAATGTCCTCTAGTGATCCTGAATATAAGTCTTTTGACACTTCCATTTCGGTGAGGCCAAATATGTCGGATTTCAATGAACTGGTTGCTCTTTTGATACATGAAGAAGTGAAGCTTGGGCTGAATATTGGTGCTAGTAGATCCAGAAATAGAGATGCTATTTTTTTCTCTAATCAGAGAGGTAGAGGTGGTAGAGGCAAGAGTGCCTCTCAAATACATACATACATACATACATACATGCATGCATATATATATATACATATGTATGTATGTATGTATGTATGTATGTATATACCGTATGTGTGTGTGTGTACACCCTGGGATTTTCCCCATAAATGATTGGAAAGAGGTCCTGTTCAATATCAAATGGGATCTTGCAAACCCTAATGCTAATTCTTTAAGGGGTGAGAGCATCTTTAGGAGTGCTGTTTTTTATCCTCCTCTTGCTTATCAAGAGCCTGTCCGATTATATAACCTGAGCAAAATGGGTATCAGATTCATTGCAGATGTGGTAGATGAATAGGGGCAAATTCTTACTTTTCCACAGGTCATATCCAAATACATGTTTGGAATGCACCATAGGCCTATCTGGAAGAAAATAAAAGATCTTCTGCAGCGTTTCTTGCCCATTTCCCAGCTCTCACATTATAACAGGTTAGCTGAGTGGAAGTTATGTCCTTAAGGGCTGAATATGCGGCCTATAGCTTTACACAAACTCACCTCTATGACAACATACAGGCTACTACAACCCATGCCTTGGATACACACTTATGCAAATCATTTATGGCATATGCAAAAACCCCTCTCTTGGTGGTCAAGGAACTTGAGTATTTTATGGAAGGCCAAGCTGCCCCTCAAACAAAGATTATTTCTTTGGCGTTGCATTACTGGAACATTGCTAGTTGGAACTACTTTGATTAAGAGGAAGATAGCTATCGCCACAGCTACATGTTTACGATGCCAGGCACATGCAGAGATAGTACCACACTTATTATGGTTTTGTTAATGCTCCATGCTCTTGACTCAAAAGATCTCTAGGTTTTTATGCCTTAGATTCCCAAATAACAGGTTTTTGGCTTTTTGGTAGATGTCGTAATCCATTGAGACCCTATTCTCTACTCCTTCACTGGATTAGATATAGGGCTCTATGAACCTTTTGGACTAAACATAATATGGCATACATGCATAAACACTTCAATCAGCCCTATGAATTCTTTAGAGGTTCCTTAAGGTAATCAGTTTATGATGCCTATAAGAAAGGTGATCTAGATAGGTCCTACATGGAGATAGTTTCTATGTGTTTTTGATTTGGCCTCTCCGCTTTTAGGAGACTCTTTGTACAATATTAATCTTATAATATAAGCCCCAGGAATTACCCAAAAAAAAAGTGTGTGTGTGTACACACACACACATGCACGCGCATATGTATATATATGTATCGATATACATATGTGCATAGTTCACACATATGGTCGGCTTGCCCACTGAAGCTTTGTAGCATTCTTGTTAAGGTGACATCATGTTAACATGTAGCTTGCAATAACTTCATTTTATGTGATAATACGTTCATGGGTGAATTTTTCATATTAGTTTCGTTAAGAAGAGAAACTTTTATATTGGTGTTGAAAGTTTATATGCCTTGATAAAAATAAATGTTTGAAAAATTCGCCAAAATTTAAAACTTTTATGAGAAAAAATTCAAAGTTTCACCAGGATTTATAACTTTTTCTTAAAATTCAAAAGAAAATATATAAAATTGTAATGTACTCTATAAATATTATGAAACTAAAAAAACTAGCTCGATAAACTTTCGCCAAGATTTTATACTAATATATAAGTATAGCTTCGATAAAAACATCCATGAATACATTGGTATATTGATCTCTTCAATAAAGATAAAGACATGTTATCTTATAGATCCTTGGTCCAATGGCTTGACACAAATATTTGTACTTCTTGTTGAATCAATTCTCATGTGAGATAAGGGCAATGAATAGAAAGCTTAGCATTGAACTTGAGCAAGAGCCAACCATAATCAAAATAATCTCCGTACATTGATATAAATTGTGCATGACAATGATAGTTGCTTTCCCTACATCGACTAAGATGTTGTGATTTGTTTTATGGGATGGTGGTAGGTATTGCTTGTAACCTCAAATCTGCATTCTTAGACTTAGAATGTGTTTGATTTTTCACTAACATTCTCTTTCAGTTATCGCTTTCGAAATGGAAGCTCATAGAAAAGCAGGCAATAGAATCCAAAAAATGCTTTAAAAACAAAAACTAATACTAATTCAAATCGAATTGAAATTTTGTTTTTCTTCAACAAATTGGATTCCACAAAGCCATTCTTGTCTAAGCAAGCGATAATTTGTTGTATTATGAATGGCTTGTTCTCTTGGGTCCTTATGCTCATTTTTAAAGCATATGATTTTTTTCAAATATCTTCTTATGTCTTATACTTCTTTAAGGAGACTAATCTCAGACCAGCCACATGGCTGGGATTGGGAGGTCTGGGGATGAATTCTAAAGGTTCAGGGGAGGAGGAGGAGGTTCGGGGAGAGAGGGGAGGATGGAGGAGAGGAGAGAAGCTAAAACATGCCACGCGGTGGGAGATGGAGGAGAAGACAAACTATCATAGATTACCATGTGGCATGACGGTGCGGAGCTCGCGTGTGTAGGGAGACGATGTGGTGCATTGTGGCGGACTGAGGTAGAGGGGGGCCACATGGCAGACATGGGCGAGTTTCATGATATAGGTGTGTCTGACACACCATCTAACGATTTAGGTGTGTCTGACATACTACCAATGCAGTCTAAGGGGGAGGGTAATAAATGTGATGAGGGGGATAAACAGGCTCACGAAGTGGGCAAATGGGAAGCACATCGCAAATGGACAGTCTACTCAGTCCAATGGTGCTACATAGGGCACTGAGTAGGGTGATGTGGCATTACATGAGGCACCGAGTGCTATCATGCCACGTGTAGAGAGTTTGCCAGCCCACTCGCTCCACGTTTTCTGCTTGCCATGTGTCATGGCATGAATCTGCCCACTCACAGTCTGTCGTGGACAACGCTCACATCTCATAGCTCACAAAATCAAATCTAGGCAAATCAAATTTGGACAACTGTACACAGAGAGAGAGAGAGAGAGAGAGAGAGAGAGAGAGAGAGAGAGAGAGAGAGAGAGAGAGAGAGAGAGAGAGAGAGAGAGAGAGAGAGAGAGAGAGAGAGAGAGAGAGAGAGAGAGAGAGAGAGAGGATTTATATATATAAATATATATATATCAACTTATTTATATATATTTATATTTATATTTATTTATTTAAGAAAAAAAAATACAAAGAGTGTCAGAGGTTGTAAACATACCTCTTCGTTGGTTTTCCAATTGGTTGGTTCCTTGCACCTGATTGAAATTGTTTGGTGCAATAAGGCTAGTTAAGTTCCTTGGAGGATATTAGGCTAGGTTTTGGATTCCTAGATGTTGGTATTAGGCCATGTTGTGATTTCCTGGTCTTTGACAGTGAGTGCAATAAAGGGGTTGTCTTCCCTATAGTTATGGGCATTTAGTGCTTATATGGTTTTGCCTACATATGGCACACCAAACAAGATCTCTTCTATGGTACAGATGAGGATTGCTAGGACCCTTCTGCCCTACCCCTAGGTTGAGCTATTGATTCATTTGATTCAAGATGTTAGCAGTTAGCTCTTTGATTAACATGTCACCAATAGTATTATTAGGCTCCTTGGGTTCTTTCACCTTGGGAGGAGAGATGCCACCAATGGAGCAAATGTAGATGCCTCATCTGAGGATCACTCCTCTTTCATATTTTCACGCAAGTGGATGGCCAGCTTGCTTCATAGCTTGAAGGATGTGGGTCTGTTTAGGATCATGCCATCACGCAACCTTACACTCTTAATGCCTAAGATGAATCAAGGTAATCTGTGTGTCACTCAATCCCTCATAACTCACACTAAGAGTTAAGATGCTTGATCTTTGCAATCTAATCTCGCATACTTTCCCCTTTCTTCTCATCCACATTATACAACTGGGTTAATGGGTTCGACTTTGCTCCACTTAGGGTGAACCCTATTATGAAAGCTTTCTTTAAGTTAACAAAGTTGACCATCTCCATAGAGTACAAGGCTTTGAACCATCAACTTGCTTTAGAATCAAGCATGAGCCCGAATGCTCCCACCTTGGTGAGGTTGCTGACATCACTGAAAGTATCACAAACTTGCTCAAATTGCTCGATGTATTGGATTGGTTGCCACCGCCTACAAACTTATGGATAAGTTTTGTGATGTTATGTGGTCTCGTCCATGATGTGGGAGGGATCCCTATGGCCACTCCCATTCCTAGAGTTTCTGAACCATGTCTTGCTCTCGTCTTGGTGGAGATAAGGAAGGTAATAACCTGCTAGAGGGTTGTAGTAAACTCTTGATTCCATATAGCCTAGATGACCATGCCCAATATGTGGTCCTTAACCTCTCGTAGGTCTCATAATTAGGGGTATTGGCATGTGTATAAGCTCCATAGTGCCAAATCGTCATGGTTTGGGCCTCCTAGGTTTGGCTCTTGGTCCCACTGGTGGGTGTGTGGGTATCGAGGCTGTTAAGAATCAAGCTCAAAGAAGCTCAGGTTATCGTTGTGTGTCTAGTGAATACGATGATAGGTCACTCTGACTTATTATTGTGTGTCTAGTGAATAAGATGATAGATCACTCTGACTTATCGTTGTGTGTCTAGTGAATAAGATGATAGGTCACTCCGACTTAACTATGGGTAGTTGGTGAGTTAGATTCCCTCTTGTGTGGTTTTCTTTTTTTATATTGTGGAGTCTTGGACCATGTTGCTCTCTTCTCCTATCTGTGACATGGTATAAGAGCCATGGAGCTGAGCCTCCCACACTTCTCCATTCCCTCTACAGCCCTTTGTGTACAAGTAGTTTAGTGAGTTGGGGATAATAAACTGCCAATGGTTGTGGAGTCGACTAGTTCTCATGGATTCTTTCTTTAAGTCATCATCCAAAATGAAGCTGTTATAAACCAGCATGTGAAGCGTCTCTTTACGACTCAAATTTAAAGCTTTTGCGGTAGCTTTATTGCATTATGTGCGTCTCAGAACGTTGAAGCCGGTTCTATTCTACTATCAACGCATATTTACTTGAGGACCTTGTTTTGCTATGGAGTCATTATTCTCTGCCAGAAATCTTCCAGCAGAGTTACCAGTGGAAGACCTACGTGTTATGGAACGTGGGTTGCCAAAATATGCCGTTAGTCTATTGTTTGTCGTCGCCGGTCACTGTTATTTGAAGAGTATTCATACACAATGCTAACCAAATGCAAAACATTGTGGTCCAATTCGGCTTTGCATCGACACATTTGTCAGCTCTATGAAGGGCTCTGATCGCTACCCCAGCTTGAGGACATTGTAATTGTTTAACGTGGTAAATGCTTTGGAGGAGGACTATTGTCGCTATTTTTGGTTACCAAGAGATTCTTCGTAGCATCCCCTCATATTTCTGAAAGGGAGCCGCTCCTCAATTAGCTCATAATCAATCGCCTATGCACTTTCCAGGAGTCCATTTTGCTCCTCTCTATCATTTGTCAAGCTCTGTTTAGAGCTTTGAGCTCTACAAGCTGTTCGGTGATGAGTTCTTTTCAAAGAGAAGTTATTGGAAGCTGAGCATCTCGGTTCTTTTTCAGACACAACTGACGTTTCATCCCGGCTCTTTGAGTGTTGCTAGGTTTCTTTCTCAAAGAAATTCATTGTACCCTCAGGTTACGGAATGTTCTTCGAAAGCTTCTTTCTTTGAAGTTTCTATTTCTTTATAAATCTGCAGGAGGCTGTTAGTTTTTAGAAGGATCTTGTTGCAAAGTGATATCCCATCACGGGTGTGCAGAGAAGCTTGCTCATTGAGGTCTCATCTCTGCGCTACTCTGTGTGGCGATGCCGATTTTCTTTTGCAAAAACGAGTCATTTTCCAGCAATTTGGCATAGCTCCGGTGAGTAGCATGGTTGGAGTTTGTGCCCAAGATGTAGCAAATTTGCAGGTACTACACAAAATTCAAAATTGACAAAAGGTGTGATGACCGGAAGTGTTGAGATGCCCCGATTGGTGACAATATTGTTTGCACTTTGGCTGAGATTGAGGGTACGTATGCCCAGAATTGGAAGATTATTCATGCCACAAATTGGATATATATTGGCAAATATGATGCATATGTTTCAGCCTGTTATGATGATGCTATGAGCTGACAGTTGGCTGAATATTGTGAGGTATTATTGGGCACCTTTATTGCCATTATTGGCTGGTGCATTTGATTTTTTGGCCTCCCCTGGTGGGGGAGCCTTAGCATCGACGATGTTTGGAGAAATCAGAAAATGTGCAATATTTGAAATTTAAAATTAATCTATTTATATCATTGGTTGTTATGTGACACGTCATACGGCTAGAGTGAAGTGGCAGAGTTGGACATCTGAAGTGGCAACTGGCAGTTCGTGTCTTGCATGGATTGATTTCAATCCCTCCTCCGTCGACGCTCCAGTCTGGCTCCAGGGTTGAGCTTCGTCTGCGATTTCCGATTCTCTAGTCTGCGTCCTCCAGGGTTGAGCTTCGTAGGCGATTGATCATTATTGAGGTTCTGTCGGATTAGTTTGGTCCTGCTCTGCCGAACTGCGTCCTATGCTCTAGTGCTTCGTCTGGGGCTTCTGAAGGATGCTTTGTTTGATTATTTGGTTGCCTCTTTCCAGATCGTCTCTGGCTTTGCGGCTCTGCCAATTAGCTGGTCGACTAATGAAGTGCATATCTTGGTCTTGATTACTGCCAACCTTTTCAGAGAATAATGAACGCGTAAGGATATGATTGCAAGAATAATTAGAGCAGGTTACGGCAGAATTTCATCTATTACAGTTAATTTGGGTCTGCATGCGTGGTTGTGTGCGCTTAGGTCTATGGATGCATGTAGGACTCGTTTGTATTCCTTCTCCCATTAGCTCTTGATTTTGAACTCTTCTTGAGGCTAGTATCTAGCCTCTTCCATAAATGTAGGTACTTTTCATGCTCGTCGTGTAGGTCGATGTGTAGAGCTTCTGTTTGTCGCTGCCGAGTGGCATGATCCTGCTCAACATGGCATTTGGTATGCCTCGAATCTTTCTTATGTTTCTACACTATACTCTTTCTAGCCCATTGGCACAAACCTTTTCTACAGTAAGCTCACTTTCAAGGGACGTGAGCTGCTCTCTTAAGGTCAAGATTGTCGTGTGGTCATTCTATCCCAGCTGTTACAATTTCTCCCCCCTGCTTAGAGGGTCACGACCTTGTATTGTTCGATGAGCAACGCCTGATCCAAGTCATTGACTTTGAGCTTTGTAAGAGTGAGGTCAGTGGAGGTGGCCGTAAGGGTTTCCTAGCGCCTCTTGTAGACGTTCAAGGTTATCTGGTGCTCTACACCAGGAAGTCCATAAATATGTCCTTCATAAGGTTCATCTTTTTCGGGGCCTTCTCTCTGAGTACTCGGTATTCTATTAGAGGGCTGAAGGTCGGAGATGTGCAGTGGCCTAAAGCCTCTACGAGGTCCACGCTAGAGGCAGTGGTGTATTGGACCATTGGGGCCTTAAGTTGAATAGCAATGCCTCCATTTGCTAGAAAATACTTGGGGCATTCCTTGACTGCTTGGGCCAACAAGTTTGTCGAAGGTAAAGAACATATATTGCTCAGTGAGAGGCTCCTGCTAGCGTTGTTGTTGTCATTCAAATGTGCCTGCTTGCAAGGCGGAGAGAAATATATGGAGGCCTAGTGTAGTGGTTGTTGCCTTATCTTGGCCCATTTGGCCAGGTGCTCCACCCACTTGGATGCAATTTCATCTCTCTCTTTCTCTTTTCTAGCTTTGGCCTACTCTTCTACCGTTGAGACTGGAGGGGTTGCTACTAGAGCTGGATAGGGTGTGGGTTGCAGTCTGTTGCTCCATAGAGGCCAAGAAGCCATTGCTTCTTCAGCATATGCATAATACGCAACATAAAGCAATGGATTGTCGATATTCTGCATCGGCTTCTTATGGCACTGTAGCTGGAGCTCCTTGTAGAATTAATTAGTCCGAGTTGTTTTGTACTGAAGAGGGTCAGACAATTGAAGGAGAAGGTTGGGCACTATGATATTATGATGATCTACTGTGTCCACCTTCATGAACAAACAAGAGGGCGCACACAGGCTTGAGCTTTAGCTCCAAGCTCCTTTGGGCGAAACCGAACATAGCCCGAATGGCATCGATGCTAAGTTGGAAATGGGTGGTTTTCCCCTCATTTTTCACTAGAATATTACATTTGTTGAATTGTCAAAGTGATCTACAATCTGCACCACCATCTTGAGATCAAGGAAGCAAGGGAGCTAGTCCACCATTAGCATGAGTTAGACTAGATCCCACAGGGCCACATAGCAAGGGCTGTTGTGGTGGTAAAATAGCAAAAGTCTAGATTGGGCTTATATTTGTAAAGGGAGTGGACCACAACGCTAACGAGTGCTTCAAGCCACTATTGTCCAAGGGGGTTGTGTTGCCAGTGGCAGTCATTGATTGATTGGTATAGAGCGGTGCTATTGCAATGGTGATATTTCTCCTTTCCATCGGTGGATTATTGACTAGACTCTTGTGGTTGTGACTAGGGCTTAGGCTCAAGATTGAGTTCTTTGTCTGATGGGGCCTAGCATGGGTAGAGAGATGGAGGGAGAAACAGATGAAGATGGAGTTGCGAAGGAAGGGGGAACTACAGTGGTAGATGGAGTGGTGGAAGGGGTGTTGAGGCTGGTAAAGGGAGTGGCAAGTCTAGCAGTACCGTCATAAGAAGTATCAGACTCCATTTGGTTGAAAGAGTAATAGATCTTGAACACATCACTCAAGGAGTCGTCTTGGATTACATAAAGATTTTACAGTTATGGGGGTTAGAGATAGGTTGCAAGAAGCTAGCAAGTTTTTGGAAAAAATTTGGTAGAGCCTGGTTACAATTGCTAGTTCTGCATTTTTAGCCCAAGGAGGTGGGTTTTTATAGATTTCTATATCAGTGTGCACTGAATTAGCCATTGCAACATGCGCTGAATTAGCATTTCAAGATGTGTGGAATTAGCCTATGTGCTGAATTGGCATTTCAAGATGTGTGAATTAGTATCTCCACGAGTGCTAGATTATTATCTCAAGGTGTGCTGAATTAGCTCTCTTAGCATGTGCAGAATCGCTAATTCAATGTGCGCTGAATAGCCTTTTTTCAACGTAGTTGACAATTTTTTATTTTTTTTGTACTATTTTGGGCATTTTTACATTCCTTGACATTTTGATGAATCGGACTCAGCTTAATTTGACTCTTGGAGGTGCAATAGGTGATGTGTATTAGAAGAATGACTTACCCTAAAAATTACACCGTGATGGGTAGACTCTTATCAAATGCTTATATTCTTATAGAGGTGAGTGGAATGTTATGCACATATATTGACTAATGGAGCCTTGGATTGAAATACTCCACAAGAACCCACAAGGGTAGCCCTAGCCTCGTCATCAAAGCTCCCTCAATGCTCAACTCATTCTGATCCAGACCAAAACATCCTACCTACTTCAAATTCAGTAGTACCAAAAGAACCTATCCCTAAAAAGGGGGTAGCATCACAAGAACCTATTGAGGTAAATGAGCTAGTGCCTCTGGCCATGACATTACTACCACGAGAGCAATGTAGAGTATTGACATTGAAATTTGAGTATAAGACTCTCTCCCAATATCCAGTGAGATAGAGACTTATCTAAACCTAAATGGTGATGAGTGCAAGTGAAATGGGCGGCAAATCCTCACGAGTGGCATACCTCGTTGCTAGCCAAGATGTGAAGGAATTGGTCAATTGCCCGACTACCATCCATGGAGAGGGGCTTGTTGTAGACTCTTCAAGGTTGTCAATGACCATGTGCCAAGCCAATTCCTACATTTCGATTGGCACATGGTCAACCTTTTTGGAGATGGGACTTGCTAGGGAGACCCGTAGTAAGGCTTGGAAAACCCAGTGATGACTTCTTCATCACTGGTTGTAGTAGGCATGATAAAAAATTTAGTGTCAATTGCATGATTTTTTACCAACATTGTAATGGTAACATAACCCATAACCTACATTTTTCTACATATAGATCAAAGGTTGAGGGGTAAGATACCTCCACTAGTCGTTCCCATCTCTTGAGCAAGGAAGTTGTGACTAGCTATTGGGTCCACCGTGTAAGTTGTGCTGCTCCACAGATTTGCACCTTGCAACCACACAAGGTATTGGGTCCACGTGTAAGTTGTGCTGCTCCATAGATTTGCACCCTACAACTACACACACTTCACTAGAACTATTGTTAGTTCGTCGAAAGTGTTATAATATTCAAGGGTGAAAGTGTTATAATATTCAAGGGTAGCCTTATAAATTGTCATGACTAGCTTTGGGCTAAGTTTGGCTTTTCTAGCCTTAGCCACCTCTTGGGCTTGCCTCTTTATGAGCACAAGCTCCTTCTGTTCCTTTTCACTATGGATGGCTTGGAGGGTTTGTTGAGTTAGTGGGCCATAATAGCATTTATGCTTTCTGTCATTGATATACCCATCCAATTTAAGTGTCCCACTAATCTAGCATTGTCCCCCTCTATAAAGAGGATACAAAACTAAATGTGGGTTGAGTAAAAGATAATCTTAATGAACTCACAAACTAGCTTAACAAGGGCATGTATTGTTCACTTCCATAGCACAACATTAGAGGATATGTATATCATCCATATTGGTGCATTCAAATGTGACTTTGGATTATTACTTGACAAGAGTTCACAAACCTCAACTCCATTTCATACATTCCATTTCTACCCTATCTTATGACATTTTTCGACCACTTTGATAAGATTAAAAGCCTAGTATTGGGTCTCAGCCCTTTAAATTTCAAGAACATGTCCACCTTGCCTACCACAATGAGCAAGAATAGCCAAGTTACTTAACTTTAAATTACAGCCACAAAAACAATGGTCATGGACTTCATGCTTTTGCACATAACCCAATAAAATCTTTGTGCAACAAGCTCCTCAACCTCAACCTTGTTGATTAGAGCTTCATATATAATTTTTCATCATTCAACAAACAATGGAACCCTAAAAAGAAACTGTTAAAAATCCAAAAGGCACATGATAGGTGGCTTTTCAATCAATTTAAATCTTACCCACATTGAAACCTTATGTCATGAGATGCCACAACTTTCATATCTTGTCCACTCGTTCTAATCAAACTATTCTATTATCAATTTATAAGCTCCCAACATGAATTCATAACTAGGTACTTGCCAATCCATATGAGAACGATTTTCTTGCTCTTTTGTGAGCTCTCCCAACAGGAGACCTCTACAACACATCAAATTTCTCCAACCAGGTTTTCCTTCTCTCAAAGCTTTCACAATCAATCATTTATGGAAGAGACATGATCACTCCATTGACAGTCAATGCATGGGTCATGCATGTCCCTTGAAAACTCGTAGGACAACAAAACAGAGCCAAAAAAAGCAGCCCTCTTGGAACGACCATCAAGAATTGTTCTGCACCAGTGAAATATCAACCTGGATGAATCTGGAAACATGCACCAAACTTCTTAAAGTTGGGCCATTGGGAGCTTGCTAAGGCTTGGTAATCCTGACTTTCTAAACAAAGGCTCAAAAAGAAATTCCCCAAGAGAGAATTAACTCAAGCATGGGATAGCACAAGATCTAAATCCAAACACTCGGATACTAGCTCGAGGATCTGAAGAGCCAAAGCTGCACAAATCCATGAGAATTGATCTTTACCGCTTTTTCAAGAAGCATATATTATAAATGTATTGTTAGCTTTTGCAGGTACATATACAAATTGAGGGCTGGACTCGTCATAAACGATTTGAAAGAATTGCATAGGTTCTTGAAAGTGAGCTCTTTGTTTGGTATCATGAGCAGGCAATCCTGCTTCAGCTACATTGAGTACTCTGAACTGGAACGTTAAGTCCCCCGATGATTAAAAAATGAGCTCCCAAGGAGCTTCCTCTATTACTTCAAACAGCCATCTTCATGGCAATCTTTTTGTACGACTCATAACCAATCAGCTCAAAATCAGTGGCAATTAATGCATCAATGTCTTTTTTACTCGTCGTGATTTTAAGCTCCTGGGTATACGACAAAAAAATTACATTCAGTATGTATAACGCCAGAATGATCACAACTTAAGAATGAAGCATGAAAGAACCTTCAAAAAAAAGAATAAAGGCTTCAGCAGCTCACTGGAAATGGCTTTGGAGTATTCCTCAGTTGCTCTTTTAGAGGTTCGACATGGTTTGTGTATACATGAGCATCTCCCAACACATGAATAAAATCACCACGCTTCAAATCTGGGGGACAATGAACGTATAACAGACACAACATGACAAATCCTAGGATTCGTCCACTCCTAATCAAAACAAACATGATTTAAAAAGTAGAGGTGCCTCACCGCATATATGAGCAAGTATACATGTCAGTAGAGCATAAGAGGCGATGTTGAAAGGCACTCCTAATCCCATATCACACGATCTCTGATACATTTGACATGAAAGTTCTCCATTTGCCACATAAAACTGCAGGGAAACAATATATCAACATGATCACAGTATTCCATGAAGTTACAATCTTAGAAGGTAACGTAGACTTCGACTTACCTGGGCAAACATGTGACAAGGCGGAAGTGCCATTAACTGCAGGTCTGCAGGATTCCAGGCCGATAGAATTATGCGACGATCTTCAGGATTGAACCTTAGCTTTTTTATTACATCTGCTAGTTGATCAAATCCTTGCCCAGAATAGTCAGCATGCATATTTGTATATCTGTAAAGCAGAAAAGCAGTCACTTGAGTCGGAGAACACATGCATTATCCCCTTCAGAAGTATTCAAACCTTCAATGTATGATGCAGATCCTAGTTAACCTAGCTCCAAAATGCCTCCACTGAAAACCGTATACAGGCCCAAGATCACCTTCCTCCCTTTCAGTGAGTCCAATGCTGCAACAGAGAACCATCAAAAAATTAGTGTGGTCCAACCAACACTCTTCTGAGAACCACTACCAGTATCACATAGCAAAGAAGCTTTAGTGTGAGCCAAAAAACTAAAGTCACTTCACCTGTCTAGGTAGTCTTTGGATGCATTGCCATCCCAAATGTGTATGTCCTTATTCTGCAGCGCCTGAAAGGAACCCTACTAGCAATGAATACCAGGAGGACCTGGAAAAGATCATCATAAAAGAATAACCTTGCGTAGGAGCCAAAATCAATCGACCAAGAAAATTGGAGCTTGGCTACTTACGTCCTTAGGTTTTAAAGAACACTTCATAGGGGATGCTACTGTATATTTTATCAAAGATTAGGTTGTAGATTTCCAAACCTTGGCGTTTGTTGAACCACTAATGAACCATAGTAGCTCTTCGACAACAGCTCGCCAAAACACCCGCTGCAATAATTTTAGATAAAACACTGTGAATAATGACAAACGTCTTCGCCACGAACAACATTTAGCATGAGCTAAATTTTCTTATAAAAACAAAGACAGAAGAGACTGATAGGTTGTATGAAACTGATATATGGAAGCAACAATATCCCAACAAAGCAACAAACCTTTGTTGTAAGCAACGGGAATGATTTACGAAGATTGAAGCGCATCTGCAGCAACAAGAGGAATGCAAGGTTCAGGCGCTCAGTTGACAAGTACCACGCCAGCATAGCAGTTTTCTTTGTCTTAAGGATATGCTTGCCTGACATCCGAACTTTGAGATTGTCCCCGTACCAGTGCGGTCTCCTTTCACAGCACCGTTCTGGAGTATGTCCTTGATCAAGTTTAAGTACTGAGATTCCTCGTGCTTGTCTACGATGGACTTTGGAAGCCGAGAGATGGCATTGCCTAGCCTCTCGAACGGTAAATCGCTTTCTCCATTCCCATTCAGATGTGGGGTTTCTCGTTCGAACCTAACATAGGTCGAAAAACTATATGGAATTTCATTTGCAACCGCGGGGGAGGACAAATACCACAAACGGAAAACCTGCATGTCCAGAGACGGAAAGAATTTATCGCAGTCGAAGCTTCTTTCAATGTGGGTCATATGGATCGCGTCACATGTGGGCAATTGCACAGCTTCCCTGTATGAAGTCATTTCACAAAGATTTCAGGTGACAGCAAATACGTGGCAAGGTTAGGTTAACAATAATGGAACACATCAATCCGTTCGCTAATTCATTCCCCACAGCGTCCTTGCGTCGAGCCGAGGAATCTGAGAGCGAATGAACAACAGAGTGAAACACTCAATTGATCCGTTCCATACTAGCATAACAGGAAAATCGTGAACAATATCAGGAGAACTAAAGGCTATTGCTGAGAAATGGGGAGATTCCGTGCTCAGAACTAACCTGAAGACTTGTCCACCACCGATGACGAAGACAGTTTCGATGGAAGAAGAGTAAGGAGGGGAAGCGAGGAGCTGCAAAGCGGAATTCAAGCTGGAGCAGGTCAAGACGTCGTCCGAGCGGGGCTGGAATTGGGCAGAGCGGGTAAGGACGACGTTGAGGCGGCCAGGGAGGGGGCGAAATTTGGAGGGGATGCTTTCCCAGGTGAGGCGACCCATGATGAGGGCGTTAAGCTTGGAGGGGGAGGAGGAGGAGGAGGTGAGGGATTTGAAGAAGGAAAGGTCGGGGGGAAGGGACCAGGGGAGGGTTCCATGGGAGCCGATGCCGAGCTCGGGAGTGCAAGCCACCACGATTTGGAAGAGACGAGGAGGGGGCAGGGGAGGTGGAGACGCCATAGCCGAGCAGCTTGAAGCTTTTCTGATGAACAAGTTCAAATGCTGATGAAGAAGACCAGACCCTCTCATTTCTTCCTCCTTTTTGGCGGGAAAGACCCTAGCTCTAGGCTTTCTACACAATGAGGGCCAATAGGACGCAAGTCTGAGGGAGTCGATTCAACCAATAGGAGGCAAGTCTTTTAAAAATGCGCGCCCACCTCATTACACATACACCGCCTGTGACCAAACCTTCCAATCCTTCGATGGGCACTCTTCAAATCTGCCAATCACCTCTGCGTTCAAGGTCCTGCAAATTACAAAACCATCGTTGGGCGGCCATTGGGCAATGTGTAAATGGGGTGCGCTTGAGGTGGGCACTCAACCCATGACAGGCAACTAGTGTGTAATCAGGTCCGCCCATTCAAGCCTACCTGAGACTCTTTTTGGACGCCCACACATTCGGCTATACTTGGGCACCCTTTGGCGATGTGGTGTGTACACGCAATCTCTAGGACTTAACCTCGTACTCATAACAAATTCACACCGCCTTATGCTAGAAAAGGGATGGGCAATGTGTAATTACACACAGAGAAAAAGAACAAATTGCACGTCCCTAAATGTTCCTACACGGTTTGATGTCTATGAGGTTTAATGACTGCCTTGCTATTTGTTGGCAGGGGTTAACATCTTGTTATCAGTGGTATTTTAATTGTCGGTGGGTGATGGGCAAGGGGTAGAGGTTGCCCACACCTTTGTGGACACATGGCAGCCACACATACCTAGTCACACTTGGGCAGTCTGTGTGTTACTGCCCTCAAACTCTTTACCCTTTTCCATTTCCCACGGTCATTCCCCCTTGCCAAGCATCTACTCCCAAAAAGCTCGCATCAAAGCAGTCAACACCTCTTGAAGGGCATTGTGAAGCCTAGGAGTGGATCCCTTTATTCCCTCTTACTATGTTAAGAGCCAGCTTAGACTCTTTGCCCATTCCTAGGGCCTCCCTTGCCAAGCACCTACTCCCTAAGAGCTTACATCTGTGCTAGCAACACCTCTTGAAGGGCGTTGTGAAGGGCTACTACATGGAGTCTCTACAACCATATTAAGATGACACTGAAACTCTTTATCCATTCCAACTCCCTTGCCAAGCACACGCTCCTTGAAAGCTTAGATCAAAGCAGGCACCTCTTGCAGGGCGTTGTGATGGGCTGGATGCAACCCATGGCTCACCATCCAATGAATATATTTCTAGTGCCCTCTAAAAATGTCCAATTCTCAAAAATCTCCAACTCCGTCTAGAGGGATGACGTCATTAGAATGGAGACGAACTCTGAACCTAACAAATTAATAAATCATTTCTGAAGGCGATCTCATCCTCATAGTTCACCAAGACCACCACCATCATGCCAGCATCATGTTTCATGACCTCTTGCCACACGCGGGGGATCCACACTCATGCCCTCTTGGAACCCTTATCCAATTCGTGCAAGGCGGTTTTACACTCATCCCGTCCGCAAATTGGCAGACGTCGTCCCCACCAATGAAAAATAATGCTTGTAATTTCATCTTTTCACACACATCCACCCACCGTGCTCCAAATAATGAGCTAGTACGTGAGTCATGCCCAGGCAAGGGATTAAAGTCCAGTAGTCTCAACATCCCCCCCAAGTGAGAGTCTAGTAGAATCCAACCAATCACCACTACTCTTAGCTAACAATGTGATTTGGAAGAAGGCCATTTAGGTGATGATGAAGCATGTAAGGTTGTTGGGAAGCGCACAGTGCTAATAAAATTGCCAAATGGAAAATAGTGGTTGCTGCTGCAGGAGGCAAGGCATGTTTCTGACTTAAGAAGAAACTTAATTTCAGTAGAAGGCTGCACAATCACATTTGCAGGAAATTTGTGGAAGGTCACTAAAGGATCAATGGGTAATATCAAAAGGAGCAAAGGTCACTAAAGGATCAATGGTAATAGCAAAAAAAGCCAATGTAGGTAGGTTGTATTTATGTACCGGTAATTACTCACTCTATTGCATTAGCTTCTATAGGAGCAGATATAGCTTTATGGCATCATAGGCTTGGACACATGAGTAAGAAGGTCACTAAAGGAACAACGGCAATAGCAAAAGGAGCCAAGGTAGGTACGTTGTATTTACGAGTTACATCACCCATCTATGACGAGTTAGAGACCTGCTCCACTGGGTTTCAAGGTAGGATCTTAGAATGTCAATAAATAAAAATTCAAGTTTCATGTAGCCCAATTTACTCAACAAATGCAATTCAGTTTATTAGGGGAGCTCTATGTAGATCTATTATATCTTTTTGAAATTGTCGTCTTTGCTCTGTACTTAACAAAAACAATTCAACTTATTAGGCGAGCTCTATGTGGACCTATTGGATCTTTTTGTACAGGGCTTTTGAGGCTTTAAGAATTCCTTTTGTATCATTGTGTTCTTTTGGACATCATTGTGTGATGAGCTCTCTCTCTCTCTCTCTTTCTCTCTCTCTCTCTCATATAAGATTTGCATGTAGCAAGTGTTCGCCGGGGGGGGGGGGGGGGGAGGGGGGGGCACTTGCTACATGCATATGTTATATAAGAGAGAGAGAGAGAGAGAGAGAGAGAGAGAGAGAAGCTCCTTTTGGCACATGCATTGATCGGTTCTTAAATCGCTAATCAATTCACTTTGCATACTTGGATTTGCTTTTGAAATTTTGGCTAATCCATTCACCTTACATACTTGGATTGGCTTTGAAACCTTCCATCTCCTCCTTTCATTCCATTGACCTTCTATCTCCTCCTTCTCCCAAAGCTAAACTTCCATCTCCTCCATTCCATTGACCTTCTATCTCCTCCTTCCTCCCAAAGATGCCTCTTATCTTTCCACCTCCTCCCAACTCAAAGCCTACCTCTCGTCCTTCCACCTCCTCCCCTCTCCAAGCCTCCATCAAAAAGCTCCTTCTTTGTGACACGTGGCAAGCTCTTCTCCTCCAAGCTGTGACGTGTCCTCTCTTTTTTTCCTTGTGTCCATGATTAATAGGTTAAAGATGTACTATAATGCCTACTTCTCTATTGCTTTAGCTTCTACAAGAGTAAACACAACTTTATGGCATGATAGGATTGGACACATGAGGGAGAAGGGGATAGAAATTCTTCACTCAAGAAAGTTGTTGCCAGGTTCAAAGTAGGATGATTTGGATTTTTGTGAGAATTGTGTTTATGAAAAATAAAACAGAGTCACATCTCTTAGAGTTGGGAAACAAAAGAAAAGATAAAAGTTAGAGCTTGTGCATACAGATGTATGGGGTCCTGCTCTTGGTGGTTCTTACTATTCTTTTCTGAAGGTTTTTGGTTGTGAAGCATTTGTCCATGTTGATAAGGAAATGAGAACAAAGCTTGAGGCAAAATCCAAGAAGTGCATCTTTATTGAATATGGGGGTAGTGATTTTGGTTATCATTTGTGGGATTATGAAAGTAACAAAACCTTTAGGAGCAAAGATGTTGTATTCAATGAGACTATTATGTATAATAAAGGAAGAAAGAAAATGCATCTTGGTTTCCCACTTGCTATCGTGACCTCAGGATTACAATTGACATAACATTCCCTTTCCCTTAAGGATGGTTTACATCCTTGAAAACAAAATTGGGAAACTCCCTCTAGAGATTGCTTACCCTTTCCCAAGTTGAACTCTCTTCAAGTCTACCTTTCCCCTTAACCAGACATTCTTGCCATATTGTATGTTGCGTTCTTTTTTCTTGTCTATCTAAAATTCTTTCTGGTTCATGTGGTAAAGATGCAGGTTCAATGAGCTGAACCAGGACTTCATTTCCAATGAGATTATCATCATCTCCTAACTTCCTTTTTAGCATACTAACATTAAAAACTGGATGTATCTACATCCCTCTGGTAAGCCTAATTTGTAAGCAAGTTCTCCAATTCTCTTAAGTATTATGAATAGTCCACAATACCTAGGAGATAACTTTGCATTTACCTGTCTTTAGGGATTTTGAAGATTTAGGTACCCTAAGGAAGACTTTCTCATTTACTTCAAACTCCAACCTTCTACGGTGGGGTTTGCATAACTTTGTGCTCTATCATGAGCTCTTCTTATGCTATATTTAGCTACCTTAAGCATTTGATTCATATCTTCAAGAAAGTCTTTAGCTGCTAGAACCTTCTCTTTGTCGAGTCCTTTTGCAGTTGGGGCTCTTGGATGAATCCATACATCATCATAAATGGACTAAAACCAGTAGTAGCGGAATGTTTAGCACTGTTATATGCAAATTTTAATATGGGCAAATACTTTTCCCAATTAGTTTTTCGTTTACTCACATATGCTCGAAGCATATCCTCAATGATCTGATTGACCCTTTTAGTTTGACCATCACTATGTGGATGATCTGCAGTGCTCATATTCAACAACGTAGTTTCCAACCTCATAAACACAACCCTCCAAAAATGGCTCTTAAATTTGCTATCCCGATCACTAACAATACCAACTGGTAGCCCTTACAACCTATAGATATGGTCCATAAATAGCTTTGCTAATTTGAGAATTTTAACATCTTCATTAGTTGGAATAAAGTGAGCCATCTTGGTCAATTGATCCACAATTACCCACACAGAATTGTGTCCCCTTTGTGTCCTAGATAATCCCACAATAAAATCCATGGAGATGCTTTCCATTTGCTAGATGGAATCTCCAACGGGTGTAGGAGACTGCCTACCTTAAGGCATTCAGCCTGATTCAGATGTGCATATATCTTCTAAATTCTCGAGTTTCCACTAGCACTCGGATTGTCATGACACTTAAGTATAATTTGGTGCCTATTGTCATTATTATCCGGGACACATACTCTACCCTTGTAGAACAGGTAGCCATCCTCAATAGTATATTTTTTCCTCTTGAGTCCTTTATCACCAACCTGTGATGTGTCACCATTTCCATGTGGCTCCTTAGTGAAAGCCTCTTGATTAGTTGGATCCCTCTTCACAATTGCTTTCCCTATTTCAAAAAAGGGAGGATCAAACTCACGTTTTCCTTTTTAAGGACTCTAGGAAATCATTTTGGAATTGAGTAAAACTCAATTCATTAAGTTCAATTAGCATGTGGCTAAGGGAGTCCGCTACCACATTGAACTTCCCCTTCCGATATGTTAGTTGTACATCAAACTCTTGCATTGATTCAGCCGATCTAGCTTTTCTACCTTTAAGCTCTAGCTGATTGCAAATCCACTTTATACTTTCTTGATAAAAAATGATCTCGAATGTGACACTATACAAATAGTGCCTTCCCTTCTTCAAAGCATATGCTATAGCATACAGTTCCTTCTCATATGCCGAGTAATTCTGTCGGGCATGGTCTAACTTCTTGCTTTCAAGTACGACCCCAACAACAAAATCATTGGCATCTATCTCAACCATGAATCGTTTATTAGGATCCATTACCTTTAAGATAGGAGCTGATGCTATGGCCACTTTTGGGGTTCATCCCATATGAATACTTTAATTCTTTTACAAAGAATTCACATTTGGATTCTTTAGCAAAAAGAGAGTTATCTCTAAGCAGCTAGAACACATTTCGCAAATGTTCCAAGTGCTTCTTCTTGATCTTACTATAAATAAGGATATCTCTAAAAATCCTACAAAAAATTTCCCTAAATATGGCCTTAAGACACTATTCATAAGTGTCATGAAAGTTGCCTCTGCATTTTTTGTGTGATTTACATACGTGCACATCATTCTCTTGTAGTGATGGATGCAATCACAGATAAATTTTTTGGAAATTGGCAACCTATTATCAATAGTATCCTTGATATAGGATAAATTTACTAGTGGGGTAAATGTACTTTATTGCTGGTACAAGGACCACTACTGCCATTGAATGCCATCAATACCATCAAATTAGCAAGGAATTGGACCATCGATAATGACACTATTACTATCTGTAATGATACTATTACAATCGATAACAAAGCTATTATCGGGTAGTAATAGTATTTTTATCTCGATGGGAGTAATATCACCTCGCCCATATAGCGAGATCGTTGGACCGCTTTGGATTGAGAGGTAGTTTTTCTCTCTTATCTTAAGCCCACCCTAAGGCCTAGGCCAGGGAGTAGATTTTGGTTCTTGCGCTCACAAGTTGGGTTAGATGGGATGGCTACTTAGGTGTAGGGGATTGGAATCTCCTAAAGGGAGAATTTTTTGGTCACTTTTTAATATGCACGTATAAAGTGCATTTTGTGTGATGTTGCATGCATGCTTTCTATATAAAATTCATTTTGTACCATGCATGTTTCATAAGTCATGCATGCATGCATGTTGTGTTGCACTTTTGCATTCATAATTTCTTTGCTTCTGTATTCATAACTTAAATCATTTAATACATTCATGCATGTTTATATGTCATGCATGCACTTGCTCATTTGCAACTTGAATCATTTATATATTCATGCATGTTTCATATGTTATATGTGGATAAAATTGTGTATGTTTCATTGTGTGCTAGAAGTAACTCATCCATTGCACATGCACATAGGGTATACTAGCTGAGAATCATAGAGGACGTCCATTACATATACATCTGTACACCATTAACATGTGGATCTTGTGGTGGCTTGCCATATGTAGACATTGCATGCAATTTGCAAACTTTTGCATGCACTATTTTTTTGTGAGATGACATCAAGCCGAAGTTATGTTGGTGGTAAACACAAGCTCGGTGTTGTGTCATCAAAGGTGCAATGCAAGCTAGTTAACTAAGTGCTTTAAGAGCAATTGCTAGAGTAGATAAGCATCATGTCTAAGAGAGAGGTGGAGGCCACAATAGAGAGCACATATAGGTTGTAGAATTTGAAGAACAAGGTTATAGAGGACACAAGGAGGTTGCTAAAGCTAGATGCACAAACGATGAGCTTGTTAGCATTGTGAAATGGGAGCTTAATGATTTGCTTTGGTTGAATCCGACATCGGCAATGTCATGACACGGTTCAAGGAATCATGTGTTGCAAGACCATCATTTGTTGCCAGATGTCAATGCATCACAAATGGGATTCAATATGGGGCTTACATAAAAGTAGAGTCCTCAAATCTAACAAGAAGACCCTATGACTGAGATTTGGGAGAAAAAGTCAACACCAATGTTTGGGATGGCAAAGGAGAAAGCCAAGCAAGTTGAGGAATGATGCAACGGCTGGTGCCTCTTGAAAGGAAGATGTAGGGTGGTGACGTGTAAAAGCTACAACAACAAGCTAGCCACATATGAAATGTGACTTTTGTGACTTTCATCATGGAGAAAGAGATCCATATCGGTGAAAATATTGGATTTGGAACATATGAGACAATCCCTCGGTTCCATCTTATAGTCTATCCTCGCCTATTACAACATAAATATGTTGGAAAGTTGTACAATGGCAACATTGGGACTCGTAGACAAGAAGCATGAAGAGAGGTGGCCATGCAAAAAGCACATCTTGGTTATTGTTATGACTCGAGAGGAGCCCATTTGGACCATCATACCATTCTTTAATGATGGGAGCATACTTTAGTTTTTCCTCATGATGCCATTTGATGAAGGCTCATTCTGGCATTATGTTGATGCTTCATTGAAGGGTAGTAGAGAGATGAGCGCAAAGGTAGAAGGAAAGCTAGAGGATGCAATCACAGGAGGAAGAACCAACTTTTTTTGTGCCAATGTGTACCATTTGATCCATGCTATCCTCACTATTGCATTGGGCCCAATGGTTCACATTGGCAACATCTTGCTTGATTTTACTCCAAATAGTGTGTGTCAAGTTGGAATCATTGATTGGGGAATGGTGCAAGACATTTCATAGAAAGGCCTTTAGAAAATTGAAGTGGCAATCTAGAGACTGATGAGAATTGGGTAGATAAATTCTAAAGCGTGAGTAAGACCATGCTTGAAAACACTAGTTTGTGCTAGAGTTATGGTTTCTGCACTGCAAGGGAGATATTGTCACAATCGGATTTGTTTGCTTTTGGTTGGATTATCAATGAAATGGTACAAATTTTCTTTGATCCCCATAAATATTTCAAGAGCAATCTTTGCATACTTGACCATTCGCTCAAGGAGCCCATTGTCTTGCACATTGGTGATAAGATGATGGCATAAAATCCTATGAGAGCAAAACACCTCAAGATGCATAGAGGCTGTCAAGTTGTTTGGTCATGATGGGGAGTTGGCTATACATCTTGTTGAAGAGATGAACCTTGCATTGAAGCTTGTGGACTAGTATAACTTATTTGTTCACTATAAAAATTTAAAGTACTATTTTTTTTTGGAATACGAGACAAATTTGTACATACACTTGTAATGATGATGTAATATAATCAAATTAGAGTCTCATTTTTTATCCTCTTGAGTCTCTTGAGTCTCTTGAGTCCACTTTCCTAAAATTTGCTTAAAATTGAATGTACAACTATTTTTTTAATTGCATCTTATCATGCATCATATTAGGTAGCATCATCATGTTGCATTGTCATGGGGCATCGCCATGTTGCATCCTCATGTGGCATTGTCATGTTGCATCATATCATGTAGCATCGTCATGTTGCATATCGTCGTGTTGAATCATATCATGTAGCATCGTCATGTTGCATTCATGCTTGCTCATAGTGTGTTGATAAGGTTGCATCATGGTTGCACATTTCAAAACTTGTGCATGTATTTAAATTGTAAGCATGCATGCGTCAATAATTGAAATGTGAAATGTTACATGCTCCCTGCATTGAGATTGAATTTTTCCATGTGCTTGAATTTACGCATGCTGAATATCTTGCCTACATAGTGCACTTTGTACTTGATCATAGATACACATGCTAATGGGCCGACCTTCACACAGCTTGATAGAATGTTAGAAGGAGACAAGCCCACCACATGATGATAGAGCCAATGGGTAAGCCACACAAGAGATGCTCTTAGACGAATTAGCATAATGTGTCTCTAGTTCTTCATATTGAACTTTTTATATACCATGTACCACATTTAATGTAATTGTGCATTGAAGCAACCCATTGGAAGCAAACCCTCTAGAAGCAAGCCCATGAAGCAAACCGATTGAAGCAACCCATTGGAGCGAACCCGTTTAAGCAAGCCATTAAAGAAAACATGCAAACATTGAAGCAAACCATTAACATAGACATGGTGACATTAAACCAATGCACACATAATGAAACCATTAATACATACATGTTGACATTAAACCATGATGCCTATTAATAAACGATAACAAAAATTGATCAACCCAAAATCATATTTACAATAGGGTTGAGGTGACACTTTTAGTCCCAACCATGGATATTCTCTAGCTCTTATTAGGATCTTGATTTTTCCCCTTTTAGTTTCATTTTATCATGTTGCGCATGATGTTTCTCTTGGAGTGTCGTTCATACTTAATAGAAGTCACTTTTTTGCAAAAAAAACTAAATTATTTTTACAACTCCAACCAAGGTGAGCAATACCCTATAGCCCAAACCACCCAAGTTTACCCAGCCCAAGGATGGAGAGCCCAATATTGCTCCATAAGCGTTGAGCCAACTTGGGTGACATCCCTAAAGAAGAGAAGTTAGAGACACTATCTCTCTCCACACCTTGATCCATCTCTCGGGGAGAGAGGGAAGACCCCCAGCCACCTTTGGTAGAAGCTCACATGCAAAGAACCTAGACCCCCTGTGGTGCCTGAGGCTACTACAAGCCAAGAGTATGATGCCTCTTAGCTTGTATTCTTTCATCCCAAACCTTTCAACATATGCATTCTTCCATCCGAAAATTTTCCAACATATTCAAGGCGCATTGTCTTTGCATAAGCCAAGTACCATAAGGTGTCCTCACACCTCAAACAACCTCATCAAATGTGGTAGGTTTTGTATGACCCTTAACTTTTGCCATATATGGATAGTGCCTAGCAATATATCCATCGTAAGTCAATCTGTCAATAGGATATCTCACTCTTTGAGACCTTCTTGGATGTGGTGTGTTGCTTGAATTCCTCTCTCATGAGGAGGTATGTACCTGCTTGCCTTTGCTCCAGGTGTACAAACAAAAGGTATACCCAACTCACTATCCAAACTTTCATTGCTAGTTGAATCATAACCACAATTTGTTGGTCTAGGAAGATCCTAAAAAAGCCTTTGCTTTCCCTTTGTCTCATCCACTCATTGACGCAATAGTGTTAGGGGAAATAGGTGAAGGAATTTTTAACTTGCCTATCCATGGATTCACGCTTGTAGAACCACTAGATGTAGGTCTAGACATAGAAGTATTGAGGGGCTGATTTTTCTCATGTGCATTACCTTCAGGTGCATTATCTGGGACAACCACATTGGGCTTGCCATGCTAGGATGCTAGCTCATCAAAGACAACATACCAACTGATCAATGTCTTCCTAGTAGAAGGATTATAGCACTTGTAGCCTTTTTGATCTTGTGCATAGCCAATAAATACACCCTAAATACACATTGTTTAGTCTTGGGATCCAACTTCGTTCTTCTTTCATCTAGGACATGTACATATGCAATGCTACCAAACTCTTTGAGATGCCTTACATCAGGCCTTTCACCATACAATTTCTCATATGGAGTGATCATATGTATCACATCTATAGGTGTACGGTTCACAATATACACTGTAGTCCCAAGTGCTTCTACCTAATAATAATTAGGTGAAATTTTCTCATTTAACATGGCTTTTGCAGCCTCCACTTGAACCCATTTTTCCGTTCAGCCACTCCATTTTATTGTGGAGTATAAGGGCATGTAAGTTGTCTTCTAATCCCATGTTGGGCCAAAAAATTATCAAACTCATTTGACAAATACTCACCACCATTATCTAACTCAGGTAAGTAATATATAAACCAAACTCCTTTGCAACATGTTGTTTGAAATTCTTGAATGCATTTAAGACCTCATTCTTGTGCTTCAAAAAATATAGCCATGTATACATGCTAAAGTCATTAATCAAAGTAGCATAATATGGTGAATCTCTTAATGAAGGAGTCTGTGCTGGACCCCAGAATGAATCAATTGTAAAGGTCTAGTACCATGAGTTGATAATGGCTTTTTAATTGATACTATAGCTTGCAAAGGAATCTCCAAAAGAACACGGCACCAACTTTGTTGTTAGACTGGAGCTAGGTAATTGGAAGGTGATTTAATATTATAAAAGAGAAGTAGTTGCACTTAATAGGATCCATGATAGTGATTAAAATGCCATATGTTATTTTAGTAGACTTGGCAAAGAAAGGTTGGCAATTAGTGTATAAAAAATAGAAGCAAAAATCTCACATAAATGTGGAGATAAAGAAATCCTTGGGGATACAATATATCCAACAAAGCTTATTTCACATGGGATACAGATGAGGCTTATCCAAAAGACATGATCAAGAATACAAAGTGCATCTCTTTGGATTTTAAAGAATAGATATTTCGCAAGGTACTTGCCAACGTGGAAGTAGAAAGAGATAGTGCATATATTAAAGAATTATCATAATAGCTTTATGTTCAAATCCAATGTGTGAGAATTCAATGATACAAGGAATGGAGATGTACCAATTTCCTCTTTATTTGTAACTTTGAGAGACATGGATTTACCAAGTTTCTTTCATGATCTTGTACTACATGTACCATTGCATCAAAGGAGATTAATAATGATTTTTTGTAGACATACAATACATAACTACAAGGATCTTGCTATTCTTTGGAATTAGAAAGAGGTGTTCCTTCTCTATGTGAAATCATGTCTTTTATGAGCATTTTTTTAAATGTTTAAGTTTAAATATAACAAAATATCTATAGGAAAATTTAATGTTCTTTTGAATTTTGTGTGTAAAATATTATGCTATTCTTTAAAGTAATCCCTTGTGAAGCTTTGAAGCACATAAAAAAACCACTATTTTTTGCACATAATTGTCCCTTTACTAGAAGCCTTCTTTAGATACAAATGTGTTTCTTTTCTAACCTACTTAAAATTTCCTTATCAATGCAAAGTTAAATAGTGCCTTAAAATGAAAATTCCATCTTAGAACGTTTTTGGGGCACTTATGTCAAGGAATCCAAAAATTGGGATTATCATGACATCTTTGACATTAAAGTTTTGTAGTTGAGGGTGCTCAACTATTCTTTTTCATCCTAATCAAACTTTTTTCTTAGACTTCTTAGTTGATCTATTGTTGAAAATTTAGCTATAGCTTTCAATCTATTTTCTTTTTCTATGATGTTGTCATGTATACATTTTTCATCTGGATTTTAAAATTGCATACTATGTAGGTTTAACATATGTAGGTGTCCTTTATAAAGCAAGCTTCCCCTTAAATGAAAAATATTCAAAGATTATGAGTATAAGGTTTCATTCCCAGATACCCACGTTCAACTAGTTCATAAGTCTGAGTAAGAATAACCTTTGACCTTACAATTTTGTGTAAGTGGTCTTTTGGTTCAAGCCAAGGCCTATCATTGGCTACTCTTCAAATTCCTTCATTATAAGTAAAGGGAAAAATCACAAATAACAAGCCAATGATTTCAAATGTAAAGATGCTCAACAACTCGTACTATTGCTAGTAGTACATGTTACATCACTAACATCTTGTAAAATTGCCAGTAGAATGACACCATAACTGACATGTGTGCATGCGTACGTGTGTGTGTGTGTGTGGGCATGTGCACATGTGCATGCGAAGTTAGTATTTTACGTATTGGTGTAACACTCTCCCTTTTTAGTTTAATTGTGCCTTTGAATGCTCTTTGAACGTCAATGATCTCTAGTTTTTTTACCAATAACTATTGGATTAAGTTACTCTTTGCACTTTAGGGTAAGAATGCCACTTGATCATATGGAGGACTACTAGCCTCCTTGTCTCGTGGTGTCTTCTCACATCGACTATGGGTTTGTGGACTCATGCGATGGAAACACACACACATGCACATGCGCATGCGTGTGTGCATGCATGCACACACACATGTGAACATACACACATGCACGTGTACACATGCATGCATGCACAAACATACACACATGCATGTGCATGCACTCACAAAAACACACACATGCACATGCATGCATGTGCGTACATGCACACTTGCATGCATGCACATGTGCGTTTGCAATATCATTAAACAAAAATATATCGAGCAACATTAAGAGTCAACGATAGCTCATGTCACAAGGATGTCAATGGATGAGTCAACATAACCAAACCTAGGTCTAGTTAATTTTTCAAGCCAAGGTCAAATTAAGGTCAACCATAATATCATTTACACATACATTCTAGGTAGTCAGATAGGTCACATTAATGTCATTATTAGCCCCTTCATTTCAAGACCCTATCCTATTCATTTTTAGCCCCTTCATTTGAAGACCATATCTTGGCCCTTCATAAGACCATATCCATTCATTTGAAATCCAAATTGGACAAAATTTCCACCAAGATATAAAGCATTGAAAGAAAAACACTCAAGCATCATTTTTAAGATAAACATACTATTTTTGAAGATCGTTTTTCCAAGATAATGAATCATCAATACCGATAAATATTTCATATCTTAATAGCTTTGGATTATATTTCAACTATATCTTTCAAAACAATGGCAAAGTCTTATGATGATATAATCTTCCTTGACCAAAATAATAATTAGATGCTAACAACTATGCAAGCTAGAAATTTAAGTTAAGTTATACCTAGACGTTACATGTTATCACATGTATGCATAGTTCACCAGGCTAACTAAAACAATGCCATGTAATTACATCATAGTAGAATTCAGGCTGCTTGGTAAGCCAACTCATCACAGTGTGAATATGAATCAGAAAAGGTTTTCGAAGCTAGACGAAGTGCAATGCCTTGTTATGAGCTCCCATACGACTCCTCAGTAGCCGAACGTGTTGGCTACCCAACTCAATCAAGGCACAGATGGACAGTTCTGGCATTCATCCAGTAAGATAAGCTGAGATCATGAAATTGAGTAAGCCTACGCCTCTACCTTTTTCATGTCTCGGTACGAGGTGTGAAAGCGAATGTTTTCTTACATATCGGCCTACGGGTGATTACTAGTCCATGGGCAATGTTGTAATCTGCTACCACTAGTGTGTTATCGTTGATCAAGAAGTGCATAATCGATGCAACGTATGTTGAAAGATGCTATGGATTGTACACACACGTGCGTGCATGCACACACACATGCACACATGCACGCACACACACGCACACGCACACGTGCATGTGTGCACTCACGCACATGCGTGCACACACACATGCACACATGCACGCACATGCGCACACACACACATACACAATCTCATATTTTAGTAGGGACATGTTAAACATGATTCAATGTGGAGAAAGTATTCATGTAGGCATACACAAGGAGTGTGTGTGCATGAACACACTCTTTGTATTTTGGTAGGGACATTTAAAAAATGGTTCAATGTGGAAAACTTAATAATTCTCTATTCATTAGAATAATCCTTGACTAGTTCTTCCAATGGACATTTTGTTCTCTTTGTGTAAACTTTGAGAGGTATTCTACAAGTGTTTAACACCTTGCTCATGTCAAGTGTGTAGTTGTATCCAAAAAAGAAATTACATGCCAATGTTGGATATTTGAAGTTATGAATGGAATGATGGAAACAAGGGAGTGGGGCATCATAAAATCAAGTAAGGACATTGTCTTGACTAAAGATATATTACTTTAAGCATATAAAATGAAATTGTAAGGGTTAGCTTTAAGGTGTTCTTTCTTCAAATAAGACACTTGACATGCTATACTTTATAGCTCACCCACATAGATATGCTAGTATCTTATGGACCCACAATTTGTGAGTATAGCCCCCCAAGAGACGAGAAGCATACTCGAAGGGGATAGATCACATGTCCTATGGACCCATGATTTATGAGTACACCCACATAGATATGCTAGTATCTTATGGACCCACAATTTGTGAGTATAGCCCCCCAAGAGACGAGAAGCATACTCAAAGGGGGTAGACATGTCCTATGGACCCATAATTTGTGAGTACAGCCCCCAACAAGAGACTGAAGCATACATGTCTTACCCTAAAAGGCATCTCTAGCCTCGCCTTCTTGCAATGTCAAGACATGTCTATGTGCATAGCGTGCGTTTTGACGCATTACTTGGTAGTTTCTATGTTGGCATTCTTCAAGGTGTGAAGAAGTCGTCTTCATGCACATGTAATGCATTGACAAAGCGAAGCAACAAACTCAATATATTGGGCTGACGAGTTCAAACCTCTCCTCATTCTTTGTTGGGACTCTCTCATTGATACACTCTTGAGTTCGTCGAGTTCATCCAATTAGCCTCCATTCCTTCTCTTCGATCCTCTGCACCTTTCGTCATTTTCATCATGAAGCTCCCCCTCTTCTTCGCTTTGGCTTCCCTCCTCCTCTCCCTCGTCGCCGCTTCTCCTCCCATGTTCCTTGGCTCCGAACAGCACCTCATCTCCTTTGCCGTCCCTGCACCAATCCAAGTGCCTTCCGACCACCAGTTGCACGTTAGCTATTTCGCCGTGGGACTGCAGCACTACTCTTACAACGGATCTGCGTGGGTTCTTTACAACGCGACGGCGGATCTCTACAAGGAGCCCAACGGAAAGGTGGTCGGACAGCATTTCTTCTTGCCCCATCCCGATGCCCAGGGAGGGCAACCGTCCTGGGAAACATACGTCCCCAAGAGCTTAGTCACAGCAAAAACCTTGCAGGCAGTCACGGTTGACCCAAATACCATTTCATGGAACTTACTTGAAGCTACTAGCACTAGCGGAAGCAAGTAAGCTATCGAAGGCCCTACTCCACAGAGACTCTCTCTCGCTCTCTCTCTCTCTCTCTCTCTCTCTCTCTCTCTCGCTCTTCCTTCTCAGGTACACGTCTCCTCGTGCTGCAGGGGTATCTCTCTCAGTGTAAAATATATGATATTTTTTTCTGTATTGTTGAATTTCAGGGAACTGCTGGGAGCAGTAACGCATGTCCAGCGGATTTTCGCGAAGGGTGGTCTACCACCATCTACGTCAGAGGGAGCTCGCACAGGCGATACACATGCAACACCATACTCTATTGTCTATGCCTACTACGTGAGAGAAGTATCTTTTGTATAATATTGCGCATATTGTACCACAAAACATCGGTCTCTATTGCCTCCGGGCATGTATCCTTCGGGCCTGATTGACATCACTTGTGATACATCACTTCCGATTTAAGAAAGGGCTTTGTATTAGCTCGGTCTATATATATATATGTATATATATATTAGTTTTGGTTTTTAGATGAAAAGAACAAAAGAATCTTTTTACAAAACTCTCTTAACTTTCAGACTCCCTGGCAACCATATACTCACAGATTTTCATAAGGATCATACGTCAATTTTATAGTGGAATGAACATGCACATTTTGTCATTTGTAACCATGCGTAGTGCACAAGTGTCAAGGAATTGTGTGTCGACATGCTTATATGATCTTATGTATATGTATTGCACAGCCATGAAACTTTGAAATGACCTTTATTTCAATAATTTCTATATATTGAGAAAGGTCTAGATGGAACCAACGGAGTTTATGTGGTGGGACATGCACATTTTCTCATCTTCGATCATACATGGTGTATAAACACACAAAAACTATGCATTGGTATGCTTATATATAGGTGTATGTGTCCGATGGCATAAAAATTTGAATGGACCTTAGTTGGAGTAGGTTCTATATATTGTAAAAGCTTATTATTTGTTTGATATGATTTCTATGGTGGGGCTATAAGAAAACAATACAACGTTTATGCTCGACAGATAAGAGGATCTCGTATGTAAGAGAGAATGCTCGCAGAAAACACATTGAGATTCAATCTCACTTTGTACGTAAGCTCATCATGGATGGAGAGGTCGACTTGGTGTACTATTCGACTACAGAGAATGCTCTGGGGACATCTTCATGAAGGCTTTTAGAAGAGACTTGCTAGAGAGGCATCTTCATCGACTTGGCATTGGGCCGAAAAAGTAGTTCACTTACGAGTGGACATTAAGGGGGGGTGTTGGATATCAATGCTCCACTCTTGTGTAACTACGCAGGAACCAGCTAACTCTACTTGTAAGCCCCCCCATATGACGAGAAGGCATTTGAGTAGCTCGGTTATCCGGTAGGTCCTGGTTTGGACACCAGATGGGGGTCATGTGTGGCCTGATGGCTGGACGGCTGCAGATAGAGTTGGCACACTGCCAACTAGGCTACATGCAAGTGCGAGAAGGCATCCCATAACTAACCGCACTGAGGGTAGACGGAGCATTTTTTGGGGCAGCCCACTCTTAGGTTGCGGGACCCGTTTGGAGCCCCAGATGATCCCGGATGGCTTTGGGCCGAACGACAAGCATAGGTTAGTTGCTCTATTCAGCGCCATGGTTCTAACATGTGGTCAGTGGCCTATTTCGGGACCGACCTCCAGTCGGCCGTTTTGGGTCGACTGGGTCAGTCTCCCAATTGGGTCTAACCGACTACGACTGGTGGCTATATAAGAGCAAGCCCGTGAAGCCCATATTTATCACTGGTTACAGCAACCCTGATTCGTTAGCATCCAGCCTCCATCCTCTACTGTTTCTAGCATGCCATCGAAGCTTCTCACACAAGAGCGCACGGCTGGGAGGCAGTGCCATCTATTATATCAGTTTTATAGTAATCAAATTTTTGATTCTCCAGCCATCAGGCTACACATGGCCTCCATATGGTGTCCAAACCAGGACCTACCGGATAACCGAGCTACTCAAATGCCTTCTCCTCATATGGGAGGCTTACAAGTAGAGTTAGTTGGTTCCCGCGTAGTTACATAAGAGTGAAGCATTGATATCTAACAGGGGCATGTATAGTTGGTTATTTTTTACCATGCATCATGTATAAGTGATCGAAAACTTATGCATTAATATGCATATCCCATAGACTATGTGGCCATTGCTCACAAAACTTTGTGTAGGCCTTTGAATGAGTAAGGAATTTATATTTGCAAAGTTTAATAGTATCCAAGATACTTGTTCATATGGCAAGACATGCATATTTTCTTGTTTTTAACCATGCATAATTTTTAAAATTTGGATTGGTATGCTTATACAATGTGTATGTGTTGATGTTGTAAAACTTCATACAAAACTTTGCATGAGTAATGCCTATATCCTCACGAGTAAATTTTTATATGGATCAGAGTACATCATTTACATGATGGGATATGCATTTTTGACCCTCTTTTGACTGTTCATTGTGTGATAATTATAAAAAATATCGTCCATCAAGATGCTTATACCATCTTTTCCTAGATCTTTATGTTCGTAAGTTCTATATACTCTCAAAGGCTCATATGGATCTAACATAGTTTGTGTGGTGAGGGATGCCCATTGTTCTTAATTTTACCAGGCATGATGCATAAGGGAAAAAAATTAATTCAACAGCATGCATGTACCATAGGTGTTTGTGTCCAATAGTCATGAAACAGTAACATACCCTCTGTGAGAAATTTCCATATACTCACAAAGTTTCTTTTGGGTCTAACATGCTTTCTATGGTGGGGGCATGTGTACTTCTTTATTTTTAACCATGCATGCTACATAGGTGTGAAACAATTATTGTTGTCTCTGTGCCAACATGGACCTAGGTAGTATAGAAAGCTCCGCTTGTACTTGCATAAGGCTAGGAATAATCTCTCTTAGGAATCCTCAACATACAAGTTCTACTTGCGATTCCTACATGCGAGTTCTACTTGCAGCTCCTACATGCAAGTCCTACATGCAGCTCCTACATGTAAGTCCTACATGCAACTTCTACATGCAACTCCTATATGCGAGTTCTACATGCAACTCCTACATGTAAATTCTACATGCGAGTTTTACATGCAACTCCTATATGCAACTTCTATATGCAAGCTCTACATGCAGAGAGAGAATGTCTTACAATTCCTACATGCAAAGAGAGAAGCTCTCCATTTTGTATAAATACCCCATAATGGAATGAAGCCCATACTCTTTGGGGCATTGTGTTGAGTTCTACTTTGGTATTCCAAGTAATTGTCTCAAGTGTCCATGCTTCCTTGCACTCCATGTCCAAAAGCATGTCCTAACCTTGCAACTCCTCCTCCCCTCTCTTCCAACCTTGCAACCCATCCTCTCCCTCTCCTCCTCCCTCCTCCTCCTCCCTCCTCCTCCTCCTCCTCCTCCTCCTCCCCTCTCCTCCAACCTTGCAACCCATCCTCTCCCTCTCCTCCTCCCTTCTCCTCCTCCCTCCTTCGCCTTCTCCTCCTCCTTCTCCTCCTTCTCCCACTACAAGGCATAGGCCCTTTTCTAATGGTTACGCACCAACGTTTAGCATGCGCGGGGTGCTAATCGTCGGTATGCAAAGCGGGCTTAAAAAGTGTCGCTATATAGCGATACTTTTATAAACGTCGCTATATAGCGACACTTGGTAGACTTGTATAAGATCATTATATAGCGACGTTTTACAAAGAGTGTTTTCCCCATACCAACCTTTAAAGATAGTTTTACCCAATGACAAAAAAAATTTCTTTTCATACATGTTTGATCCTTTGAAAGAATAAAAGTACAAGAGCATGTACATCAAGTTTGAAGCTCATATATTCATGTCCACGTTTGAGACTTGGCTTCATCCTGAGCCAAGTCTAGTGTGCCAAACAAGTCTATCTCCAACTCTATACTAAGTTGATCTCCTATATCATCATCATACGCTCACCATAGACTTGATCATCTTCTTTAATAAAGTCAAGTGATTCTTGATGATCGTCATCTTCTTCCTCAATATCGTGATCTCCATCTTCTTCCCATATGATGTCATTATGCACATCTTCCTGGCTCATATTATGATCTTCATCTTCTTCTCTAAATCCATCTGGATCAGTTGGATCTGGCATTGGTAGTGGCATCTCCATATCCACATCTCTATCTTCAAAAATTTGCTTACTTGGTGGTGCAACTTGGACCACGTACCACCATCTTGGATCAAAATGATCCGGATGAAAAGCCACCCATATTAAAGATGGGTGCCAAATGCCATCAATTATATGAAACTATGCTTAAGTACATGTACCAATTGATATTTAAAAACGAAATATTCAATTAATTAAATCATTAGTATGCACCTGCTCACAATGCTCGGGAAGAACAAAGACCGTCATAAATAATTCTAAACCATTTTACATCAAGAATGAAAATACTAAATCGTTTGAAATCAATTTCATAGATTTTGTGTATGGTCCCACAATAATCCAACTCAATAATCCAACTGTGAGGAGAGAAGATTGGTATCCGAAGCACTTACTCGGCTATCTTGTGTGAAGTTAGCCATGACTCCATAATCATACATGACTCACTTTGAATCGATGTGTTCTATACAAAAATGTCATTGGTATGTCTAGGAGCTCTGGAAATATCAAAGACCCGCACTCCTATCCATAAGATCTGTAACTCCTCTATCAAGGGTACCATGTACGCAGCCTCATACTCGGACATCAGTTGCATTGTTCCTAAAAATAGAATCCATCATGTCCATGATACCCTCGTTATCATCTAGCACATCTGGGAGACTATACTCCTTCTCAAAGTGTGAAGGTATATGCACACCACCCTCCTCATCCTATCTTAAGCTTTCGTGTAAATATAAGATCTTGTCTCAAGATTTCATGTCGTGTACACATGCAATATTAATCACGAACTCAAATAGCATTGACTTTCCGATGGCCCATCACCATGTGCACCACCAACGGTGGGTACTAGTTTGGGCTCCTCCCCATACATCCTCAAGTGGTGCATGACAATACGGCATTGATGTCATACTTCTCGCTTGCAATGAGTGCAATGACAATACAACCTCTCCATAAGCCACTCTGTACTCCCGAGCATTGGCGCATCATCTGACAAGCTTTCACTCGTCCCTTCCATCTGCACACCTCCAAAGTCACAACACAAAATGCAAGGAAATCCATTAAGATCTAAAAAATAGCCACCCATGAGCTCCTTCCCTCTCTTCTTAGATCAAGTGCCCTGAACTGTTGCTATATAGCGACGCTTTGTTCTGTTTTGTCACTATATAGCGATGCTTTTAGGGTATAAGTATATAGCGACACTTTTAGGGTATAAGTGTCGCTATATAGCGACACTTAGGGTTAAAGGTCGCTATATAGCAACCTTTAGGATTAAGTGTCGCTATATAGTGACACTCTTTGGGTATGAGTATCGCTATATAGTGACGCTTTTAGGGTATGAGTGTCGCTATATAACGAATGACCAGTGTCGCTATATAGCGACGCTGGGAGACTAAAACCCAAAATGTCGTGCGACGCTGTCTTTCACAACTCTATTGTGAGAAAAGCCAAAATCTCTCCTCCCACGCTTTCCTCCTCTATTCGGTGACCTCACTTTTATCCTCTATTCCCCACACTCCTCACCCCTACCAAGCTACTCTCCCATTAACACTTATGCTCCCTCTCCACCCTTCTCCCTCTCTACTTGTTTGAATGGAAGTTTTTCAAGAAGGTGTGTCTCTTTAAGCAATGTATGTTCATTTTTTGTGAGATTTCATTTTGTGAGAGTTGAAGCATGTTTCTCCTTGCATTGCTAAGCCTATGTGCTAATTTTCATGCTTGATTTTCAGAGATTAAGGACAAAACACGAGATTTACTCTTCTCTTTTTGGTATTTCTCTTCCTCCTCTTTCGCTTCCTTTCGTGCTTTCTCCTTGTTTGTAGGCTTATGCTTGTCCCCTTAATCCAATCCTTTTGGAAAGTTGCTTCTCCAAACTCCTCCTTCCTCTAACTAGTTATCTGAAAAATGGTATGTTTCCTCTCTTTTGTAGGGCCAGTCCACGAAACACCGGAGCAGGACTTTTCCAGGTAAGAAAGTGCTTCCTCTTTTTTCCTTTTTTTGTTTCCATTATTTGCATTGGTCTATAGCTAACGCTTTAAGCATTAGCTACAGTGATGGGCATAGGAACCCTTTCCTCCCCTCTCTTCTCTTATTCCCTCTTCTTCCCCTCTTTTCCTCTTTTCCTCTCTCTTTCCCCCCTCTTTTCCTCCCTCTCTTATTTCCTCTTCTTCTTCTCTTTTCTTCTTTTCCCCTCTCTTTTTTCATTCTCTTTTCCCCTCTTCCTTCCTCTTCCTTCTCTTCTTTTCCTCTCTCTTATTTCCTCTCTTTTATCCTCTTTTCTCTTCTTTTCATAAGCATATGCATTTGCCTATGCTTATGCTTATGCATGAGCATATGCTCATATGCTCATATGCTTTCCCCCTCTCTTTTTTCTTCTCTTTTTCCCTCTTCTTTCTCTTCTTTTCCCCTCTCTTATTTCCTCTCTTTCATCATCTTTTCTCCTCTTTTCATAAGCATATGCATTTGCCTATGCTTATGCATGAGCATATGCTTATATGCTCATGCATAAGCATAAGCATATTCTATCTCTTTTTTCCTCTCTTTTCTTCTTTTCCCCTCTCTTTTTTCCTTCTCTTTTCCCCTCTTTCTTTCTCTTCTTCTCTGCTTTTCGCCTCTCTTATTTCCTCTCTTTCATCCTCTTTTCTCTTCTTTTCATAAGCATATTCATTTGTCTATGTATCTCTCTTATAAGCTTATGTTTATGCATGAGCATATGCTCATATGCTCATGCATAAGGTAAGCATATGCTTTCTCTCTTTTTCTCTTTTTTTCCCTCTTTTCTTCTTTTCTCCTCTCTTTTCTTATTTTCCCCTCTTCTTTTTCCTTCTCTTATGCTTATGCTCTTTTCCCTGTAGGTGACAAAAAGCCTCGGAACCCTACATACTGAGATTACCCTACTCTTCCTACGGAAGCCGTGGGAAAGAGCCAACAATTATGCATCGGTGTACATATACCATAGGTGTATGTGTGCAATGATCACTAAAATTTGCATGATCTATATGCTTGCAAAGTTTCATATGGGTTTGACATTATGTGTATGGGTGACATGCACATTTTCTCATTTTCAAGCATGCATGGTACACGTGTCAAGAAGTTGTGCATCGGCATGCTTATATAAAACCTGTATGTATCCAATGGTAATGAAACTTTTCACATACTTGGAAAGAATAAGACCCATGTAATAACACAGTTTCATAAATATTAAAAATTATTTGTATGGTTGAACATGCACATATCCCATTTTTAACCATGTATGTTGAACAATTAGTTAGGAGATTGTGCATCACCATGCATGTATAATATGTATATGCATTTAATGCTCATAAAATTCTGCATGGGTGTTTGTTTAAATAAGATCTATATAGTTCCAACTTTTCATAAGAGTTGGGACATCATTTTTATGTGAGATTCATGCACATTTTCTCATTTTTGACATGGAAGATACACAGTTAAGAAATTGTGCATCAGCATGGTTATATCAATCTATATGTGTCTCACAATAATGCAAGAAACTTTGCAGATTGATATGAATGATTAAGGACCATATACTTATAACTTATCACAAGAAAAAGATATCATTTGTATGGTGGAACATGCATATTTTCTCATTTTAACCACATTCATGGTGCACAATTGTTAAGAAACTATGCACTCACTATGCATAGCCGTGCTTATAGTTGAGACTTTGCATGGACCTTTAATTTTGTAAGATCTATATGGGGCATGCACATATTCTCATTTCTTACCATGCATGGTGCATAAGTTTCATAAAATTATTCCTTGATAAGCTTTACCATAGGTGTATGTGTCTAATGGGCACCAAATTTTGCATGGACCTTAGTATGGTAAGGTTTGTATACCTTAAATATTTTTTATGGGTTGATACATAAACTCTAAATTGCCACACCATTATGCATTGATATGGTTATACCATATGTGTATGTGTCAAATAGTTACTAACTTTGTGTAGAAATTTTAATGCGTATGTCTTATATATCTGCAAAGTTTCAAAAGCGTTAAACATTGTGGGACATACATATTCTCTCATCTTTGATTATGCATGACAAACATGTAATGAAAAAATGCATTGGTATGCTTATGTCATGCTTTTTTAAATAAAAAACTTTGAAGAAAACTTTGAATGAGTAAGGATAGAGTTTTTTAAGGAACAAACATGATTTATATGGTAGGGAATGCACAACTTGTCATTTTTAGCCATGATTGGTATACAGATTTCAAGATATTGCACATTGGCGTGCTTATATCATGCATGTATGTGTTCCATGGCCATGAAATTTTGCAATGAGCTTTATTTAAAATTATATCTACTTATAAAGCACATTTTTCTTATTTTCAACTAGGGCATTATGCCAAGTGCCAAAAAAGTATGCATCAGTATGGTTATATTATAGCCACATGTATCCAACGATCATGAAACTTTACATGTACTTTTTTTTAAGTTATGGATATACACTCACAAAGTTTCTTTTAGGTTTGACATAGTTTCTATGGTGATCACATGAGTACTTGTCCTTTTTTGAGTGCATAATTGCCAAAAAATTAGCATCATTATGCTTATATGATAGGTGTATATGCTCAATGTCCACAAAAATTTCCAATGCCTTTTGTTAAAGCTCTTTTTGAGTAAGCTATATGTTATCCCAAAGATTCAATGAGGCCTAACATTGTCGATATGGGGGGACATGTACATTTTCTCATTTCGAGTATGCATCGTACATGTTAAGAAATTGTGCATCACTACGCTTATATCAAATGCGTATGTATCAGATGGTCATGAGACTTGCATACCTCAGAAATAGTAATAAATATATACACACAAACTATTATAAGTATCTATCTTCATTTGTATTTTGACCATGCATGTTGCAAAGTTTGTCAAGAAAATGTGCATCTAGATGCATTTATCACTTGTATATGTGTTCGATGGTCATGAAATTTTACACGAGTCTTAGTTTGGTATGGTACATATACAAGAAAAGTTTCTTAGGGTTGGAAATCATTTGTATGGGGAGGAATGCAAGTGTTAAGCAATTGTGCATTGATATGCTTATTTCATAGCCTATAGGAAATGTAGAGAGATCTTTGAATGATTGTGGGAAATTTCATTACTTCTAAGGGAATAAAATGTAATAGTGACATTGGAATGGATCATTGCAAGATATTGAAACTCATATATTTGGTGGTATTAATGAACACCATTTGAGGACATAATGGATTGATTACATATAATTACAGCCTTATAATAAGGAGAATGCAATTAGTCTTATTCCCTTGAACCTCCTATCAGGTATTAGAGAATTGCAATAGTCTGATTCCCCACATTCTTATATTAGGTTGTGGAGATTAATACTACTGCCATTTTGTCCATTGTATTGGGAGAATGGCACCAGTGTCATTCTACCCATTGTTTAAAGGGGATAATGGCTCTAGTGCCATTACTCTGAAGTTTCTATGAGATTTTGGAGAATGGATGTCGCGCTATTTCCCACATTCTTATAGAAGCTTGGGGAGAAAGGTACTATAATTGCCAATTTGCCCATTGCATTTGGAGGATGGCACTAGTGACATTGTTATTCTAATGAAATTAAATTACATATCCATGTGAGCCAAGATTATATCTATTAGTAGTTTTTAAGGCCAATTTTGTAGAGAGATATAGATAGATAAATAGATAGATAGATAGATAGATAGATAGAGAGAGAGAGAGAGAGAGAGAGAGAGAGAGAGAGAGAGATGATGTATAAACTTTACTCTTTTATTTTATACATGGCTTTGAAAAGATTTACACAACACATTTGTGAAGGAGAAATTCAAGGCCCTGTGCCATGAAAAAGGCCTTGATGAAGGTAATATACCAAGATTAGTATCACCATCAACCATTATAACTCATTCAAAAGATGAATAATTAAAGCATTTGTCGATCTTATATAATCAATAAGGAGTGATTAATAATAATAGGGTATATTGAGTGCCACTGCTGAAGTCATATCTTCTTCCAAAACTATGCCACTCTAATAAATATGTGAACAAATGTGCATAGAGGACTTAGCATTGCATTCCATCACATGCCTATAATGGGAATGTCCTTCCTCTACGTCAAACCAAGAGTTTGTCGGTGCTTCTCAAAAAGCTCTTTCCCAAGTGGTTTGGTAAAGAATTCTGCAATATTCTCTTTGCTATCACAATGTTGCAATGTGATGTCACCAAGTAACACTCTTAATTTGATGAAGTGCTCTCTGACATCAATGTGCTTTGTCCCAAAAAAAAAAAAAGTGCTTTGTCTTGGAGTGATGTAGTGGATTCTTGGCTAATGCTTGAGCCAATTGATTATCACATTATATTGTTGTTGGCTTTTGATTCATCAAAGTAATCTATTTCTAATAGTATTCTTCTGAGCCATATAGCCTCACATGCGCCTGTTGTGAGTGCCCTATATTCTACTTTAGTTGAAGACAAAGAAATAGTTGGCTACTTGTTTGATAACCATGATATAGCACCTTGATCAAGGAAAAATGCATATCCTTGTGTGGATCTCTTGGTCTCATGATCTCCTGCATAGTCACTATCACAATATCCATGAACCCTTGGATGACTTTCTCTGTGTTCAATTCCAAACTATCTTGTTCCTTTGATGTATCTCAAGACTCTCTTGGATGCATTCCAAGGAGATGGTTTTGGATTTGCCATATACTGTGCAAGGGAGCTTACTGCATAACAAATATCTAGCCTTGTGATAGTCAGATATATAAGAGATCCGATGAGCTATTGATAGTATCTTTCATTGACTGTAGGCTTTTCTAGATCTTTGGTAAGTTTCAAACTTTGTGCCATGGGAGTGGCTACAATCTGGCAATCTGCCATATGAAACTTCTTCAGGAGACTGTCGACATATTCTTGTTCGCTCATGATAGTGTTGTTTAAGTCTCTCCAAAACTCAATTCCAAGACAATAGTACATAATTCCAACATCTTTCATGTCAACCTCTATAGATAAGTCTTGTTTCAACTTAATGATAAAGCTTCTTGTCAATCAAATCATCTACATACACAAGTGCAATAGTAATGTCTTCCCCTTGAACTTTATAGTACAGAGTATGATCTCCATTGGACTTGATGTATCCCAGATTAGCAATATACTTGTCGATTTTACTATGCCAACTTTTGGGTTCTTACTTTAAGCTGTAGAGACTTTTCTTTAGATGGCAAACCTGATGCTCTTTCCCTGGTTCAACATACCTTGTTGGTTGCTACATATAGACTTTCTTGTTTAAGTAACCATTCAAAAAAGCATTTTTGACATCTAGCTAGTATGCATTTTTGACATCTAGTGATATCAAAAATATTATATAATCCATCTTTGCTACTATAGGTCTCATCATAATCTAACTTTCTCCTCCAACACCACGTGCACTACTAGATGGCTTCGATTGGATCCATCGACATGGACCCCCTCATGAGGGCTTAGCAATATGTGCCACGTGACATCCTTACCCAGCTCTAGTTCCATCTTTGGACTAGTCCCCACCTAAGGCAGATCTCCTCTTTTGGCATTACTCCCTCAGGATGAAGGTCACCTTCTTCTCCTACACGCAATAGTAGACGCATTTGATTAGATGCATCCACATGGACTCCCTCATGAGAGCACCACTATCTTGAGCAATAGGTGCTACATGAGGTCCTTACCCAGCTCTAGGTCCATCTTTAGACTAGCCTACACCTGAGGAAGATCTCCTCTTTCTTTTGTCTGGTAGCTCATAGAGGGATTTTCACATGCCCACTATTGGAATAGATGAGGGTGGATGGTTCTACCATAGTTGTGATGTTGAACACCTTGAGACGATAGCTCACTATGGAGTCATATAAGGGCTTAGAGATTTGGCATTGCTCCCCCAGAATAGTGGCCCTAATACAATATAGCATGTAGGCATGGCATGCTTCCCACTTTGAGATGGTCTCTCCAACCTAGTAGATAGATGGTTGAAGTATCACTCTCTTGGATATCCAAGACATGGACTCTCCCTCTTGCCACAGATTAGAGTTCTCAGGATGGTGTTTGGGAGCTGGTGGTGGAAACCACATTCTAGAATATCTAGGTAGCATGCAATAATTTTAATGATGGAAAGGGCAGTCTCAGGGCAGTAGATTTGGCCTATTGTTATTTAATGATTGGATCTAGGAAAGCTCCCAAACGGTGGGAGAAATTCTACAAGACATGGCCTATAGGCATTTTTAACACTCATAGATCGAGGAATTTTCTTTTTCTATTGGTACAAGTTTTTGGGACGTCCTAGGAAATGATAGGTTTTGAGAAGGAGGTCTAACCTAACCCTTTGGATTGGTCAAGCTTCCCATGGATTGCTAATTTGTGTCTCCTTCTCAAGTTTTCTTATAGAAATTCTTTTCTTAAGGAGAGATAATGTTGAAGTAAATGCTAAAATTTAAACTTAGTATGTGTCATGTATCTATATGTTAAGAGCAAAGTATATGTACAAGCTACGCTTAGTTTATGCAAGATGATTGTTTACCAAATGCCCAACTCATGTATAGCCCATCAAAGCGAAACATTTGAAACCCAACCCTGTTTGATGAAAAGACTTAACAAATCAAAAGCTCCAAATACCACATCCTATATCATGGTGATTATCCACCCATCTCATTGTAGGTAGCTAGCAAAACCCATCTAATCTTCTAACTATCTCACTTACCCCTAATTAGAGACAAATAGAAAGGGTATCATAATCTAGATCCTAGAAAGATAAACAATGAGGGAGGATAAGCTCCGTCCATAGAATAGTTCAAAAAACAAGGTTCAACCCGAATAGCTGATGCAAAGGATCTTGGTGCATCATTAGAAGAAGATATGATTTCAACACCGAAGAGAATACCAACACCTCCCTTAGAGAAGCCTAATCAAAGGAGGACTAATTCATGAATGACTCTTATGCATAGCAACTTAACTTGATGCTAGGAGGCAAAAGAGGAGACTCGATAAAGGACAGCAATTGAGCAATCAGCAAAAGTAGATAGGGTGAGCATAGTCTATTGCACGAAGATCTTAGAAATCGTAGTGCAAGACTGCTAAAGATAACACAAGAACCTGCTCTAAGTTGGGGAGGGTAGAGGGTACTGAAGGGATCACATACCTGGTCAGGGGCATTTCTAACCAAAAACACAGAGGAGGATGTGAACAAGCCGTCCTCCAATTTCAACTTCAACCATTGCTATGATAGGTGCATCAACAGGCACCTTACGCCTCAAAGATCTACCAATATGTCTTGATGGTTACAACTACACAAACTTCCATCATGCATTGAAGTTAGAGGCACAAGGTTGTGAGGCAGTGAGTAGGGGGTTCCTAAGTAAAACCTAAAAGAAAACATTCCACCCAAACTAGTAGAGAAAGCGAGGATGTAATAGGAGGTTGTTAGTTCCAAGGAGAGGGATAGCAATTAGAGTAAGGACACATTACTTATTGCATGGTTCCCTTAAGTACCATGAGGTAATGACATGTATGTGAGGGGGGGAGCCTTGCAAGCATGCTCTCTCTCTCTCTCTCTCTCTCTCTCTCTCTCTCTCTCTCTCTCTCTCTCTCTCTCTCTCTTTCTCTCTCTCTCTCTCTCTTTCTCTCTCTCTCTCTCTCTCTGTCTCGGATATCTTTGCATCCCATCGAAGAGCCAACATAGTGTCGGGTTTCGGCTTTGAGTTTCAGCTTTCATTTTTCATTTGAGATTTGAATTTGTTTGAGCTCTTTAGTTTACAGTAGCACTCAGGAAAGTCCCTAACATGCTCTGCCCATTGAGGCTTGTATGAATTGTTTTCTCTTGTTGTACTTTGTCTCATAGACACACGAGGCCTCCCGAGAGGACCTCTCTCTCTCTCTCTCTCTTTCTCTCTCTCTCCCCCCCCCCTTCATTGCTTCATCTGGCCTTACCACACCCACTTTCCAGAGCTAATCTTCACCGTCATCTCCCACTCAGCCCCCACTCTAGCTTCGCCCATCATCCAGCCCCATCCTCCTTCATTTGTACTAGCTCCCTTCGATCCACGAGGACCGGGCTTTCCTAGGGCCACCCCACCTGATGCTTGGGAATCCATCTTGATGGAGGTGCAATGAGAGGTGGAGTTGACCCCGCTTCGCACAGTTTCAAGCCTGCTTTGCCCAAGAATAGGATCGTATCATACACGAGTGAGGCTCTCAACATCAAAGTTCGTGTGGCATCCCACACACTGAGTCTACACCGATGAGTGTGCGACTGCATTTGTGGCCACTACCCGGGGGTAGCTGAGCACAGGATCGAGAAGGCATGGCAAGTGGGGAGAGGCCCCAACTGAGAGCATCCCCTCATCATACGATTCCATGACACTTAGGCACAACTTTCAGCTATGACGGCATAGGTCGGTCTTACGAGATTGGCCATCAATCTCCATGGATGAGGATCTCACCCCCCTATAGGGAGGAGAGGCACACTCTACTACAGCAACGAGATCAAGCCTGCAAGGATGGGAAGAGGGAGGTGGTTCAAGATGGATGACTACCTACAGGCCCTAGTCGGGCACCCACCTCCCCCCCACATAGGGAAGCGGGGTCTATGTCTCGAAATCCTATACAAGTCGTGACATAGTCTTTTATACAAAGATACATTAGATTCCAGAGCGCCCACTACCAGTAGTAATCATCGACGGGCAGGTACACATGGGAGTTTGCTTACAGAGATGAGATGAGGGGCACATGGGGGAGTGCAAGGGTCAAGAGGAGTAGGAGTCCTTTACAAGTCCACCCTTTTGGGAACCATCTCAATAGAGCAGAGAGATACACACTCCAGATTTGCTTGGATTCAAATCCAACACATGGACAACCGGGATTTTGCTTAATGTAGTATGCTACTTCCCTCCCGAGACCTCCCATTTTGCTCGAGATATTCGAGAGGAGGCTGAGACATCACTATATGCAGCTCTTTATCGATCCATTGTCGACTTCTCGAGCTACAGGGAAGTCCTCCTGGTTGGGGACTTGAACACAAGGAGAGGCACCCATTAGGTTTCACTCCTTGTCTTCAAGGACGATTCCATTCTACTGCCAGACATTGACCTTGAGGGAGCAGATATGATGCATGTTTCGATTCTAATCACATCTTATGGACGTGCCTTATTAGTCTAGGTAGAATGCATGATCTCATTATCTATAATGGTCTTGATAGATGGCGTACTTCAGTTGGTCTCACGTGCTCCCCACGTGGGGGGGCTCTAGCGTTTTTTATTACATCATGGGATCCTTTGCCTTCACATCTCATATAATGGATTTTATTGTCGCACCTCCTCCCCCAAACGATTGATCATACAAGCCTCTTCATCAGCATCTCTACACCTCGCCTCACAACATCTCCCACTCCATAGATTGCCTACACCACCTATGATGACATATGTTTCAACTGTGATCTTTCATCTATATAATCACTCCGCCTTTACATACTTCTCACATATATTGACTTCATACCCCTACAAGAGGACCATGTTGCCCTCATCACACCTGCTTACTACACGAGCCTACCCTTTATGCTTTCCCTCTCACACCACTCGCTCCACCCATCCACCACCACCTAGGACGGTACCTTGTAATATGTGGTACGATGAGGCTCTATGTCGTCAGCTCAGATTTTAAAACCAAAAACAACCTTCCAGACGAAAGAGAGATGCTATGCGATTGGTACGTAGGAAGAAGCTGGATTTCGTTCGCCGTCGAAACAAGGAGGAACTACTGAACATTCTATTTAGGAACAAATCCAAGGACTTTTGGCAAAGATTTCTAGAGGGGTGGTCCCCCTCACCACTCATAGACACTCAGATCTGGTATAACTATGCACGCATGCTCTACAATATCCTAAATCAGCCAAATCCTGACTTCTTACATATACCCGCCCTACCTCATGCACACTCTTCACTAAAGGGGGAGTGAAGGATGCCATAATGAAACTTCATAATGGCTGAGCGAAAGATCATGAGGGCCTATGCACTGAATTCATTACATGTGGGATTAATCTCCTAGCCTCGATCGTAGCAAAGCTTTGTAATGAAGCTGTTTGTTTGGGGTTTCCACGCACCTAGATTGTTAACACTATCTCACCCATCCACAAGGCAAGGGATCCCACCCATGAGCCCGGAGAACAACAAGAACATTATGATTAAACATGTCATGTCCAAGATTTATGCATCAGTGCTTGTTTCTGAGGTCAGTCAACGATTTACAGAGTGCCGGGGACTTAGAGCAGCCGGATAGGCTAGATTCCGACGTGATCATGGGATCATGGATCACATTCTCTCACCAAGGAGGTGAGGGCAAGAAAGCAAAGCGTATATTGTTGCTTTGTGGATTTTCACAAAGCCTTTGATATGGTTCTGAGAGCCCGCCTCCTCTGAGACCTACAAGATTTGGGGTATGACCAGGAGATCATTTGGGCTATCATGGCACTTTACGAGAGAGTCTCAGGCACAGTCCGGGCAGGGTCAAGGTGGACAGATGACATCATGTGCCTCACCCACCCTATTTGGCCTCTACATTGACGGGCTTGAGACACTTATGTAGACACTAAGGGGAGATGGATGCTCTCTAGCTAGCACGTTGATCCAAATATTGCTATATGCAGATGATGTGGCACTTTTGTCCTCATCAACAGAGGCCTCCAGAGACACCTTGATGCACTATAGTCCTTCTATGAGTCCCATGATTTGAAGGTCAACCTTGGTAAAACCAAGGTCATCATTCTGATGATCAATACATCTCGAGCCATTACACACCGGGAGCAGTTCACGTTTGACGGGTCACCTGTTGGGATTGTTTTTTCATACACATACCTTGGGGTTATCTTCTCTATACCCATCTTCACTATGAGACCTGCGATGCAAGCCCGCCGCCTGAGTAGGCGATACGCTTCATTGGCAAAATTAGAGAGGGAGTGCTTCCGCTCACACTTCAAGATCCATGGACCAATGGGGATGTACAACATCCCTTATTGGGGGCCGGATCTATTAGATATAGAGTGTGGGCTTGAGTGGAGCGGCTATAGGTTCTCATGCTATCGTGGATGATCCACAGTAAGCCATTCGTCTTTCACCAGATCATTCAAGCTGAGTTTCGGTCATCCCCACTACAGTTGGATGCAGTATTTCAGGTTATCACCTACCTATACCGGTTCAGGGGGTACAGGGATTGCACTTCATGGCTAGCATTGTCCTCTTCTATGGCACTATCAGCAGCACAACAGGTGACTAGAGATGTTGGTATGCATGCACAAAGAGATGGTTTGAGCAATTGGGACTCCACATGGATAGACTCCCTCCCTTCTAGTATACCATTGATGTGCCATTCCCTCCTCTCCTGTCACAAGAGGTCAACCAGGTCATCCGCGAGGATCTTTTACAGTTACACACATTCTGAACCTGGTTGGGACCGAGCGAGCTTTTAGTGAAGCTCAACTTCTACAAGGATCATTGTTGACATATCACAGAGGAGGGTTTTATTGACCCACCAAGATATACGCAAATCCACTTACCCCACTCACTGAGAATCTCTATTGGGGAATTTTGGGTCTCTTCACATAGACTACGCATTGAGAGTGGCAAGGCAGAGCGTCTACCCCGGGAGAGGCGCATATGCACATTACGTGACATACGGAGGTCGAGTCGGGGGAGCATTTCATTTTCAGGTGCCCTATTTGCTATGAGATTCGAGGACGCTTCTATTGCCTCTTCAGAGACAGTTTTGGGTGTTGTCCCGATTTCTCTCCTATCTAGACTAGAGATGCTTGGCGGCTTTTATCCATGAGGCAATTAAACACCGCCGTGAGCATCTACTTTGATCACGGAGACAGGAGCAGACCTCCTCCTTGGTCAGAGCTCGGAGTTCTTCCAGCCAAAGCATGTGGACCCCATACTACGAGGCCCCGACATGATTGGGATCCAAAGCCTATGACACGAGAGCTCAGACAAAGGGTTGACACACAGATTACACTTGGGGATATGCCCTCTCTGTTCAGAGTCGAAGCTCGATCGACAGGGGTCACTGTAGCCCTTGTTAGGCGCAGATCTATGAACAAGAGACAACACAAGACCACGCCCGCAAGCAACCGACATCACTCTCGCTGACTTCATGCTTCCGCTATCTCATCCACCTGGATGACCTAATGATGATGATGATGATGATGATGATACTGATGTGTAGTCGATCAATCTGACATGAGTATGTGGTACTTAGCACTAGCTTTTTGCATTATGCATTGGTGTGGAAGCTCGTTTAATAGCTCCACCCTCACAGTTTGTTTGTATCAGGATTCTCACAGTCTCATAGACCCATCAGTCTTCTGAAGACTTTAATGAACTCTCTCTCTCTCTCTCTCTCTCTCTCATGATCGATGAGTGTGTGCATGCACATGAGTATGCATGTTAAGGTCCGGAGGGTTTCTCATCTCCAAAATCTTAATAAATACCCCTCTTTCCTCACTCATGTCTATCCCCTTGCCTAAAAAAATTGTAGCATTACTGTAGTTCCACTCAAAATAGGCTCACCCAAAGACTCCTCAAGTGCAATAACTTTATAAATCAACAAAGCATATTATATTAGCAATGCTAAGCAAGGTACATGAAGAGCCAAGATACCTTTTTTAGTACAAGTGGAGATGACCCAAAGATAGGCTCACATAGGGATTTCTCAAGTACAATAACATGGCAATTGTCAAAAACGTTATGATAGATTGAGTGGAAACACTACGTCTTCATTAGAGGAGGGCAACCCAACCCACATTAAGACACCACAAGATACGGATATGCCATGGTAAGTGGCAATGCTCCATTCATTTAACCTACCATCACAATAGAGTTACCTACTACATATGTCTATCCACACAAGGTATAGTTACAAGCTTTTAAAAAGCTTCATCACTTGGAATGAGAAATGCAATCAATGCAAGAAAGGCCATATATAGTTTGGAATATTCCCCATTTAGTCCTGGTAGTACCAAGAGAAAATAAGAGAGGAACATAGATACGGAAGTGAAGGTCATTAGCCAAATCTTTCAAGAGCATAGTTATGGAAGTGTGGTCATTGGGTGAATCTTTCAAGAAAGCACCAATTATAATGTATGTAATTGGGCAAAACTTTCCCCAATACAGTTACAAATATTAGCCCATGCTACCACTTTAATTCATCTACAAGTTTTTTATAAGCTACAATTTGAAAAATCTAACCTTACAAGTGGGTCTAGATGACTTGTGTTGATCGATACAAGTTTTTTATAAGCTAGAATTTGAAATTTTTGACCTTAGAGGTGGGTCCAGATGACTTGTGCTGATCGATATGAGTACTAGGGCTGAATTCGAAGCTTGTATGAGAATTATATTGCCTTTTAGGCAAAATTATCAAATTTAAAACTATATATTTTAGCCCAAGCAACTTGGAGAAGGCTCTAGATTCACCTTTGGGCTAATATTCACCCCTATTTTTTGCCTCGATTACTACATGTGCAACTTCAAACTAATATCAACACTATTTTGGATGGTTAAGATGAAGGCTCACATTGTACTTATCTATTTGGGTTCAAAATTCCCTCTAGCCGTCTTTAGATGTACAACAAAGCAAGATCATTTGACCAGCTTATATGTTGTGGTGTGAGTTAAAATAGTAGAGAATATGGAATAAAATGCATAGTCTTCTTTCACTACGTCATATATTTAAGATAGAAGTCATATTGAGCCTTACATCTCTTTGAGGGTCCAATCAATCTTTAAAAAAAGCATTAAACTTACACAAGAGAATGTTACCCTTTCTCTAGGGCTTTCACCCCAAGTGGAATGACTATTGTTAAAATGGAGGAAAATAAAGAAAACTACAACACACATGCTCGCAAATGTTTCAAATTGCCTCCAACGTTTTGTAAACTCAACCATGAGCATCTGCACTTTCAACTTTTTAAAGCTGTTATAATCTTAACACTCAACTCCAAGGTAAAGACACTATCTACAAAAAGCAAGCGCTCCTATCCTAACATAAAATTTTTAGAAAGCCAAATTGCCATGGCCCATGGCTCATGAGCTAATAAGAAGTTTTTAAAGACACTTCAAATGTTTCAAATTACCTCGAACGTTCTGTAAACTCAACCATGAGCATCTGCACTTTCAACTATTTAAAGCTAATTATAAGCTTCACACTTCACTCCAGGGTAAAGACACTATCTACAAGAAGCAAGCGCTGATATCCTGACATTAAATTTTTAGAAAGCCAAATTGTCATGCCTCATGATCTAATAATAAGTTTAATGACACTTCAAATTTGAGGGGACAAAAAACAATCCATAAATCGTGACTCGGCGTTGCTGTCTTGATGAGCGCTACATTTGATGTTCTGTGATGAGTAAGATATTGTATGTGTTAGCCTACAACAAAAGGTCCCGAGCACCTGTGGAGTCCCCCGCAACATTGAAATACTGGTTAATCCAAATTTGAACCAAGCTACTGACATCTACCTGCTGGATAATAACTTGCACAGCTCCGAGTGGTTCCAACTCTGTCTAACTCTGTGTCTTCTTGCAAGTTATTATTCAGTATTTGACTGGTAAAACCAATGGTAAATAAAGTTATTGGCGTATTCTGAAAACATATTTCCACCATCTAGCTTTCCCTCAAAAGCATGTCACATGTATAAGGATATCAAACAAGAATAAACCTTTATGAATGTTCAATAAACATTTGAGGATTTAACAACATAAATTTATATGGTCATTATTATTTTACCAGCCTAAGGCATAACGCTCTATTTCGCAGTCCCTTTTAGTAACCAAAGCTTCCCCATGAAGCCCATGAACATGCCATCAAAGCTTCTATGCACCAAATCCCATTATGAGAATTCCAGATGTCAAAGTGTGTCAAGCACATCTTTCATGTTACTATTCATCACATCACACAAGAATTTAACCCTTGTCCTAAGCTGCACATATCAATAAGTTCAGCCAGAGCTTGCCAAATGCTTTAAATATTAGATATTCCAACTTTTGATGGTAAAATTCCTCACTGTAACTCAAGGACTTGGTGCAGATTAAAATGTCATAATAGATAGTGAGATGATGAAGGTTCAGAGACTTCGAAATCTAGAGACTGAAATCAGCCTTTGAGGAAACGTACACTTGGACCGCATGTGGAAGATAAGATTCCATCGTCCTTGTAGTTGCAAATACTCTCATCTCGTACATCTAAATTCTTATAGTATCTTTCCGAATTCAAAGCAGCTTGCCTTGAAATGTACTACATGCACAAATATACCTCTTGACAAATCAACAACAAAATTGGCAGGGCATGGTTTTCAACTCTTGCCAAACTTGCAATGTCATGCATAGTTCCAGCCTCTCTTCCAGTTGGAATGAAAGATAGAGCCAAGAGAGATGAAATTGGTATACAGAGGCTGAAAAATTACAGAAACTTCACGGCAGGCAGCAAGCACTACCATGAAGAGAGACTCCCGTGTAAGACTGACAGAAGTGTCATGTAGTACCCTTGCAGGTGCTCACTTTCCCAATCAAAAATATTTCTTAAGATATGACTTCAATTGCACTTCCAAGAGGCCATGCAGCCTCTACATATGAGCTTTTATATCGTACCTTTTTAATTAGTGTGATCTCCTGATTTCTGTCAACGGCTGCACAGAAAAACTTTAAATGTCAGAACACACTATGAAAGAGGCTTACCAAAAGATAATATAAAGACTGCCTTCACAAAAGCAGCTGGAAGCACCAAACAATGAGGGTTATATCATACCAAATCCTTCTATGAGAAGGGTGTACTCATATGCAAGGTCTAGGCAAAAATAAGCTCGGTCATTCTCTTCGACACTTGAGTAAACCTTGCCAATATCCTCCAAGCTTCTCCCACATACTTCTTTACCAATTCTTTCCAAATCCACTGGTCTTATTTTATATTCAACAGCCTCAGGGTCATCAACTATACCTGCCTGCAAAAACCAGTTGCATGTATGTAAAGACAGTTGGTAAATGCATGTCATTGCAAGTAAAAATTATTAGTTCAAACTTCGATATAGTCTGGGCACATACCTGCAATGCCCTATCAAAGAAGAAAGAAGCTACCAAAAGCTTCGTTTGGCCATCCCCACCTCCCCCATTCCAAACTCCACCAAAGGTACACTGTATATGCTCACATGCGTGGTCTTTATTTAAAGCCATTACAATCAGCTTTCGGCACTTTTCAAAATCAGCACCAGAAGCTGCTGCTACAGCTTTAAACACGGCAGTGCCATATTTGTATGTCCCTGACAAAACAGCATCTTGCACAACTCAATTTTACATACAATGTCCTGTTTCTAATGTAACTGCCCAGAAATCTCTCTGTCTGACGGGGGAAATAGCATCCCTCAAAAACAATGATTTCACTGGATCCTTTTCCTGCTTTGACACAAATCTCGTTTTTAGAAAGCCTACATCCACACCTTGGAATCCTAATGGCAAACATGGGCAGCTTCCACTTTCGTTGACAAGTTTGAGGACCTCTGCTCGAGCTGCCAACAAACCATAATGCAAATAACTGCAATTGGGAAAAGATTAAAACCAGCCTTACTCATCGTCAAGACAATTCCTACAGTACATATGCAACTGTGGTAATCACAAATGGAAAAGAGGGATAAAATGGTCTGATAACCTCTAGACCAAACAGATCATTGACTGTCACCTGTTAGATCTAAAGGAGAGCTCCTCAATTCAAATCTTACCTGTGGACATACAAATGGTATCTTTTTCCCAAGAGCTTCAAATCCTTCACGTAGACATCCTCCCCTTCAGCAGGCTTAGGAGCATTTCTTGCGGCTGCTCCTGAAATTGCATAAGCCATTTGCACTGAACCCCCTCCAAGGTCAACAACTCCCACAGTTTCACTATAATCTTTCCCGAGATTCCCCAGCAGGTAATTGATGGTTACCTGGAGATTGACAAACCCTGGAATTAACAATTGCAAAAGGTACTGCCAATCTTTCTTGGATGATAAAAATATGCATGCTTTTGGCACTGCAAAGAAGAAAATTAGCATCTGACTGAAAGCAAAAGGCATGCACTTGTAAAGTTGGCCATGTGAAGTATGGAAAAAAGGGAGGATCATTCAAAAAATTTACAGTCATCACATCAAGCCTTGTCATCAGGTTAGGATCAATCGACTGCATCTATAGAAGAATGCATTCCCATCTTGCAACCTAGGTGCCTATGCATACTCCCCTTGCCAACTAAGGATGATATGGCAGTTGCAATTGATTACTAGAAGATGAAAGGTCTTGTGAGTTGATGTGTCACCCATAATCAAAGTTCATAAATCAAGGACAAATAATAAATAAAGAGCTGACAAAGAAACTGACACACAATGTGTCAGCAGATACTATAAAATTGTAAAATATATAATAAATCTGGATATAGGGGGATGATGCCTATGGCCTGCATTGAACGCTCATCACTTCCCACAACAATCTACTTGTAAATGGGGATGTAGACGAGAAGGTTTAGATGAAGCCGCCACCTAGTTTCATGCAAAAGGAACAAGGGTACAAAGTCTACAAATCCAAAAGTTCACTGTTTTGGCTTAAGCCGGGAGCCATTGTTGGTGACAAATGATAGATGCCTTCTGACAGACAGCTGACATGCAAAAGACAACATTGGACCCACATCTATATGTACAGAAATGACAGCATCATCTGATTCTTTGTGTGGATCAATCCTTATCACATAGGCGATGAGTTACTCACCATGTAGCCTAACTCTGTGCAGTATGGGATGATGAACGCCTAAATCTGCCCTCTGCAAGAAGTTTGGGATGACAAACTTGGGATATTTGAGTAAAAGAATTCGCCATGCATGTAATGCACAACAACAGAAGCAATCTTTAGCAAGGACACCTCACACATGAGAGAGAGAGAGAGAGAGAGAGTGTGTGTGTGTGTGTGTGTGTGGATCCGTATAAACACAGCCCAATAAGGCTGAAAAATGGAGCTACACTACAATATAAATTCTGGAAACCATGCCTCCTCTACAGGGATGTCAGTAGCCTGCCTTCCACAACCCTTGAGATGGGAGATGAAGGAAAGAGGCTATGTCTCTTGATATCTGCTGTTCAGAACATATGCTCATGAATCATCAAAATATCCACTGGATGTCCAACAAGGGATCACTGCTCTCGATCTCGCCTACGCGGACCTCGTATGTTGCCAAGTCAGCACAACATCTAGATCGATGCGCGCCCGCCTCAAGGCATTCATGTTCCAATAGAAGCGGGAAACGGTCCAATGTTGTTGCATCCTCCTTTGTCTTCCTTTCCTCCTCGGGCTGCTCAAAAAAGAGGCATGCTCAAGGAGATGATCCTGCTCCCTGAATGCTTGCCTGCTGCTCTATTGGATGGGTCCATGTGGATGGGTCCATGATGGAAGACTAGTACCCTCGTCAACTTCTGCAACAATGAATGCTAGAGGGGGGGGAAATCCCCCCTAACCTTGCAAGGCAAGGTGTAAATGCATACGGATGAAGACAGGATCCAGCCCGATGTGCGATAAAGGGAGGGAGGGAGAGGCTGATGGAGTATGGTACTACCACTAGTCCTGGGTAGCTACTGCCACTAGTCCGAGGTAGGTGCAAAATACAAAATTGGAAAATCTGCCAAGCATGCTCCCCCCTCTGCTGACTGAGTCCCCACTACTGAGCCTTGCTGCCAAGACTCCCTCCAACCTATTTCAGATCAGAAGGAACCATGTTGCTTTGACACCAATGTAACATGTGGGGACTAGCTATGCGGAAAATAGATCAACATAAAAGACAAGCTGTACATGATTGCCAAATCGGCCTACAATTCTCCTAACTGTGACATGAGGAAGAGGGAGCTACGCAGCTGATCCAGGGTACCAGAACCTTGACCATAGGATGGCTGAAAGGTGCTGCTGGAGGGGAGCTGAGTGCTGGAAATGAAGGGCAAAACCCTCTTTATATAGGGGCTGGGAAGGCCTGTTTTGGCCGACCCAACTAGCCCTAACTGGCCGACCTAGGGGCCAACCTAGAGGGGGTTGAGGCTGCCTATAAAAGGCACCTCTCCAGCCCACTTTTGATGCTTGTTGCTGCCCTTTGGAGGCCCCAAAACCTGCCATATATGCTGCATAGGTAGATGCGCTTGGCTGAAAAGAAGCCCATTGTTTTGCAACCTGGTCTTGACCCTAGTGCATGTGACGTGAACTTTTTGCTAGGTGGATACCTCAGCCCTGGTGACCCAAACTGCTCTGCCGTGGCTTGTGACTTTGGGAAAGGGGAATGGACCCTTATAGCTCCGTCTAACTCGTCCCTAGACTAGGGCTCATTACGGGGTCACAACATACAACAAATTATATGGGGTCATCAGACTGTGTGTCACAATGCTCCCTAGTGTAGGAGTGCATGTGACATTCCCTCTTGCTACTCTCCTCCCAAAGAACTGGGGAATAACAGTCTGGCATTGGGACTGATCTGGTACCACTGCAAGGGGATGAGGAATGAATGCTCTACTATGATAACACAGCGGCTCAATAAAAACTCCTGAGAACTAGTACTGCCACAAAGACTGGAAGCCTAGCTCTTGAGGACAGTCATCCCACCCCACTACTACTGCGAACTCCTTATCCGGGGGGGAGAGAGAGAAAGAGAGATATTGGGGAAGAGAGTGTAGGCAGTACATAGGAGGGAGGTGGGAGTAGATAGGATTAGATGTCACATTGAAAAGTGTACAATAAGGGGTGGATGTCACATTTCCCACCTAAAAGGCCTCTGAAGGGCCTCTAAATTGGCCCTTTTCCCCCTTCATTACAGCCATCCCTTCCCATAGAACTTTGCCCTCAAATTTTCACATCCTAGCTGTCCAAAAGGTGCAGCAACAGCAACTATTAATCAGGGTGGTCCTCAACAATGCTTTCTGACTGCAATGAATTCTCATCCTCAAGAAGTCCCCGCCACTTTATAAGATATTCTATGTAGACCTTGTTCGGAGTACATGGTCTCTAAAACCCATGATGCGCTCCGGGACATAGAGGATGTGACCCTCCTCATCCATAGGTGGTAACTCAGGAAGAACATGGACATGCTGTCCCACATGTCAAAGACACATGGAAAACATCATGGATCTTGGAGGTACTATGATATGCTACCTCTCCAACCTTGCGGATGATCCTGTAAGGACCTAATACCTATGAGCAAGCTTTGTGTTGGTATTATCTTTCAGCGAGTCATAACGATTCTTATGGAGAAACAAATGCACATAATCTCCCTCTTTGAAAGACAAATATCTCCTGTGTTCATCCATATATCTTCGGCTTGGCTTGAGCATCCTACATATTCTTCGCCAACTGCAGAAGGGCATCCATCCTCTCCAAGTCATCCCGTACTTGCTGATTTTTCACAGCCATGTCAGCAATTGAAGAAGGCATCCCGACCTTGCACCCGTACAGTGCCTTGAACGGGCACATGCCAATGGAGATATGCTTGGTACTATTGTAGCAAAATTCAGCAAGTGCCAACCATTTATCCCAAGGATTTTATGTATCATGACAAAAGTGCCTCAAATATTCCTCCACCCATTTGTTCACCCTTTCCAATTGTCCATCAGTCTCAGGATGGTATGCAGTGCTACGTGTGAGTAAAGTACCCACTGCTGCAAATAACTCTGCCAAAATCAACCCATAAAATTTGCATCTCTATCACTAACAATTTCCTGAGGAAAACCATGATGCTTAAAGACATGCTCAATGAATTGCCAAGCAACCTATGATGCTGAATACTGAGTCTTAGTGGGCATGAAATGGGTCTGTTTTGTCATTCTATCCACCACAACATAGAGGCTGTCCCATCCCCTCTTTGTAAAAGGCAATCCTATGGTGAAATCCATTGCTATGTGCGTCTAATTGCCCTCTGGAATAAGTAATGGCTGCAATATACTTGTTGGTAATTTGTTGTCCAATTTATTCTATTGGCAAGGCAAGCATTCAGCCACGTATTTAACCACATCCCGCCACATGCCTTCCTAGGTAAAGCTCTGCTTGCTTCTTTCATATGTTTTAGTGACATCCGCATGTCCAGCCATGGGAGAGAAGTGCATTTCTTGAAAAACCAACTATCTAATTTTGAGGCTGGTACTAAATAAATCCTGTCCTAGTACCACAACATGCAATTATGCAATTTGAATTCCGGATGACCTTGACTAGAAGGCTTCTACAAATCTGAAAATATGGGAGCTGCCTTAGAATTCTGCATATGATCTTCTTGAATGCCATGAATCCACTCTTGATATATGGTAGAGATAGCAGACAAATTGCAAGCCCACATCCTGGACAAGGCATCTGCAACCACATTTTCCTTCCCTTTTCTGTACTCAATGTCAAAATCATAGGATTGGACTGCAACTAACCACCTCTTCTGCTTATATGACAAATTTGGCTGGGTTAGAAAGAATCTGAGTGTCCTATGATCTCTTTTCACCTTAATTTTACTCCCGTACAGATAGTGGTGCCATTTCTTGAAAGCATGCAAGATAGCCAACATCTCTTGATCATAAACATGGTAATTGAGTTCTTTGGCATCAAACTCATGCTTTCAAAGGCTATTATCCCGTGTTCCTGCCTCATAACAGTCCCCAATCCTTTGCCACTAGCATCTACCTCCACAATGAAAGGACGTGAAAAACCAGGGCATACCAAGACAGGTGCATGAGTGAGAAAATCAAAACTGTGTTGTGCTTCCTTTGACCACAGAAAAGCATCCTTCTTCAAGAGGTTAGTAAGAGGAGCTGCCCTCTTGGCAATCTTTGATGCATTTCACCTTTGCGGGATCCACCCAAATGCCATGTCTACTCACAATATGCCCCAAGTACCATTGTAACCAAAAAACGCGTTTCACGCAGTAGAAACGTGAAGAAACATTTCTGCCTGAAATGTTTCTAAGAAACGTGTGAAACGTGGAATGTTTTTTGAAATATAATTTATATAAAATACACTATTTTTATCATTTATATAAAATACACTAATTTTACACGTTTCTAGACAAAACGCTTGTCAAGATCTCGAAACGTTTCTAGAAAGATTTCTTGTGACACTGCCAAGTATTCAACCTCCTCTGCCATAAAAGTGCATGTGTTGGCTTTTACATAAAGATGATGCATCCTTAAAATTTCCAGCACTCGCTTCACATGCTTAATGTGCTCCTTCCTATCCTTGCTATAAATGAGGATATCATCAAAGAAAACCAGCACGCATCTAATAAGAAGTGGCTGCAATATCTTGTTCATCAGTGCCTGGAAGGTGGCTGATGCATTAAAGGCATCACCTTGAATTCATACAACCCCATTCTCTGCGCAAGACCGTCTTGTGCTCATCTCCTTCTTTCACGCTAATTTGATGACCAAACCTCAAATCTATCTTCGTGAAAAACTATGCACCCTTGAATTTATCCAATAGGTCATCTATCCTGGGGATTGGAAACCTGTTCTTGATAGTGACCTTGTTTAGATCCCTGTAATCAATGCACATGCAGTACAATCCATCTTTCTTCTTCACCAAAAAGCACCGAGGAGGAAAAAGGAGACGTGCTATGAGAGATCAAGTCCTTTTCAAGAAATTCCCGCACGTGTACTACCACTCCCTCCCTATGAACCTTAGAAAGACAGTACGGGGCTTTGTTTATGGGCTTACTACTAGGCTCTAGAACAATGGCATGATCCACATCCCTCTTAGGAGGCAATTGGGATGGCATATCAGCAACCTCTGAGAGCAACTGCTGCATATTACAATCCTCAACACGGGGAAAGCTACCCCCCTGAGATACAAGCACATTCAATGCATAGAGGGCATTCTCCTTCTTGAGCTCTCTAGCCAACTGCCTTGCTGAAATGACCTGCAATTTAGGAGTGGCAATGCTATAATTCTTCCCCTGTGGACAAAGCTAAGTGATGGGGCATTTAAATCCATGCTGATTTTACCCAAAGATTTTAACCAATCGCAGCCCAGGACAGCATCTATTGGGCCCATGTCCAGTGCCAAGAGATCCCCAGCAAATTCATAATCCTCAGAGAGCTTGATCCTTGCATCTTGGCAACAAAATTTACTGATCAAATGCTGTCCATTTGTCACCTCTACTCTCAGCCCATGATCAATCTCAGTAGCAATCAGTCCCACTTTTGTAAGCTCTTAGAATTGATAGTGCTACCGCTGTCCACAAGCATGTGAGCAGTCCTGCCATTAATTTTCCCTTTCAATCTGATAGTTTCAGCACTTATGGCACCCATCAAGGCATGCTCGCACATGAAAAGGCATAGCAACCTGATGCTCCACATGAAAGACTCTAGGGCAATGGCCTCGCATGCCATAGGTGGACTGAGTGTCATTTGATTATGTACCATTGCATATTATGTTCAATAGCACCACCGGGATCCTTCGTGGCTCTAGTATCTAGAGCTTCTTCCACGTCATGTGCACCCTCTGAATCATCATGAGTGGCATCCAAGGTCTCAGAAGGATCCATTAAATCCTCATCATCCGATATCTCAATAATCATGTTGAGTTTGGCAGTGCCACTGTTACACATTTTGCAAACTTATCAATGGTCAGGAGTCCTTCTCACCACACTTAAAGCATAAGTTTGCCCGCTTTCAGCTGTCCATAATAGCCCTGGTGTGTTGTTTAAATTCTGATTTTTCATTACCAACACTTATCTTAGCTCTTGGGTTAGCATATGGCATCTTGTTGCCTATAACAGTGGGAAACCTCGGAAATGGTGTTGCTGCTGATTTCCTATCATGCCAATCAGTCAACTCAGGCTGCTTCTCAGTTTCATGAGCACCATGCATGCTGCCCGTTACATTCTTATACTTGCTGGAATATTTTGGCTCAAATATGTCTGCAAGCTTCTCAACAGTCTAACGGTTATGTGTTGGAAAGGTCACCTCCCCATCTATAAGCCCCCACATGAGGAGAGCATGGGGGAGGGAGACCTAGGGCAAGGTATGCCCAGAGAAAGGGGACAGCCACTGTACGGATCAGTACGGGCTGCTGCATGGCAGTGTACGGAAGGTGTGCAGGGCTGCTGCAGGGCAGTGTACGGAAGGTGTGCAAGGTGTGCCAGGGGGCTGAACAGAGGCGGAACAGTAGCAGCATGGACTCGCACTGTTGCAGCAGGTATTGGGCAGGTCTATGGCCTGCAAGCAGGGCAAGCAGGTGGTTCATTGTCTATTGATGAGTCTGCACATCTATTTTATGCACATAAGTTAAGAAGTTTGTGATTCCACACCCCACACCACACTGTGTGAGCTCCTAAGCTATTCTATCAATCTTCCGTTGTGTGTACCCTCTGTTGGGTCATTTCTAACATGGTATCAGAGCCCAAGTAGAAGGCTCATAGGTGTGGGAGCCTGAAGGCAAGGACCTTGCTGAAGGACAACCCTGATTCAGAAGCTCTTGGGAATCGACTTCCACGACTGGAGGACAGTGCCCTTGCGAGAAGGAGGGTGACTCACGTTCAATCAGGTGCGTTTAAAGTTCGTGGTCCAAGTTATCTGAAGATGTTCTTTTGTTGCAGACCTTGCCAAAGGAAGGACAGGTTGAAACACACCCTCAGAGCATGGTGCCTGGAAGACTCCAGGTTGTTCACTCATTATAAGAGGGACAATTGGAAGACCGTAGAGGCTGGGTTGCTCGAATTCGAAGGCAGGAATGTGACGGAAGGGGGTGGTGCCAGGAGGTGCTACCAAACATGGACCTGTGTACCAGGATGGTGTGTGGAAGCGGAACCGGACCTGGTGGAGCAGGAGCCACTAGATGAAAAGCCAGGAAAATATTTTGACACCAAAATGTTCCAAGACTACGACCAGGGAGTTACTGGAGCATCGTCATCGACGTGTTGGCATTGGGCCGAGATGTGTCAGTTAGAGGGGGTGTTGGAAAGGTCACATCCCCATCTGTAAGCCCCCAAATGAGGAGAGCGTGGGGGAGGGAGACCTAGGGCAAGGTATGCCCAGAGAAAGGGGATAGTCACTGTACGGATCAGTACGGGCTGCTGTAGGGCAGTGTACGGAAGGTGTGCAAGGTGTGCCAGGGGGCTGAACAGAGGCGGAACAGTAGCAGCATGGAGTTGCACTGTTGCAGCAGGTATTGGGCAGGTCTATGGCCTGCAAGCAGGGCTGGCAGGTGGCAGGGTAGGCAGTCCAAAGGGGCTGGGCCCTGCATGGAACAAAGGACCAGCAAAGGGCCCTAAATAGGGCTGGATAGGCAGCCAACCAGCCAGCCAACTGGTCGGTTGGTTAGGGCTGCTACAGACCAGCCAGTTGGCCCAATTAGGGCTGGCTGGTCAGTTGGCTCTGGAGGGCCTTGTGCCCTATATAAGGAGGGCCTTTGTGCCCTCATAACTCCTTCTCTGGAGCAGCAGATTTACAGCAGATAGGGCTTCCTTGGGCCTTTTCCCAGGAGGTGAAGGAGACCTAAAGAGGGCTGCAGACTGAGCTAGTAAGTGCTGCCTACCTAGGCTGATCTACAAGCAGTAAGGTAGAGAGAACCAGAATGGACGAAAAGTTTGCAGACGCTCGAGGTGGAGCATGCGGGCTCGAATCTAGAGATAACTGGCAGATAGGAGAAGGACCTTGTGGTAAGATCAAAGGACCACACCATTGGTGGGACTCTGGATCTCTCTCTTTTGTATTGTGTCCATAGCTTTGGACGGAAATATATCATTTTGGTGGTTTCTCTATCTGGCTGGTTCATTGTCTATTGATGAGTCTGCACATCTATTTTATGCACATAAGTTAAGAAGTTTGTGATTCCACACCCCACACCACACTGTGTGAAGCCGGCCTCTAATCACTCAGAGGACAGTGGAACTAAACCTTTAATCACTTCAGCACTTATTTACAGCTCACAAAGCATATATCACAACCATTAACCATTGCATGATCACCATTTGGCATTTACCCATTTATTCACAAACAAAACCACTGAAAAAGGGATGGAGGCTAGAATGCCCCTGCTCAACAAACATAGACAAGTGCACCCGATTGGCCCCAAACACCGTGGCGCCCCTTTCGGTATTTCTTTATATTTCACAGTGAAATGATTACAAGTTGCATCTGGGAGACCTTCCCTGCAACTGAGCACGCAGCCCCAATTCACTAAGCCTTCGCAAGGCTTTCAAGCATAGAACACCATCACATAAGTGCACTTAACCCATAGGCTCAATCCAAAGGCATTCTCTTTTCCGAGTGCAATTCCATTGGCTGTCTAGATGCAATCACACTACTGCACCCCAACTGCACTCTCTTTGAGTAATTTCCACATGGCATTCACAAAGCTTTTCAAAGCTCCAAAATAAAATCAGCAAAGTACCCAACCAAAGAATGACTCATGTAGCATTGCCTGGGCACCTGTGAGCCAAGAAAGAGGCGGCACACGAGGCCAACCAATAGCTTATGGCAAAAAGAAATTGCAGCAGCAAAATCACAACTCACCAAGCCCTGAAAACTCGAACCAAGTCCTCAATCGCCAAGAGGACATAGTAGCCAATGCCCAATTGCATTCTCAACCAAAGAGGAGTGCAAAAGCATGAAGAAAGAGCATTTACAAGAGCCGACCAGCAAGAATTCCACTAAAAAATGCGAAAAGAAGCACTTCTGTCGCGAAGAAATGGGAGTTCTTGGGCTCAAAAGAAGTGTGCTTCAGAGAGGAATGCATTGAGAAGGTTTTGGAGAAGTTTCATAGCTGGAAAGTCCTCCAAAACTGAGAAAAACCAGTCAACCAGCGCGTGGGACCACTCGAAATTCAACAGAAAGCTGTAGCTTTGCAAGAGGAGAGGCTCAGGAGGCGGTAGTAGCAAAAAGGTCCAAAAAAAGCCACTTTTGCAAATTCAACCAACAAAAGAAGTGCTCAGCTCTGCCCGTTCTACGAAACGCACGGAGGGAAAAGCATATCACTACGAAGGGGAGGCACAAGGGAAGCCATCAGGCCAAACAGAAGTTGAGGAATCCAAACGGTGAGGAGTTATGAAGAAAAACGGAATTCAGCTGAAGGAGGCTCAAAACCAGTCCAAAATCTCAACAAAGGGAGAAGATGAGAGAGAAAACCACACATGTGAAGTTTAGAAGGCCCAGGAAGGTCCAGAATGGCAAAGAAGCATGTAAAAGGCACTAGAGCCACTTGGAACTCTAGGGGGGCCACTGAAGGTACATGGCCCTCTAGGGAGCCTATTAAAAATGCCAGATCATCATTTCCCAACAACCACTCTTTTAATTCCTTGGAATGCCTTTGGGCCTAGGGATTAATTACACTTATGTGCTAGGCACCATGCCGCGTTTGATTACACATTATTAAGCCCATGCTTGGACTTTTAAAACCAAAGTTGTCACGGTCTTGTAGTACATTAAAGTACTTAGAATTTCACACCCGCGTGACATACCCCTCTCCTGAAACAGCAAACCACAGTTTGCTGCCCCAAAACACAGGAGTGAGCATGAAATATAGCATGAAAAAGTATACAAGAAAGCCGCAGCTATAGTATACAGAAACAGTGAAAGTATGGCTAGGAGAGACATGCATCCATCCATATACATTGCTCAAAATCTATGTGATCCTCGGCGATCAATAGTCAAGATGCATCAATATCATGAAGTCTCACAGCAGAAATACTGTCAGCTCAGTATCTCGAATGAAACATACAGTGTCATCAAGCGACCTCATGAAATCACGGTGAGCCCGTCTGTACTAAGGGAGTGAAGGTGCTACCCCCTCTCGAACACCAGGTAATGCTCCAGACGCCCGCTTTGCTGAACTACCTGTGGGATCCCGGACCGCAGTCGGCTCTAGCTGGAAAGCATCAAGGTAAAGCTGCAATATCCCAAGTGAATTTGCCAGTTCACCTTCCTCCATCCATTTCGCATCAAGTGATGGGTAATTTTGAAATTTTACCAAGTAGCGACGGATAACTTTACCCTTGAGCTTTCTATCTCTGTGTGCCAGAATCTGCTCTGGGAGCAGAAGTTCATCCTGTTCTTCCACTTCAGGCTGCACCTCATCAGGTAAATCCTCGGGAATATCTCCATGATATTGCTTTAATAAGCTCACATGAAAGGCATTATGTATCTTCCAATGCGGAGGCAACTTCAGCCTGTAAGCTACCTCGTTTATCTTTTCAGAAACTTGGAAAGGACCATAGTAACGCATGTTCAGCTTTGTGTACAACCTTTCCTTGCCTTTCTTATTTTTCAGCCTTGCCTTCTGAAAACGCAGCAAAACCCAATCACCTTCTGTGAATACCAATTCCCTGCGGTGCTTATCTGCTACTCTTTTCTGCTTGTCCTGACTTCTTTGCAAGGCATATTTGATCTTCTTGTAAGCCTCTTCAAGGCTTTCCACAAAACGATCAGCTTCAAAGATTCTCTTTTGTATGCAAAATGGGAGGTATCTTCCTGGCACCTTCCACTATTTCAAAAGGTGCTTTACCTGTGGATGTGTGCACCGTATTATTGTAAGCATATTCCAAGAAAGGCAAATAATGCTCCCATTTGCTTTTGTGGTCTGAGACATAGCATTTAAACATATCCAAGATGGTAGAGTTTTCCTGCTCCGATTGTCCATCAGACTGAGGGTGAAAAGATGACGAAAAATTCAGCGTAGTGCCCATAGTTTCAAACAGCCCTCTCTAAAAGAGGCTGGTCATCCTCGGATCTCTATCACTGATTATGGATTCAGGCATCCCATGATACTTGAAGACATGCTGCAGAAACAATTTGGCCATTTGATCTGCTGTAATTTTCTTTCTTACTGGCACAAAGTGGGCTTGTTTGCTAAACCTGCAAATTATTGTCCACAATCCATCATGTCCAATAGGAGTACGTGGAAGATCAAACACAAAATCCATAGCTATGCTTTGCCATGGTCTATCCGGAATTGGCAAAGGGTGTAACAAACCCAGGTGCCTTCTGCCTATCAAACTTTACATTCTGACAAACCATGCATGTTCTCACATATTCTTCCACATCTTTCCTCAAAGATGGCTAATAAAAGTATTACTCCACTGCTGTAATTGTTGCTGTGATTCCCCTATGTCCTGCATATGGAGGAGCATGAATTTCCATTATGACTTTCTGTGCCATCATTATCATACTAATCTTTCATCACATCTAACACATTGTTGTAAGCAATGCTCACTGCTGAAACACTGGGTTTCTTGGAGACTGCTTCAGGCTGTGGTTTCCTCGACAGTGCATCAGCCACGACATTTTTGTTACCCGGCACATGTACAATTTGAAAATGAAACATTGAGAGGGAGTTAGCCCATCTCATGTGCTTTTCAGATAATTTTCTCTACGTGAGAAAATATCCAAGTGACTAATGATCTGTCTGCACATAAAAATCAGCTCCAAGAAGGTAATGTTTCCATGTGGTCAAAGCATGTATCACTGCTAGCATTTCCTTCTCGTATGTCTGCAAGTACAATTCAGCATCTTTGAGAACTCTACTCTCATATGCAACCACTCTGCCATCCTGCATCAAAGTGCCTCCTATGCTGTTCCCACATGCATCACAAGTTATAGCAAAGGGTTTTGCAAGATCTGGCAAGATAATAACGGGTTCAGAACACAACTTTCGCTTCAGCTCTTCAAAAGCTGCATTTTCCTTTGGTCCCTACCGAAATGGTACAGCTTTCTTTTATAAAGCATGCAAGGGAGAAGCAATTTCTGCAAAGTACTTTATAAACCTCCGATAGTATGAACACAACCCAAGAAAGCTTCTGACTTCATGCAGATTTTTCAAAATTGGCCAACTCCTTATGGCCTCAACTTTTGCAGGATCCATCTTGACTCCATCCTTTGACACTATATGACCGAGAAAATAAATCTCATGCATAAAGAACTCACTTTTCTTTGTATTTATTAATAGCTTGTGTCTTTTCAACTCTTGAAACACAATAGTGAGGTGTTTCCTGTGCTCCTGCTCATTTTTAGAGAACACAATGATAGTCATCGAAGAAAGTGCCCACAAACTTTCTGTGTGCTCTAAAAATTCTGTCCGTCATTCTATTGAAAGTGGCAGGTGCATTAGTCAAACCAAAAGGCATCACAAGAAACTCATATAAGCTAAATGAAGTGCGGAAGGCAGTCTTGTAGACATCTTCAGGCTGTATCCTTATCTGATGGTATCCACTTTTAAGATCAATACGACTGAACATTAAGGAACCTTCCAACCGATCCAATATATCATCAATGCGTGGAATTGGAAAACGGTTCTTAATTGTGACTTTATTCAAAGCCCTATTATCAATACACATTCTCCAACTGCCATCCTTCTTTTGCACAAGCAACACAAGGGAACAGTAAGGAGAATTACTTGGCTGTATTACTTCATTTTCCAAGAGTTCCTTCACTTGTGACATTATCTCTTCCTGTTGTGCCTTACTGACACGATAGGGAGGTATATTAGGTGGTGAGCTTCCTGGAATTATATCAATTTGATGATCCTCAGGCCTCTTGGGAGGTAATTCTTGAGGAAGTGCATCTAAGAAACAATCCTGAAAATCTGAAATAAAAGCAGCCCTTTCTCTATCTAAAGCAGAAAGAGTAGAGCCTTCTTGAACTGGTTGGCTGTCCTCTTTGACAAAAATCAAGTACGCTGAAATATGACACTTTATTACATTGGAAATACAAGAAGCTGAAACTACAGGGATGGACTCCCCTTTCAACTTTACATCAAGTACATGATTTTTGCCTCTATGAGTTAAAGAAATCTTCTTGTTTCTCATCTGCACATCAGCCCCCACCCTGTACATCCAAGGCATCCCAAGCAAAGCATCACACTCTGGCAAAGGCATAATGTAGAAGTCCTCTGCATCCTGATATCCCTGGATATGCATCCTCAACTTGCCAATGATAGGAGTGACAGGTGTGTTGAGTTCAGGGTTGGCCATATCACACATGCTGGTGGATGGCCCCATTTCCTCAGGCTTGATGCCAAGCCTTCCTGCCATATCAGGAGTTATGAAATTTGCCTTTGCCCCAGAATCAAAGAAAAACAAACAATTCTGATTTCTGATTTTTCCCCATGCTCTGCACATCTCAATCTTTTTCATTTCCTCTTCATCATGTGCATGTGGCAAACTCCCAATCACATCTGGAAGAAGTCCTGCGGAAGGTTTAGGCCTTTTGCCCTTCCGATCAGCCTGTTTATCACCATTCTTATCATCATCTGACCTGTCTCTTTTCTTGGATGGGCAATCATAAGAGCGGTGTCCCTCTCCTTTGCATATAAAACATTTGTTTTGCTCCATTAGTGACTTTTTCTCTTCATCAAATAACTTGGTACGGGGCTGTTTATTAGGCTGTCCACGCCTTTGACCAGCTTTGAATTGGGCTTTTCCTCCCTTTTGAAACGATCGTTTGCCATAATTTTTATTTTCAGATTTGATGTCCTTATCCTGGTGTTTGGCAGCCCGTTTGTTGTCTTCTTTCTTGCTGTCCATAATGCCCAAATTCTTCTCCTGCATCCATGCATATGCTGTCCTTGCATTCTCAATTAATTGAGTCATAGAACCCACCTTGGTTTTGATGCAATAATCACGTAGCTCACTAGGCAATCCACAACAGTACCTCTCTATTTGCTCTTTCAAAGAAACATGCCTGTAAAAGCTCAATGGTAGCAAAACATCCCACAACCTCTGGGTGTAATCATCAAGATTCTTGCAAAGTTTGTATGACAAGTCATGCCAGTGTGAAAGTACTTCGACTTCAAAAGTTGGAGTAAGCCAAGTAGAAGAGAACACTTGCTTAAATTCCAGCCAAGTAGCAGGTGCATCTCCATGAAGCATAAGGTTGGTGTACCACTTAAGTGCATTGCCTTTCAAAAATGTGGCGACCTTCCTCATCTTGGATGCTTCTGTAAACAAACCCCCAAGAAATGCAGCATCAAACTGTTGAAGGAATGTGAGGGCTTTGTACCTGTCCTGTACTCCATTATATGTATCAAACTTGACATGAGAACCACCATCCTTAAATTCTTTATATACATTTGATATTGGCTGTCCCAAAGATGGCTGTATATTTGCAGCATTCCCTTCACTAGGGAGAGCCATGCTTGGCTCTCATTAGGCATGGGAGCATATGCTGTGGCTTGCATGCCTGGCTGCATTCCCACATTGTCATACATGGCTTGCTTTCTATGCCCAATTGGCGGTGAAATCAACATAGCATCAAAGATGGAATCTGTACCAAAATATTCAGGTTGCTGCCTCAAATATGGCTGAGGTGCATTATTATTTTGAGGAGTAGAAGTACCCAAACCAAGGCCTTGTGCTGGCTGCTCATACTGTTGCACTGGCTGTACTTTTTGTACCTCTTTCTCAAGTGCTCTTTTGGGTGATTCCTCTCTCTTGGAAGTCACTTTCTGAGTCATTTTTTATGGCTGTCCCTCATGGGAAACTGATGCATGAGTGTGCGGTCCGCCATGAGAAGCTGACGCATGTGTGTACTCACTCTTTCCATGCTTGTGCTTTCTTGATTTCTTCTTTTCTTGGCATTTGTTTGCACAATCTGAGCCAAATTTCGAGCCAGCTGAGTCAAAGCAGTCACTGCACTTGCAAGCTGTGCATTTAACATAGTAGCATCATCTGACTCACTGCTAGAACTAGTATCACCGTTAAGCTCAGTTGTAGCTTCATGTGTGGCCTGCTCAAAAGGCATTTGTTGTGCTCCCTACAGCTGTACACTAGCTGGATCATTAAGGCTTTCCTGCCTTCTCCTTTGAGGAGTTGTGGAGCTCTCTTGCTCATGGGTACTCACCATGTTTATGGTTGTAATATTCAGCTGTCAAAAAGTGCAGCAAAGATATCCTTCCACCAAACTACCGAGGCCCACCTCTTGAGAAAGAATGTGTGGTATCTCGGCAATGGAGCCAATGAAACCGGCCTCTAATCACTCAGAGGACAGTGGAACTAAACCTTTAATCACTTCAGCCCTTATTTACAGCTCACAAAGCATATATCACAACCATTAACCATTGCATCATCACCATTTGGCATTTACCCATTTGTTCACAAACAAAATCACTGAAAAAGGAATGGAGGCTAGAATGCCCCTGCTCAACAAACATAGACAAGTGCACACGGCCCTAAACACCGTGGCGCCCCTTTCAGAATTTCTTTATATTTCACAGTGAAATGATTACAAGTTGCATCTGGGAGACCTTCCCTGCAACTGAGCACGCAGCCCCAATTCACTAAGCCTTCGCAAGGCTTTCAAGCATAGAACACCATCACATAAGTGCACTTAACCCATAGGCTCAATCCAAAGGCATTCTCTTTTCTGAGTGCAATTCCATTGGCTGTCTAGATGCAATCACACTACACCCAAGCTGCACTCTCTTTGAGTGGTTTCCACATGGCATTCACAAAGCTTTTCAAAGATCCAAAATAAAATCAGCAAAGTACCCAACCAAAGAATGACTCATGTAGCACTACCTGGGCACCTGTGAGCCAAGAAAGAGGTGGCACACGAGGCCAACCAATAGCTTATGGCAAAAAGAAATTGCAGCAGCAAAATCACAACTCACCAAGCCCTGAAAACTCGAACCAAGTCCTCAATCGCCAAGAGGAGATAGTAGCCAATGCCCAATTGCATTCTCAGCCAAAGAGGAGTGCAAAAGCATGAAGAAAGAGCATTTACAAGAGCCGACCAGCAAGAATTCCACTAAAAAATGCGAAAAGAAGCACTTCTGTCGCGAAGAAATGGGAGTTCTTGGGCTCAAAAGAAGCGTGCTTCAGAGAGGAATGCATTAAGAAGGTTTTGGAGAAGTTTCATCGCCGGAAAGTCCTCCAAAACTGAGAAAAACCAGTCAACCAGCGCGTGGGACCACTCGAAATTCAACAGAAAGCTGTAGCTTTGCAAGAGGAGAGGCCCAGGAGGCAGTAGAAGCAAAAAGGTCCAGAAAAAGCCACTTTTGCAAATTCGACCAGCAAAAGAAGTTCTCAGCTCTGCTCGTTCTACCAAACGCACGGAGGGAAAAGCATATCACTACGAAGGGGAGGCAGAGGGGAAGCCATCAGGCCAAACGGAAGTCGAGGAATCCAAACGGGTAAGGAGTTATGAAGAAAAACGGAATTCAGCTGAAGGAGGCTGAAAAACCAGTCCAAAATCTCAACAAAGGGAGAAGATGAGAGAGAAAACCACACATGTGAAGTTTAGAAGGCCCAGGAAGGTCCAGGAATGGCAAAGGAGCATGTAGAAGACACTAGAGCCACCTGGAACTCTAGGGGGGCCACTGAAGATACATGGCCCTCTAGGGGGCCCATTAAAAATGCCACATCATCATTTCCCAACAACCACTCTTTTAATTCCTTGGAATGCCTTTGGGCTTAGGGACTAATTACGCTTATGTGCTAGGCACCATGCCGCGTTTAATTACACATTATTAAGTCCATGCTTAGACTTTTAAAACCAAAAATGTCACAGTCTTGTAGTAAATTAAAGTACTTTGAATTTCACGCCCCCATGACACTGTGTGAGCTCCTGGGCTATTCTATCAATCTTCCGCTGTGTGTACCATCTGTTGGGTCATTTCTAACATTATGTGCCTTCACATCTGCAGCCAAGGAAGGACTCAATCCATGGATGAAACGCAGCAACTTCCCTTTCGCAAATACGTCCTGAACAAACAAGGAAATCCTCCAAAAGCAGTGCAAATACTCTTGGGTTGTACCAGTCTGCGACAATGCATAGAATTCAGCCAAGTACTAATCCAAGAAGAGGGGGGATACGAAGGTAGTAACCATCAATTCTTTGAGACCCCTCCATGTGGTTGGCCTTTGAGGTGAATACCTCATATACCACCACCACGTGTGTGCATAGTCCTGCATGTGCATACCTACAAAGATTATGCGGTCCTCATCCTGCTTTGGGTAGAAGCAGAAATATTCCAGCTTTGTAAGCCACTCCTCTAGCTCATTAGGTGTGCGAGTGTCCCCTTTAAACTTATGCACTATGAGTTTGTCCTTGACATCCTTGGTTGCATAATTCCTATTTGTGTAACCTCCAGAAGTGCGGGCATCATCACGCTTGAGGTTCACATAATCGGAGAAAGACATCTCAAGTTTGATGGCCTCAGATAGGGCCTTATATGAATGCAAGGAATCTAACAACATCTCATCAAAAGTGGCCTGCAGTCCACCACTAACCCCCTACTGCGTAGTACCTATTGCCATCCAATGCATTGGCTGCGTCTGCCTGTATGTGCTCACTAGCGGAGCGATAGGTGCATGAATCCCTCGCTGGGTTTCTCTCCTAAATGCATCTCTTCGAAATGATGGCATGCCAAAGGGTTGAGAAGAGGACTGTTGACCTCTCCCCCAGGGGTGTGGGCTGCCATATAAACCAAAACCAACTCTAGGCATACTCGCTGGTGCAGGAAGGGAGCACTAACCAGATGCATACCAATGGGTCAGTCCAAAAGAGACGGCTCGGCCTGCATAGATGCAGAAAACTGTGAGCCAAAAGATGGCTTGACATCTTGCAAGAAGGTGCTCTGCGGCACAGAGAATGCATCATACAAGTCCAAATAATCCCCATGCTCGGGCACATGCAATGGTCCAGAAGACCGATGCTCATAGGCACGGTGGGCATCTACCATAAAACCCCTGCATGGAGTAGAAAAAACATCCTGACTGTCTGAGTGGTTCCCTTGCTGGGTGCGGACGACTTGCCCTTGTCCTGCATAGCCTAGCTGATCTGCTACTCAATGGCCATTTATTAGGGGCCTTTGGACCTATAAAAGAAGGCATTTGGCCCTCCATTACTCATCATCTTGAGCAACCCTCTGACAGCAGACAGGAGCAGCAAGAAGGCTAGCCTTGTGCCTATCCACAAGAGGTGAAGGTGACCCTGAAGGAGCTGCACACTGAGCTTGAGTGGCAGCCCACCTAGGCTGGTTTCCAGACAGCAAGGTGGAGAAGATCTTTGGACGTGGAAAGTCTACTTATGCTCGAGGTGGAGCACGAGGGCTCAAGTCTAGAGATAGTTGGCAGATAGGAGAAGGACCTTGTGGTAAGATCAGAGGACCACCATTGGTGGGACTCTGGATCTCTCTCTTTTGTATTGTGTCCATAGCTTTGGATGGAGATATTTTATTTTGGTGTCTTCTATATCTGGCTGGTTCATTATCTATCGATGAGTCTGCACACCTATGCTACATAAGTTTAAGAAGTTTGTGATTCCACACCCCACACCACACTGTGTGAGCTCCTGGGCAATTCTATCAGTCTTTCTGCTGTGCATACCCTCTGTTGGTCGATTTCTAACAAATATATTTTTTAGTACTGAAAGTTCCACCCAATTTTTTTTTCTATGCTAAAACTATGTTCAGAAAAATAGATACCACTACCACTAGATTCTTTTAATAGGGCTATATGCTTGACTATCATTCAACCAACAGTTTGTAAGAGTCCAAACAGCAACCATGCAATTGTTGCAAAGGTTTTGTCATAGTTCTTTGTCTATAGAAGTATTTCTCCCGTGTTCTTGAACAAGTCAACAAAATATGTCTTGAAAGGTACTTCCATTGGATAGAGGTTCAAAAAACAAATTTGGAACCCTAAAAATTATACTTTTATGTCCTGTCGAGCTACCAAACTAGTGTTAATGGCACACAATCATTGTAGGGTTTTAAACTGCCCAGCCTGCATGATTGATCAATAAATCTTGAAACTTGTAACTCGTCCTCACAATCTCTCGACCATGGCCTCACACAATCTTGCTAAATGGAAGACATCCCATTTTGGGCAGGGCTGTGCAACTCACATATCACTGAGCATGCAATCATGACCAACCAGACTAATCCATGAATGAAATGGTCGATGTTTGAAACTCCATGGCAACGACCTCCAAGCCTAGTATCAATGATGTGCTAATCAGCCAGCTCCCAATCATCACACCATGAAGGGCTCAATGATAGCTATTGTTCTATAGGTATCTATGTACAGGAACTATCTTTCCAACTAGAATTTAGGAACCCAATAGCATCTCTGCATACAACATCTTTTAACAGTGCTTCTAAACATACAATTTCATAAGAGAGTCATTTGACAAGAGTACAAAATGGGAATTTTGAAATATTAAACTATGAAATCTAAAGAAGCATGGGCATCAAAGATCATTATGCAAAAGAGGAACATCTCCTGCAAGTGAAGACTAACTGCTGACAGTTTGCTTCCCTAAGACAGAAAGAACAATCCCTGTAAAAATGACAGTGTCTTAAAATTCAACTGATGTTAGAATTATGATCTTCAATAATAATAAGATGGTTCACAAATCGCACACATACAGAGAAACATAAACTCTGCTTCAAGTTCAGTTCAATGCAATTCAAGTTTAAGCACATACCCATTCAAATGCGCCTTCTTGAGTTCCATCCAGAATACTAGCCCAATCTGACCTAAATTTCAGCGGACTCTCGGAAAGAAACGCTTTCACCTGTTTTCAAGAAAAAAACAGGAAATCATTTAAACATTTCTGATTGCTGAGGAGAGCATGTCCTATAATTGAGGATATATGAAGGGAAACCTCTTATGTATTCTAGTCTAGGTTTTACATATCTTTGATGTCATGCATGTGAAAAGCAGGGCAACCCAAAAGAAAACGATGCACATAGTAAAAAACTTGATAGTCTCTACGACCGGAAGGCTGAATACCTCTCTTAACAAGTCATCTGCCGAATCTCCAGGGAGAGTCCTTAATCCTGCAGTAGCCTGCACCAAGTATGTTTCAAAGAATGATTACTTGTTTGCAATCAGGTCTGATTAAATACCTTGCAAAAGCAACTATACACAAGGACAACGAAAAGAAGTGAGATAAGTTTTGGCTCTGAGAAGTCCAGGAGATGCAGCAAGCTACAAAGCCCAGCACGACCAGATAAAAATTCCAGGACAGTGTTAGTTACCCCTAGGCGTACAGGTGTTGTTGAACGCTGATCCACTGGCACAACATTGAGTGCATCATCCAGCAATGATTTCAGAGAATTGGCACCTTTTTTAGGATTGGAAGCATAAAAACTTAGCCCTGGCTTCTTCTGCACAATATTTCATATCCAAGCCTTTTGTCTGAGTATAGTCTCACTACTCACACCCAAAAGAAACACACAACCACTTTCTCCTCTAAAACAAGCCACACGATGGCTATTTCAACTACTGCAATCACAAAGTGAGAGAAATAATCAAAATTTAATGCAGTCACATGATAGCAAAAGTGACAATCAGCACACAGTGCAGCATATATGCCATTGCTTGTGAAAAGGATGCAGTCGAAAATAAGATTAAGATTTTTACTTGGCCTTGCAGCACTGATCAGGTTGAATAGATCATGAGTTAGATAAAAGAAAAATGACAACTTTATGACATTAAAAATTTCATTGTTTTTACCATGCTAAGAACTCTACTCATGCCCATGGCATGTCTACATCTTAAGAGGGCCATGGAACCTCAACACACAGTTTGAAAAAGATCTGTCCTGGAAGCAAGTGGTCTGCAACCAGGGTACAGAGAACCTCCGTAGCAATGACTGGGCTACTTGACCTACATACCAACCTTGGCAATGGCTGATCAAATCATATGCCTTCATAATACATTAATACTTTCATTCTGGCTTGCCAACTTATTTGAATGCCGCATAAGGCCGCAAGTTCTAATATCCTTTGAGTCTCTCAGCAGACCCCACATCTGAAGAGAACAGGCAGGCCTGATCAACAGAACACATAAACTGCATAGTCACACGCACAAAGATGCACATTGCAGGAAAAAATAAAATGTTGAAAAAGAGAAAATGTATGGTGTATTCCTGTGCATAGATTAGCACAATGCAACAACCAGATAATAATAGCACAGGCAAAGCATTGCTCGTGTTCCCACGTTTGAAGGTTGTTGGACAACTAAAGTTCACAATGGAAATTCATCATCGTATTTAGATGCTGAGCTGCAAATCCAAGATAAATGGTTTGAAATAGCCAAAACAAAGAACAGATCCTCTTGAATAGGAGCTATTGGTTTAACCTGGCCCATGAGTAGATAGGGGAATAATCAATGACCTCATGAAGTCCTTGGATCACCTTAAATTTTATAACTTCGTATGCCAGGGCCATGTGACAAAGAGAGATCTTTGAACTTAGATACCTAGCATAGCCTATATGGGAATTTACTGAGCAGAGATGAGCCTAGGACTCATTCAATGTGGTGATCCTCAGGCCCACTTTGTATCACAGCATGATATCTTGGAACTCTTGGAGAAGATCAACCATACTATATCACAGAGGTGGAGCCGTCTATACACCGGCCTATTGGCGGCAGACATAAATGAGGGCCTTTGCGAATGGCACGACGAGCTTGTATATGTGAGATCAATGAGATGCCAGGAATGCTCCTATTCCCACGAATGATGGCCGGTTCGGGAAGACCCTCAACGTTAGTGAAGCTATGCTACCAATCATGAAGAGGTGAATGATGTCGGACCACTAAATACCTTACATCATTTCATATCTGAGCAGAGGCATAGTGATGAAATCTCACGTAAAAGAGGCCTTTTGAAAAAAAAAAGGAAACTATGTAGCCTTGTGCGTGATTTAAGCGCATAAACCTGGTGTGAAACCATCCACGGCCAGCCGAAGGCACTGGAGTGCAAGCCATCTTCTTGGCCAGCTGTGGGGAGATGGCATCCTCGGAATACCCCATGTCGAATAGGACAATGAAGTGCTTTCCTTTAGTTGAACCATAGGCCCAAATCAAAGCCTTCTTCTGGTCCTAGATCTATGTAGCGTGCAGCAGTTAATGATCGTGTTAATGAAGATCATGGGGCTGAAGAGGTTTGTCAAAACGTTGAGTGGATTGGGAGATCAAGCACTTGCAAAATTGACCTAGAAGAGGGAAAGATGGAGGATCGCGACTTTTGCAGAGACAGTGCCGGCCTGTAGAGCAGCGCGTTTTACAGATCCACCGTTGAGAAGCAACATCCTGGAGTAAGGAAGCTCCAGCTAAGAGGATAGCAGCAATGGTGAAGCAGGTCTCATGGATGAAGCCCTCCAAGGTCAGCCAAGAAGAGGAGAAGAAGATGAAGGGCAAGAAAGATCAAAGGGCAAAGGAGTTACAAGAAGGGCTATACCAAGAACCTCTCCAATGACAATGTACCTCACACTATGGTAGCTTAGAAGAGGAGGAAAAGGACAAGATATGCCATCAAAGGGGAGTATTTCCCCACATCTTCAAAGTAGATTTTTGTGTGTGTGGTCAATAAGGGTTCTCTGCCCTAGGATGTCCCCCTTCATGTAAGCTCTTGTCATAGTCAAACCAGATTAGTCAACTAGTCAACAAGATAGTATGACTTGAAATCCACTTCAAAGTATAATAACTTCAATCCTCCATATAAAGGATGAAAAATGCATTCAACCTTCCAATGCTGATAGTCAAAGATCAGTTTGACTGAGATTTAGTCAACACATATAGTCAAACTTAGACTATCCCTTCCAAATGCAACCAAAACCAAAGAAGAGAGTATCTGGACTGGCTTTTCAGTCACTACAGCTTGGGGTTAAGACCAATGCCCGCCAAACTTTGCAGGGAGATTAGCAATAGGGTCGCCCAGCTCCTCGTGAAAGCATTTCGCATACAGTTGAGTGATAGAGTAGAACAAGCACGAGTTCTCCTTCAGCTTGCAGGAGCAGCCATGGCGAAATGGCAGCCTCTCCTCTTGATCCCACCGGTTAGATGAATCGCCCTCGATTGAGAGAATCATGGACCTGATTGAGAGATTTGTGGATCTAGATGCTCTACATAGCTCACATATGATGTCACTACTGGATGTAACTTGTGCCTATATATTGGGCATATCTCTCATGAATAAACACTCTCCCTTTTCATCATCTTGCTCTCTCCATCTGGTCTCCATGCTACTCCAACATGTGGTATCAGAGCTTGTATGATCCTCCTTGATCTTCTACCCACGTGTGCCACATGTCATCACCTCCTTCATCTTCTTCATCTTCTTCTCCTCTTCTTGGCTGACCTTGGAGGGCTTCATCCATGAGATCTTCACCATCGCTGCTATCCTCTTAGGCGTTGCATGATGAGGCCTAGGAGGAACCAAAGCATTTCACAGATAATGGCTAGGTGACTCCTCCATGTGCAAGGTGTCGATTTTGCAAGTGCTTGATCTCCCAATCCACTCCGTTTTGACAAACCTCTTCAGCCCATGATCTTCAGTCAAGGGCAATTCACCTGACCGGTGGGATCAAGAGGAAAGGCTGCCATTTCCCCATGGCTGCTCCTGCAAGCTGAAGGAGAACTCGCGCCTATTCTACTCTATCACTCAATTGTTTGCGAAATGCTTTCACGAGGAGCTAGGCGACCCTATTGCTAATCTCCCCGCAAAGTTTGGTGTGCATTGGTCTTAACCCCGAGCTGTAGTGACTGAAAAACCAGTCCAGATACTCTCTTCTTTGGTTTTGGTTGCATTTGGAAGGGATAGTCAAAGTTTGACTATATGTGTTGACTCAATCTCAGTCAAACTGATCTTTGACTGCCAGCATTGGAAGGTTGAATGCATTTTTCATCCTTTCTATTGAGGATTGAAGTTATTATACTTTGAGGTGGATTTCAAGTCATACTATCTTGTCGACTAGTTTACTAATGTGGTTTGACTATGACAAGAGCTTACATGAAGGAAGAGTATATCGTGACTTGCACGATGGTTTTCAATGGATATGATTGGAACAAAGGTTTCAACTACAACCATTATGTTTCTTATTTTGAAGATGTCATAGTTATGGTTTCAACATCTTTTATGATGTATGAAATGTACTTGCATTTGGTTGATTGCATTATGCCGTACATTCATGAGCTTCTATGTACAAGAGTAGACACTGCACCTTGTTTTACTAACAAGTGGTAAGACCCTCTTCATATTTGATTTATGTGAAGGCATATGGGATGCATGTGATCATATACTTGAAGTCAACCTACTTAAAGCTACTCATTTGGTAGCATACCTCATTAAGAGAGAAGGTATGAAGAAGAAGGATGCAAGAAAGATTAAAGGGCAAAGGAGTTACAAGAAGGGCTACACCAAGTTACAAGAAGGGCTACACCAAGAACCTCTCCAATGACAATGTACCCCACACTATGGTAGCTTGGAAGAGAAGGAAGAAAAGGACAAGATATGCCATCAAAGGGGGGTATTTTCCCACATCTTCAAAGTAGATTTTTGTGTGTGTGGTCAATAAGGGTTCCTTCCCTGGGATGTCCCCCTTCAATGATTGTTAGTCATTTGTTTTACCTTGTAGGACCCATGGGTATTCCCATGCATAGTCATTGTCTATCTCCAAGTTGTAAACCAAGAATCCTAGGAGTGAGTCACAGGTTGGGGCCCCATGTGTGTTGCCACATGATGGTGGGCAAGCCATGAAGCATCCCATGTACTACTGCTGAGGGATGAGGTCATCAATTTATCGGGAGGAATGAAGGAAAAATTGATGTATGAGTGTGTGCCTAGGGGCTAGGAGTGTGTGAGAGTAGGTGTGCTAGAGTAGGTGTGATTGAGAGAATCATGGACCTGATTGAGAGATTTGTGGATCTAGATGCTCTACTGAGCTCACATATGATGTCACTACTGGATGTAACTTGTGCCTATATATTGGGCATATCTCTCATGAATAAACACTCTCCCTTTTCATCATCTTGCTCTCTCCATCTCGTCTCCATGCTACTCCAACATTAATTGCAGCAAGACCTTCTTTAAACCTTTAGCGAGAATTCTTCAGTATACACCACAAAGAGGGGCATGGGGAAAAAGGGAGAAGAACCGTACCCACTGATGGTCCCCTCCTACTATGTAGGAGCATTTGCTTTAACTTGGAGAACTGAAAATACAATGCTGGAAAACACTCTTCAAGAGAGCAAGGGATCGCAACCCGGAAGAGAGACCTTAGACAGCTAGACAATGCCCAAAAATCTATGAGAACAACTCCCTCCAATGATCGAGGTCTCAATGCTGCACACCATCGATGTAGACCACTGTATGAGGCTGAGAATGAAGCTTGTGCTGCCCACAGGCTGGAGGTGTCTGCGTGAGTGAGAATGAGAATCAGAGAGAAAGAAAGAAAGATTATTAAAGTCTTCGGAAGATGGGTCTATGAGACTGTGAAAAACCTAGTACAAACAAGTTGTGGTAGTGGAGCTACTAAATGAGCATCCATACCAATGCAAAATGCAAAAATGCAGAATGGTAGTACTAAGTCCTAAGTACAACATAGTCATGTCAATGGTCGACTAGAAATCAATCTCAGCATCATCATCAACATCATCAGCAGCAGCAGCAACAGGACATCACGGTGGATGAGGCAATGGGGGCATGAAATCGGCAATAGAGTGTTGTCAGCCACTCAAAGGTGCAGTCCTGGCACGTCTCCTAGTCGTAGCTCTACGTCTAACCAGGGCTACTGTGACCCTCGTTGGTCGGGCTCCGACTCTAAACAAGGAGGGGATGTCCCCAAGTGTGATCTGTGTGTCAACCCTCTGTCTGAGCTGTCGGGTCATAGGCTCCAGGTCACGGTCATGACGAGGCCTCATCTTGTGGGGGTCCATGTGATCTGGCTGAAAGAACTCCGTGATAGAGCTCTAAGAGCTGAGAATGGGGATGAGAAAACTAAGGATCAGTGCTGAAACAGGTCCGGATATGCCTCCAATTGTTGCTGTCCACGTTGCACCACTGCTTTGTGGATGTCTGCACGGATAAAAGAAGGTTTGGACAGGGAACAGGGCTGGAAATGTGTGTCAGCAGGCTGGAACTGCAAGAGGGCAAAGCCAGGAGCTGGATCCCCAAAATGGGGGGCTAAGGCCCCTTTATAGTGCCTGGCCGACCTGGTCAGCCGGTTGACCGACCTGGCTACTTGATGATGAGCTTAGTGTATCACCATTCATCCTTGTGCAAGCGTACATGTGACACCATGCATTCTACTATGTACCAAAAAAGGGGATGAGAATGATACCTACTCAGTGTCTCCTAGAAGGGATAGTGCCCCATTTTCCAGGGAATCCATGCCAGATCCCATCATGGCCCATTACCATGCTTCCATGTTGACCAGCCAGCAGATACCCTCCACCTTGGTAACCATGGACAACAGGAGACATATGACAGTGGGGACACACTGAGGTACGCAATGTATTGAGCAGTCATGGAAGCCACTAGTGACTCCCATGGTGCACAGGGCAGTGATGCATTCATACTTAAAGCTTCCACTTTAATGAGTACACAATGGAAGATGACAATGATACACAGAATGATGAAGACAATGGATAGGAGCAGCTTACAACAGTTTGCACAGCAATACATGGTGCAGGATGATGCTTTGGTAGATGGGCATAGTCATAATAATGGTGAGCAGCCCTCGAACAAGAATTTTAGTGTTGATTGTGCACAGCAGAGAAAGATGCATATATTCGAGATGATGAATAAAATAGAAGTGCATGGGGCTGTATACTAATATCATTCAATCCTGGAGAGGGATTAAAGGAATATAATGGAGGGGACTCTATAAGTCTACCTTGTTAAATTACACGGTGCAATGGAACAGAAACTGAACAAAGAATAGAGAGTACACAGCAAACTGGAGAGAAACAAAATTTTCCTTCAATATTGATGTAGTACAGATGATGGCTCCGTCCACCCGTGCGCTCCCACAGTGGAGCTTAGATGGCGATCTAGACAGATACTAGGTGAAGAGCTACTAGCTGGAAGATCTAATTTGATCTGAACTCATCTGATACAACGGACTGGGGAGGTCACCTCTTTATAGCTATGAGGGCGCTAGTCAGATCAACGTAGTCAGTGGAACCGACCAATCAACCTAGTCGGTGGAGCCGACTAGTCAACGTAGTCGGTTGAACCGACTAATCGTTCATGGAATATTCAGAGAATATTCCCTATACCGTCGCCTTGAGGACGGGGAGCCCCCGAACCCCCACCAGGGGGGCCAGCGGCCCCCCTAGGACCCCCCAAGCCCCAGCAAGAATAAGGAGCTCCCACACAATCACCTTTCTACCATCAACGGTCTCATTAATAGACCTCATCTTACATGCAAGTCAGGATCCCATCCAGTGTCCCGGGCTCACACATGGCTTCTCCTAATATGGGGACCTTACAACTTGAGCACCTTGGACCACTGCCGGTTACCAAGAGGGTGGGGCATTGAGCATATCTAACATACCTTCCACTCATTGTACCTACATTTGATGTGACACTTCTACTCCTAATCTATTTTCGCTCTTCTCTAAATCTGCCTTTTTCCCATCTTTACAAAAGCCATAGGCTGCACATTGAATCTTAGTAGACTTGCAGTGAGACTTTGACTAAATCTATGATTTGACTAATCATTGATACACCAGGGTCTGAGAGGACTGCCACCTGGGCAGATTTAATCATGCCATGTAGGCGTCTCTAAGGGCTATGTGGGAGCACTACACTCTGCTACGTGGACAGCACAAACAGCTGCCATATGGGCAGCAAAAAGAGCACCCTTCTTATGTTTGGTTGGAGCCCATAGATAGGGCTAAAACAATCCACGTGCGACTGTCATGGAGCACAGACCACCGTTTGAGGCTGTCCATGAGCCCAAAGTGGACAAGACCACTTAGCTGGAATTGCTAGGGCTACAGGATGAATTCAGAACAGGGCCAGGTCGTGTACAAAAGGATCCCTGGCTGGGGTTGGCAGAAGCACAGACTCGGCCAACTTCATGGGGTTGCTTACAGACCCTGGTTGGGTCAGTTACAGGCCTGATTAGGGGTTTGTGGAAACACCAGTCAGTTACAGACCTGATTACGGGTTTGTGGAAAGTCCAGTAAGCCAGAACAGAAGGGGTTGAGCAAAGCAGCCCTCTCCTTGTAGGAAATATCAGGAGCTCCTTTGACCAGCCATCGAAGCCCACGCTTGGGCACACGGCAAGAGGTGTGAGAAGGAGTAGAACAGCAGCAGACCTGCCCCCGCCCCTTGGTTCTAGATCAGAACAGCCCTGTGGCTGTAGGTAGGCAACATTTCGTACTAGGATCAGTCCTTCTGGAACATGATATATAAATGATACTTTGGCTCTCTAATTGGCTGCACATTCTCTGGATCGTTCTTTGGGTATTCATGTGTGCACATGTCGTATTGATGAGATCTTCAGTGTTTTGTGATTTTGGCATGATTCCACTGCAAGGCTTATGCTGTAGCAAGCTAGCCTCAATAATATTGACATGGTATCAGAACCCAATAGACTTGGCAGAGGTGATCTACTGCAACAACTGAAGGTGGAAGGACACCTTTGCTGGAAGAAAGGAAAGCGACTTCAATTCAACCAATAGAGCAGTTTTGTCAAGTTCGTTGCAGTGTGTATTTATGGTTGGAATCCTTCTTCAGGTTGTTTACATATTGCGCCATGGCATCCCACATGCCTATTCCAAATTTTGGGAATGTTGGATGGGACCAACTATCCGATCTGGAAGATAAAGATTCCGAGCTGTGGGAGATTATTTAAGTAGTGCAGCTGAAGCCCAAAGATCTGGCCAAAACACAAGATCAATAACGGAAGAGCATTGGACCATATAAGTATTTGGGGAAGCATCCAGTAGTAAGCGACGCAAAGGCTAAGAGAGTTCAAGTGGCACCAATTGGCTTTTCCCTTACAGCAATGGGCTATGTGTTAACATGGATTCAGAAGTCCAAATGACATTTGACTTTACTATCAAAACAGGGGGCTTATTGCTCTCAAGGCTTAACAAAGTTCTAAACCCCCACAAGGGGTCCTATTATCAATCAGATACTTCAAGCTGTCTCTGCTTGGAACCTTACTACTACAGGCCAGTACCAGACGACGGGCTCCCAGTTTCACTCTAATAACCTTTAGATTTGCCCAGGGTGCAAATCTGAAGTCTCCAACTGCAATGATAGTAAACTTGCACGGTATATCATCGGACAGTGGGACGTATCGTGAAAAATCTGAATCATTTCTTAAGAATGAGGTTACCTGTCGGAAGAGTTCCATTTCGTCCCCCATTGGTACAAGCTCCATATTTTTCCCGAAGCAGTACACATGCACTCTACTTCCAGAACTTCCCGCGTCAAAAATCACCGCATACTTTTCCCGCGAATCGGTTGTACGCTTCAAATCAGTAGAGGAGTGCTCAAAAAGGTCATTGCCCAAAGTGCTGGGGTCGATAGCTGTACGGGGCATAGTCAACAGCACGAAGGATATGAGTAACAGCGGCACTGAAATGACGAGGATCACTCCCCTATAGCGATAAGCCTTCTCAGTGAAGGTCTCTTGGCGTAAGCGCCTCATTTTCTCCTCCAGCTCGTCCTCTTCTTCGCCGTGGACGGAGCGCTGACCTTCCAGCTCGATTGTAGGAATAGAGCGATGGCGGATAGAACTCTCGGAGGACTCCAGCTCGCTGTTCCTTGGAAGGATCCTGACCCAATTCAGAGCAGCATGGATAGATCTGGGCGGCAGAGTCTGCAAAGAGAATTGCTGTATGACTCTTGTAGAAATGCTGCTACGGAATTGCGAGATCCTGCGGTTGCTACTATGGTTTTTTTACGGATTGATGCAAAACTCGCGGGTTGGAGGCATGAATCTACTGTTGGCGATGACGAAGAAGAGATCTCTGAGCTCTATGACTCCGCAAGCTTTCTTGAAATCGTGCGCGTGGTGTGTGTTCTTCCGAATTTAGGTTCCAAGAGATTTGATCTTTGGCGTCTGCGCTACTGCTAAGATTCTAAGAACTGCCGAGTTACTTCAAAATATTTCGATGATGTGCTTCAAAATACTTCGATCTTGCATCATTGATCAAACACGGAAATCAAAACCGGATCTTGGTTCATGAGAGCGCTAGGAACCTCACTGGATTCCTTTGCCACCATTCTGCCACTGCCACATGCCCCTGATTCCTCAACAGATTCCCTAGGCACTCTTCAATGCCTTCCTGGTCTCTATGATATCACATCCTACTAGGAACCCCAGCTTTGCTTGTGCCACACTTCATGATTGTACCTCGTTCCCGAAGCCAAGCAAAAGCTTAACGCGGTCGGCTGAGATTCAAGATTGGCAAAGCGCTCCCCCTCTTTCCCATCACTGCAAAGCCTGGAATCTCTCTGAGATTAAACAGCCGAAAAATGCCGATGAGGGTTCACAAAATGATGGTCCACGCATGTTGTTCGACCACAACCTCCTTCTGATCTTGCTCGTACGCGTGGCATATTGATGCCTCCCCACGACCCTTGACATGGGGGAATGCGCTGTGGTCGGGCATTCCGAGTAGAAACTGCCCAAGATTCGACACAGCCACGTGCCGGATCTTGGGCAGTTTCCTGCCCGGAATGCCCTCCCCCAACACATTCCCTACTACATGATTGTACTAGTTCCCTCAACAAAACAAACCTAGAAGTAGTAACAAAACCATGTGCATTGCACATTCTTATGTCACCACCGGACCTTCTCCAATATCTCTCAAAAGCTTCTCCAGAATTCAAAGATGGGAGGGAGTGCTGAGCGGGCATCGGGGCTTGAGGGGGTAGATGCCACATGGCAAACCCTCCATGCCACTTCTTGCATTGCTCTCGACTTTTCAATCTTGTTGCGCTAGAATGGCTTAAGGCTCGGAGCGACGGCAACTCAGGCCGTTTGGGCATCCACCCACATACCCACATTTGATTCCCTTAGGAAGAAGACTCCTATTGCCTTCAGCGTAGGCCACGAACGATGTGCCCCTCACAATTGGTCGAGCGTACAAGCGTGTGCACATGTTGGAGCAAGTTGGGGCGATGGCAAAAGGAATCCAATTTCCATGGTGTAGCGCCCCCTTGTATCACAGGGGCAGTTACATAAGGAGAATCCGCAACAATCTATGCAAATTTCGCACTCAAAGTTTGCATGGGGAAGCTCCATTTTTCCCAACCATGTGGCACAGGGTTTCTCCGCCTAATAAGCTAGAAAAGAAACTCATGCAACATGGCACTTCGTGTCGTCTTTTTAATGTAGGCCAGAGCAATCTTAGTCAAAACTTTCTTTTTTGTGAATGTATAGGCAATATAATTCCCCCTGGTGTGTAGGAAGTAAACTTACCTATCCGAGTTTATCATGATACGGCCATAGTGCAAGCACCAATTTCTTGGATGTTCACATGTGGTCTTGTGAGGGATCCAAGGCCAATGGCCCTACCTTTGTTACTTATCCCATGTTACATTAGTGCAAGTATGTAGATTGTCCATTTTGTTCTTCTTAGCTCTCAAGCCTCTTCTTATCAGTGCATGCAACCTGTTGAGGCTTCAACTAGTGCTTGTCTAGAAAAGTCTCGGCCTAAGAACAAACAAATCTTAGGCTGTTTCACCTCTACTTGACAACATGCATGAAATTGTGACCTAACATCCCCAATCCAACATCTTTGGGCACCTAGATGCTCTCATAATAGTCCATGAGAGCTTATGGGTGCCGTTGGAGGCCTCTATGTGTTAAAGATAACCTCCTCCACACAGTCTAGAGACATGACATGGTGGTAAGCTATTTGGTGAGAGTGAGACATGGCGGTAAGCTATTTGGTGAGAGTGGAAGTGAATTAAAAAGACCATTGAAAAAAAACACTCCCCTCTAGACCTCTTACTAAATGGGATTTGCTAGCCACATGATTTGGCCAAGCTAATCTCTAGTAAATGCACCTTTAGATGCCATTACCTCCATCATGATTGACAAGGAGTTCAAGTTACCAACAAGGCAACCAACGAGATCGATTAACAACAGAGGAAACCAATGAGCTTAAGTTGACAACAAAGGCAACCAATGAGCAAAATGTGGCCATATCTCCTTCATGTGCACCATGATTGACATAGAGCTCAAATCTAGGCAGCAGTCGAAACATCAGATGCACAATTTAATCATTCAACCACTAATAATTGTGTAAAAAATGTGCTATGGAATTTTTCTAGTCATCAATTGATGTGTCAAAGTAATTATCTCGTAGCTCACGTGTTCTTTGTCTCCTACTTTATCCAGGCTCGTCTTATTCTTTGGCATATCTTTGTCTTCTTTTAACCAAGTTTGTCATATTCTTTGGTAGATTTATGGCCTTATAAGTTCTATTCTCCTTGTCCTTGACCTTTATGTGCATCTTCACATGGCTTGTACTTTTTCCAATGCCACGATTCAAGCTCATGCAACCCACGTTCACTAGTTAAGAGCACAATTGTCCAGTAATAAATTCTTTATTTTACACAATTTCAATGCAAATACATCAATGCCGCATCCCCACTAGTTACATTGAGTATGCTTATTATTGGTTTGAGTCTTACAAAAAACATGACAAATCATGACTTTCATTCAGTCCTCGAATTCAACTCATTTCCTGAAATCATCTCTGAATAATATGCACATGCCTAAACGAGGATAAAGATATAATGTCAGCTTAGTTGGTACCATAAAACATAGTTAATTTCCTTCGAGGTTTAGATTTATATTCAATTCATATTAATCAAGCTCAATAATTTAACAAAGGAGTATTTAACATGGGTTTCAAAAGCCTTCAATCACAATAACCACCAGAAATCAAATATGTGTTGGTGTGGTTTACATGGAAGATAAAGCCCTTTTGTTTCCACACTTGTGTAGTAAGCAAAGAAAAAGCAACATTGAGGAGTAATTGAAAGAATCAAGAAAAGTAGTATTTGACATGGATTTCAATAGTCTACTATCACAATAAGCACCCAAATTATGTACGTATTGATGTGGTTCACACTAAAAACAAAGCCCTTTAATTTGCATGCTTGTGTATTCAGCAAATAATTGCACAAAATCATTAATGTTGAGGTTGTATAACTTGCAACTCTCTCTCTCTCTCTCTCTCTCTCTCTCTCTCTCTTTTTGCACCTCTGCCACCCACCTCCCCCTTCCATTTCTTCTTTTTCTTGAATTTTTAAATATTAACAAAGCCACCTATATATTGATATTTTATTCTTCTCCTTCTTTGAATCTTGCGTTAAACTCCGAAAAAATAGATAAGGGATTGTTCTTGACCACTCCAAGCTTTGGTCGAGATCTTGTTACAAAAATCAGTGGAATGTGGTCATTCTTGAAAGTTTGCACAACATCATATTCAAAAAAGAAACTCAGGGATTCTTGAGCACTCCAACTCTTCGCAAGTCTTGTTATAAACATTAGTCGAATGTGGTGGTCCATGAAAATTTTCACAATATGGCATGTTGTGCAAATGTATGCCAAATTGAATGAATTATAAAGAACGTCCCCCAAAAAAGAAAAGCCTATCTAACCATGAGTATTTCAAATTATACTTTTAGAGAAATGATAGATTACGTGACCTTCCAATATTCTTTCAAGGAGTAGATAATAAATCATCATACCATGTTATAATAAGCTTTCATGTTTTAAGGATTTTATTTTGCACATGACCATGAGATGGATAGGCTACTTAAATGTCCTCTACAAACTCAACCTTTGCTTAGTGAAAAACGAATGGTTTCTTTATTAATGCACACATCTATGTGCTACAAAAGCCTCCCCAAAGAATGGTTAGTATCGCATGACAAGCTAATAATGACGCAAAATGTTAGTTGAAGGCTCACTTGTTATGTAATGAGAGGACCTACAAGATTTGTCATTATTGAATGTGTTGAAAAGGGTGAGAGGCATTTGAATTGTGGAATATCTTTAAATCCCTTGAATGTCATCTCAGGTAACCTATGGCATTGTTCTTGTTTGAACCACTACTTTGTAGTATGGGTAACCTATAGCATTGTTCTTGTTTGCACTACAACTTGCATTATGGGATGAGGGATACATTATAAACTTGTCGCCTTTTTAAGTGACACCCATTTTGTGCTTTCCCCTTTTCCTTAATGGTTGATTAGATATTTGATCCCTTTAGCACTTGCGCTCTCAAAAAAAATTTGAATAATATACAGACACAAATAGAGAAGCAAGTATAAGAAATGATACCTTGGACTTTGCAACCAACTCTCAATCTAAGCTCTATCGTATGGCAAATTTGGACCTCCACCTCAAGGGTTGTTTCTTTAGCTTAAGCATTCTTGTGAATAGTGATTTCAATTAATAAGGCACAATTTCATCCTTTCTTCTTGAAAAATTGATTTCTTGGATTAGGTCTAGCTTGACAATGTGGAGGTATGGTCTCTTACATAGAGTAGGTTAATATAGAAAATTGGGGGGCATCCTTGGACACTGGCTTTGAATTGATGATTTGACAAAATACTACAAGAGGCGAGGTTTTCAAATGAAAGAAGCGTAGACTAAGGCACCTACATGGTTGGATTATGTGTTTCCATAATATTATATGAGATGGAGCAATTAAACAAGTATGTTTGCACTCCCAGGATGCTTGACTAAAAAATCAAGAAACTACTTCCCTATAACTCCTCTAAAATAGAAGTTCTAATGATGGCATTTGACTCTGTTCTCCTTCCATACTCCAAGATTGGCTCAAAAGTACTCTTTTCACACAATACATGCTTCCCATTATTGACATATCCTAAGCTCTATTCTATAATATACATGGATGCATCTAGACAATGCAAAATTTGCAATTTACCTTTTCCTTCATCATGGGTTAATATATTGTGCCTATTAATTGCACTGTTCAGGAGGAGAAAACATGGGCAACTTAGACTTTGGGCACTAAATACCTCTTCTTCCAAAGAAAAAGAAATCAAAATCAAATCCTCCTCCTTCAAACCTATCCCAAGTAGTTTGCTTTCAAAATTAATTAACCTGAACCATTGTACCAATCAAATTAACTTCTTTGCAACATTTTAAATAGCATCAATTGGCTGTATATATAGGGTTCATGGTATCAAAGAATTTGCCTAACTTCTTTAATATTTAAATTCCAAAAAATAATTATTTAAAGTTAACAGACTAATTCATCTGTTGTGCCTAAAACAAAAATAGGATTATAGAAAGTACATTAGAACTAAGACAGCTATCATCTTTGAATTATGGGATGCACAAGAACCTTGATTAAGATAGCGATCATTGGCTAAATCAAATTATTTTAAATTTCAAAAAATAAATGGTTTAAGTTAACAAACCGATTCACCTATTGTGCTTAAGACAATTTAAAATAGAATTATAAAAAGTACATTAGAAGGAAGCGACTTATTATCTTTGAATTACGGGATACACAAGAATCATGATTAAGATAGCAATAGTTGGTTAAATAAAATTATTTTAAATATTATGATGTAAGTGAGTCCTGAGGCATGTTTCACAAGATCAGACCTTATTTAGTGCCAAGTTGCAACTTGTTAGATGGTCAATGAGTCAAGAAAATGAAGCTCATTTGATTTCTGAAAATGAAGCTCATGAAGCACATGAGAAAAAATGCACGTGGGCTGAAAAGTTAAGAACACATTAGTAGTCCCTTCAATTTGTTATTTGAGTGTGCAAATAAAGTGGTGACACACATGGAGAAGCCTAGAAACAAAACACCTTCTGATATTAAATAAATATATTGATGCTTCTAAATAAATATTTACATTGCAAACTTGAAAATGCACAGGATTGAAGGAGTGGAAAATGCAAGACTCCAAAGTTTATCCCTCGCAATGTAAGATACAAAAGTGTTTCTCCCACAAGTTATCTTTACAAGGAGTAGAGAATGAAAGACACAAAAGTGTGTCCATCATGGAACTTTAAATCTCATATGGCTCATACAATTTACCATTTCTACACTATTCTGACATTCTAGCTAAGACAAATTATAATTGCCAATATTCTTATTTCTCATTTTTAAGTTAATGAGTATAATATCCATGATATATACAAGAATTGTGTAGGGTACCCAAAAAACCCACACACAAAGAAAGCACCTACTTAATAACTCCATTACATACTACAACGGATTGATATTGTCCTATACACACACACATGTGCGTCCACCCCCTCCCCCCACAAGCCAGAATCAAACCAAAAAAGACATACCATAATATACTAACTTTAAAATGGTATGTAGAAACAATGTGGAAATTACAATGCAATTACAAAAGACCACGATCTAGTGTGTATCATGGGGTGTGAAGGATCAAACTTCACCCTATGAAATTCTGCAAGTTCAATGAACTTTTATGCTTACCACATGAATGACGGGTAATTTTCACATGGCATCCATTATGATTGATTTATGTATTTACGTTGAGAACTTATATTTACTTCAATTTTGATGAAGTTAAAACTACAAAACATATGTCATTTACATATTAGGTTACCATTCTATACTCCTATGATTGCTTGTTGGATTACCTTTGACTTGGACTTTAATTAGGCAACAAAGTTTAAAAGATAAATAAAGTAATTTCATCTTTTCGTACTCCTGTGGTATTGCTTTGCTTCAATTTACTTTACATATAGAGAAGTCTTTGCCATTTTTAAGTTTTAATGATATGTTTGTGCTCTACACAATTGATCAAGTACGTTTATCATGTCATTATCCATGGTTCCTTTTCTTTGTTTTCGTGAGCCTTCAATTTCCTTTTTGATATTGGCTAAAAGTTATTAGTGAGTGTCGTTTCATAGCATGTTAGATCTCAAAGTCCTTTTAATTTTTAAGAGTTTCATTTATACTCTCTAGATAATTAAAGAGATTTAAGTCTAAAAGAAAAAAGTAAAGCATGCTTAACATAGATGGCTTTTCAATTTTTGATTTTTTTATATTTCCCTGTCTAGAATAATACTCTCTATGATAAGGATTTATGAGTTTAAGAATGTCACAGTTTGCTAAAGTAGGTTCTCATTCAAAGATAAAAAATTAATCCGCTATTTGGTTGATCTCGCTCATTGCTTTAGAGTGCCTATAATATAATATATATACATTTATATAAAGTATTTGAGTCAAGGAATTTGATTTTGATTCCCATGTCCTTGTTTTATACAAGACGTTATCATTTTCTCTGCTTGGTTTACTTTGCATGATTTGGTATTTCTTCTATTTTTAGCTTCTTATGTTGGGGTATTCTAACTTGGCAGCTCGACTTTAGTAATGATAGATTAATGATTCTACCAGGAGATTATGGTGATGGCCATTGCCGTATGCTACTTCTAAGTTCTTCTCCCTTCACTGTATCATCTCTTTGTTTCTTCAACCTCCTTTGGTTTCATGCTGTTGATGAGTAGAGAATTCCTATGTGCTATGGCTTTTCTTGTCATCTTCTATGTGGAGAGCACCTCAAAGGGAGGATGCTTGCCCATTTGGTCTTGTTCTGGCGCTTTTGTGGTGGACTCCTATTGATCGGCTTGAGTCCCTATGTCTTTTAGGTGGTGCCTTCATCCGTCAGCTGCTTTGTCAGAAACATCTTTCGCAAGCTGCTAGTTCTAGCCCTTCTTGCTGGCGTCTGGCGTGCTTTCTCTCTATTGCCAAGCCTTGGCTCGATGTGCGATCGTCAAAGAGCCCATTTTGGCATTTTAGGCCGTGCTCTCTTCTCTGGCTTTTTTCATTGTTCTACATTGCAAGACAACCTCAAGGGGATGTGGCTTTCTATTGCCTCTTGGCCCATCATTTATTTGTCTGTTCTCCTTGCTTCAGCTGGCCTGTGCAATCTCTCCTTCTACGACTCATCAAAGCATTTGAAGCGGATTTACAACTGATCTGATGGTTGTGTCATTGGTTTGTTTGTGGTACCTTTCTCACTATTCGTCCGAGGCTCCTCTACTACAATGGAGTTCTTTGTGGATTCGTTTCCCTCTTAAGCATAAGGTGAGTCCCAACTGTGGTAGTTTTCCTTCCTTGTAGTGCTTTGGTCATGCACGAGGTCTTCTGCTATGTCTCATAGCGTCGTTAGGTGTCTTGCATTGTGATATTGGCTGGGCTCTTTGAGTTTACTATCATCAAGTGCTTCCTCAATCTTGATAGCTCATGGTAGAATTCACATGTTTGTTTTAATCTATGAGTGGATTGCATGAAGCGTGAATGCAGTTGATGGTTGTATTGTGTTATTGGTATTGTGGTCTTTTCGAAGTACTATTAAGATAGATGGGTTCTTAGTGTTATACACACACACACACACACACGTATATAGCTTGTCTTTTAAATGTTTTTTATATATATAAATAAATAAACACACACATACACACATGTATATAGACGAATGTGGTTGCCTTTACCTTTAATAGCTTTATTTTTACTTTTCAATTTTCATGGAAGTTTTTTGCATCAGTAATGTGTCAATTTTGTATTATACTTTAATTTCTTCTTTCCTTCAGTGTTTTGTATATAAAATATTTTGTATAATTTAGGTCTTCATATACTTAAAGTGTCTTCATTTTAATTCTTAGGGTGTTTGTGCTTTGATTTTGCTTGATCTCGTTCTTATATATAGAGTGACATAAATACTATATATATTTATTTATATATTTATATAGATTTATTTATTTCAAATTTATTTTGTTATTTAAGTTTCTCTAAACATGTCTTTTGATTATATACACATACTTATATATGGAGATGTGTGTGTGTGTGTGTGTGTGTGTGTGTGTACTTGAAGCCATGACTAAACATGAGCATTTATTGCACTACAATTACAATAATACACAAAACAAAATATGTATGCTCATATTGGAAAATACATGGTATCTAGTGATGACATCACACTCAACAACAATTTCAACTCCAACTACAACTTTTTTTCTAAATGGCATTGGACAAGGTACATTTGATGACTCACTGAATTGCTTATAGTGTATATTGTAGTGTCAAAACACATGACAAGACAAAAACCGAATAGATGTACATTTGACATAACATCTTATAATGTGAATATTGTTTTACTCAATTGCGACATGGATAACAACTAGGGAGATGCATTCTAAGCCTTCCTTCCCATCATAGCATGTATTGTACTAACAAAATGTTGTGTTGGATGGAGGCTGGTTAGTATCTCTCCCTCAATTAATATGACAATGTTCACAAAGATCGATGAGTCTACTGGGTATTTATATTAGCAACATTATTTTAGTTGATATATAGATTTTTGGAAACTTTTGCAATGACAGTATTACATAATTAAATTTACCATTCGATTGAAATACCACATGACAATTTGAAGCATTGTACTATTATACAAAGTAATGCATAGAATTTGATTTGTATTGAATTAGTAAGTTGAATTAAAGTTCAATAGTGTAGAAAATTGGTTTGCACAAGTCTTGTAAACAGTCACACAAAGCTTATAGACTTCATAGCAATATCCTCTACTTGTCAATAAGATAAATGTTCTTTTTTCAAAAAATCATAAACAAACCATTAAACTAAAATAAATGCAAAGAGAAGAGTCTCTTGTCAATTCCTCTAATGGTGAAAACCATAAAACAATTTCTAAATTAAGCAAGCTTTAAGGTAGTTCACTTTCTAGTTCTCTTGCAAACGAATATACTTATCTAAGTGTGCACAACAGGGTCAAGAGTACTCTATCTCTCATCAAAAGTCCCCCAACTGTATTCTTCGAGGTTGCCAACATCCTTTACCACAATATCATGCCCAAGACCCTCCTTGCAAATTCGATGGAGAGGTGTGCTGACTTACCTAGCACCATCAAAACACGGTGAATGTTATAACATTTTATTCATGCTGTGGAAGCTAGGCTTCAATGCCGGCACACAGTTGTCATCCATGTCACCCTATCTAGATTAGCATTAATAAAATCTTGGCATCTTCATATTCCAAAGATAATTAAAGGTTAGCAAATGTAAATAATCAATGTCAATCTCAATTTTAAGAAAAGAGAAGTAATAGTACTTGTACCAAAGCACTTGTTACCATACTCCAAAATATTAAGTGGGCACTTAAGAAAAATCCCACGCCTCATAAAAGTGATAGATCCTTGAAGGGCCTAAAATTCATTATATCCTTACCATGAAATCCTTGAGGGGCCTATATTTCATCATATATGCTTAAGAAATCCATAAAATAATATCCTTGATTCCTCAAAGAAAATCGAAGTAACAATTAGGAATCCCAAGCAAATCATATATTTCAACAACATACATTTCAAGGCACTGGCTGTAGCAAAAATAACTTTTGGCTATTTTGATAGCAGCATAACTCTTGTTATAAATGTTGGGTGGGTCTACTTCCAAAATTAAAGTTGTAGCATATTCATAGATCTACCACTTTCTAGTTGGACTCATACTACAATCCTCAATGATTGAGAGATAGTCAGGTTGCAAACTAGTTGTCCTATAATTTTTGTAATTTCAAGGCATTTTCTTGGCTATAGCAAAAATAAAATTTGGCTATTTTGATAGCACCATAACTTTTGGTATGAATCTTGGATAGGTTTTTTTCTAAAAGGAAAGTTGTAGCTTATTCATAGATTGACAACTTCTCAATTGGATTCATACTACAAATCATCAAAGATTGAGAGATAATCAGGTTGCAAACTAGATGTCTAGAAATTTTTGCAATTTCAAGGCATTTTCTTGGTTGTAGCAAAAACAACTTTTGGCTATTTTGATAGCACCATAGATTTTGTTATATATCTTGTACGAGTTTGCTTCCAAAATCAAAGTTTTAGCTTATTCATATCTTTACAACTTCTCAGTTGGACTCAAAATGTAAATCTTCAAGGATTGAGAGATTTTTGAATTCACAATCTTTAAAAGACTGATGAGGCTTGGAAGATGGGATCTAATAAGTATTTTTCAACATTCGTTCAAATTCATTGATGATATATGTCTAATCAATGTAACAAATGAACTGGTGTTCTTAAATGAGTCAACAAGTCTGAACCCTTTTTAGATATATTCAACAAACTTTGTGGATATCAAACTAGAAACAAAAAACTTTGCCTAGACTGAGACAAATATTTGGAACACGAACAACATTCCTAAATTTGAAATTATGTGCCATGTCTATTAGCTTTGGGACATACTGTGCGCATGCACGCACGTGCACACACACACACACATGCACGTATGGATGTGCGTGCATGCGGAGACAGACACACACACACACACACACACACACACACACACGCACACACACACACACACACACACAAGCCAGAATCAAACCAAAAAAGACATACGAGAATACTATACTAACTTTAAAATTTTATGTAGAAAAAAACATGGAGACTACAATGAAACTACAAAAGACCACGATCCAGTGTGTGTCATGGGGTGTGAAGGATCAGACTTTACCCTATAAAATTTTGTAAAGTTCAATGAACTTTTATGCTTAGGATGTGAACAATGGATAATTTTCACATGACATCCGTTGTGATCGATTTTGTATTCCATAAACAATTTATGCGTAGAACTTATATTTACTTCAATTTTGATAAAGTTAAAACTACAAAACATATGCCATTGACATATTACTTATTCATTCTATATTCCTGTGATTTCTTGTTGGACTACCTTTGAGTTGGATTTTAATTAAAGAGAAAACTTTACAAGATGGATAAAGCAATTTCATCTTTTCATAGTTTCGTAGTATTGCTTTGCTTCAATTTTCTTTAAGTGTAGAAAGGGCTTTTCCATTTAAAATTTTAATGATATTTTTGTGCTCTACAGGGTTGATGAACTTCATTTATCATGTCATTATCCATGGTTCCTTTTCTTTGCTTCTGTGAGCCTTCAATTTCATTTTTGGTATTGTCTAAAAGTTATAAGTGAGTGCGGTTTCATATCGTGTTAGATCTCAAAGTCCTTGTAATTTTTAAGAGTTTCAATTACACTCTCTAGATGTCTAATTAAAGAGATTTAAGTCTAAAAGAAAAAAGGAAAGCATGCTTAACTTAGGTGGCTTTTCACTTTCTGGCAAAATTTGAATCTGATGATTTAATCGTTGCCTTTCTAGATAACTCTCTCCATAAGGATTCATGTATTTAAGAATGTCACGGTTTATTGAAGTAGGTTTTTATTCTAAGACAGAAAATTAATCAACTATTTGGTTGATCTCATTCATGGCTATAAAGTGCCTATAACATAATTATATATATATATATATATATATATATATTTATATAGAGTATTTGAGTCGAGGAGTTTGATTTTGATTTCCTCATCTTGTTTTATAGAAGATGTTCTTGTTTTCTCCAATTGGTTTACTTTATGTGATTTGGTATTTCTTCTATTTTAAGCTTCTTATTTTGGGGTATTCTAATTTGGCAACTTGACTTTAGTAATGATAGATTAATGTTACTGTTAGGAGATTATGGTGGTGGCCATTACCGTATGTTGCTTCTCCTCTCTTCACTACGTTGTCTCTCTATTTCTTCGACCTCCTTTGGTTTCTCATTGTTGCTAAAGTAGAGAATTCTCTTTGTGTTATGGCTTTTCCTGTCAACTTCTATGTGGGGAGCGCATTGAAGGGAGGATGCTTGCTCATTTTGTCTCATTCTGGAACTTCTATGGTGGACTCTTATCAACTGGCTTGCATCCCTATGTCTTTTAGCTGGTGCCTTCATCCGTGAGCCTTAGCTTTGTCAAAAACATCTTTTGCAAGTCTCTAGTTCACGTACTTCTTGTTGGCATCTCGAGGGCATCTTGAGCACTTTCCTCTCTGCTCCCAAACCTTGGTTGGACCTACGATCCTCTAAGAGTCCATTTTGGCATTATATATATATATATGGATGAATGTGGTTATAGTCTTTACTTTTAATAGCTTGATTTTTAATTTTCAATTATCATGGAAGCTTTTTACTTTTGTCATGTGTTGATTTTATAATTATACTTTGATTTGTTCTCTCCAGTGTTTTATATATAAATTTTTTTAAATAAATTTATGTCTTGTTATCCTTCAAATGTCTTCATTTTAATTTTTAGGGTGTTTGTGCTTTGCTTTGGCTTGATCTCATTCTTAAATGTATATAGAGTAATAAAACACACACACACACACACACACACACACATATGTACATATATATACATATATATACACGTACGTACGTACATACGTACATACATACATACATACATGCATGCATGCATGCATGCATACATATATATATATATATATATATATATATACATACACACACACACACACACACACACACACTTGAAGCCATTACTAAACATGAGCATTTATTGCACTACAATTAAAATCACATCGAAAACAAAATATCTATGCTCATATTGGAAAATGCATGGTATCCAGTGACATCATCACACTCAACAACAATTTCAACTTCAACTTAACTTAAACAACAAAATGGCATTGGACAAGGTACATTCAATTACTTATAATGTATATTGCAATGTCAAAACACACAACAAGACAAAAGTCGAATAGATGTACACTTGACATAATATCTTATAATGTGAATATTGTTGTACTTAATTGCGACATGGATAGCAACTGGGGAGATGCATTCTAAACCTTCCTTCCCATCATAGCATGCATTGTACTATCAAAATTTTGTGTTGGATGGTGGCAGTTTAGTACCTCTCCCTCAAAATTAATATGACAATGTTTACAAAGATCGACAAGTATACTAGGTATTTATGTCAGCATCATTATTTCGATTGATTCAAGAATTTTGAAAATTTTGAAAGTGACAATATTACAGAAAAGAAATTTACCATTCGATTGAAATACCGAAGGACAATTTGAAGCATTGTACTATTATATAAAGTAATGCTTAGAATTTGATTTATATTGAATCAATAAGGTGAATTAAAGTTTAGCAATGTAGAGAAATGGTTTGCATATGTCTTGTAAACACACACACACACACACACACACACACACACACACACACACACACACACACGCACGCGCACGCACACACACACACACACACACACACACACATGCACGTGCATGCATGCATGCACACACACACACACACACACACATATTTGGAAAGTCAAAAGCATTGAAACAAGAAATACAACCCATGTTACGTGATAAGAGCCCGAGCATCACAATTGACGATATTTGCATAAGGATTCATGATTATGAAAGAATGTGCATGTTATATTCCTTAAGAGTGCTCATAAGAAAACATGGTTTTCATGAAAAAATTACATGAAATTTATAGGATTACTCATGCAAAGTATACGCGATTTTATGTAGACTTGCTCACATGGGAACAAAACGACATGCAATCGTGAACCGACTGGGTCCGCTTGGTCACAGAATGGCTATAAAAAGCTCCCATGCATGCCATAGCTACTATCTCAAATGCAGCTTCTTCTTCTTGGGCTAGCACACAATACGTATGCTTCTATCTCCTACTCGCCTCTTTGCCCATACCTACATCTTATAGTCTTCTCTTACTATGAAGTAGAAATTCTACTACCTCCCATACGCATGGATTGAGCGGGACAATCACAGGATCGATAACATAGAAGACTAGATGACTGCCAATACGTGAGCATGTTTTACAAGCATCTATTACAAAGCAGCAAACTCGTTCGTCAATCTCATGCTGTTAGCAAGAAGACCAATTCCATTGCACATGGGGCTACAACTGATATTTATGCTAATGTTATGGGCTACACATAATTAGTGGGAGATCTCACATGTGATCTAAAGTTTGGCCACTGAGTGTTAGAGATTAAGGAATGACTTATCGGGTTGATGGGACCTTTCTAATGACAACATGACCAATCTCTACCCCTAAACAAGGTGATTCAGATCTAGAGAGCTAACGGCCTTTGAAATTTGGTACATGATTACACTAAAACCCGCACTTTCCAACTGACAAATTTGATAATTCATCATTCAACTTTTTCTAAAGTGGATGTACTAGATATATATGTCTTTCCATACCATATTTAGATATGGTACTCCCATGCTTGATGGTGTATCGAGGATTGGCTCATGGAGCACCTAGACAATAGAGTATGCTGTATCTTAAAACTACCATTTTTTCTACTAGTTAGTATGTGTGTAATTTAAAGAGTGATGGAAACATATTATCTACAACTCATTGAGTAAATACTATAGTGGCTTTCACTTAGGAGTTTGATTTCATCACTTGATACCTTACAAAATTATGACTTGGAATTTCTATCAACCCCTTACTTGGGGTATTTGTGTTCTAGAAAAAGGGTTAAATAACTTACACCATTCACATGGAGCATTTGAATTCTTGTTACTCAAATATTGATGTGCCACATGATGTACTGCCAGCAAAGGGTTTAAACTTACTAGTATAAATAACCCATGATGTGACATCGATAACACGTGGAGCTGTGCTTTGAAGCTTGAAGTTCCACATATAGGGGAGCTAGTTCTAACTCGTCCTTGTTGTGGGTGGACGCGGATGAGTGGAAGACCCTCAATATCATTCGGTATTTATATTTGGCAAATTTATTCATTTTTGTAAAATATTGTCATGTCCCTTCTTCATGAAGTTTATTTTGTTGCTTTAAAGAAAATATCAAGATGGATAATGTTTGTCTTGAAATTTCCACACACACATACACACACAAGGATATATGCACTTAGGACTTGCTTTTGTGTCTGGTTTCTTTGTCATGTTGAGTCGACTATGAAGCACTTCATCATGAAATAGTATCCAATGATTGCCATATACTACTCTTTTTTTTAAATATTTGATGGTCTAAATCATAGGTTTTAAGAATGTAAACTAAATGGGAAATTAAGAATCAACTTGATCTAGTTCAACATTAATGTCATACATTTTATTTGTGTCATGGTTTTAGTCTCTTCTCTATTCTTGTGACAATCTCGCAGAACTTCTATATGTTCAGAAAATCGAGAAAGGATGAGAGGAGCAGATGGAAACAGTTGCTACCCTAGGATTGATTATACAATGTGTACACTCCTCTATTAATAAAAATAAAGGATATAAGGAGACATAACCCAACCTAGAACCCCAACATGCATTTTACACTCAAGCCTTTAGCACTTTTCATAGACATCTTGTCCTATATCACACAATTGTAGTTTACATATTCCATTAAGCACAGGCATAAAGGTGTCGATTTCACAAAGATTAGTACTTTGGTGCAAATGTCTATAATTTGCTTGGGTCAGACACCAATACAAGACAACTTATCAAAATATAGCTTTCCTTGGATGAAGTGATAATGAAAACGAGAGCTATGGTGCCATGAACAAGAGGTAAGGGCATGGTATGAGTAAAGGAATGAAGGCACACAAGAGCATGCTACCACATGGCAAGGAGGCATTATCCCACATGTCAGCAGTGGCAAACATTCCAAGTATGTGCTAAAAGGGAGGTCATTTTCATGCAATAATTTATGCAAGCTCTCAAGTCTCTTGTCTCAACTTTGTAACGTAATTGAACTTGAGTTCATGCTTACTTTGTTTAGCTCTTCATCATGTGTGCACTTATAATGCATCCACGTAGATTAGTTTTAGGCTTACTTTAGGTACTCATTTTTTAACATGATAGCAGAGGTACTCATGAATCCACCATAGATTAGTTTTAGGCATACCTGAGGTACACACGTTTTAACATGGTATCAGAGCCTAGGCTAGTCATGCCTTCTATTAAGGCATAGTGAGTGTGAGGGATTACGAGCATTCTTTATGTTTTTGAAACAGAGAGAGGGAGAGAGAGAGGGAGAGAGAGAGCGAGAGCGAGCGAGCGAGCGAGCGAGCGAGAGAGAGAGAGAGAGAGAGAGAGAGAGAGAGAGAGAGAGAGAGAGACCATTCTTTCCATTAAGAAAAGCATCTTTGATTCATTTGTAGGATCTTGAATCATAGGAAACTTTGTAAAGTTGCTACGTCTTCCTCCATTAGCTTAAGTCATCTCTTCATTTCTTGCTATCCAGTCATAGCATCTTTACTTGAATGCTTGGAATGAATCTCTTCCTCATGGGTTTCTTTCTATTTTACATGTTGCTAAAGTGACATTCTTGAAATTGCATTGTTGATTTTTAAAGTGACGTGTCTAAGAAATACCACCTACTCTTAATCCCTGAGTTTGAAAGTTGATGCATGAAAGAGACACAAATATATGACATTGCTTTGACAACCCTTGAGTCGAATAAGTGAGTGATTGTTTGATTTCTTGATTCAAGTTTGTAAGAAAACTTTGGGTCATCCACTGAGACTCAACACAGCTCCTATGCAAGACTACAAACAAGCAACAAACTAGCATACAAAAACCAACATGAAAGACCCTTGCGAGATGACAAACACCCTTAGAGTGATATTTATATTTATTCAATGAATTGTAATGACTAATTCCACATTTTTATAATAAAAGCTCTACTATTTTGACTTTTAGCTTTTATTACTCAAAATTTGGTCTTTAGTCCACTCTCTCCTATTCAAATCTCTTGGTCCAAGATTGTGAAGGTGCTTGTGCCATGTCATTGCTACCTCCTAGTTCCTCCTTGCCTTAGCTTGCTCCTCCCAATTCAAGCACCAATTCTTGCTCAAACACACTTCTCATTTGCTAAAAACTACTCTTAGACCATTCTCTGTATGGCTTCCTGACTCTTGGTGGGGGCCTTACAGGTACCTGAACACCTTCCCACGACCTCCTGTCTGCCTTGAACTTCTTTTGTTGCTCCTATCTGTGTTGGTCCTCCTTCGAGTCCTCCTCTCGCTGATGTCTAAAGCTTTGGCCTTTTTTGGGATGGGGCTTCCTCGAAGTCTGCTTTACCCTCCTCATGGTCACAAGGATCATCTCTGCGATGGGATGTATCTCCAGGAGAGGGAAGATGGTGCTCTTCCTGGCAGTCTGTTGGCCCTTAAGAAGCCTCTCTATGTCCTGAGGTTATCAAACACATTTTGTTCGATCTAGAGAGGGCTCTTATGGGGAGGGGAAGGCTGAGTTAGAGTTTTTTTTAACGTTTTATAAGGGCCCATCATGTTTTGACATCCCTTTTAATTACATTTAGGGTTTCACCATGGCCCCTGCCCCTGCCCTAACCCCTCCAAACCCCCCCACCGTCGTCGCCCTCCCCCCCCTTGCCCTCCCCCTACTTGCCCCACCCACACCCATCGCCCTCCCCCATACCTCCCATCCCCCCCTCCCCCACCCTTACTACCACTCCACCCCTCCCCTTGCCTTGCCCCATGCCCCTCCCTTCTCTCCCCCTCCACCATGTCCCCACTTTCCCCAATGTCGTGTGTACAAAAATTGTGGTCAAAATAAGCAAGATATTAAAGAGTGAGTACACAAATTGTGGTCAAAATAAGCAATATATTTATTTCATATTTGTATACAATTACACCATAGCTTCTGTTGGTGGTTGGACCCATCTGCTCCCTTCTCTCACTCTAGCTTGCAACCAACATGCGACTCAAAGTCCTTCCTAGTAAACATCTAAAAAACCAATCGAACATCTCATGTAATGCATTGCTGCGAGTGACACCACCACCATGCCTTGAGTTCTTGAAGTAGGCTACCTTGGCTCTATAGTGCGATTTCTCCATGCCTTGTGTATTCCAAATGGAAAAAGGACCCCAATTTTGTACAAACCATGGTCTGTGTGCATAGAGAATATGCTGCAAACATGATGAAAATCAAATCAGCAACAAAAACTGTTTATAAATCAAGTGCTAAATATTACAATGGTGCCAAGATTACCATGTAATGTGTAATGTGCGACTCCCCCCATGCTTTCACCATTAACTGCATAAACTCTTTCACAACCATCGTGAACCTTTCATAATAAATCTCATCAATTTGAACCTGGCGAAGCAATTTTATCAATGCATCTACCTTTGTCCATACTTTAGCTCTCATGTGGATGAGAAGCCTTATTGGTCGTGCATTCACACAATGCTTTCCAATATTCCCAAACCAAACTACTTTGAGACAATGTATGTTTGTCTTTGTTGAGATTGTGGTTTGATAGGAATCTCCTTGCTTTCCCTCCACCCATGAACACTTTTGTAGGAAGATTTTGTGTTGCCCCATACATTTTCTTATCCTCCTTAAGTTTGACACGTCCTCCATGGAATCCCATCTCTGATCATAACTTCTCAGCTTGTGCAATGCACTGTGCAGATACTTCTTGTGGAATTAAATTCCAAGCATAAACAAGATGCAAATACAACAACTTATCAAGTACGCGTAGTTCTGCGTGTAAAGTACATATGTGTACTCTCTCAAGTGGGATGGGCAAGATGGGATCCCACTTTAGATCCTTCTTGTCGTGATTGGGAGCTTGCATTTGGCTGCAAGATAGAATGCCATTCTCCCATTGTAAGCCAGCCTTTTGCTTACGTTGCGAACACATGCAATAAAGGCATGTGTTCATTGCATTTGCCCCTGTATCACAACCATGCAAGCACTTGAGGGTTTTCAAATCATCAACAAGATGCCATTCAACTTGAAAGGTTCCATGGCCATCGACTGTCAATGTTTGCCCTTCCTCTTATCTTTGGATGGTCGATGGGATTCGTGTTCTATCTAGAACCCACTTCAATGTCTCATGGCACTCTTTCAGAGTCTCAAATACTGCAAGCCACCATATATCTTTCTCTGATTGCACTAAGAAATCTTGCTCTACTTCTTCACCCCCTTGAACAAAGGCTAAGGCTTTATTCATAATGCAGATGCTGACTCTCTCTAACTTGTGTTCTTTCACCAATTGAGCTTCATCCATTTTGATGACAAATATGAGCTTTCCATTGCAATCTGTACAACAAAAGAGAAAAATCGTTAGGATAAACATGATATAGGAAATGAACTAAGTAAAGTGCAATGCTATAATGGATTTCCTCTTACCATCTTCTCTCATGCCATAGAATTTGACCATTGCTTGTTGCAGTTTCTCAACATCTAAGTAGACATTGTTGAAAGCATTCATCTCAAAGGTTTGCGAGCCAGATTTCTTTTTACTCTTCCAAGTCATTGTGCCCCTTACGCAATGGTACCCTCCAAGCATTTCTCTTGCACATTGGTTTGTTTCTCGCCATGCATGTCTCACAGACCAAGGTGTGGGTAGGGGCACTGTAGACTTCTTATACTTTCCCAAAATAGTAGACTTGAAAATTTTGAAAACAGATTTGTAAGCTTCACGACTTACACCGGCAGTATCACAAGTTGCAAGCATCTCCTTTGCATCCACAATATCCTTGAAGTCCTTCATCACCTCCTCAGTAACTTGCACACGTAGGTGCTTGTGTCTTGGGTCCCTTAGTATCACAATGACATCGCTTAACTTCAATAAACTAGCTAGAGCATATGAACAATCAATATCATCCCTGTCCATTCTTCCCATCACATCTTCCATGAAGTTCCTAAAGAAGAACACAATAAAAACTTAGTCACAAACAGTGTAGCACAAAAGAGTGTAATCTCATTGGAACATTTGATAACCAACCTTGTAGCCCGGACTCTCCTCTTTCTAGCACCACCAATGGGTGCCAATGCATCCACGTTTTGTAAGTACCTTCTTTTCCTCTCCTTCAATCCCAAAGGTGTTTCTTTCATCTTTTGCACTCGTTCTTCTGCCATCTCTCGTTCCTTCTCTATGGCTCATCGAACTTGATTGTATATAGATCTTTCCAAGCCTTTTTTGGACTCAACTAGCTTATAGAGTGACTCTTCTAATTTATGTCGCTCCAAGTCCAATGCATTTCGCTCCTAGTCCAATGCTTTGGCTTTATCATGAAGATCTTGGTTCTCCCTTTGAAGATCTTGCATAGAGTTATGCATTGCAACAATGGTGCTATTTCCTAAATGTGCTAGCATCTCTACTTGGGCTTTGCGCATCTCGCTTGCTTGCATAGCCATTGACTTAGCATTGTTTAACTGATTGCAAACAATAACCAAGCAACCCCGCATGTCCATTTCCAACAAACCGAACTAGCTCATGCATTGTATGGAAAGGAGGGCTCTTTTGGTTGGTAGGATCTAAAGGATATAAGGATTCTTCTACCCAAAGGTCGAGATGCTTCTTTCCTTGCGAATGAAGACTGTGGATTTTGGAAGCTCCCTTGACTACGTGTGCTTGCATATTCAGCCTCCAACTCTAAGTGAACCTAGTATTTGTTGGAGATGTCCTCGAATGGTGCCATGACTAAAGGAGTGTAGAGAAGGAGAAGGTGTGGAGATGCAAGCTTGAAGGAGCAGCACATAGGAAGAGGGAGGGCAAGGAGGAGGAGGGATGGAGGAGGGAGGACCAGTAGTTGAAGAGGAGAAAAGGGGGGTAGACCAACAGGTGTGGAGGGTGAGGAGGAGTAGGCATGGAGGAGGAGGGAGGAAGGAGGGAGGAGAAGGAGGGATGGGGGAGGAGGAGCAGTGATGGAGGAGGAGGGAGGGGGAGGGGAGAAGGAGCAGGCATGGAGGAGGGAGGGAGGGGAAGGGTAGGAGGAGGAGGCATGGAGGAGGGAGGGAGGGAGGGGGAGGAGGAGGAAGGGGGAGGAGGGAGTGAGGAGGGGGAGGGGGAGGGGAGGAGAGGGGAGGGGGAGGAGGGAGGGAGGGAGGGGGAGGAGGAGGGAGGGGGAGGAGGGAGTGAGGAGGGGGAGTGAGGGAGGGGGAGGGAGGAGGGGGAGGGAGGGAGGGAGGAGAGAGAAGGAGGGAGGGAATTCAAAATTCGAATTTTGAATTTTGAATTTTTTGGTTCCCAACTAGGAGTAAGAGTTGTGTAAGAGGTATAAGAGGTGGGGTCACTTTTGGGCTTAACCCACCTAAGTAAGGGGGGGTTAGGACTTTTTGGGACTACCTTGGCTCTTTCATTAGGACTAATCCATTTCTTAATCCATTCCTTATGAGGCCCTTTTGAGACCCCGATTCTCCCCTAATGACAATGGAGATCAATCACATGAACACATAAGTGAACTTGAACACTAAACCCCAAAGAGTGGGAGTGTCTTTCGATTGAGAGAGATTTATACATGTTGGTCTTTACACAATTCGTAGGAGACTTCTCGTGGGACCTCCTTTGTAGGAGACCTCCTAGGTAAGAGTCTCTACACTTTTTGGAGGAACCTCTTGGGTGGGACCTCTTTTGTAGAAGACCTCTTGGGTAAGAGGCTCTACACTTTTTGGAGGAGCCTCAAGGGTTGGAACCTCCTTTATAGGAGACCTCTTAGGTAAGAGTCTCTACACTTTTTGGAGAAACCTCAAGGGTAGGACCTCTTTTGTAGGAGACCTCTTGGGTGAGAGCTTAGTAAGAGTCTCTACACTTTTGTGGGGACCTCAAAAAGTGTATGCTTTTACTTACTCTCTCTCTCTCTCTCTCTCTCTCTCATTCTTATTTCTCTCTCTAGATCTTGATTTTGCAAGTATGATCGGATCTTTCCTAGAGAGGATTTTGGATATCCTCATCCTTTTGCAATCATTTGACCATCTATCAAGCTCAAGATGTTACAAGCAAAACTTTGTTGCGATGCTACACACACCACAGTCTCACTTTTGTTACTCTAGACTATGTTCTTGGCCCTTGCTGCTGCTACTGCCCACCACAGAGTAAACGACCTCTGATAGAACTCAAGCCTCTATTGGCTACATTCCAATGAGACTATTGTGGATTTTCCATGAGCCGTGCTAGTGAACTTATTACATAACACATATTTGGTCTTGTAATGGTTAGATATATAAGAGATTTGACGAGTAGAAATTGTAGGTTTTTCAAAACTTTTGGTAAGTTTTAAATCCTATCTTTTGGGAGTGGCTACAATGTTGCACTCTACAATATGGAATTATATTTCTATTGGCTCAGCGGGGTGATGTATGAGTCTCTCCAAGACTCAATCCCAAAGGAAATAATGCATAATTCCAAGATATTTCATGTGTGTGTGTGCATGTGTGTGTGTGTGTGCACGTGTGTGTGTGTGTGTGTCCTATCTATCTGTCTATCTATCTATCTATATACATAAAGTCTTGTTTTGACTTAATAATAAATCATCTACATATAAAAGTCCAATGGTAAGATCTTCACGTTAAACTTTATAGTAGATTGTATGAAATGCATTAGACTCAACTTATCCCAAATAAGAAAAATATTTATCAATTCAACTTAAAATAACTTCTACATGCTTGCTTTAATCCATAGAGACTTTTCTTGAGATTGCAAATCTAATACTTTTCTCCCTATTCAACGTATCCTAATGGTTATTGCATGTAGATTTCTTCATCTAAGTAGCCATTGAGAAAAGCTTTTTTGACATCAAGATAGTACACATTTCATTTGTGGTGGTGACTAGAGCTATCAAAAATCTAATGGACTCGGTCTTTTGCTGCTGGTGATAGTGTGATTGTCTCTTGTGTATTTGATCAATTCCATTCTAATTCTTCATCAAACGCTACATCTCTAGGGATGATAACCTTTTAATTGATGGGACCATACAATGTGTATGCTTTTCTCTCACTGCTCTAGCCAACCGTGATGCATTTACATGACTTTACAAGAATATGCTATGCATTTGAATATGTGGAAGGGCCTAATGTGTGGCTTATATCTAGTGAATGCCTCGTAAGGCATCATATCTTGAATTAGTTTAATTGAGAGATGATTAAGGAAGTCGGTTGTAGTGTGGATTTCTTATGCTCAATACTAATTTTGAAGATTCTTCTCATTGAGCATTGCTCTAACACTGTCTGCTAAAATCACTATTCTTCCCGTTGAATAGTATTTGCATGTTAATTTTCTTGAAATCCATTACTCTTGCAAATGTTTATGAATGTGGAAGACATGTATTCACCTCCTCTATTTGATTGAGAACTTTGACTTTTCCACATGCTGAGTTCTCTAACCTTAACTTTGAGTTCTTGAAACCCGGAAAAACTTTAGATTCCTTTAGAGAAAAGATTCTTACCAAGTAAAATTATTCATAGGGACTATGCCTTTCCTTTGAATTCAATTTTGTGTCTTATCTACAATGTAGATAACATTGTTGGATCCTTCTTATGGTCTGATTTCCCTTCAACAAGCACAATTATTCATAGGGACTATGCATTTTCCTTGAATAACATTCTTGGATCCTTCTAATGGTTTGATTTCTATGAACCATTCTGAATGCCTTGTCATATGGGATGATGCACCATTATCAATGTACCATGGGTAATGACTTACATGGCCAACATTATAACTGCATTTTGCTTTGCCATCACTGGCAGTCTTATGTATACCTCCAATCACAAGATACATTGTGTCAGGTTCATTGGGACATGACTCTGACTTTAATGTCCATCGTGGTGATTTCCTCTTCCACAAACATTTTGTGTATTGTCACTGGACCATACTTCCTTGGTCATATGGCTTCTTGTGGCAATGCCTTTCATAACGTCTAAGCTTGTGCTAGTGTTGCACTATACGTTTGACATGCTGATGGAAGCATTTCCTCTTCCTTGAAATCTCCCTCTATTTGAATGTTTTCCTCTTGGATGCTAATGCTGATAGCTATCGTGACTATGTGGATGCTTTAATATTAACGAAAACTTCTTTGAGATGTTTTATCTTTGCCTCTACCTTTGTTTGAGGAAAAACTTAGGCTTGTTTAAGGCAAATCTTAGGGATGTAGAGACTCATCTTCAACGGAATGGCTTTTGATACCATGAATAAATACGAAGAGGGAGAGGGAGTTTCCAATCCTTCTACCATTTTTGAACTCTTTTGTGTTAGTGCTACGCACATTATGAGCGTGATGCTAAGATGAATCCTCAACTAGGGTTCCTTTCCAATCCAAATTTTCCCTCCAAGATTTTGCCATTCCAAATTCCAATATTTTCCTTTGACATTTTATAAGATTTGGCCGAGGTACAAGTCTGCATTTATAGCCCATTCTTCTAGATCTTATTCACAATATGCATGCAAGCTTTATGCATGGTAGAAGCATGTTTTATACTATTTTTTATTTATGGGAAGCTTCGAATTGGGTTATTCAAAGTGACCAATGCCTTGTCATTGTACTCTTGGGATTTGAAAAGGCATATGATAAAGTAGATTGGATTCTTTTGCTTTCGATTCTCGAATGCATGGATGAAAGGGTTCTCTTCCTTATACAAATTATCATATAGCCAGGTGCACATCAGAGGATGAAGGGGTGAGAGATTTTAGATTTCCAGATCTGTATGTTAGGGATGCCCTCTTGCCCCTTTCTTGTATTTATTTGTGCATGAAGCAATGAGCACATTTTTGAGATCAAAGGTTAACATTGTTGAGCTGAGGCTTCCACTCAAATAGGATGAGGACTCTTGGATAGCGAGTTGGATGATAATATTGCTATTTTTTGGGATGCCAATGCACAAATATCATGTCTTTTAGGGAAAACTTGGATTTTTTTGGGTTGCAACAAGTGCACACATTAACTGGAACAAATCCAATGGCTTTTGGATTATTGATGAGGATACTCAGTCTAGGGGGCTGACATTGGTTTAATTTGGATCCCAGAGGGGTGTCCCTATCAAGTATCTAGGCTGCTAGGTCAGAGTGGGCATATCTCCATCGTAGCAATTTGCGCAACAAAACTTGACCTCGCTTCCAGGGTTGTGATTGTCAACCGAGTTTCGCTAGCCATGGCTTGGTTGATTTGTTCTTATTGGTGCCACTATAGGGACTGTATCACTTAGCTCAAAAGAACCCATACAGAATATCAGTTGTAGTGGTCTAGATAGTACGATAAACACTAGAGCCAGGATGGCTTGGGAGACTCTTATCCTACCCAAGTGGGAAGATGGTCTCAATATTTTAGATTTAGACCTACAGAGCAAATCTTTATTATGCAAGGTGTGCTCAAAGGACTCTTGCCGAGACAGGAACCTTGGAAGCATTTTTTCTTAAGGTGCATATAGCCCTGCACTCCTTCCAGTGGTGGAGGTTGGAAAGATAGTACCAAATGGATGGTACTTTAGCTCATCTCAGAGCTCCTTCCTCCCCTTTTATGGCTGCTATCCTAAAAGCTTGGGCTAGCTTCAGGAGTACCCTTCAGCAAGTCCCCCCTCCTCTTAAGAAAAGATTGATAGGTATCCTGTCATGTGGAATGATGGTATACTTGTTAACGAGCGTGTTAGACCCTTAGGTATCTCCCATTATATGCAGTGGGCTTCTTGGGAGAGAGATCCTACTTCCTCTGTAAGCTCATGGAGGATATTCAAATGCCTCCCACATGATTGTAGATTGGAGTTGATAAGTCATCTGAGAGGAAGTGCAAGAAGAATCCAGCATATTCATGCATCCATACCCTTGGACTTGGTTCTTCCAAGAGATAAGTTTCATTCTGAGGACACATGGCTAGGAGCCTTTACGAGATCAGGTATCCCAATCAAGTTTTGGGACTACGAGGATCAGATACGGATGCCTTGATTTTTGATATTCACTCTTGGGGCTAGTTTTCTAGATCGGTGGATGGTATTCTTTTGCACATTGCATTTTAGCCTATAAGGGTGGTAGGTCATGACCTCTTAAAGGAAATTTTGAAAAATCCTTGGTGTACCAAGTTATCCCTTTCCATTTCCCAACTTTTATCCCCTTTAGTAGTTTTTCAAGAACCACTTCATGTTATGGGCCTCCGACCCTAATAATATGCATGGCTATTATCCTATTGGGCCTTAGATTTAGCTTGCAATCTCTAGTTGTTCATTCCCCTTTTGTGGTAGTAGCTGGCAAACATAGCAAAGGGATTGTGTGTATCTTGCCAACTATCATGCTCCTTTGTAGGAATGTTGAAAGTCTTCTCTCCATCCTTGTGCAATGTGTCTTGGTAAAGTTTCAAATGTTGCAAGCACACTGTGTAGGCTGCTCATACATCTCAAATGTTGTAAGCATACCGTGTAGGCTGCTCATATATCTTTTAGGATTACAAGCCTACGGTCGGAGCTTAGCCACTAGTAGCTCTAGTGTTGTAGCTTATTTTGGATATTCTACAGTAGAGGGCTTCCTATGTGCCTAAAGACTTGGCTTAGATTGATCCAAGTAGAGCCGTACTTATTTGTCCATTCAAGGGAGGCTCTCTATGAGAGCTAAACAAAATAGCATAGTTCTTGCTATAAGATTATCCAAAGGTTGCATAGGAACATCTCAATTACCCCTCAGATCTTCTATTCATTTTGTATGAAAAGGCAACACTGTGGTCAACAAACATTCGAGCTAAAACTTACTCATGAGGTCATAGAGAAATAGCCCTACTATTCAACCCTCCTCCTGAGAAGTGGCGGAGACAAAAGGGGAGGAGTACCATAGTAAAGAGTAGTGGAGCTATTGGGCACCCAAGTTGGATAGATCTCCTTAGAGTGATGTCACACTTGTAGGAGGTTGTAGCCACATGCAAATGGAAGAGATGCAGACTCTCAAGTGCATTGGACCAACTACAATGCATTGCCGTTGCTGCTCATGCATCTCCACTAAAGGAGTAGTTGAAGGATGGGTATTTGGTGAATTACTTCTGCTTGTCCTTATTTCATGTAATGCAATTTTTATGATTGTTTCACAAAGGGGTGCCATCTCATGATAAGCCCCTAAGAGCCTTGTCACCACTTAGTTTACAAAAGCAATTCAATAGGTTGCAAATAAGCAATTTCATGCCAAAGCCTTTGACTTTGAGCATCGAGGTTGTTTCAACCCTCTTTGAAATGACAGGATCCCTATAAAAGGAGGGGTTCTTTGTTTCATCCCTCTTTCAAGGGAGGGGCTTGCCTTGGTTAGTGCTTCATTATGTCAATGAGGATGTAGAGAGATTGAGCTTATTGTACCATGTTTGGTTTTGTTTAATGTGCACTTACACCCATGAGACAAGACATCTCATCGAAAACTCTTTCATCCCACCTTATGTATTCTACACCAACGTGGTGAGCCATGAAACTTAGGCAGTGTCTCGGTATCTTCTGTTGTCGAGTATATGCATGGCATGGGAGCTCTTGTTAAGTCGAGCACTCACTAGTAATGGAATTTTAGTGTGGTGAGCTAGGAAAGTCCTACATCTTGGGTCCTGGTATCTAATACTAGAAGAGGGGGTCTAGAGGTGAGGTGGCACTGAATACATAAGGGTCACCCAACAAGGTACTGGGTCGACGGAGGCGATAGGGAAGTAATCTCCGGAGACCCGATGAAGGGGGGGGGGGGGGGTGTTAGAAAATGGAAGGAAAGGATGGGGAGAAAAGCGAAGGGTAAGTGAAAGTGTACCTCCCGAAGGAGCTCCCCAAAGAGGCTTGGTGGGTGGTAAGCATGAGAAGGGTAAGAGGAAGTTGGGGAGTTGGAAAAACCCCAGCCACAAATGCTTCAACCTCTCCTTCCTCACCCTTCTTCTTCTTCTTCTTCTTCTTCTTTAATTCTCGTTTGCCACCCTCTCTTTTGAGCTTCCACCCTCTCTCTCTTCTCAGCTATGGCTTCCTCCTCCCTTGGGCTCTCCACCTCTCTCTCTCTTCCCTTCTCCTCTCCTTCCTCTTGCCCACAATCCTCAGCCTCTTCGCCCTCCTCCCTCAAGCTTGCCTCTCCCCAGCTCTTGGGCTGCAAGCTCCCCCCCTCCTGCTCCTTCCCTCTCGCCTCTCTGTCCCCTCGCCTAAGCTCTCAGCAGCTCACCGTATGCAAGGTGCTCTTCCAATCAACTCTTACTCCTCCGTGTGTGTCTGAGAGAGAGAGAGAGGAGGGGCGGGAGGACGCGGATCAATTTCGATCTCTCCCACATTGCGTCCAAATGTGTTCCTTGGTGGCTTTCTTATCGATCCCAGGCGTAGGTGATTTTGATCTGCGGAGTCTTAACAATCTCGCTGTAGATGGAACTGCATATTACTGTCTACTACTTTTGCCCCCGAGCTCTACTCCAGCTGTAGATAAGTCGTTGCTGCTTTTCTATTACGACACTTGCTAGGTTGCATTTCTAAATTTTGGTTATGCGGAGATTGCATTCGTAGTAGAGGGCTTCTTGAACCTGCGCCTTGCAAAATTGCGCCAGACGACGGTGCTTGGCATTGTACCCTCACTGTTTTTGAGACGACTGTTCGATCTTGAATTTCTTTACATTACGTCCTTCCACATCCCTAGACATACGTCCATGCAGCCTTGACTTATTAGTTTGCAGCACTCTTGCAACATGGTAATCTGTTTCTATCGTACGTGCTGTGAAGATTGCTAACAGGATTTGATGCTCGACAAAAATAAAGTTTGTGCTCGTTTGGCGGGAGCAGGTCTCAAAAGGTGATGTAGCTCCACCATTTACACTCAAGGACCAGGACGGCAAAACGGTGTCTTTGTCAAAGTACAAAGGCAAACCAGTGGTGCTTTACTTTTATCCCGCAGATGAGACACCCGGTTGCACAAAGCAGGTTGACCCAATTTTTCATTCGACAGCGTAATTGGCCTTGCATTTCCCCTCCTTCGGATATTACTACAGTCCTGATGCGCCGTCTCTTGGTACTCAGGCCTGTGCATTCCGAGATTCTTATGAGAAATTCAAGAAAGCAGGAGCTGAGGTCATTGGAGTAAGCGGTGACAGTCCTGAATCTCACAAGGTAAGTCTTCTCCGTCGTGGGTGCTGTTGTGAAGTTTCCCCATGGTGAAAAAATCTGTGTATTCTGAAGCGGTTCTTCTCATGTCATCTTATGGGTGCTGATGCTGCTGACGAAAAAGCATATGAGTCATGGATAGCTTCTACATCCTAATCTAAATTCCTACCCGGAGTCCTAACCATCTTTGTGATCAGAGTTTCGCCAAGAAGTACCGTTTGCCATTCACTCTACTGAGCGATGAGGGCAACAAGCTTCGCAAGGACTGGGGCATTCCTGGTGATTTCTTTGGCTCCCTTCCCGGGCGACAGACTTACGTCATTGACAAGAAAGGGGTGGTGCAACTGATTTTCAACAACCAGTTTCAGCCTGAGAAGCATGTGGACGAGACTCTCAAGATTCTGCAGAGCATGTAGCTTGCTCATCTATGTCAGCTAGTAGAGCAGCTATCTTGTAAAGTGCTGAGGACATTGCTACTGGAAGGTGCAGCTCAGTTCATAACAGCCAATTTTCCAACGAACTTTACTTGAGCTGAGACTGGTTGCCACACCGTCCGTGTGATCTCTTATAACAATTTTGAGCGACATTGGCACCAAGCTTTTCTTCCCTGTACTGTAAAATATTGCCCTTCTCTGTAAGAGAGGAATCTGCTTATGTTGTTTCTCTCCTAAGTTTATGTGAGCTTTTCAAAGAGGATATTTTCTTCTATATGGATGATTTTACAAGTTTAATCTTGCTTGAATGCAAATCTGATGGCCAAGATAGATATTAGTTCGTAAAGGGAAAACTCTTATTGTGTCTGATCAATCTGTTGCTAGCAATGCAGTATGCTTGGATTGTTCCTCGAAATGGCCGGCTGAAGTTTTTCCTTACAACGTCTCACCGTTTTTAATTACCAACATGTGCACCATTAGGGTCATGTTAAGTGGTCAGCCCATTTTGCATGAATCTGTATATTTAAGCAATACAATTATGAGAGTGTTATATCGTACTAAATTGTGGACGTCACTTGGTAAGGGTTTTATTTCAATCATGAATCGCTCTCAAGCAGGAATTTTGCACAACAATATCCACATGACTTGAGCAAATATTGACAATAATTTTTTGCCATATTCTTCCAAATGAGTGTGTGCGTGCGAATGTCTGTGCACGTGCGCATGCGTGTGTGTGTGTATGAGAGAGAGAGAGAGAGAGAGAGAGAGAGAGAGAGAGGCTGACATCCAAAATGATAATTATTGCAAGTTGCACATCTCAAGTCATGTTTGCCCCCTTTTATTTAGATGAACTACTTTGGATATGTGATTATATATTCTATGACGAGTACTTCAAAAGCCTTGTGAGTTTCATATTCCATGAGTGTGTTATTATGTTGATAGGTTCCCTTGAATTGCAATAAATAGAATTGAGCTAGCATTGATAGGTTCCCTTGAATTGCAATAAATAGAATTGAGCTAGTAGGCAACTCTCTCATGTGATTTTTTGCTCTTTTGCATAAGGCTTAGGCAACACTCTCATGTGATTTCTTGCTTTTCTGCATTAGGCTTACTGAGTGTGGTTGAATAATGAGTGATGGTTTGTGTCTGTTAGACATGATATGTCCATAGAGTTTAGCTTGTTCCTAGGGTGGTGATGGATAGTGCTTCTAGACACTTAACAGAAAATTTTGAGTATTGGCAACAAATAGAGAAGAAGTGGCAAGAGTTAAATATTAGCCAACCTTTTAAGGACATGAGTCAACACAACTTGAGGGGGAGAAAACTCAAAGCCATGGACTTCACAATTAATTTTTGAATGCCTTGATTGATAAAGCAGCTATCTAATTTTATATTATGTGCTTTTGTATGCCCATATGAATTTATCAAGACCGTGTAAGTTGAAACATATTGAGTCATAATCTATGCATTTGAAATAGATTTTACTTCCAAATATAGAAATATCTTACATTATGACACTTGGAATGGGTTCCTCTTTCAATAAAGATGCACGATAGAGGCTACAAATTCAAAAGCAAAATGACGGAGGCTAACAATACAATTAAGGCTATCAAATAACGATGCAAAGTTTCGTTTTTTAAATGCATCACTATAAATGTCATATAAATTGCATCGTAAAATGATGCCCCTAGTGACTCAAAACACTTCTATTACTAAAAAATTGATCCATTATTTGCATCGCTTCCTGTAGTGCAGCTCTTTTCCCCCTCTTATATGCAATCTGCAAGTTTATTTTTCTAAATCTAGTATACATCGCTTGCCTTCCTTTTCCTGATCTCGTGCCCTGTTGGCCTTGTCCTTTCGCCCTCCCTTACCCTTTTTTTTCTCTCATGATTGAGGATTATCATGGATTAAAGGACTAATGTGTTGTCCTCTTGTCCTCCCTTTTGCATCCTGTTGTCCTCCCTTGTCATCTTGTTCTCTCTTTTCCTCCTTGTCCTCCTTGTCCTCTTCATTGTTGATTATCATGGATCCAAGGAGGACTAATTTGGAATTATTGATAATCTTGAGAGCTTTATTGATCTGCACACGATTGCCTCTAGCTGATGTTGAGGCAACCTTGAATGCTTTAGCTTCTTTTCTTCAATGAACACCCTTGACTCACTATGTTCATGATAGACCAATGCTCCTCCAAGACTCTACAGATCCTTGTGGCAATGAGGAAACCAAATGAATCTCAATAGCCCATCTATCTCTAAAAGAAAAAGAAGCCCATAGAGGAGCTCCTCCTCAAGAGAAATTAATTGTAACATGTCATCAAGATTCCATAGCTAACGGCAATGGTCCATCATCACAAGTGAACTCTATTAGGTTAACATCACAAAATACGGTGTGTGTCTTGTGATTGCACTAGATCCACCTCTCCTAGGTATGCAACAACATAAGACTCCTCGTTTTTAGCATCTCCCCTTAGATCCTTTCCCTATGATGAGGAAAGAGGGGGAGGCACATATCATAAATGGAGGCTTTGTTATTAATAATGCCTCCACAAAAAGCATTTCATCGATCAGAGTGCCAATTGATGAATGTCTAGCCTAACCTCCACATTGAGTGGAAGTAAGCATACTCTTTTATTGAATATTCATTTTTATCTAAAATGTAACACAATTACAATAAGAGACATAAACAAGTACCTAGGGTATGGGGACTACTATGTTTGATATCAAGAATTTTGGGTAGATTGGTCCTTTGCGTAATCAATGCCAAAAGGTTCCCTCTAAGATTGGCATAGGTTGTGCATGTGAGTGTGAAGTGTGTCTCATCTTCAATGGCATGACCTTCACATAATGTGCAAACTTGATCTTTTCTTTCTAGAATACTCCACATTCTAGTTTGAAAGGCCAAATCATGGGTGCAGGTGCAACGAATTGTGATACATTGCCTTACCTTGGGTGACATGGGAATGACGAGTGCACCTTGATGTTTTCTATATGTTTCCCAAAATATTGGATTGATGAGTGCAATAATACTTCAGTTTAAAATTCTTTGCATCCTCTCCCCATTCAAGCTTAAGCACATCCACAAGATACAACTCAATGTTGACAACTAGCATATCCTCTAAATCTAGCACTTTCTCCACATTCCATCACTTAAATCATTTTTGGATGTCTTGTCCCACAACTAGAAGAGAGAATCTTGCTTTTGTTTGTGTTTTGTACTTTGCAACTAGCATTTCCATTCTCTAGACCTTAGTCACATATCTGTACACCCTCAAAATAGCCTCCATCTCAATGGGTCGGATGCCCAATTCTAACTCCATAAAGCAAAACTTGAACCACTAGAGTAGCAAACTATCCAACCTTGGTCTGCATCTTTGTAGGATTCTTGAGCTTCATTTAGATTCAAACATCCTATAGCTAGTCCATTCCACCTTAAGTCATCCTCTATGTATACATGCCATTCATGATTTATAGGCACAATTATACCCAAGTATTCTTATGAGTTTACTATGTCAATTATGTCGTCCTTATATGTGAACCATGGGAAGACTTTTGGCTGATTGGATTTGATTACCATGACATCTGGTTTCCACACTTTGTTTGGTAAGCCGTTGGTTTCACAAAACTCTTTAACAATAAATAGGAGGTACTGGAGCATTTCAACCTCATGCATAAATATTACACCATCATTAGCATATATAAGCAAACATGATAAGATGCTTTCCCCAATGTTACTCCTTTTGAGCTTTTCGCATGTTTCCACCCATACCCACTTGCATAATTGCCTCTATACAATCTATGCATAGCCCAAATATGGTGGTGGGAGAGGGCATCCTTGTTTCACCCAAAATCACTATTGAATGGACAAGAGAAGCCATCCTATGTCTTGAGCATACAATGCATACATGTTCATATAGGCAAGCCATTGCAATCTGATATTCTTTGGGTGTGCTAAGTTGTACCATATGTTCCCACAAACTATTTGTGGGAACTCTATGAAAGACTTTTCTAAAGTCCACAAAGAGACAATACAATGTTTGTCCCTTGAGCTAACTTTCTTCCAAAATAAGTTGAGGGGAAGCTAGATGGTCTACTATGGAGTGATTTGACTAGAAAGCCACTTGAATAATGGCATTTTTTGCATGCTTATCTGCCCATTAAGTGATCTTCTTGTCTATAATTATACCATGCAACTTTGCGAAGGTGAATTCTACCATGATAAATAATTAGAGATATCATTCTTATTTCCTCCTTATGTATGAGTTTAATCCAATTGCCTTGCCACTCTTTAGGAAATCCATGAATAGTGGCTTGGCTAAGTAGCATATAGATGCATTCTTGAGTGAGTGGACCGGTCCATTTGATAAGCTCCAATGACATGTGGAGAGGCATCTAGTGCCTTTCCATTAGATAAAATTGCAAGCCTTCCTTCAGCTCATCTATAGATATGCTACCAACCTCCTCATGTAACAAATTTGTTTGCATTTGTTCCCCATTTGACTCCTTTGAACATCATTTGGTCTAGGTCTCTCAGGCATAGTTGAGCATGTACCCCTCTAAGAAATGGCCAACAAATCCTCTTTTCCCCCTTTAAACTGCATCCATGTTTTCTCTCGGTTTTTTTCATAAGAGGCACATTTCTAGGTCAACACTTCTTTTGTACAAGGGTGTTGTATTCCATTTTGGCTACAATTCTCCCTTCTATTCCCTCTAGCATGGCTTGAAAGTATCCATGAGCTTGTTTGCATTCATCATCAAACCAACCATTACAAACCAACTTCAATAAAATGGTCCTTGTCCACTTTCTTGGTTCCATGATACTAGCATTGCAATTTCATTACAGTTTCCATAAAATGTTCTCATTCCCTACATGTATCCATGTTCATACCCATCTTTTAGAGTGAGTGTTCAAGGGACCATTTAAGATTAACAACCTTGCACTTTTAACATTTCAAAAAGCGTTTTGTCAAAGAAAGTCATTGTTTGTCAATGGAACTAAGAAAAAGACTAGATGGCAATTCAAGCTCCTCCTCAATTGGTGAAATGCAAACTGTAATCTATATATTTCTTTTTCTAGCATTTAGATCCCCCATGATCAACACCACTCCTTTGTGTCCAAATGTAAGTGAATCTTCGCATAAATCATCAAAAGGATCCAATATTTCAAGTGCTTTCTTCTCATATAAGTTGGAGCCGTCATGTGGGATGTAGGGACTAGCACTATCCCTTGTATTATCTATAACTTTTATTCAAATGTAGCATTTATTCTTTTCTCCTAATTCTTTATGATAGAAATTTGAAATTCCTTCATTCCCTCAGATTCTTGTACATGGTAACAAAACCATCATAATGTCATAGTCTACAAGCATCATGTCTCCAAGAAAGATAATGGTAACATTCTCATGTACATGACCGGGACCAACTCTTTTCCTCCATGGCTAACTTTTGCAAGTCCAAAAAAGAATTTCCAATCATATAATGGTCTCAAAAAACCCATATCCCTATTTGTTAAAGGAAGGCCCCAAATTATTATGATAGGCTTCATTTTTTTGAAAGAGCATATGGTAAAGAGCATCATGATGGCTTTGTTTTTGAAATTGGATCACAAGATCATCATGTTATTGAGAATAACTTGGATGATGATGATGCTCATGCAACCTTCAAATCCAAGGTACCAAAGTAGCATGATGTCTATTGGGTGTTTATGTCGCATGCAAGGAAGACCAATGAAAAAATATTTTGCATCTAAGGATAATACACTTATGCCTATGCATGTGATTCCGTCCAGCTATCTTGATTTCTTTTGCATGAGGTCTAAGAATCAATACAATACTTTAATGCCTCTTCCTAGCATGTTAAAAGATTATGCCTCAATGTTATTGCCTCATGTCTAGGACAACATTGTCAAGCTAGTGCAAGTTGCAAATGCCAAAGGATTCTTTTGGGATGAGTACTCAATTGAAAGTAGCAGACCAAATAATGGAGTTTAATGTGGATAGAAAGAGAAAGAGGTTTGTTAAAATAGTTTCCAAGGATAATAGATTGCAATAGATTCTTCCTTGGCCTCTCACAATACTGATAGGATAAATAGTTCCATGCGAGGTAATGGAACAAAGTGACAATGAGGCAAGCCTGGTTGGTGAAAAGATAGATCATGATAGACCAAGCAAGATAGAAGTGTTTACTAGCAAGGTAATGAGTCGTATGTACTAAGTTTTGTGTTATTGCATAACCATGCGTGTTAGCAGATAGCAACAGTTGACTCTGAGGGGTGTGCGAGGTAGGTTAGCTGCAAGGATTGGTGGCTCAATTCTCCAAGCAGTTGAGTCTTCAACAGTCGCTTCTCTAACCGTTAGACAGTTCTTGTACGTATGCTATTACTAGCGTTATGACGTTGTTCTTTACACAGTTATTGTGCGAGCTCTTGCTCTGGAATACAGAGATCCTCAGTGTTATTTCTCTATTCGCATTCTCTGTATTTCTTTCCCTAGATGTTGCACGTATTGTTTTATCTCTGTTTTCGCAAGGCTCTCTAGGCGGAGTTGACTGCCGTCAAAGTATGCCTTCTCATTGAGTTTCATAGCCATGGCTACGGGTGCGGGTCTCGCTTGATGGACATCGGGTATTGAGTGCATCTTCATCTCCAACAATGGTTTTGATTGCTTCTCGCAATCTCTTCGGTCAAGGTGTGCCATCTAGAGGAGGAGGAGCACCAAATGTTGGAGGCACTATGATGGCGGGCCAAGTCAAGTATGCCAAGTTTGCGGGGGGAAAGTCAGATGACCCAGATGCTCATGTTCGATAGTTTGAGAAGGTGTATGAGCTCAACAATCCATCGCTTGTGGTACCACTCCAACAAGAGGCAGTTTTTGGGTCAATTTTAGTAGGCAAGGCTGCACGGTGGCTGGCAGAGTATGCAGTGGATAACTTCGCCTCATATGATCTCGTCTACAAAGCATTCTTGAGACGATTTCATCAAGAAAAACGATTCTGCAACCTTTGGATAGATTGCGACGCTTAGATCGGGGAGATCAGGGAGTGGAGGATTATGTGTCCAAATAAAACCTACTCTTGCAATGTGTGCCACAACCGAATCGACCCGCTCAGAAGGTACGACTACTTCATGTCGAGACTATCTCAGGATCTGCGAACGGCATTGGCCACAGTGGATTGGACACAAATGACGCTCACGGTGGTCATGGCACAAGTAGTACGAGCAAGGGAATCTCTCCATGGGAGAATAGCCAAGAATCGCAAATCCTCCAAAAGTAAAACTAAGAAGAAACTACCAAAATCTAAGAAGTTGGATGATAGCGATGAAGATTCGGATGTGGCTAGCTCTAAAGATACCAGTTTGGAGGATTCCTATCACAACCGCCATGCAATTACCTGTCATCAAGGCAAGGTATTGGCTATCTAGATTGCAATTCTTGAGCATTTTTTTGAATGTACCAATTGCTTGCTTGTTCTTCCTCATCGCATTTGTAGTCCTCTTGAGCTCCTTCGCCTTCCAGCTTTCATCTACATTCAACACTCTTTCCTTCCTTCTACTTTGCATCATTATGGGGATGGCTCATGCATAGTTTCTTCCTTTACTTCCACTAGTCTACATTGATTCTCTGTCTATTGATTCTCATCTTCAACTACTACACCTTCGGAGCTTCAACAGCATTGATTGAAAAAGGGTAAATATTCATCTAGCAGCATTGGCACTTTGCCACAGCAGCAGTTGGCAGCGGGTAGTGCTGTGGAATTTTTGGGTGAGCATCGGGAGATGACAATTCAGTTGATCTATATGCGATGTTTTTGCCGATGGATGGAGGATTGTTCGTGCAGCCGATGTGTTCAATGGAGGTGATGGTGGCTAAGTTTGGAACTCCTGCCAGAGGAGAGTACAAGCTTAGTACATGCCAGGATGCGCAAGGCAAGATCTATATCGTTGGATTCTAGAGTCGGTGTTTTTGCAAGCCAAAACTTATACAATCACTCCTCGGTCTCGAGAGATGATTGTAGTGGCTGAGCAGTGGGTAGTGCCATCTGAAGGAGTGCATCCATGGAGAGGCTTAAAGGGTGGCGACAGCAGTTGAGAAGAAACAGGCGGTGAACTCAAAGATTGGTCAAATTTTGAAGATCATGTTTCCCTTACATCTTGAGTCTATGGCGCCTCAACAAAATTTGGCCTTAGTTCTTAATCTTGAACCTGAAGGAGCTTTCCAGGGGGAGGCTGAGGGTTCAGCTAGTAGAGCACCCAAGAAGCAGAGAAGACAAGGGCCTAGTATCACTCAAAGGGTGGTTTATTCATTGCACCCTTGACTCCTTCTTATGTAGGTGGAATGGGGAGTGTGTTCTCCAGTGGGGTGGCATCAACTCACATCAGTGTTATGCCTCCACTTGCACCACTAGTCATGGCTGAGAGGGTGACGGTGATAGTAGCTCCCACAACCACTGCGATGGGTGTTTTTCAGAGGTAGTCCATTGGTGGGGGGATCACTCACTCAAAGGTGGTTGGAGCAACTTTAGCATTCAGCAATGACCACTGCAGCAACCTCTCCAATAGTGGTGGTGGTGTTTGAGCCAGTGCGTGTGTCTCCACCAGATGAATTGGTGGTGATCTTCGAGCCTGCGGTGGTTTCTTTGACGTCCTTGGCTAGATTTTCTTTTCGGGCGCAACCTCTTAGTGTGTAGCTGTAGTTTTGTTCACAGTTGCTTGCTCATCTTGCAACACAATATGTTGCAGGGGGTGATTCATCAAGGGTGACAAGTTTGGAATTGGTGGTCACTCAGTTGCGGATGACTTTACTTGTGGGTGACTTTACTTGCATCCGAGTGTGCAGAGACCTTGGAGGAACCTTTGGAAAAGTCACTTTGGCTTTACGAAGTGGTTTTGAGAGCCTGTTAAGAGCTTTCAAAGAAAAAGTCGTTTTTTGAGCTTTTCCCTGTTCCGTTCGATGACAGAGACTCCGTATTGACTTGTGGAGGCAACTATTGCTTGCTTTTGGTGTCCACATTACTTCAGGAGCTTGGAAACACCTTCATTCTTGAATCTGAGATCATTTCAGTGGATTTCTGACTCACTGTGTCAATTCCTGCGTTTTTTGCCCGGGTGTTGGAACTCAAGTTTGGAGCAACCATTTGTAGATCTGCCAGTTCCAGTGGACTCAGGAGGTCCTAAAACTTCTATGTTGCTCATCATTCGCACTCCGATGGAGTTTACAGATAGCTCTGTTTCCAAAAACGTTTTTCAGTCCGTGTGTTGGACCCAGTGATTGAGACCACGGTTTCCAAAACCGTCTGTCCCATTGCGTTCCGGATGCCCAAAAACCCCTACCTATCAGTTCTTGCGTGATTCGGTGGAGGATTTTCAGAGTTATAAATCTTTGTGTATTCGATTTCGTCTCTCTGTTATGCATTTTTCATACTAAGGTTTTGAAACCTTAGATTTATGCCACATGGCAGTGGATAAGTGTTGACTCTCATTTCTCACTCATCGGTTGGGATTTTGGAGTTCTGGCAGAAGAGAGATACTTGCAGATTTTCTTGTTGATTCCGATTATGCAATGGCGCCCATGTTTTGAAGCATCTCAGGTTCTATTTTCAGTAGCGCTCATTACTGTGGGACTATGATTTCTTGAGCATACCTTATGCAGATCACTCTGGTTGCAGTTTGAGCAGTGTGCGCTCATTCGTGGTGTGCATTGGGTTGCAGTGGATGATTTATAGGCCATTTGGATGCATTGCGGTCCTTGTTGGATGCACTGATAGGCCCAAATTGCCTTGTGGGATGCTATTTTTATGGACGCTTTGCACATGGATGCTATTTTAAGCTGAGGGACAGCTTTGACACATTGCAGGTGATGCACTGATAGTGCTATGCTCTTTTGGATGAGACATTATTGATGCATATGCCAGTGGACAGTGTTTATGCTTGAGTCATTTGGCACTTATTGGCATTTTCTTTTGGGCCAGATTTGCTCATATGGATGCATAGTATATGCACATGAGTCAGATGCATCTTTTGATGCTTTGAGCTTTGAGCTTTGGTGATATTTCAGTCGATTGTGGCATACACATTTGGGTGCACCTAGTATTTGGTGTGATTCTCTCTTGCAGGTACTAGCATTTGGGATTTTGCTTTATTTGCATCATGGCATCCTCTTCCACGTCTGAAAAGGAGTTTTTCAGCATTAGAAAGTTTGATGGGACAAACTTTTCTTTGTGGAAAGAACAAATAAGGGATGTGCTTATTCAAAAGAAGCAGATTAAACCCTTGGCAGGGATTGAAGCTAAGCCTGCAAATATGTCTGAGGATGATTGGAATGAGTTGGATGCATTAGCAAAGTCTACTATTAGACTTCATCTTGCAGAGTCAGTTTATTTCACAGTAGTAAATGAGCAGACTATGGAAGATTTGTGGAAGAAACTGTGTGCCACTTATGAAAAGGAAACTGCCTCTAATAAAGTTTACCTCATGAAGAGGTTGTTTGAGCTGCAGATGAAGGAAGGGGTCTCCATTGCTTCTCACTTGAATGAATTCAATATTATTTTCAGCCAGCTTCAGGCTTAGAAAATGAATTTTGATGCGGAGACTAAGGCAATATTTCTCTTATGTTCATTGCCATCCTCATGGGATACCTTCCGTACAGCTGTCAGTAACTCTGCACCTGGTGGAGTACTGAAATTTGATGATGTTGTGGGTAGCTTGTTGGCCGAGGAGATTAGACGGAAGTCTATGGATGGCAACAAGCAGGATGCAGCCTTAAATGTGCAAAGGGGCAGATCACAGTTCAGGGGGAAGTCCCAAGAAGAGGGAAGTCTCGTAGCAAATCCAAGGCACGGAACATTGAGTGTTACCATTGTGGCAAGAAGGGCCATATGAAAAAGGATTGCTACAAGCTGAAAAGAGAGCAAAAGGATAAGAAAAAGAATGCAAATTGGGGTGCAAATCAAAAGGAAGAGAGTCCAAGGGAGGACAAAGGAAAAGTGAAGATCGAGGAGATCAATGCAGTCACACGTGATAGTGACAATGATGTTCTCTTCATGTCTAGTTTATCTGCAGAGTTGCTTACCACTTCAGATGATGCAATTCCCAGGATTGGATTTTGGATTCTGGTGCTTCATTCCATGTTACTCCCCATAGGGAATGGTTCTCCACTTATGATAGTGGAAAGACAGGTTGTGTGCATCTTGGAAATGACTATGCTTGTGACATAGTGGGAGCAGGTGACATAAAGTTTTCTTTTGCAAATGGGTCTGCATTTGTTTTGAAACATGTGAGACATGTGCCTAAGTTGACCAAGAGTCTTATTTCAGTGGGTCAGCTAGATGATGCTGGTTTTCACACCACTTTCGGCTTTCAAAGTTGGAAAATTCAAAAGGGCTCTATGCTTTTGGCTAGGGGTGCCAAGTGTGGGACTTTGTATCCCTTACATGTATCAGGGGTATTTGATCATGTTGTTGCAATAACCGAGCAGCCAAGCACTTCTTTGTGGCATTGCAGGTTGGGGCACATGAGCCAGAATGGAATGAAACTCTTATGCCGTTTGGGTTATGTACCGCATTTGAGTTTCTCTGATTTTGAATTTTGTGAGCACTGTCTCTATGGGAAGCAGACTAAATCAGCCCATAAAAGAAGGGGAAAGAAAGAGTTTGAAATGCTTGATTTGGTGCATTCAGACGTATGTGGTCCCATGCCTACACGGTCATTAGGCGGGGCTGAATACTATGTGACATTCATTGATGATGCAACTAGGAAAGTGTGGGCTTATGCTATAGCTCGGAAGAGTGATGTGTTCTAGGTATTTCAGAAATGGCTGGCCTTGGTTGAGAATCAGTCAGCTAGAACGCTTAAATGCCTACGGACTGACAATGGTGGAGAGTATCTCTCTCATGACTTTCAGCATTTCTGTGATACACGTGGGATTAAGAGGGAGCTCACATCCCCTCGTACTCCAGAGCAAAATCCAGTTGCAGAAAAGATGAATCGTACCATTCAAGAAAGGTTGCAATGCATGCTTTCCAATGCAAGTCTTTCTGGTGGTTTTTGGGCTGAGGCAATGAAGACTGCAGTGCATGTGATCAATAGATCACCTAGTAAGAGTTTGGATGGTGGTATTCCTGAAGAGGCATGGAGTGGCAAGAAGCCCTCTTACTCTCATTTGCGTATATTTGGGTGTGAGGCATATGCACATGTGCCAAAAGAGCTTCGAAAGAAGCTAGATCCTAAGTCTAGGAAATGCATCTTTCTAGGTTATGGTGAAAGTGGAGAGATGGGCTATCGTCTCTGGGATCCAGAAGCAAAGAAGATCATACGCAGCCATGATGTGGTCTTCAATGAGAAGAAGATGCATAAGGCACCCATGAGGGATGTGGAAATGAGGAGAATCACTTTCCAGGATGTGAATCCACCTGCATATGTTGATAGACAGCAAGCTGTCCATGCACCAAATGTGCAAGAAATGGTACCACCAAGTACTCCCACAGGTATACAATCAAGGGTAGATGATGGATCATCTATTGGTGGAAATGATGAGCCAAATGTGGCTGATATGCAAGTGGGACAGCAAGCTGAAATGCCCTTGAGAAGATCATCTAGAGTGTCTAGACCGCCTGATAGGTTTGTTCCAGGGGTAGACTATGTGATGCTTACTGATTGCGGGGAGCCTTCTTGCTACAAAGAGGCTATGATGCGTGAGGATCAACGCAAGTGGGAGTATGCTATGCAATCAGAGATGAGTTCACTTATGAAGAATAAGACTTGGGACTTGGTTTCTTTGCCACATGGAAAGAAAGCATTGCCATGTAAATGGGTCTACAAAATGAAGGTCACAGGTGATGATGTGCCTAGGTACAAGGCCCGTTTGGTTGCTAAAGGGTTCAAGCAAGAGAAGGGTGTGGACTTTGATGAGATATTCTCTCCGGTTGTGAAGATGACCACACTTAGATGCATCCTTGGACTAGTGGCAGTAGAGGATATGGAGCTTATGCAAATGGATGTCAAGACAGCTTTCTTGCATGGGGATTTGCATGAGGAAATTTACATGGTGCAGCCGGAAGGCTTTGAAGAAAAGGGCAAAGAGCATTTAGTTTGCAAGCTGAAGAAGAGTCTCTATGGTCTTAAGCAAGCACCTAGAGAATGGTATCAGAAGTTTGATGCTTTCATTCGGTCCCAGGGTTTTAGAAGGAGTGAAATTGATCACTGCCTCTACACTAAAAGGGCTAAGGATAATAGCCTGATAATCCTGGCACTATATGTGGATGATATGCTATTGGCTAGCAAGAATACTTATGAGCTAGATGCATTAAAGGCCAAGTTGCATGAGGCCTTTGATATGAAGGATTTGGGACTTGCAGGTCATATTCTTGGTATGCGCATCACGCGTGATCGGAGTAGGAAACTCCTTTGGCTTTCACAAAAAGAGTATGTTACAAAAGTATTACAGCGTTTCAATATGGAGGGGGGGAAGGCAGTGAGTACTCCATTGCCTCCATATGTGAAACTGAGTCATACAGATAGTCCCAAATCAGATGAGGAAAGGGCCATGATGGCCAAGGTTCCTTATGCATCAGCGGTTGGGAGTCTTATGTATGCTATGATAGCTACTAGACCAGACATTGCATTTGCAGTGGGAGTTGTTAGCCGGTATATGGCTAATCCAGGAAAGAGGCATTGGGAGGCAGTTAAGTGCATCATGAGGTACATGAAGGGTACCAAGGAGATGTGCATTTGCTTTTGTAAAGGAGACATGCGTGTACTTGGGTACACAGATTCAGACTATGCAGGGCATGTGGATAGTAGGAGATCCACTTCTGGTTATGTGTTCACCTTTGCAGGTGGTGCAGTGTCGTGGATGTCTCGTGCACAGAAGTGCGTGGCTTTGTCTACCACAGAGGCTGAGTATGTTGCAGCCACAGAGGGTTGCAAGGAGGCTATATGGCTTGATCGGCTAGTGGGAGATTCGGGGATTCATACAGGTGTACCGACATTGCATAGTGATTCCATGAGTGCTATTCAGCTAGCACGGAATCCAGTCTTTCATGCAAAGACCAAACACATTGAGGTCAGGTACCATTTCATCAGGGAGGTACTTTAGGACAAGCGCATAGAGCTTGTCAAGGTTCATACAGATGGGTTCATACAGATGATAACCCTGCAGATATGCTGACGAAGAGTCTACCTAGTCAGCGGTTTGAGTATTGTCGTGTATTGATGGGCATTGGATAGTATGCTCACTAGTTGTTCTCCCTTAAAGGCACATTGTCCTTTAAGTGGGAGGTTGTGGGGGTTAAAGGTCACTGTGCCTTAACCCCGGTTATGTACAATACTCAAACACATATATAAATGAATGAAAAAGAAGATTAGGGTGGTTCTGCACCCACCAAAACTTGTGTGGCTCTCTGTCTCTCTCTCTCCTTCTTCCATTCTTGCTTCCGTTGAGAGCACTCTCATAGTTTCAAATGAATTAAATCCATCTTAGTTTCCAAAAAAGAGGCTAGAGTGAATAGAGCTCTTGTATTTGATGGAGAAAGAAGGCAATGAGTTTTTTCAAATAAAGATAGCATATATTAGTGCATCTTGTGGTTGAGATTCCTCTTGTAAGCATTGCTATCTCATTGGATGCCCTTCTTCATAGATTAATGTAAGTCATCAGTGGATTTGTTTGTCAAAGAGCAAGACTAGAAGGTCTATGGCACCGTGATGGCTTGTTCATGAGTCTCTATACCATGTCACTTAATGCTTGATAAATCTAGATCCTCAATCTGCAAGAGTGTGGTATGATGAGATGATGATGTATTGCAAGGCAAAGGAAAAGAGGTAAAATTATTTCATGCAGCTTGTTAGTATATTTTCACCTTATCTTTATATAATTCAAGAATATGCTAAAGTTCAAAGAATATGTTAGTAGATTTTCACCTTTGTCTTTATGTAATCGAAGAATATGCTAAAATGGCTAGACATCTATGAAAATGTTTGCATGCGAGAAAAAGGCTTAAACAAAGAATAAGAGGTTGAAAGCAAGTAAGATATCCACTTGAGCTTGAACTACTTCCATAAAAGCTCTCTCTAGCTTGGTGTAAAGTTGCTATAAGGGTCCAATGGATCATCGTCATCTCATGTTACTTGTGAAGAAGAGATATCACTCGGATGTGATTGGTATGAAGTGAACCTAATTTTGTATGCATTTTTCAATTTATTTACATTCCATCTTAGAAATTACATTCAAAAGAGTCTAAATATATGTTTGTGCTATTATAGGCATGTGTTACGGTGGTATGTGGGCCTAATGATCATCAATTTTGCATTGAGAGGATTGATCAATGTTACCATGGATTTTGGTCTTATTGCATCATTTCAACAACAAAGTCATGTGAACATAAGAGACACAATGTAATCGGTGATGAGTAAACTATGTTGGAGTATTGGAGCAAATAAACTATAGGATTTTTCAAGATGTTCTACTTAAATCATGATTGGAGCAAATAAACTATTGGAGCAAATAATTGAAATAAACTATAGGCTTTTCCAAGATGTTCTACTTAAATCATGATGGTTCAAAGTGATTTATGGAGAAATTTGGGTTTTATGCTATTGATTAAATAAATGAAAATCTTGAAATGAGTTTGAGAATGTTTGACATCTAATAGATTTAGTCGAATGTTTTCACAGTCATTCTTATTACATTTTACTTATAATGTAGATGGAATTTTTGTTCATTTGTTGGTTTTTCATCTTCACACTGACATTGTGATCCACGATAGCTTCTTGCTAGGTTGGACATTTGTGGCGATGCTTGGGGTTCAATTCCCCATAAGATACACTTGTTTGATGAATTAGAGATAGTTAGAGTCCTTTGTATGGGTTTACATAATAGATGTATGCGTATAACCAATCTACTATGTCTGAATGTAACACAAGATACACACCCACACACACCTACTATTGTCCATAGTAGAAGAACATGGTTCCTACTACTGTATTGCTTATGGCCCCAACAAATCAAGCACAAAGAATACATCTGTGGGTTGAGATCCTCACCAAATAGGCTGAATACAAATGGGTCTAATCCTCAATGAAGAGGCTATAGCATCCTTCCAAAGTTATGTCCTTTCATTTTTTAACAATCCTATTGATGCCCTTACTTTCCCTATGGATGCCAAATATAAAAGGTAAGTCTATTCCATGCACACACTTTTATGGAGGCTATACATTTTTTATTACCCACCTATTTCTCAAAGAATTTGTCCTCAAAGTTTCTCTCTCTCTCTCTCTCTCTCTCTCTCACATATGGGGGTAACCCTACTAATCTTGGTGTCCTATAGGTAGGTGTTCATCTATGAAATAGTACATAAATAAGTCTTCTCTGGAAAAAAGAATCGGTGTGACTACAACCACCATGTATCGACCTATAAGGTGATGCATACAAATAGGCTCATGCCCCAAACATCCTCATACATATAATGTGTCCTATCTCTATCTCCTATAGAGCTGTTTTAATCTTGCAATGCTCATAAGACATGCCACCTACATAGAAATGATATCCATAGCTCGCTGTCTCTCCCTCTTTGAGCAATGTGTCATTCATACATTTGCCATATGCAGATAAACTAAGGTTATACAAAGGTAGTTCTGAGTTTATGCCAATCACATCATGAACACTCAAAGCCACCAATGGCATCAATGTGAAGCATGATCGCTCAACATATTAACATCCTACAAATCCTTGATCAACACCACTGACAATAGATGGAGCTATTATGTGCCAGTAAACCCAATATGAGAACTCCTGTTGCTCACAAGATAGATCAAATCATAGCCAAGCACCATATGCTGCCATAGGAACATAACTTTTGCCAAGAACTCTCAATTTAGAAGGAAGTGGATAGTCATCTCGCCAGAGGTCTCAGCTGATGCAGCATGACCAATACTCATAGAGGATGACATGAATCACCTCTACTAACACCTCATTGTAGGAATGCAATCATATTCCTATGATGAATTGTAGGTCCACTAGGTCTATTGTGCACCGTATCATGATCATGCGATGATTGTTCTTACTCCTAAAGTGTGATCAAAGGTAGATTCATCTCTATAACCTAAAATATCAATTATTTTTATACATATGATAATTTAAGAAGTATGTTAATACAAAGAATTAAAAAAAAGGTGTTAGAGATACATATATAGACACCATGGGTACTAGTGCAACCTACTACTTTCTTGAGCACCTAGCCAGCTTTTTCTAAACATCTTAAGCTTGGAAAGTATTTGAAACTTGTGCTAGAGTAGAATTTTGCAATCCACACACCAACAAGAGCAATTCTCCTCAAATTTAGGCTAGCTATGTCTTAGAGGATCCTTTGATAATGATGATGGTAGTGGTCGTTGGGGGATGTAGACACTAGAGCGCATAGGTATATATGATGGTGATGATCGTGTACCTGATGGATCGCTTTGAGAAAAAACACATAGATAAGAAAGCAAATGAGGCAAGCAATGATCTTCCGTAAAGTTTATGTACACTTTGAGGCTAGAGGTTGGTTTTTACTAGCATTTCATATGTAATTTGAAAAATATTATGAAAAACAAGTTGTTTCACATGTGCATGTCTCACATGAAAAATGTGTTGCTTAGTCATCTAGTATGCTAAAATTTTACAGTATTCAAAAATCGTCAAATGTAGTAAAATTGTGTGCAAAGAAGCCCATTAGAGCTTGAGTTGTGTATCAAAGAACTCATGGTGTATCTTTCAAAAATAGATAAGATCTAGAAAGGTAATGTAGTTTGAATTCACTATTATTATTTTTTCATATATCACAATAGCATGTTTAAATGAATATTACTTTCAAAGATCATATACATTATGGTTTTTAAAACTTCATTGGATATTTTTTCATACTAAGTAGAGATGATAAAATGATATTATGTAAGGACAACAGTAGCACCAATAGTTAAGTTGGAGCAGAATTGGGCTATAAAAGATGAAGGGTTTGAGGATTGGGGCCACCGCTAGTAGTTCAAGGATAGTAGAGATTGATACGAGCTAAGTAGATCTTAAAAAACTTATAGCTAGTAGATCAACAATGGGGGGAATATATTATAAGCTGGCTATGTTGAAAAGTGCAACATTGTATATAAAAGAAATAGATTAAATTTCAAAACAAATTTCATTTTCTATGTAGGACTAGCATGCTTTTCAAATCTTACAACAAAATGAAACACACATTTGATGGGTATTTGGGAGTATCATGAGTGCAACTACGTGTGTGTGTCTCTATTTGCACGCGCGCACGTGTACATGTGTGTGTGCACATGCATGTGCATTTGTGTGTGCATGTGCGTGCACGTGCATGTGCATGTGTGTGTGCATGCGTGCATGTATGCATGTGTGTGTGTGTGTGCGCATGCGCACGCATGTGTGTCACGGGCAAATTTCGACAAACGAATGCTATGTTATTAGAAGCCAATATCATGCATTTAAAAATGCTCTTTGAGACTTCTCAACTTATCCCAAAATTAATTCTCACCCCAAATACTTTTTCAAATTTCTTATGCAAGGGTAATTTCTTGTATTGGTCACACAGCCAATCATCAGAAAAGTTTATGAACACATGTAATGTAGAAGGTGAGGAAATGCCAAGTAAGTGGCACAACTCATTCCAAGCTTGTTCTAGAGCTTTTTGAGCATCAAGCACACAAGGATTTTAAACCAAGATGTGGTCTAGTCCCTTCATGAGTTCTGATCTTAATGGTTCATAGTCAACTACTATCCCTATATCACAAGTAATCACATCACCCCATTTTTTATTTATAAACCTTTCATACTTATGACATAAGCAATGTGACTCAATATCAGCACAAAAGGTATCAATTGGAGAATAAACAAACCCTAATATGTTTTTGTGGAGCTTCTAGGTAAATAAGATACTATCAAAGATTGTTTGTTCCAAAACAACATTACACAAAACACAAGCAAGGTGGAAAAAGTCCTTTAAAACTATGCCCTCAAGCAAAGGGTTATAAAAACTAACATGGATGAAGCAATATCCTTTTAGTACGACCATTCTCCTCTAAAAAAGTAACTCTAGAGGAGACCCTACTATCCTCTTTGGTGTTGTATCTTGTGCTACCATGTCTAGACCTATCCCTTACGGATGAGCTACCAGGGGAGAAATACAAAGTATTCTATTGAATCCATACGAGTCAACGGAACATTGCCCTCTTCCCCTTCCCAATGGGGATCGATATCCTCCTCTCCTTGGTATGCCATCGTGTCTCCCACCACGTGCTCAATTGTTACCACCTCTAGAATTTCTAAGATGCCTATCGTCCATGGTTTTTGCCCATTTTGTGTTAAGAGACCTAACCAAAAAATGTATTCCTTTGCCATTTAGCCCTTGAAAAGGATCCCTATCTTGATTGGCACCTTCATTGACCAAATCTCGGTAGCAAGAAAATACCATAGCCTGCTTAATCAAGAGTAAAAGAAAGGAGGAGCACTAATTAATGAAGGAGTACATTTTAATAGCATTCATAAACCAGTGTATGTGGTTAAGTATGTACCATACTACATGGTCAAAACCACGTTACTTTGTTTGGACATTGTATACCATATTGTTACAGTTACATTTTAGATAGGGCCGTATGTATTTCCAAACATCCAGTACCTATCTTGCGGGCAGTAGTGTTTTGTGGCTACAAAAAACTCCTTGTTTTGAACCACAAAAGGACTCCTCTAGGTCGTTTAGTGCAAAGAGCTCTCGCAAGATTATGTTATCCGTATGTGCTCTTCTACCCTCAATGGCCATGTTCTTGAATTGCTGTCTTATATCATGCATATTTTTAGTTTTTCCTACCAGGACGGCCCGCATCTCAAAGGTGATGGGTGTTGAGAACTTAAGTCATTAAAAGACCATAATTTATGGTCTACTTGATGTGAGAATGTTCCTCCTAGAATCCTTCTAGGGATGAGAGGATATATTAAGACATCGTTAATGTTAAGGGCCACGGTATCCGGTGTGGGAAATCCTTGTGTAAGGATATCCTTATCTTCCTGATATAGAGTCTCAAAAGGAATAAGGGAGAATAATTTGGAGGAAAAAGGTGTAACAGTGGTGTTACGCTTTCTTCCTCCACTATTATCCATTAAGTATTATGTATTATGATAGTAATAAAAAGCCTTCATAACACTATCAGACTTCCTTTTATAGTCCTCGTATTGTGACTCATCATTGGATATGATTTTACCTATGACTCTAGAAAGGTTTTGAATGGTGAAGAGGGCATTTTGCTTATAGTTCCTAACAGACTGTAGTGCCTAATTGGATCAATAAAAGCTGATGGTTTTCAGGATCCACAAAAAGTAAACCTCCATCATGTTGCTAGATGAACTTATGAATTTCTTTGCAGGAAATAATGGATAGAAATCCTTGGACTCCAATGGAACAAGCCCCGATAGGGGATCCATATATCCCATTTTTTAGAGATCCCTGTGCCATATATAGTCCTATGAAATTGGATTTTAAAAAAAGAATGGATAAATGTTATGGATGGCAATAGACAAGAGTTATCCTCCCTTTTCCATCCCCCAAGTGTGTGTGTGTGGACATTTCAAGACAAACATTATCCATCTCAATCTTTTCTTCTAAGCAACAAGATAACTTCAAGAAGAAGTGACAGCACAATATTTTACAAAAGTGAATGAATTTGCCAAATATAAATACTGAATGATATTGAGGGAGCTCCACTCACCTACATCCATCCAAAACAAGGACAAGTTAGAACTAGCACCCTTATATGTGGGACTATAGGCTTCAAAGTGCAGCTCCACTTGTTATCGATGTCACAACATCATAAGTTATTTGTACTCCTCCGTAATACCCTACGGGCATGTGAAGAAGATACAAACTTCTTTTCGTTATCCCCATCAACGACCAACTCTTACCGTAGTTCCACGAATTTGTTACTCATATTGGACTCACGAGAATTATCCCTTATTTTGTGTAGCGGGTAAAGCAAAGTGGGGGAGAAATGCAATTCAATAGGTACCCCCTCCTATCTCCTATTTGTCTTTCTCGAAGTTGGTTCGTTATGGGTAGGTTTCAAAAATCCTTGGAGAGAACTAGAAATCCTTCAGCAGGGGGACTAGAAGTGCCTCCAGGGGACTCGAAATCCTTTGCCGCAATGCATCCTGTGGCCCCTCAATATTTGAATCACAGGAATCCAAATGCTCCATGTACGGTGTAAGTTAATTCACCCTTTTTCTGGAACACAAATACTCCAAGCAAGGGGTTGACAGAAATTCCAAGTCATAATTTTGTAAGGTATCTTCCATAAAATAAGGTAGAAGGATAATAAAAACAACTATCTCCTGTTTCCAATAAAGTGACAGAATCAACCTCCTAAGTGGGAGCCACTATAGTATCCACTCAATGAGTTATAGGTAATATGTCTTGTTTCCATCACTCTTTAAATTACACACATACTCGCCAGTAGAAAAAATGGTAGTTTAATCATACGACAAACTCTATAGTCTAGGTGCTCCATGAGCCAATCCTCAATAGATCATCAAGCATGGGAGTACCATATCTAAATATGGTATGGAAAGACATATATATTTAGTACATCCAACCTTTAGATAACTTGAATGACAAATTATCAAATTCGTCAATTGGAAAGTGTGGAGTCTTAGTGTAAGCGTATACCGAATTTCAAAGGCCGCCAGCTCTCCAGATCTAAATCACCTTGTCTAGGGGCAGAGATCGGTTATGTTGCTCATTAGAGTGCCCATCAACCCGGTAAGTTGTTCCTTAGATCAAGAGCCTATCATGGCTCAGTTGTTGCAGCAGGCCCATCCAATTGTCCAACCATAATCAGTGTATTGAGACATGAAAAAATGATATGTAAACAATAATTGTAAAGGTGCCACTCAAACCAATTATGGTTTGGCGCATGAGCTGACTTAATCAACAGAGAGTTATGTACATACTGAAGGTATTGAAGAAGATACTCAATATAAGCCCCCAGACTTCTTGTTACCTATTATGGTTCCTTGGGGCATCAACTAGCATGTATGTCATGGCGTCAAAACTTGTAGGTATCCCAGCTTCAGTGCAGTAGATATCTGGAAGCTCCCTACACGCGTTATAAGCCTTGGAGGCTTCTAAAAGCTTTTGTCAGTATCAAAGGACCTTTGCATGTGAGCTTAGGAGCTATGCTCGTTTGTAACCAATTGCCTTCGGTTATGGTCCTTGATCGTCTGGGTGCAACTTATACCAGCTCTAACACTTTGTCCAAACTTTAGATCACATGTGAGATCTCCCACTAAATATGCACAGCCCATAGCGTCAGCATAGATGTGAGGCTCTGGTTGTAGCTGTGTGCAACAATAGTAGTTTTAGTCGTCTAGTCTTCTATAATATCGATTATGTGACTATCCCGCTCAATCCATACGTATGGGAGGTAGTAGGATTGCGACTACTTCAGAACAAGAAAAGACTATCGAATGTAGCTATGGGAAGAGAAGAGAGTAAGAGATAGAAACCAACATATCATGTGCTAGCCTAGGAAGAAGAAGCTACGTTCGAGATAGCAGCTATGGCATGCGTGGGAGCTTTATATAGCCATTCCGTGACTAGGTCGACCCAGTTGGTTCGCCTTCGCATGTCGTTTTGTTTCCGTGTGAGCACTTCTACATAATATCGTGTATACTTTGCATGAGTAATCCTATAAATTTCATTCATGAAAACCATGTTTTCTAATGAGTACTCTTAAGACAATACCGCATTGTAGTTCAGAATTTGTCCTTATCTTTATTTAAAAGGAACATAATAGACATATTCTTTTATTATCATCCAAAGGCTCTCATCAAAATCTTATAGAGATGAATCTGTATGCAAATATCGTCAATTGTGATGCTCGGGCTCTCATCACGTAACATGGGCTACAATTCTTGTTTCAATGCTTTCGACTTCCCAGATTAGCATATCAAGGATTATCAGATGTTCGACTTTTGATAAGGAGAAACACCAATAAATTATCGCAATCTACAAAACATTATACCAAAAGCAACTTTCACGAATATCAAGGCACAATTGATCATTAAAGATTCCATATGCTCAAAAGAACATCAATTCAATCGCTTGTGCCTGCACAAGATACAATAAAGCCAACTCATTGATTTAGTAAGAGGAAACTTATTATTTCCACAAATTTCATCCTAGACGAGACAACCTCACTATACTCAACGAACAACAATTTTCATAGCTTTATTTCTTATATCTTTTAAGATTTACATAGGTTTTCATAGTTGAGCTATGTTGATATGAATCAATTAACAAGTAAAAAGCTAGATAAGTTGTAATAAATTATGGATAAGCCATGGAATAAATCTTCACAACATTCACACAAGTTGGATAGGTTACAACTACTAAAAAATTAGTGTGAGCATCACAACTAAATGTGCTAACACATCAAATATATCACCACTTCCTTAAAGCTTTCAATTTGTGCTACATAGTGAAGTTCACAAAACACAATATCAAAATGCGCATTAAGAAAAATGTGTAGAAGAACGTGATTTGGGAGGTTGGATGGATTCCAATCTGCAAAATCACATTCTTTTGAACGTTTTTATTTGTGCAAAATTTTATATGCTAAGACACTACAAGGATTGGCCTCATTTTCGACGCTTATATCGATGCAAATTATATTGGAATAATTTTTTTATAAGACTCTAAGCATTGATATTTCTATCCATATTACCGTTAATAAGAAAGCGTCGATATTAGCCTCATATTATTGTCAATATTAACATTGCAAATCATTTTTTGATGCTAATATGGCCGGTAATATTGACTCTGGAAACAGTATTGACGATGTCATGGAAACTCGAAGCTATTTCAAAATAAATATCGATGCTTTTTTGTAGGGGGAAATTTTTTTAAGGGTAGATTAGGGCCTTTTTAGCCCTAATTTGCCCTTTTATAAAAGGTCTGTATTACAATGTATTGGCCATTTCATATGTTCACATTCAGTTTGACTATAAAAGTTTCTATATTCTCTTTCAATTTGAGTACAAAATCTCATGTTCTTTGTGAGTACAAAATTATATTCTCTTGCACTTTCTATATTCGACTACTCCACCCTATTGATATGTACATCACATTTTCTCTAGCCTAGTCACTACTACTATCCTCAACATTACTCATGTCCTCTGCATCGCTTTGGCCACCCTCCTCATCACTCCCACCAAAATGCATTTTTAATTGCTAGTGGATGGAAAATTCTATATGACAAAATTAGAAGAATGTCGTTAACGTTCAAGAGAAGAAAGTTTGCAAATAGCATATAATCGTTGCATGGAAATGAGCATCAAGGACATGGCATGTCTAGAATTCGCATATATTTTATATATAAGGATTTCCAACTATTAAATTTAAATCCCTCGATTTACATAAACAAAATAAAACTATTCATGTTGTTCTATATGTTAATGATTTGATTGTTACAACCTTATAGTTCCAAACAATGGTGACAAATAAGCATAACTCAAAACTAGATGCTAGAAACCTTGTAACACAATCAACACCATAATGTGCGTGCCCACATGCGTGCATGCACGTATGTGTATATGTATGTATATAGGGTGTACATATGTATCTATATGTGTGTGTGAAGTAACATTCACTATTCGTTGAGATGACATTGCACTTAGTAGTCCTCCTTCCCTTGCCCTCCTCACACCTTGTTCTTCCTTGCCTTCTTTCCTTTGCAATGGTCACCCTTTGTGCTACGTTTAACAGCATTGGTGTCTTTTTAAGATTTTGTTTGCTCTAATTGCTATATGTTTCTAGTTTGTAACAAGCATATATATTTTTGTCCTTAGCCATTGCTGCACCTCTGTAACTTTTGATGCAAAGCTTTCACAAGCTTGATTCCAAAGGCAAGATTGTTTGAAGAACCTTCAAAAATTCACATGCCAAAAAACAAAATGGAAACGAAACTTAAGAATAGGGCCCCCCAATCAACAAAAACCTTATTAATTAATTAGTTGGTGTGGGGGAGAGGGGAGCACGGAGTGGAATAAAGGAGGGAGGACTTGAATTAAGTAAAGGGGAAAGGAGGAGGGGCACTAGTGGGGGGGAGGGGAGAGGTTGAATTAAATAACGGAGGGGCGTCAAAGAGGGAGGATCATGTGTGAGATAGGGGAGGGGGGAACCATTTATGAAGGAGAGGGGGATAGGGAGCATTTATAATACTATTATAAGGAAAGGGGTATATAAGTTACTTTATACCTTGGTGGTAGGGCTCACCAATGGGAAAACAAAGGTTTTGGTATCGATTCTTTTCTTGAACATTTGGGAAAGCCCCCCTTGACATAGTCTATGCATAAAATAACAAGACAAATCAAGACATGGAGAAACATAGGTTAATTAATGCATAGATATATTAAGCCATAGAGAAACATAGCTTTATAAAGCATAAATGAATTAAGCCATAGATAAATATAGGTTAATTAAGACTCCATGCACCCAAACTAATTGAAATTAATGAACTTAAGAAAACATAAAAAGAGCCCCCACCCCTAATGTATAAGCTTATGCCTCATTTCAAAAAAACCCCCCTATTGTACACTCACGTGATATCATAAGTTTCCCCCTATGAATCCCCCGGGGCTGTATTGGAGGGGTGGTTAGCCCCTAAAAAAGTCCAAGGTAATATATATCCAAAATTACAAGAGATAAAGTATGAGATCTTTGAAGGACTTTATATTTACGCAAAGATTCCACGACGCAAGCTTGACACTTCGCACAATGGGAGCCTTTAGCAACATACTTTGCAGATTGTGGGTTCTTGTAGTATTGAAGGCCTTCCCACAGTTCCTCATGCAATATGACCATCTTGTGAATAACACTCTCGGGAACTCTATGTTCCTCCAAAAGATCAATCTCATCTACAATAATCTTGGGTTGTCGAGGGACCCCTTGTGAAATGGCTTCATCAAGCTCAAGACAAGCGGCCAGACTGTGGCTTTTCATCTCTATTCCTCCACTGTTCCTTCACTTGAGACCTGTCAGGTTTTAAAACTAGTTTGCTCTCCTACTATCCAAGGTATAATTGTTCACATATTCCTAACCCTTATCTGACTTTTCCCTAACCTCAACCCAAACCTAACCACCGCTCCGCTTCCAATCCCTCCCTCGCACTTACGCTCGAAAAAATCCACAACTATTTCCAACGCGAGCTTTGGCTTTTCTCGTCTCTCCTCCACCTATAGTCCAACTTCACGAATGTAGCTGCATGATCATTCAACGAGTTATTCCCATGCCTCGTTTGGCATTCAACTTGCCCGAATACAAGAACCCTCCAACAGTCACTCCTTAGCAACAAAAGTATCGACGAACAAAGAAATCCGCCCCATCACCAACTACCCCTAAGTTCACCCTGTCCTCCCCTCACCTCTTATCCTCGCAAGAAACCACTACGCAATACCGAAATCTGACACCAAACCTTCTGGGTGGTGGGAGGAATCCATGGAGTCAACCAAGACGTCCGCGAGCGGGTTGGGCAAAGGGCATTTGGTGAGGGGAGGGAAGGGGAGTGTTAAGGGGTTGGGCATAGAGCATTTGGTGAGGGGAGGGAAGGGGAGTGTTAAGGGGTGGGAAGGTTTGGGTTGACATTGGAGCCGAGAGCTCTGCAAGAGAGACGAGGGTCGACAAGGATTAATCTAGGACATGTGTTTACTAACATAAGCTAATCGCGTAATTTTTTAGGGGGAGCATATTAAGTTAGGTTAATTAATTCCTTCACGAGGCAAGAGACTAATGCTAATTGATTTTCTATTTTTTATTCATTGGGGGTACATAATGACTAGTGATTGATGTTATGGTAGCAAAGGCATAAAGGAGTTTCCCTACGACATCCAATTAATCCAAGAGAGTTAATCTAAGCATTCCAATAAATACAAATGCAAATGCTCACAAGACGATGGCATAGCCATCTTTAATCAGTTAGATGATTACTGAGTTTAGAAACGGATTCCATCATGCAAATCTTCTCTCGCTTAGATCATCAGTGACTTAACAAAAGAGATCCCACCATGCAAATCTACTATAAAGATTCATTGAACCAACATTCATAAGAATCCACTTTTACTTTCATGTTGTGTGTGCATGATTAGCTCTTTGACTTGTTCTTTCTTCAAAACACAAGAAGAAACATATTTACATTTAGTCGAATAGTGAGGCTCAAACTTTATATGAGAAATAATTAAAGTTCAAAGCTTCAAACATTAATACTTTTCATTGGGACCAAGGCTGGGACCCACTTCCACTAAATTAGAAAAATTGCCTGCACACAAATTGTATTGTATGTATACATTGCTCACACTATCAAATGACCACCAAAGTTTAGTCTTCTCAATCTACTTCTAGAACATAAGACAAATGTCTCAACATGTGCAATAGTTATTAACTGAATCACTTCATAACCTATTAAGGAAAACTAACATAAAGCAAGTAAATGTTATCCATCGGCACATGAGACATAGAAACCACCACTTTGAGAGGGAGACTCCTCTTTTAAGGGTCAAGAATCCTAGTGCAATTCAATATTAACAAAGCTTTGAAAGAAATAAACTCAAAAAGGGCCTCATAAGGTCTATGTTAAGGAATGAATAATGCAAGGGAAAAATCGGCTAATATCATGTATATACCTAGATGAATCCAGGAACATTCCCAAACTCATCCTCTAAAAACACAACATAGTGCAGTTTCAATCTCATGATAGTCACTCACAAGGTTGAAAACCATAAACTCCATCATGCATAGCAGGGACTAGCTACTATGACATCCCCACGGACGTCATCAGCGCCCAACAGTGGGTGTAGACCATAGTATAAAAATATGCTCTCACACATACAAATCCACACACCCACACATACTTGAGCATCCATTTATACAAAGTCTTCGTACTGAGTTTCTGTCGGCACTCCGGGGGTGAAGGGCAGACTCAGCCATGATGAAGGCTAGCACTAAAGGAGAAGGCTAATCAAAAGGTAGTCCAAAATCTCTTCATTCAAGCTACAACTGCTTGTGAAGTCTAAACATTTTCATTTTAGTCTCTCCCCAACGGCTAATATCATGTGCTAAATTACGTCATTCTAGTCTTCATAAGGAGTTTAGTTACATTGACACTAATTTGGAAAATTATTAGTATCTATTTTCTCCTTTGGATGGCATAGATACAATTCTAGGGTGATCCAACGGCATGTGACACTTGAACAATATGGTGCATCAGATCAAATAGTCAATCCAATGGCTCATGACTAGCACGAATAGATGCTCTTTCTCATATAAGGGGTGGCAATAGCAACCTGTTCTTAGTTGTCAATGTATGTCTTGATCCAACAACCGATAGAAGCCTATGAAGAAGCCTCATAGGCAAGTGTGAATACTACTAGTCACAATGGTTGCACTTAGACAACAGCTACTACACGAGTGGTGTGTAGAGGGGAGAGTGCCAAAGCAAGCCCAACGTACTTGAGCTCAAACAACAATTGCCACAGAAGTATTACATGAGCTAGGGAAAGTGCCAGAGCAAGACGCAAGCAAGTATGATACTTTGTATCCTTACATGACTTGAGGGTGGTTGATATACATCCTTCCACAATATGCCACACGGCTATTCTATCATATGCTGATCCAAACAATCTAGTGGCTATACCACAAGATTCATTCTCCACCCATGATGTCATGACCAATGTCCATGAGAGAGGTAGAATCGTAGGATTAGAGGAATGCTCTGTCCCTAACCAAATGCCTTTTTGAGTCCAAAACTCCCTACTGAAAGAGATGTTAACTAAAATCGGCTTGTCCAACTGGAGTCAACATTAAAAAAACATCCACCAAGGTGTATAAATTCCATACATACGATTTTAATTAATATTTTGAAACCAACAAATCTCGATCAAAATAGGCACTTCTCCAACTTGGGTTAGCATGAAAAGAACATCCAACAACATAGATTCCTTGTCATTTTTAGACATCTGAAAGACAAGACAGACTATAGATACTACTGTTTATGATGCTACTATTGGCTTTTATTTGACCAAACCACCGGGAAATTTTGATTTTACCTTCACCATTTTCTTGTGAACACCCACTTTGTTAACTTTTTCCTGGCCTTTCTTTAGCCTTGCACTTGCACCTTTCATAGTATTCTTTTTCAACTCTGTCCTTTTTAATGCAGTCCCGCTGTTATCAGATCTGCCTGCCACAATTATCTCTTCATTTCCCCCTAGAAATGCCTATGAATCAAATTTCAGGAAAAATCAGTACTTGAAAAAATAAAAACTTAGCAATATGCAAAGACTGAGCAGAGCTGGTTCGGCTAATCACCCTACCTTACGCTTTGCACGTTTGCGTTGGCGCTGTCTACCTGAATCTCTCTTTCTCTTTAGAGTTCCTGGAGAAACTTTATGCTGCATAAGACCAGCGGGCACACTGTAAATTTGCAGAATATAAAGGATGCATCAATCAAACACTCCTATTTTAAGCAGAGGGAACAATAAAACATATGGTGTGAAAAAAACAAAACATCAGTTGCCCAGCTTTAGTGATGTACCTATAGAATCCATTTGACAAAAGGAAAACGTTGCCCTTGAATAATTAAAAGTAGTCATATATCTGACACAATGACCACAATGCAAGTTGGTGTTTGAAGTCTAAAAGGTGCAAAACCTAAGTTATGATGCTAAAATCTACCTAGCTTCTCCAAAAGATATTATACAAAATCTCCTTATTATCACAGCTTTTGAAAAAGTTCCTACAGCACATGTTGTAAAGTATAACATTCTCTCATATAACTCCGGTCTTTTTCTTGGGTGCTCAAGAAATTTTAACATCGTTCTATACTAAGTACATTACATCATTTTCTGCTAAATACTGATGACCTCCTGCATACAGTTTTACAAATTGAACTAAAATCTGGTTTAAAGAGTAATGGGATCATGAATATTGTGCCAATGCTTTCAAGATCATTGAAGCAATGATTTCTCCCTCTTTTGCATGCCCTCCTCATTCTTTGCCATCTTTGAGGTTTTAGGATAAGCCCACCATTACAATTGCTGCTGAATATGACTGGCTAAAATCTTAGCCCCGCTGAGCACTCTCATACAATCCAACTTCAGCCAAGAGATTTCAGCAACAGAGACAGTGCCACTTCTATTTGCGAAGAGTCATTGCCAAATCTATTGAGAATGTTTGTGCTTGTGATGTTGTGATGCCAATGTGAGGGAAAGAGAGAGGGAGTGGAACAATGGAGACAGAGAGAGAGGGAGACACAAGAAGTGTGGGTGTGTATAATGTGTTGAGCCACACCACAAACTCAAGAGTTTTATTAGGATTAGGTATTCACCCTATGACTGTCTTAAGACAGTCATAGGGGTCATAACTTTTAAAGGGTGGCAATGTGCCTTTACCCCAACAACCTCCCACCTAAAGGCCAATGTGCCTAAAGGGGAGAAAAGAATAAAAGTACAGCAATATACAGTTACTGTATACAAGACCATAAAATAAGAATGGTCTCATCCTAATCCCATGATGTGGCGACAATGTGCAACCCGCTCTGTAGGCAAGCTCTTAGTGAGCTAATCTGCAGGATTATCATCAGTATGCGCCTTCACAAGCTCAAGCCGCTTGTCTTCCAGTACCTCCCTGATGAAATGGTATTTCACATCTATGTGCTTGGTCTTCTGATGAAAGACCGGATTCTTTGCCAACATGATAGCACTCTGACTATCACAATGCAAAACTGGCATATCTCCTGTAATGCCCAAATCTCCCACCAGCCGAGTAAGCCATATTGCTTCCTTGCAAGCCTCAGTGGCTGCAACATATTCAGCTTCAGGGGTTGACAGTGCAATGCATTTCTGCAACCGAGACACCCATGATATAGCACCTCCTGCAAATGTAAAAATATAACCGGTAGTAGACTTCCGGTTATCTGCATTCCCTACATAGTCTGAATCTATAAAACCATGCACCAATGCATCCTGCCTACCATAGCATATCCACAAGTCTTTGGTACCCTTGACATACCTCAAGACGCCTTTCACTCCTTCCCAGTGCCGCTTGCCTGGATTTGCCATATACCTGCTGATGACTCCCACCGCAAAAGCAATATCCGGACGAGTGGCAACCATGGCATACATCAAAGAACCAACTGCAGATGCATACGGAACCTTGGCCATCTCAGCCTTATCATCATCTGATCTGGGGCTGTCCTTACTGCTGAGTTTTAAATGTGGAGGCAACGGGGTACTAATAGACTTCCCCCCCTCCATTTTAAACCTCTGCAGTACTTTGTCAATGTACTCCTTCTGTGACAGAAACAAAAGTCCCTTGGACCTGTCACGAATAATCCGCATACCAAGAATATGGTTTGCATCACCCAAGTCTTTCATGTCAAAAGACTTATGCAGTTGCCTCTTCAAAGCACTAATCTCCTGCTGAGATTTGCTGGCAATCAGCATGTCATCCACATATAGAATGAGTAGCATCAAACTGCCATCATTTGCCCGTTTGGTGTACAAGCAGTGATCGGTCTCACACCTATGATACCCTTGGGACTGCATGAAGGCATCAAACTTCTTGTACCATTCCCTTAGTGCCTGCTTGAGTCCATACAAGCTCCTCTTGAGCTTACACACAAGCTGCTCTTTCCCTTTAACAGCATATCCCTCTGGCTGACTCATGTAGATCTCATCATGGAGATCTCCGTGAAGAAAAGCAGTCTTCACATCCATCTGACATAAATCCATGTCCTCATGAGCAACAAGAGCTAACACTGCTCTCAAAGTAGTCATCTTGACTACAGGGGAAAAGATCTCATCAAAGTCAATGCCCTTCTCCTGCTTAAATCCTTTGGCAACCAATCTGGCCTTATACCTCGGTAAAGCATTTGAATCCACTTTGACTTTGTAAACCCACTTGCATGGCAAAACCTTTCTGCCTGCAGGTAGCTGCACCAAGTCCCATGTATCATTTTGAAGTAGGGAGTCCATTTCTGACTGCATGGCTTTCTCCCACTTCCTTTTCTCTGTTCTTCCCATAGCTTCCTTGAAGCTGGAAGGCTCACCACCATCTGTCAGCATGATAAAATCAGCCACATTATTGGCTCCTGGAACAAACCTGTCAGGAGGTCGTTGTACACGGGTGCTCCTCCTAACAAAATGTTCCGTAATAGGCTGCTGTCTAGCCTGTTCATCAAGCATGACGGGTGGCTGTACCACCATATTTGGCTGTTCAACAGCGCCATTTGCTGGCATATCCAGTGGTGCATCATTGGCAAAATTGTCTGGCTGATTTTCAGCCTGTATACCCTCTTGAACAGGGTTATTTACAGCAGCCTGCTGCTGCATATTAATGGGCATTCTTTGCTGTCCGACATCATCATAAACAACCCTCCTGTATTCCACAGGTTGCACGGGTTCTCTGTGTACACAATCCTCTTTAAAGATGACGTCATTGCTGCGTATAATCTTCCGTTTGACGGGATCCCATAACCTGTACCCCATTTCACCTTCGTCACCGTAACCCATGAAGATGCATCTGAAAGACTTTGGCTCCAGTTTGGTGTGCAGTTCTTTGCGTACATGGGCAAAGCACTCGCAGCCAAAAACACGTAAGTGCTTATATGACGGTGGCTTGCCAGACCACACCTCCTCTGGCACTTTCAACTCCAAAGCCTTGTTCGGCAACCTGTTAATTAGGTGAACTGCTGTTTGCACGGCTTCTGCCCAAAAGGCATGGGGCAATGCATCATAAGACAACATACATCGAACTTTCTCCTGAATAGTTCGATTCATCCGCTCACTCACACCATTTTGAGATGCATTATGAGGGGCTGTGAGTTCCTGTTTAATGCCCTTAGCTTCGCATAACTGTACAAAAGCATGTGACACATACTCACCCCCATTATCGGATCTGAGGCATTTCAGCCTGCGTCCTGTCCATTTCTCAACCTGAGCGACAAACCTATTGAAAGCATCTAAGGCATCGCTCTTATGCTTCAAGAAATAGACCCACACTTTGCGTGTGGCATCATCAATAAAAGTAATGAAATACTTTGCACCCCCTAGTGATAGCTGTGGCATCTCACACAAATCAGTGTGCACTAGATCAAGCGGTACTCTATTCTGGGGAGTTCTCCTCTTATGAGGAGTCATAGAATGCTTTCCAAAAATGCAATGATCACAAGTAGGCAAATCTGAAAATGAAAGAGACGGCAGATAACCCAAACGTGACAGTTCTTGCATTCCTTTAACGGACATGTGTCCCAACCGCCTATGCCACAATGAAACCTTTGGCAGCTCGGTTATGGCAACAACATGATTACCTACACTGGAAACATAAAGAGGGTACAAGGTATCACTCTTATAACCCTCAGCCACTACAACCTATTCATTAGTAATCACCCATTTGGAATCCCCAAATGTGGTGTGGTAACCACTGTCATCCAACAAGCCAGTGCTAATCAGATTTTTCTTGATTTGCGGCACATGGCGAACACCATCAAGCATAAATATGCGTCCGTCACGGAATACTATCTGTATACTGCCAATCCCTGCAATCTGACATGCATAGTTGTTCCCAAGGTGAACAACTCCATGAGTACCTGTGTAGGAAGTAAACCACTCCCTATGAGGAGTAACATGAAAAGAAGCACCTGAATCCAAGAGCCAGGTGTGCATGTCATGGCCATCAACAACCAATGTATGTGCAATTACAGCAGAAGAACATAATACATCATGTCTATCACTGTCACTGTCCTCTGCTGCAACATTCACTGCATCCAAGTCATCTGCCTTGGCCTTGCCTTTGCCTTTGCTTCCACTGCCTGCATCCTTTGTCTCAGCCTTCTTGGCCTTCTGATCCCGTATAAACTTGAAGCACTTGGACTTCACATGTCCCTTCTTGCCACAGTAAAAGCATTGCCCCCCCTCCCCCCCCCTTGCGCGCATGTCGCGTACCCCCCCACACCCCACGCCCCATGCCCCCCCTCCCTTGCGCGCATGTCGCGTACCCCCCCCACCCACATCCCCCATGCCCCCCCCCCTCCCACTCCCCATGCCCCCCCCCCCTTGCGCGCATGTCGCGTACCCCCCCCACCCCACCCCCCATGCCCAGGGGGGGGGGGGCATGGGGGGTGGGGGTGGGGGGGAGGGGTGGGGGGCATGGGGGTTGGGGCGGCGGGTCGCGCACCTGCTGCGCGTGGCGGCGCCCTGCTCGCACACCGCTGCCAGAGGGCACGAGGCCCGAGGGGAGAGGAAGGGGTAGAGGGAGGGGTAGACCGGAATGAGAGGGAGAGGAAGGCTCTGATACCACTTGTGAGGGAAAGAGAGAGGGAGTGGAACAATGGAGACAGAGAGAGAGGGAGACACAAGAAGTGTGGGTGTGTATAATGTGTTGAGCCACACCACAAACTCAAGAGTTTTATTAGGATTAGGTATTCACCCTATGACTGTCTTAAGACAGTCATAGGGGTCATAACTTTTAAAGGGTGGCAATGTGCCTTTACCCCAACAGCCAAGTGATCATACCATTGCTCTCAAAGGTGGAGTAACATAAAGCTGAACACGCCATATATGTATGAGACAAACAATGGAAGATTGACAACTTTTACAAGTAGGGCAAAAATATTTATACATACCTTCATAAGACTAGAATATATCCAATCTTACAAAAATTAAGTTTTTTTTTTAAACTAGTGAAAGAACGAAGTAAAGGAGTTTGTAAGAAACCTTGAAACAAATTATGAGTAAATGATAAAAACAAAAACAAAATTCACTTAGCAAGCAAAGCGACGCTTAAATTTGTTAGAGTTGGCATCTCTTGATGTCATATGCATCATATGAGTGAAGGCTTCTTTATGGGTGTGCCCGCCCTATGTGAGGCTAGTTAAAGGTGGAGTAACATAAAGCTGAACACCCCATATATGTATGAGACAAATAATGGAAGGTAGGACAAAAAAATTTATATATACCTTCATAAGACTAGAATATATCCAATCTTAAGAATTCAACTTTTTAAAAGAGCTAGTGAAAGAACAAAGGGAGGGAGTTTGTAAGAAACTTGAAACAGAATTATGAGTAAATGATAAAAATAAAAATAAAAATCACTTAGCAAGCTGTCACCAAATTGGTACTTCTCTCAAGACATAAAGAGGAATCTTTATTGCATTGGCAATGGTCAAGAAAGTTGACTTTGGTTAACTAGAATAAACTTTGTTTTACTTTTGCTTTGGATTAGTAAAAGAGAACTATGGGGACACCCACATGGGACTAGGATAAGTCCAAGAATAGAAATGCATGCATTTCGCTAACCTTTAATGGGTTAAAGTGTTGAAATTTGTTTGTGCCATGTGTAGGACCTAAGAGAGTGCCAAAAGGACCCAAGAGTGGGGAGAAGGTGCAAAAAGCAAGTCCCACGAGGCCTAAAAGCATGTACAAGGGGGCGCCTCTTTAAAAGGAGGGCCCACTAGATAAAAAATGCACCAAAAGCACCAGATTTAAAAAGAAAGGTTTTTTTTGTAAAAGTAGCTTTTACAAAGGAGGCCCTAGCTTTTTGCTAGGCCTAGTCTATAAAAGAAAGGCCCCAAGCCTCCCAGATTCATTCAAAAGTTGTACTCAGCTTCATGCTCTTTTTAGAGCCAGTTGTACAAAGTATTTTCTATTGCAATAAAGACCTTCGGGGGGTCCAGCCCTTATTTCTGGGCTCTAGTGTTGTGCGTGCTGCATCTCCTTCTTCTCTCCCTCTGTTCTATCGCAAAGAACCTTTGAGATAAGTGCTGCAATTCTGATTTTCAGATTTCAGTTTGTGTTCTTCAGTTTCTATATACCTAGATGAATCTAGGAACATTCCCAAACTCATCCTCTAAAAACACAACATAGTGCAGTTTCAATCTAATGATAGTCACTCACAAGGTTGAAAACCATAAACTCCATCATGCATAGCAGGGACTAGCTACTATGACATCCCCACTGACGTCATCAGCGCCCAACAGTGGGTGTAGACCATAGTATAAAAATATGCTCTCGCACATACAAATCCACACACCCACACATACTTGAGCATCAATTTATACAAAGTCTTCGTACTGAGTTTCTGTCGGCACTCCAGAGGTGAAGGGCAAACTCAGCCATGATGAAGGCTAGCACTAAAGGAGAAGGCTAATCAAAAGGTAGTCCAAAATCTCTTCATTCAAGCTACAACTGCTTGTGTTCTTCAGTTTCTATCACGAAGTTCTTGTGAAATATTGCAAAAAATATCGCGCGGAAGTAGCAATCTCTGTTGTTTCTCTCCCTCTCCCAGTTTATTTTGTTTTCCAAAAGAAATCTACTGCTGCTCCTCGTCAGACAAAGCTATCAGATGCTGTTTTTCCTTGATATCTTTGAAATTCAAAATCTATCTTGGTGAATATCTGCCGCGAATTGAGGATCCAGGCTGCATTTCTACCAGAACTAATTCGTTTTTAGGGTTTTAAGGCTGATTACCAGTTCGTTTTAGGATTTCTGACCTGGCTTCAGTTGGCATCTCCTGATGTTTCATATGCATCATACGAGTGAGGACTTCTTTATGGTTGTGCCCGTCCTATGTGAGGCTAGTTTAGGAGGGGGTGGGACATGTACCAGGGCCAGGTGTTCCAGGGCAGATTCCGCATGCCAGGGACAGCGCCGCCATTAGGCACCAAGATCAGGGCCAGGATGGGGGCCAAACAGGGGGCTGCATAGGCACGCTGACTATTGGGGGTGAGGGGCTATACCCTTCTACCCTCTTTCGTCATCATGTCTAGGAGGTTTTTGCCGAGCAGTTGGGGGTGTTCTTCCTGAGCCTTGGCGCAGCATCTCTCCATTTCCATTTCGCATTCCAGTTTGTTGTCGTGGTGCTCTCCACTGCTGTCCGCATTCCGCTGCACTCTCACATGTATCAGAGCTGCAAAGCTCCAAAATCTGAGACCTGGAGGGCGATTGGAGCCAGCAAACTGTGTGGAGGTTTTTGCTGCTGTTCGGAGCTGTTTCAAGTGAAAATTTCAGAGGCGTGGACTGTCAAGGTGTGCAGCAACAAGGTGTGACCAGTTCTAGGGGGTTTCAGTTCATGGAGAAGGTGTTTTCAGGGCCTGGACAGCAAGAACACGAAGGTTTGGTGCTGTAGGAAGCAAGGCAGAACATCCTGCTCATCAATTTTTCCCAGCCTACCTTCTCTCTTCTTCGCTCAGTCCTCCCTCTTCTTCCTTTCCCACGCACCGTTCCTTTTCAGATATCTCTCTCCTTTCTGCAATGGCAACCTTGGCTGAGAACAAGGTCAAGATCTCAGTGTTTACCACCTTTCCAATGGACCACCAATTGGATGGCCACAATTACTGCGTGTGGAGAGTTATGATGGAGTCGGTATTGCAGTCCTACAATCTCGCAGACTTCATCCTAGTGGGGGTTCCGTGGCCACATCCACTTGATGCAAACCAGATCTACTCGCATTTCAGTGTGTTGTGGTTGTGCTCTCATTGCTGTCCTCAATCCGCTGCACTCTCACAATGTTCTCATTAGAACCCAAGCATAAGCTGCCATCTGGGTTTCAAAAGATTCTAGAATCTCTTCAGTAAACCCACTGCTTACTAAGCTTTGAAATCCCAACCCAAACAACAAACCTTTTAATAGCAAAAGTAAGAAACAAAGCAAACAGTAAGAAAAAGAAATGCGAGACAGAAGAGAGAGAGAGAGAGAGAGAGAGAGAGAGAGAGAGAGAGAGTTAAATTAGGTTAAATATCAAAACCAAAGAAACACTAATGCTACGACAAGGAAACAACGAGAATGCTTGGCCAGTTGCTAAGTATATGGGCCAGTTGCTAAATATATGGGCTATTGTAAGTAGCTAATAAATTTCAGTTATCTAACGGCTTCGAATGAGCCACTAGCTTCGCATGATTTTAGAGTTTCATAATACGCTCTAGTGCTGGCCAAGTAAAAATCTACCTTTGTATGACTAGAATACACATAAGAAAACAAGTGAAACACCAACACAAACACAAACATAAGGAAACAATTATTAACACTGTTACTATTTATTATTTGGTGCCTAAGAGTAAATCGCCTCCTAAAATAGAACAAGCCTAAGAACTAAAAAGAAAATGGGTTTTGAAACTCCCCACTTCGGATTTTGATTCTATCTTCAAGGATCCTAAACATACCCAAAGCCAAAATTCCAGCAGAGCAGAGTTTCTTCATTACTTTTCTTGTATTATAGCCCTTTTTGAGAACTAATAGGATTAAAGTACTCTATTGAGAGCTAAAGGTACTCTAACTTGAGCAAAGATGAGAGAGTAGAATTGGGCAATACTCACTCCATATTTAGCCATCTCAGAGACGTTTGAGTCAATCTGAGGCATTTATATGATATTTAGCATAGCATACTTAAGTTGTTGTTTATCAAAGGTATGAACTTCTAAAACTAAAGAAGATTGAGTAATGCTAAGATCCAAGAAACTAAAATAGCTTCCATTGGCTGTACAGCTTAATTCAAAAACTTTGATGAATAAATTTATCCACTGAAAGTCTTTGAATCTTATACATAAAATCTTTAAAGTTTGGAGCATCTGGGTCATCTATGAATTTCCTAGCCTAATTAAGTTCATGAAGAATAATTGGACGAGTCTCATAAGAGATCAATCGTCTCAAATTCATAAGTAAAAAGGTAGAAGTTTGCTAAGAAAACAGCACAGTTAGTTCCCATTGGAATACCAATTGGACGAGTCTCATAAGAGATCAATCGTCTCAAATTCATAAGTAAAATTGTACACTTAATTCAAAAACTTTGATGAATAAATTTATCCACTAAAAGTCTTTGAATCTTATACATAAAATCTTTAAAGTTTGGAGAATCTGGGTCATCTATGAATTTCCTAGCCTAATTAAGTTCATGAAGAAGAGATCAATCGTCTCAAATTCATAAGTAAAAAGGTAGAAGTTTGCTAAGAAAACAGCACAGTTAGTTCCCATTGGAATACCAATTGGACGAGTCTCATAAGAGATCAATCATCTCAAATTCATAAAGTAAAAAGGTAGAAGTTTGCTAAGAAAACAGCACACTTAGTTCCCATTGGAATACCAATGCTTTGTTTGGAATTAAAAGTCTCCTAGAGTTAGGAAAAATTTATCTAGAAGAAAGTTTAACCAACAAAGGACATCTTTAACATCTACAACTTTGTGTTCCTTTTTTAAATCAAGGTCTTGCTTTTTAGATTTCATGCAACAAACCACATCCAAGCCTGATTTTCCAACTGTTAGAACTTTGCATCTATCCCTTTTATATCTCTGATTGAAAACTTGTGAAACAAGCTTTCCTAGCTAGAAGACTTACAAAAGGTTTTGATGTTTTAAAATCAATCCTTTTGAGGTATAGAACAACTAGCATATGTCATGTTGTAGAGTTAACTTCTTCTAGCAAGATTGCAAATAAACTTTTCACAAGTGAAGACAAAATTATTTGAGCATTTGTCTAAATAAGAAATCACGAACTTTTTGCTAGAATTTACGCAATGATATCTCATTCTCTAGGAGAAGTAAATATAGTGATCAAAAGCTCTTTTCTTAAAAGGAAAAGCTTTTAACTTGAGACTTTAGAAACTTCTCTAACCATACTTACAACTAAATGCAATGTTTGAAGATCTTGACAAGAGAAGTTTCTGAAGTATATAGAGGTTTAAAAAGAAACCTTTATATTATATCTTTTAAAACCCTGAATCGAAAATTTAAGTCAATCCAAGAACTGTAATCGTCTCTTATAGTAAACTCTCCGCTTTGAGGAGTAAGAAGAATCACAAGACACATGATGCACCAGTCCAAAAGTAGATCGCTAATAGTGGAATCACAAGAAACACGATGCATGATTACGAAGATAAGGAGAAACGTTCATAGTCTTTGGATAAGGTCTCCAAACCATAGGATTCTTTTAAGTAGTCCTTTCACTCTCGTGATGAGCCGACTTCCCTTCTAAATTAAAACCTCTTGGAAAGAAGATATGTAAAGTTCTCATCCAAAATATTCACAAGAGCTAGAAGCCTTGAAAAAATCTTTCGAGTTAGTGAATTCTCCTCCTATATGCTCACTAGAAAGACAACGAAAAGATTCAAAACCATGTTTTGCCATTGCTGCGTATAAGAGTAAGGGTTTCAAATCTCCAATCAAAGATCCCTTTTTATGCACTTTCCTACCTTCCCTACCATGCTCTTGAAAACAAATGAGAGCAATATGATCTAACCTACATAAAGCATTCTAGTATGAATATTGTAGATGACACAGATTATTTGGCTGGAGGATGTTACTCCTAAGGCACTTAATTAACAATGGGTGCAAGAGTTAAAAGAACATAGAGTTGAAATTGTAGAAGTCATGTTTAAAGTTTAGTAGTTAGAAGGGTATTTAAGCCTAGGACCGCTTGAGGGCAAATGATCCAAGGTCAAGAAAAGCAATGTTGACCACATCCCCCTCCTTTTAGCAAGGCTCCCTACAAGAGGTTGCTTGACACAATTGAGAGATCATCGACATAGCGTGCATTCAAGTGCCGCGACTTCTTGTTACAATCCCTACTTACTTCCCGGAAGCCCTTAGTCCAAGAAGATGCAAAGAAGAACAAGGAGAGAAAAGAAAAAGAAAAAAGAAGAAAAGTAAACAAGGAAAGCTTAGCAACCCAAGAAAAATAACACACGTCAACATAAGAAACTCAACTCAACCAGACTAGAGAATGCATCAAAAAGGAAGTGAAGTATGAGGAGGAGGTAAACAAGGAAAGCTTAGCATCCCAAGAAAAATAACACACGTCAAAATAAGAAACTCGGCCAGATTAGAGAAACCATTAACATCTAAACAAGAAAATAGGGTAAGAGCACACAAAAAGGCGAAAATCATATTAGAACAAGTTAAAACCAAACACACAAAGGAAAAAAGAGACTCGACAAGCATCCTCACTCAACACATGTAAGGACTCACGCACATATTTGATAAGGTAGCTATTCGGACATACACAGCCTCAAAAGATAAATCAATGAAGCACAACAGTTGGCCACTGTAACCGGCCTTAGAACACTAAGGGTACTGTATCTGTCTCTACTATCTCACAAAGATGAAAATACAGCCAACTTAATTGATTGCCTTTGTTCACAAACCAAACTCAAAGCATTGAACTTCATTGCACAACATCATGGAACCATTCAAGACAAGGGAGGCTAGAATGCCCCTACTCAGAAACATAGAGAGTGACACCTGTTGGCCCCAACACTTAGCGCCCCTTGCGGTATTTATTTAAACTGGTTAGCTCAAAGATACAAAGGGACTCCCTTCAAGAGCTCACCCGCAGGTGCAACCCAGTATAACGCCAACCCGTGGCTGTGCTAGTGACCAACTCCCAGTGCTATTACCTTGGTTCCTTTCAGCAAACATGCATAATCACAAGTAGACCAGTCTGACAGCATGCCAAGCAATGCATTACCCGTTTCCAAGCCATTACTGAGCCCAAGGCCAACCACTGCACCCCCAAGAAGAGAGTATCACAACCAATGCCCCAATCCTCTCCTGGGCCAACAACAGGGCATCCAACCTAGTAGGAACTCAATAGGAATAGCTGTAGCAGAAAGTGTTAGAAGAATTCAGCCAACAGAAAGAGCTTGTTTCAGCCCGAAACAGCTCTAGAAGTAGGATGAGAAGCGGACAGCAAAGTCTGGTAGGAGAGAGCTGCCTAGGAGTGTCTTCCAACACCAGAAAAGATTAGAGAGAAGTGCGTCCAGCAAACTGTAGCAGATCAGCCAAGAATTCGTCCACCAGAACACTGTTTTCAGCCCACAAACAGCTCCGTTTTCAATGCACCTTGCACCAAGCAGGAGCAAGAAGAGAGGCGCCCATGAATATGGCTTCAGATTCAGAAAAAGAGAACTTTTGTCACGAAGAAAGTCAAAAACAGCTTCAAAAGTGGCCCAGAATGAAGGCGTCCAGGTCCCGGAAGCATGCCAACAAGAGAGAGCACCAAGGGGAGGAAAACTGTCGTGAAGAAAGCATGAAATTCCAGTTCAACAAAAAGAGGGAGAGCTGCAGAAATCCGCCATGAAGAGAATGAGGCTGCCCTCGTAGGGGTGAAGTCTCAAACTTGAGTGGGACAATGATCCTGAAGCGGCCATAATTGAAGATTACGATGCAGACTTTGATTAGGAAACTTTGAGCTTTGAAGACTCCAGAACAAATTTGCTCCTCATAGATGTTGCAACGCCCAGAGGGCATCTTAAGTATCTAATTATCTGTCCCTTTGGTATCCATTTGAACTGAAAATGACATGTCCATTCTGGACTATCCTCCCATGCAAGCCAAATTGCCTCAGTTTTATCATCATTCACCTTTGAATCTGACAACACTACAAATTCATTGAATATTTCTAAAAAATTCCTCTATACCTTCGAGGATATTAGTATTATCGTCCGCAAAGAATTGTGAACAAAAGGATGAGCCATTAGGTAATCTCAAACCTTTTATAAAGCCTCTGTTCATTTGATAGTCAATTTGCCTCAGGAGTGGTTTCGTGACAATAGCAAACAATAGAGGTGCCAACGGGCAGCCTTGTTGTATTGATCTATGCAATGCAAACCTGTGGTAGTGATAGCTATTCACTGACACCCTTGCCTATGCATTGAAAAACATCATTTTTGTCAACCTACAGAATCCAGTGCCAAACCCCATTGCGTCCATTGTGGTAAGTATAAATTCCCAACTAATTATGTCTAGATTTTAGACAAGTGGCATGTTGCCAATTTGAATGGGGCTTGAAGCTCTTGTAAAAGAAGAATTCTTTTCATGTTTTAGAGAGAGATCTACGAGACAGCTTTATGCTGAACATCTGTAACAGTTTTTCTGCTATGAATAAAGACCTTCGGGGGGGTCCAGCCCGACAATTTGTCCTGGGCCCTAGTGTATGTTGAGTGAGAGGGAGTGAGGGAGAGCTTTGCAGAATGTAATTCCGTCGTTGACGTGAAACGATTGCTGTTTTTCCACTCCCAGTTTGGTTTTAATCAAAGCTGGATTATGCACATTCTCAGCAAAGCTCTAAGTGAGCTGAGTCAAAACTTGCAACACAGAAGCCATCTGTGTTTGCATTACTGCCATAGCATTTGCCTGCACACTTGGGTCAACAAACAATGCAACTGTACCCACACGATTTTGCATTTGTGGAGCTGACTGCCCCAATGCATCAACATGAACATTCTGCCCTTCATAGGCTGCATTCTGCACTCTTATTCCAGGGTGTGCTCCCCTTATCTGTGGCTCTGGGTCAGACTTTGAGTCTGCATCATAACCAAGCCTGATATTATCCATATCCAAAAGCAATGGATGGCTGTACCAAAATCAGCAAAGGCTTTCTCTATCCAAGCTGCCCAGGGACTACTCTAGATGATTTGATGAGGGTCCCAGCAACGCAAACAACTGTAACCGGCCTTAGAACACTAAGGGCAGTGTATCTATCTCTACTATCTCACAAAGATGAAAATACAGCCAACTTAATTGATTGCCTTTGTTCACAAACCAAACTCAAAGCATTGAACTTCATTGCACAGCATCATGGAACCATTCAAGACAAGGGAGGCTAGAATGCCCCTACTCAGAAACATAGAGAGTGACACCTGTTGGCCCCAACACTTGGCGCCCCTTGCGGTATTTATTTAAACTGGTTAGCTCAAAGATACAAAGGGACTCCCTTCAAGAGCTTACCCACAGGTGCAACCCAGTACAACGCCAACCCGTGGCTGTGCTAGTGACCAACTCCCAGTGGATTTCAGCAGACATGAATAATCACAAGTAGACCAGTCTGACAGCATGCCAAGCAATGCATTACCCATTTCCAAGCCATTATCGAGCCCAAGGCCAACCACTGCACCCCCAAGAAGAGAGTATCACAACCAGTGCCCCAATCCTCTCCCGGGCCAACGGCAGGGCATCCAACCTAGTAGGAACTTAGTAGGAATGGCTGTAGCAAAGAGTGTAGAAGGAAGATGAGACTTCAGCCAACAGAAAGAGCCTGTTTCAGCCCGGAACAGCTCCAAAAGTAAGATGAGAAGCAGACAGCAAACTCTGGTAAGAGAGAGCTGCCTAGGAGTGTCTTCCAACACCAGAAAAGATCAGAAAGAAGTGCGTCCAGCAAGCTGTAGCAGATCAGCCAAGAATTCGTCCACCAGAACAGTGTTTTCAGCCCACAAACAGCTCCGTTTTCAGTGCACCTTGCACCAGGCAGGAGCAAGAAGAGAGGCGCCCATGAATATGGCTTCACATTCAGAAAAAGAGAACTTTTGTCGTGAAGAAAGTCGAAAACAGCTTCAAAAGTGGCCCAGAATGAAGGCGTCCAGGTCCTAGAAGCATGCCAGCAAGAGAGAGCACCAAGGGGAGGAAAACTGTCGCGAAGAAAGCATGAAATTCCAGTTCAGCGAGGAGAGGGAGAGCTGCAGAAATCCGCCATAAAGAGAATGAGGCTGCCCTTGTAGGGGTGAAGTCTCAAAACAGAAAGGAACGCCAAGGAAGGGATTCAGGGGCTTCCAAAGGTGACTCAAGGCAAGCAGATAGGCCACCAGCAGACACCTAAGCAAAATGGGGCGTGGGATTTTTAATGCCCCTAGGGGGGGGTCAAATGGCATACCATGACCCTACTGCAAAGGAACCAATGACCCTATTTTGAAGGATCTCTAGGGGGTCAGTTTTTAAAGGATGACCCCCTAAACCAAACCAATGACCTTAGAAAATGAAACCACTCTAATAGCACTAGGAGTTGCACTTGTTGCACATAAAATCATAGGTACCTTTTGGGCATTAACTAAGGCGCCTAGCCTGGTAGCCTAGGCCAAATTCAGTGACAATTAGTTTAGACACTTCACCATCACCACCACGTCCCCATGACAGCCACCACTTGGAAAAAAGTTCTGATAGAACCTACATGTCCGTTAAGGTCACCGAAAAATATACCATCATAAGACAAGAATATATCCAATCTTACAAATTGCATTTTTTATGAAGGGACACACCCCATCATGGACAAAAGGACACACCTATTCATGTAGGGACACCCCTTTTAAAAACACGGACACACCCCTTCATGAAAAGGTGCACCTATTCCAAGGGTCACACCCCTTCGAATAGGCACACCTTTTAGGCACCAAGCACCTGTAAAAGGGTACCTAGAGGGGTTAAAATGGAAAACCCAGCCCCAAACCTTAGGTTTACCCTAGCTACCCTAGGGTTAAATAAACCCACCATTTAATTTTTGGGCAACCACCCAACCTAGGCAGCCACCAACGAAAAAGGGACGCACCCTTTGGCGTTCATACAGATTTACATGCAGGCTCGCCTCCATCGTACGCATTTGCACGCAGGATCTGCCCTCAGCCCTCGCCATTTCGCTGCCAGCCCACGCAGGATCTGCCCTCAGCCCTCACCATTTCGCTGCCAGCCTTTGCCTCGCCATCTCGCTGCCAGCCCGCGCCATCTTGCTGCCAGCCTTCACGCGCCATCTCGATGCCAGCCGCGCCATTTTCACTGCCAGCCCCTCACCTATTTCGCTGCCAGCCACCTTGCGATTTGCAGCCCCACTGGTTTTGCAGCCCTGTTCCTTTCCAGCCTGCAACCAGATTTTCGCCATTGACAGCCCGCAACCAGATTTTCGCCATTGACAGCCCGCCTCCCCTTTTCTATTTCGCCAGTCTCCCATGACAGCAGCAGCCTGGTGCGCCAGCCCCTATTGCGATCCAGAATCGGGTACCTGGAGCCTGTTGCGCCATTGATAGCCTGCTCTCCTTGGTTCGCTACATTTTCCTGCCAGATCAGCAGCAGTTTCAGCCTCCTATCGCGATAAAGACAGCCTATTAAAAGCCCAGATCTGCTCCTCGCCACCCATTGCAAAATGGACCTCCGGACAGAAATCTGCAGGCCTCTTCTACGCAACAATTTGGCAGATTAAATCATTGCCAAGTGGAGTCTTTCCATTCTGCTTTTAAGGATTCTCTTGTCATTATCAAATTACAGCAAATGAAAGACGCTCCCTTAAAGCATGGAAACCCCTGGTAATTCACCCGGCCTTTCAAGGACACCTCAGGCATCATCTACCACACAATATCGTGTTCAGATTGCACAACCAGCCCATTTCGGAGCTTTTGCATCGTGGGTCTTCTGTGTCACGTGCCCTCCCAGTGATTTGGATCACATCCTATATCTTCTGCGTGAGGCACCTCAGTTACATTACTTCCTCAGCACAGTCAAGGTTGTGTTCCACGAGACACGAACATACCCAGAACCCGATATTCCTCAAGAGTTTGTTGTCCATCTTTGGAGAGAATTTTACCCCTCACCTTCAGCATCTCCAGGGTACTCTCCACCTCCTTCAGCTCCCAGATATCCTCCTATACAGGTTGTACCTTCTCCAAGACAGTATTTACACTCCGAAGGCACTCCTTCTCCTGGATATCCTCCACTTCCGACAGCAGCTCCTTATCCCTTCTCAGATCCGTGGACTCTGCAACCTACTCCTGTCCTCTCACGAGCAGTAACACCACTTTCGGCATCACCAGTGTTACCTCAGACAGGACCTCCTTTACCAGACTTCCACGGGTGGTTCCATCCTCCCTCGCCTGCCCCCTGCAACAAGAGCAACCTCAGGGAGCAGCCCGAATCTTCTTCCAGGAATGGTACAAACTAGAGCGCAAGTTCGCGCTTTTCTCACAGGGATCTCCGATATGTCGCAACGCTCGCGTGTAGCCTCTCTAGAGATCAAAGACTCAAGTCCAAAAAAGACCCCTGAAGTCAACGTACAAGGCGAAACACTACTGCAACTTCAAATTTCCCAGCTTCAGGACAGCATCTCCGACTTGGTCCAGAAAGTCCAACGACTTCAAGATTCTCGCAGTACCACACATACAGAGGATGACGTGACGCAACCAGACGACTATGCGGATTCATTCCCACCAGAGGTAGAAAACATTGAACTACGTGCCCTCTACCATTTACTTCAAGCTTCCAAAACTAAAAGACTTGACATCAAACTTCCGGAAGCCTACACTGGTCAACGCAATCGCCGAACAGTTGACCAATGGCTCACAAAAATGCGCATGTATTTTGATACTGTTGACCTCACTGAAGGCAAAAAGATCGCCTTAGCAGCCTCCCTCCTCAAGGATACAGCTTTTCTATGGTGGCAAAGACGCTGAAAGGACGGCAAAAGTGTGTTAACATGGGAACGTTTTGAACACATGCTCCTCTCAGTTCACCACATTGGTGCTGGAGATTGATGATTTAACTGAGGATGATCACCTTCATGCTTTCATCTCAAGCCTAAATCCCTCGTTACGCATTGATGTCCTTAAAGCAAACATCACCACCAGAGCTGGCACTATTGCTTATGCAGAGCGCATTACAGATTTCCAAAACACAGGGAAGCAGAGTGCTAATCGCACACAGAACTCTACTATGGCCAAAGGTGCTCGCCCTCAAGATAACACCAGGTTTCAAAAAAACTCCGGTAATCAAGGTCAGCGACAGTCTCAAGATCCCCAGAAGACTCAGAAATCATATGCTGGATTCCAACAGAAGCACTCCTCCAAGGATCGCGCCTCTTCTTCTTCACAAAGTCATTACCGACATCCCCAACATAAAGGTGCGGCCACTGACAAGAAGAACAACTCCAGCACAAAAGGACTTTGTACCATCTGTACAGGCGACCATAGATGGTTCGATTGTCCCAAGCGACCGAAAAATTCCAATATGGAACCTAGCACTTCCCAAAGAGAAGATGCTACCCCAGCACAAGACAAGAAAGGCAAAGCTATTCGAATGGTGAATACCATCCACCTGAACCTTGCTAGCAACCCCGAACCTTCCCTGGCCACTCAAGTACTTTGTGTTCAACGATTGATTCGTGGAACAACGGTCACTATCCTCATCGACAATGGCTGCTCTCATAACTTCCTAGCTAGTTCGATGGTCGACAAACTTCGGTTGACCACCAGTCCTAGTCTCATGGACTATCAGATTGAACTCGCAAATGGAACTACTTTCTTGTGCAACACCAGGATCAAAAACTCGTCTTTTCGCATCCAACATTATACGGACAAGTTGAACTTCGACATCATGCCTCTTTCTCGATACGATGTCATACTTTAGTGACTCTACGACTATGATCCATCAATCAGTTTTCGCAGCCATACTATCAAGTTTGTCCACCAGGGAAAACTTATTGAGCTAACTGGTTCTAGGGACTCTCCTTCAACCCCAGTTGCCTCTGCCCTACAAGTAAAGTGGGTTCATAAACGTCAAGTAAAGACTTCACTTCTGTTTTTTACGGCAATAGAGGAGACACCAACAAAGGATCCTCCTGAATACCTCAACCAATCTTTTTACCAGCCTTACCTGGATATTTTTCCACAGGAATTGCCAAAGCAGTTACCACCTCGACGACCAGTGGATCACCCAATCGAACTTATTCTTGGCAGTAACCCACCGTCGACACCTCCTTATCGGGTTTCTTACACTCAAAATGAAGAAATCCAAAGACAGGTCACCGAACTACTCAACAAAGGTCACATTCGGCCCAGTCGCAGCCCTTTCGAATCTCCTGTACTACTTGTGGAAAAAAAGAATAAGTCAATGCGCCTCTGCATCGACTACCGAGCCCTCAACAAGCTCACTATAAAAAACAAGTATCCATTGCCTCGCATCGATGACCTCTTCGATCAACTTCTACATGCAACACAATTCTCAAAGATTGATCTTCGTTCAGGTTATCATCAAATATGCATACGAGAAGGCGATGAGTACAAGACAGCTTTTCGAACAAAGTATGGACACTATGAATGTTTGGTCATGCCCTTTGGGTTAAACAATGCCCCGGCCACATTCATGACACTAATGAACGACATTTTCAGGCCTTTCCTCGATAAGTTCATCCTCGTTTACCTCGATGACATCCTCGTTTTCAGCAGATCCCTACATGAGCACAAACAACATCTTCACCAAGTTTTTGAAGTTCTCCGCGCAAATTCTCTCTACATCAACATTGAGAAGAGTGAGTTCTTCAAGACCCAACTCGAATATTTGGGACATGTTATTTCCGCTCAAGGCATCTCTGTGGATCCCAAGAAGGTCGAGGTAATCCGAAACTGGCCTACTCCTAAGAATGTTCATGATGTCTGCTCTTTTCTTGGATTGGCAAACTTCTACCATACAAAGGTCTATCAATTTTCCGAAATCGCAGCTCCTATGCCCGAATTATTGAAAAGCACAGCAGTTTTTCAGTGGTTTCTCGAAACAGAGTATAGTTTCCAACAACTCAAGCAAGCACTCACTACCACACCAGTTATGGCTATTGCTGACCCAAACCTTCCATTTGAGGTCATGACCGACGCTTCCGACATCACTACAGGAGCAGTCTTGATGCAAGAAGGCAGAGTTATTGCTTTTGACAGCCATAAACATTCTAATATCCAAACCCGATACCCGGTTTATGATAAGGAGTTTCTTGCTGTTGTACATGCTTATCGCTCTTGGAAACATTATCTCATGGGAGCCGACTCTGTGGTCAAGACAGACCATCACTCTCTAAAGTATATCTTTACTCAGCCAGTCATGAACGCTCGAGATCTGGACGACTCCGACGCTACTTGGCAATCTGATGAAGACTTACAGCAGTACCCTGACATTTTACAACAGTATTTTCAGAATTTATAGTGATATTTTCTACATCAGTTCATTATCTCCACCAGGGTCTTATTTTGAGTGGGAGGGGATGTCACGATCTGTGACGTATTCCTTTCTCTATTTCTAGACTTATGGATGGTTTGATGAATGGACACTTGTGGAAGGGTATGCCCTTTCGACGGGACACTCCCTATGGGGCACAACCCTTGCCCTTTCGACGGGACACTTCCTATGAGGCACAACCCTTCACAAGAGACATCCTATTGAAGAGACATTCCTATTGTAATGTACCCTCTCATCAAGGGTCACACCCTTCACAAGGGGTACACACCTCTTCATGCACACACACTTTGGAGTACACACCTTTTCATGTGTGACTCTTCACTCTCTATATAAGAGAGGCCCAATTGTATGGATGACACACAACGGATACCCTAAACACATTCAAGCAATACAATTATTCCTTGTTCTCTGCTATTTCAGTCTCCTTTTTGTTCCTTAGCACATTTCTAAATATAGTAAATCTAGGATTTCTTACACAAAAGAACCTTCTTTTGGCCATTGTTGTCGAATTATTTGGCATTGCCAAGTAAATAAAGCTGTGCGCTTGAGATGTGGCGGTTTGTTGCATGTTTTAGTTACACTTGAGAAGAAATGGCACAGTATTTGTATGGATTTTTTTTTTCAATAAAATTTGTATGGATTTTGTGGTAGGCTTACCACGGACCTCTGGTAGGTATGATGCAATTCAGGTGATCGTGGATGGACTCACCAAGTTCCATACTAACTCCAACACCAAGCTGTAATGAAGGTATAAAACAAGCCAAGTTAGTAGGTTTAGCCTACGGGTCATCCTGAGCTGAAAGGAAGGATTGGAAGGAGGACTATATATGCCTCACCCGCACTAATTTGTCATCATCAAATGAATTGCTCCTAATCTACGAACTCCCTGTTCCCCCTTTCAGCCTCAACATCTCTCTCTCTCTCTCCCCTTCTCCTCTTCTTCCCTCAGCATTGTCCCTAGATTTAGGTACTTCACCTCCATAGACGTAAATGCATAGTTAACCTAGCCAGGGCACATGTTTTTTCCATCACTGGCAGCACTTCATTTTTTTCTGGGCGTTTTTTCTTGTAACACGACAAGTAGAGGGCCTGCTACGCCCGGGATGACAGTGACTCATTTCACACACTCTTTAAAAGTCTGCGCAGCCAAAATTCGTTGCAAGCATTCCCACTACTTTCCCAATTTCACATTTGGTGCCTACGTACTACATGTAAAGCGGAGAGACCAGACGGACCTGTGCAGATGCTACAGTCCTTGCATATCTTTCAGCATGCGTTTCACCTTGTTCCTCCTCTTCTCCATCGCTGTTCAACATTATCTTCAATTTGCCCTCCTCCAGATGTTTTAAAGATCGTGCGTGTTTCTGTAGTCGTGGAACAATAAAACGATATTTAATCATGACTGTCCTTGCGGTAACCCAAAAAAAAAATCACGGCATGTTAAAAGACCGCTAACGTGTCGCTTGGTGGGAAACCGCGCCCTCACGGTACGTCCACACATCACTACAACTTAGCAGTGTACCTTGGAAGAGAGATGCGCTCGCATGGTGTCGGCTGATAGGCAAAGTGTCTTAGGGCACAACCTACACTTTAAAACATTCTTGCACATTATGACACATTCTTCGGCGAAATCCTCAGCACTCTCCCTAATCGTTTCTGTGACAGCTTCTGCCCATTGATTTAACAGCTTGTCTCGAGAACGTGAAGAACTCTCGACAAGCCGTTGAACACCTTCGTCCTCCTCTTCAACATGCCGCCCCCTTCTACCTGCAAAACCTTTGTCTATCTCCTTTAAAGCATCGGGCCACGTGAAATCACCTAAACCTCTCAAAGCTAAAGTAAATCTTCAGTTCTCACCTGCAGAAACACCACGGTTGTCCTCTGCAACTTCCTCCTCCGCCGAGCTCTCATGATTGTGGTCATCAGGGGCTGGTTGCAGAACAGAAACAGAAATGAATCTAGCGAGGCAAGGAAAGGGAACCCAAAATTGAAAAGGTGAACTTCGGATGAACCTGGAGAGGACGCCTCATCGAATGAATGGGCTTGTACAGAATCAAGATCGGATAGAGCTCCTTGGGAGCTAGAGGAAGAGGATGAAGAAGCAGCCTCAGTCTTATGAGAAGGATGCTCAAGAGCATAGAACTGTCTCTTGAACATCTGGATGGATCGCCCACATACAACTCCCTCACCCCTACATGTATCCTCCTCATATTGTTGTATAAATAAACAATCGGACTTCTAGAAGAATGTCATAGGCATAGGGGAGTTCACACACTAAAGCAATAAATACATCTCCACCGTGCGTGGGCAATCTTGCCCGCCCATCAGCGTTGGCATACCCATGGCCTGGCTAGTGTGTAAACGACCTAAACATGCATGAAAAATTGGACTTGTCATCATTTGTCATTGTAGAGGATTCATCAGGGAAAGCAATAGAGTATGGGTAGCCAGCATCAATTGCCCATGGTTAGACAAATGGAGGGCTTAAGAGTCACATCAGCTACAAGCGTAAAATTTTGGTGTAAATGCACTCACTACCCACCATTATTGTTAATTGTTTTTTTTGGTTTGTTTGGACTGTCAAGGGCGAGCACTCCTGCAATCTATAGCGACCATAAGTGGGATCTAGGGAGTGGGAAGAAAGGGTTACATCTAGTAACCCTGAAAGTGGTGGGATCATGTGAGCGTGCACATGGGCCACAGTGTTGCAGGCATAGGGTAGCACTCGAAGTGGGGACATATCCTACTATGGACATGTCCTTATATTGATGTGGTGAAAACTAATTTCGACACCAGCATTGGAGGCTAGGTTAGTGGGGTGAACTAGGGGCCTACATGCAGGACAACCTGGTTTCTAATCCTAGAATGGGGACGTGTTTTGAACTACAACTTGACATTTGGCAACAACAAGAGTATCGTAAAAGAAAGAACCATGTATTCATAGTTTGTGAAATCCATCACAAAGAGGCTTCATAGTCTGGTTATCTTCTTTACAAGCTCAATAACATCTAGTATAATGCTTTTGAATCCTCAGGTAAACACCCCTCCATTTGATAGGCTTGGACTATCGACCATCTCCTAGGGTCCATTATAGGGATGGCTACACCAATATGAGCAATCCTTCTCCTATACCTTCGCAGATGGCATACCATATAAAATCCTCGGTCCTCTAGAAGGTCTTTACATGACTAGCCTAGTTCATGAAAGGAATAGGAGGTAGTCCTCATGTGAACAGACAATTCATGGCAGACAATAGTAGTTCATGAAAGTTAGAGAGGGATCTTGATGCTGCTATCTCAATGATTGTGATAAAGTGTCTAGAAGTAGTGTGATTAGTCTGTTCACATGAGCTGCACATGGAGGACTACGTGGACTACTTTGCGTGGCTTTGGCTAGTTAGTAGGACATCGTGGTGTATCAACCTTGCTCTTGTTCTCTCTAGAAGGTGGTTTGAGGGTCGACTCCCACAAGCTCAGGGAGATGGTGTGTCTCTTGGCTTCTATGCAAGGTCAAGGGGCCGGAGAGCGTGCTGGAGGTTGTGATCTTGTAAGGCAGCATGCTCCTGGCGGTGCTGGTAACTATAACCTTGTAGAGTTCGATTGAGTGTCGTAGCTACAGTTGTGTCTTGTGCCTTTGTGGCACAGTCTTTGTGACTTATTTGAAATGTAGTAATGAGCAATAAGCCCCGTAGGGATGAGCTCTTTGCAAGTGAATAATTAAGTCGTCTTTCAGTGGAAGTTATTGAGTCATTTGATAACTCTGTCTCTCTGCAGTTTGGTGTGATAATCATTTGGTTAGTTTAGTTGCATGCATCATTTTGTATAAGGCAAAAGATAACAATGGTATTAGAGCTTGGACTTCAACTTCTTTTGTGATAACTGTTGCTATGGTGCATGCATGCCTCGAAACACGATACAGCAGTGGACAAGCATTCTAGTTGTGAAGAAACACACAAGCAAATGAGGTCATAGGGCAAGGTCTTCTCTCGACGTGCTAGTAGAAGCATGCTTTCGAGTGCTGTGATGATGGACACCTCAAAGAAAGATAAGAATAGTGCAATTTTCATGACCTTCAATTCACGTCATGGCAGTTGGGTACACGCCTGCTCCTCATGCAGAAAGGCTTATGGAATGTAGTTGCTGGCGCAGAGAAGAAACCCAAGGAGAGGTCACACAATGCTAACAAGATTCCAATCTAGCAGCAAAAATATGAGAAAGCATTAGGGTATCTAGGAAGAGCTTTACGGCCATAATATTTTCATCATTTGCATATCAAAGCTAGTGCATCTATGAATTAGCAAACTTTAGAGACTCTATTTGGAGTGCACATGAAACACTCCAAGTCTAACTTGAAGCAAGATCTATTCGACGTAAAGATGGACGAATCTAAAACCTTGGGAGTGTTTCTTGACCGCATGCAGGCGCTCCTTCGACAGTTGGGTGATCTTAGATCTCGAGTTGAAGATGAAGACAAGAAGACCATTCTATTGAGAAGCTTACCTCCTGACCAATTTGGTGAAATCATGCATATACTACGTCTCAACAATGACATGGATTTTTTAAAGATTGTGTAAGCATGCTACTTAGTGAAGAAAAGCGCAATCCTTTCACATGGCTAGATGGGAAAGCATATGTTGCTAGTGATCAAAAGAAAAAGCAAGGTCAAGATACACGTAAGTAGATGGGAAAGCATATGTTGCTAGTGATCAAAAGAAAAAACAAGGTCAAGATACACGTAAGTGCAACTATTGTGGCAAAGAAGGGCACATTGAAAGATTTTGTTACACCAAGCAGCGAGACAAGATTTGAAGACAAGACAAAGGCAAAGAGAAAGCACTAGTGACAGACGGTAAAGAAGAAACAAACATGATGGTTCATGAAGATTATGGGTGGGCAGTATTGATTACTAAGTTTTGAGCTCTTTGTGAGCAATCGTTGATCGATGAGTTTTTCATGGAAAATGATACCTGTGTGTGCTCTTTGTGAGTATAGGTTTAGTGATACCTGTGTGTTCTCTTTGTGAGTATAGGTTTAGTGCTCTTTGTGAGCATGAAGTTTTTCATTTGATCTTCTAATCTCCCATTTCGGCTATGGGAGGGTTTGTTAGCTAGTCATCCTCATGGGTAATTAAGATTAGAGAGGGGTCTTGATGCTGCTATCTCATTGGTTGTGATGAAGTGTCTAGAAGTAGTGTGATTGGTCTGTTCATGTGAGTTGTGCATAGAGGACTCCGTGGACTACTTTGCATGGCTTTGGCTAGTTAAAAGGATGTCATGGTGTATCGACCTTGCTCTTGCTCTCTCCAGAAGGCAGTTTGAGGGTTGACTCTCGCAAGCTCAGGGAGATGGTGTGTCTCTTGGCTTCTATGCAAGGTCGAGGGGCCAAATAGTGTGCTGGAGGTTGATCTTGTAAGGTGGCAAGCTTTTGGCTGTGCTGGTAACTATAACCTTGTAGAGGTCGATTGAGTGCCGTTGCTATAGTTGTGTCTTGTGCGTTTGTGGCAGAGTCTTTGTGACTTATTTGAAGTAATATAATGAGCAACAAGCTCCATAGGGATGAGCTTTGTGTCAATGAATAACTAAGTCGCCTTTCAGTGGAAGTTATTGAATCATTTGATAACTCAGCGTCTCTCTACAGTTTGATGTGATAATCATTTGGTTAATTTAGTTGCATGCATTATTTTGTATAAGGCAAAAGCCAACACACACCCACCCACCCACTCACCCACCCACACACACACACACACACATGCATACTATTCTCATTTTCTCTTTTATCCTTGCAAATTACCTTTCTTTCCTTTATAAACCCTTTGACAACCTTTTTAAACTACCTCTCCCTCCCTCAATAATTCCCCCCAACTCTCTCTACCCTTCCTCCTCCTCTTTTACCTAATTTTTGTTAAAACCCTTTCCTTCTCATTTTCTCATGGTTCTTATTATCCTTCATATTTTCTAAACTTGTCTCCCCCTACCCTTGCCCCCCCGGCCCTCTGCACACTAATAATGTTTCTTTTATTTTCTCATACTTTAATTCCCCTAATAATTTCCTAATTCTTCCTATTTTTCTCATTTTTCTTTTTCTTTTTTTACTTGCTTCCTAATTTTTTCTTAATTCTCTACATTTTCTACCCTTACCCCCTCGTCTCTCTCTCTCTCTCTCTCTCTCTCTCTCTCTCTCTCTCTCTCTCTCTGCCTCCTTGCTTTCTCCCTTCTCCCCCCCCTTTTTTTCTCTGTAACCTCTTTCTATTTTATCTCAAACTTTTCCTATGTGTTCCCTAATTTTTTTAAAGAAATACCTCTTCTTAACATTTCAAGCTAGCTTCCTTTTAATTTATATTCTCCTTTTTTCTTCAATTTCACATTTCCCTAATTTACCCCCCTTTTTTTGCTTTCCTATTTTTTCCCTATTCTCCCCCTAACCTACTTCTTACATTTTTTCACTTCCCTTTATTTATTATTTATTATTTTCACTTCTCATTTGTTTCCTTTTTAAATAAACCCTTTTTCTAATCATTTTAGTACCCTTTCTAAATGTTTTTTACTTACCTGTATTTTTAAACCCAACCCACCCCCCAAACCCCCCTATCGCAATTTATGCCGCGCCGGTCTACCTCCACTACCCCTGACTCACTGCACACCTCCCCACCCCTTAGCCTTCCCACCGCTTTATTTCTAACTTCCATGACTACTCACCCTTCCCTCGTACTTAAAGCGCTCCACATCTTTCTCTTACCCACTTCCAACACACTCTGTCTGATCCTCTCTTGCTCTTTGTTCTCTGGCACTATCTCTTCGTACTTGATTACGCCTGTCCTGCGGGCCATTTACCACACAAATCGTTGCCCACTACCTATTCATCCCTCCCTTCCATCTACGCCCAGGCTATCCACTTCCGTGCCTGCTCTTCTCACTGCGCCTCGACTGTGGTGCCTCGATTGACCATCTCTGATCACTACGTCTCGACTGCAAGACACTGCGTTTCTAGTCTCGTCCACCGTGCGCCATTACACTTCACTCCATGACCCACCTCACGACGTGGACTCTCAGGTTCGAGTTTAGACTCTACCCCAACCCCCCCTCTTTAATTTACTTCTCTCACATTCTTGCCCCCTGTCCTCTATTTTCCCCTCACTTTCTCTATTGACTTTACACCCCCCCCCCTTCCCTTTTCATTTATTACCCCCTCCCATATTCACATTACTTCCCCTTCTTTATTTCTTCACCCCTTTCCAACCCCCCCCCCCTTTTTTCCTTTTCTCTATTTTTTTTTAAATTTCTTTCTTTAAAATTTCCCATTCCTTTCTTTTTTTCATTTAATTTCTTTCTTCTTTAATTTTTAATTCTTGTTTCTTCACTCTCTTTACATATTTTTATTTTTCCCTTTATGCATTCCTTCTTTTTTACTCCTAATTGTCTGTATTTCTTCTTCCTTACTACTGTAGGCTTTACTGTCTATTTAACCCTCTTTGTTTAACCTTTGTATCATCCTGTAGTCCTCTCTTTTACTAGTCCTTAATTTTTTAAGAAAAGACTTAAGATATCACCCTTCTAACCCTTATCTCCTATTTCTACCACCTAGTCGCAAGTTATCCTCTCATTATCCTACCACCATGTTATGCTTTTCACCCTCCATTATTCTTTTCCATCACCCCTTCTCCCCACTACCCTGTTACTCTATCACACTAATACTTCCACTTACTACCCACTTTCTCTTTTACTCCTTCACACTATTACTTCTATATTCTATTGTCCATTACTCTTGTTCCCTCACCTTCTAACGTCACAATACTTCACACTTCTTCAAACCCCCCCCCCCTTTTTCTACAAATGTCCAACATCTATCTCTCTATAACTATTAAACTCATTCTTAATCTCTCCTTTCTACCCAAACACGCTTGTATTTACATTAAGATCGATAAGTTTATGGAAGAGTGTTAATTTTTATTGTGACTCTGATAACAAGGGAGGGGTGTTTATGACACCTGTCTTCCCAACTAAAGTTAAAACTAGTTCTTACTATTTTGTTTGTTGGATGGTGGCAGGTAGGCAGATTCCCCTCTTCAAAAAAAATGATGCTGCCAACGACTTATCAAAGCTCAAACTCCTCACATTTCCTTTTTTCTTAAAAAAATGTTCACCCTCTAGTGATGCTACTTCATTCATAGTGCATTTTCTATTTATTTTAAAGTTTGTCAATATAACATTTCTCATTCCTACTCTAAATTGTCTTCTCTTCACTATGGAAAGGGGTGTTGTAATGTCTTCTACACACACACACACACACACACACACACACACACACACACACACATGTATATGTATATGCGTATGTGTATGTGTATGTGTGTGTATATGTATATGTATATGTTGTATTTTATATATATGTATGTATGTAGCTCCTCGTTTACTCCTCCTCCTTCTTAGCTCTTGTGCCACCTTTCTGCACTTCCTTCCCATTTCCTTGGTTACATTGCAACTATTGCAAACTAGACGATGCTCGAATGATAGTTTTATCCTTTGATTGCATGACCGAATTCTTAGCTCAAAGCTAGCTAGTCAAGCTGGGTCTATATGTCCCAAACACTACGATGTTTATAATTGAAACATGCTAGCTATTCTCTAATGCTATAGCTATTACCGTGTACATCAAGGCTATCTACCATGAATTGGCCCTAAGAAAACTCCTAGCCATGAATCTGCCATGTAGATTCTTATGCATCAATAAATCCTCTCCCCGCCTCCCCCCCACACTCATTGGCACTTTAAGATGGCCTTAAAGACTGTGCATCCCTTGTACATTCAAGCACAGAAGCTGCATCCTTTGCACCTATACAGAAGCTTCTTGAGTGTTTTTATTGCAGGCTATTAAGATGGATTGCCTGTGAAAACATCCCAGGCATAGCATTCCATTGCACCTCCGTCTTCCTTGTCTTTCACTCAAGCATTTCACCCTTTATTCTCTTGTAATCTCTCTGGATCCTTGCTCTCATAGAATGATTTCACGTGTGGTCAAGGCTTCAAAGTCTTTCTTGCTTGTGTCTTTGGCAAAAAGCTTTCTTAGAGCGTCATCTAGTGTAGAGTTTTCACTCCCTTCTATAGCTTCCTTCATATCTATGTCCATGGGCTGCTGCACCCCATAGCCATTGGTTTCCTTCACAATTTGTTCCTTCTCTTATGTGGGCTATGTTTGAATTTTTCATGTTATGCAGTAAGTATGGAGTGCTTGGCAACATTCATTGATCTCTAAAAAGTGCATAGTAGCTCACTTGGAGTATCTTTGTAAGTAGAACATGCAACAACTCCAAGGAGATTTCCACCGAGCTCCTTCTTGACAACAAAATCCAACTATCTTTTGTAGATGGCAATGTCTTCCCCTTTTAGCTCAAATTTCCAACTTTTAGTCTGCCTTGGCTCTTCCTATTTCCTTGAGGTGCTTTTGGGCTTTGATACCAAATGTCAAATGCAATGGCTTGAATCATTCACTCAAATGCAGCAAGGGTGGACATTCAATGCCGTTGCAAGCACCTTGAGCTTTGGCAATCTTGCTTGAAATTTACGTGACTAGTGCTTTTGAAAGCAACGATGTACATCCAACCTCCATCTCTTTGCAAGCACATGAGCTTCATGAATTTCATGCAATTCTAGTTTTAGTGGAGTTGTTTTGAAGGTGGAAATGAAACAGCAAAGTCGTAGCTCTAAGAGCATGTGAAGGATATCATTTAAGCTCCATAGCCTCGACTTCTTGCATTGAAGCTTGGACATTTTTTCTCCATGGCTCAGCTGGGTTCCATCCTGTTTGTCTCCTTCTTAACTTTGTGCATCGATCAGGCATCAATGCTCAATTTTTGCCTCAACATTTCCTCACTCCCTACACCTCTTTTTCAGTTCATTTCTTCCGTCCATCGCTTCATCCCTCCATCCTCGCCATCCTTGGAAATAGACCCTCCAACTTAACAGAAGCTCATGGCGTCTGCCATTAGATGGCTACAAAGAGCTCATCCTGCACAATGGTACGCCAACTACTTTTCACGATATGTGTTGCGATAAAAGAGGTCTTCTTATACCTACATTTAAATGGAGAGAGATCTCGTCCAAACACCATTTAAACCACACAGAGCATCTTGAGCAAGGAATAAGATCAATCGTCATAGCGAAGTCCTTGGTAGCATGCCGTGCTCGCTCACAGCCAACAAACAAATTTCTCCCTAAGAATCGACCACACACATGAACTATGATACTTTGCTTCCACAAAATCCGCCAGCCGACCATCAAGCGTTTTCAAGAGACCCATGCAACTTGGTGAAGGAAGCTAGGTCAAAAAATATCACCAAAGCCAATGGGTGAAGAAAAAATTTGCTACAGATGATGGACGAAGGCTAGGAAGCAAAGGAAAGGAGAAGCTACCAAGTATGGGTGTAGCGGAGGAGGAGGAGCTTAGGAACAAAGACCTTCCCGATACTTCCGGGTTCCCAACACCATGGGGTAGAGGTCATCGCACTAGGCTATGCTTGTGGTGGTCCGAACAAGCTAGACAACCACACAATCCAATGCTTCATGGCATTTTTGATTGACAAGGTCTAATACTCCCCATTGCAATGGACATAATGGCACTAGTGCCATTTCCCACAACCTAATGTTAGGTTTGAAAAAATAATTTGGATTCCAAAGTCACACCAAATAGATTCTTTGGCTTGGTTCCTAGATCATGATTTCCAATTGAATCTTTATAGGATTTGCTTGTACATTATACTAGGATCTAGACTCATGGTTTAAGTCCAAGGTCCGACGGAGTGTCGAAGAGGAGGTGGAGGAAGGATCCCTGGAGGAGGAGGAGGAAGTTTGATGGACAGTCGAAGAGGGAGTTGAGGCAGAAGGTTGAAGAGTGAGTGTCATGCACATTGGGGAAGTTTGACGAAGCGTCAAAGAGGAGGTGGAGGAAGGATTCATGGACGAGGAGGAGGAAGTTTGATGGACTGTTGAAGAGGGAGTTGAGGTGGAGGGTCAAAGAGTGAGTGTCATGCGTATCGGGGATATATATATATATATATATATATATATATATGTATATATATGTATGTATATATGTATGTATATATGTATGTATCTATATATATATATATATGTATATATATGTATGTATGTATATGTATGTATATATATGTATATGTATCTATCTATATATATATATCATATATATATGTATATCATATATATATGTATATATGTATATATGTATATATATGTATATATGTATATATGTATATATATGTATATATGTATATATATGTATATATGTATATATGTATATATGTATATATGATATACATATATACATATATATACATATATATATATGTATATATATGTATATATGTATATGTATATCATATATATATATATATATATATATATATGATATACATATATATATATATATATATATGATATACATATACATATATACATATATATACATATATATATATGTATATATATGTATATATGTATATGTATATCATATATATATATATATATATATATGATATACATATACATATATACATATATATACATATATATATATATATGTATATATATATATGATATACATATATATATGATATATATATATACATATATGTATATCATATATATATATATACATATATATATGTATATATATGTATATCATATATATATATATATATATATACATATATATATATACATACATACATATATGTATATCTATCTATCTATCTATCTATATATATATATATATATATATATATATATGTACATATATACATATATATATATACATATATACATATATATACATATATATACATATATACATATATATACATATATATGTATATATATATATACATATATGTATATCATATATATATATAGATATGATATACATATATATACATATATATATATATGTATATACATATATGTGTGTATATATATATATATATATATATATACAGAAGCCTTTGCAATGATGAGGCAATTGGGACCTCCAACGTTCTTTATCACTTTCTCATGTGCTGAATGTTTATGAGAACCATTAGTGTCGACCATGCAAACAACATACAATACATATAATTGTCAAAGTTTACAAGGGCAATCAACAGAGATTAACCAGCTAGCTCAAAAAAATCCAACAGTGTGTGCTAGATACTACGTCCACAAGCTCCAACAAATGTTATCGATAATGTTAAAGGACTCCACATTACTAGGAAATGTGAAGGATTATTTTTTCGTTACAGAATTCCAAAATTGAGGAAGCCGGCATGAACACGAAATTTTATGGGTGAAAGATAGCCCAACATACAATTCTAATAGCATGCAAGAACTACTATCTTTCATCGACAAGCACATTACATGTGATAAATAATTCTTAAATGATAGTATAAAAGAGATACAAACACATCAACATACAGCAACATGCTCCAAAAAGGGAAAGAAGATATGTCGATTTAACTATCCAAAGCCACCCATGAATGACACAATGATTCTCACCCCTCTACAAAGTTAAGACAGACCAAAATCTCAAAAAATACACCAAAAAGTAGAAGAGGAGCTAAACTTGCAAAGCAATACGACAATGTCCTTCTCTGAGTGGCTTGAGCACTTGCAATTAAACTTAGAAGCATATGTTTTGTCCTTAAAATCAAATTCATGAAACCCACATTGTTTCTTAGACGTGATCCAAAAAACATATTCACTAATGCATTTAACAAAAAAATCATATACTTATGGCAATAAAACATGGACATATAATTCATTATGGATCCATGTGTAGCAACATCCTACTACACATCCTAAAGAACAAAAATGGGCAACTCAATAACACGCATTGAAAGACACTATCAGAACATGCATGCGTGAAAGTTCTTCAACAGAAGAACGCATGCACAAAATGGGCAATGCATTCCTCCACTCTCAACAAATGAGTGCACAACTTGCTTCCTTCATTACATTATCTTTGCCTTTACATAGATCTATAAGATAATTTCAATTCATCAACACAAATGAAAAACGAAATAGAGCATTTCTACTAAAAAGAAAGGACTAGCTTTAGACCCTCCCAAATGATTCAACAAACATATCATATGATTCAATTACTGACAAATACATAAAACAAAAAGGCATGGAAGATGTGTGCTTAGCAACCTTTGCATCAGAGTACAATTACATGGATCACAACTGTAAAAAGAGGGGGGGGGGAAAGGTTTGTTAAGTTTAATAAATTCAAGGATCCTAATAGTTATTATCATGAACAATTAGTCCTATATTACCCCTTTTCAAAAATTCATAGTGAATGGAAGTTGGCAATCAGCATACTATGCAAGATTACCTACTATTATATAAGAAAATAGGAAGAAATATAACTACCAGTATAGCAGTCTGTAGATTATTCAGCTTAAATTGAAGAAAATGCAATCAATGCAATTTGATAGTAAGCATACCTCACAATACCACTGATCTTGAATATAGCATTTCTAGCATCTTCTTGTAAGCACCCTTTTATTGTAATTGGGAGGATGAACTATCATAGCAACAAAGAGGTCATGTCAACAATATAACATAATCATAATTACACTAACACATCATGATTATTGGTACACTAATCCTACAGCTTAGAATACCTGTAAGACCTTGTGCCAATCATGTGAGTTGAGCCCACTAAGTTTATTGTCCTTTGAAAATGCTCCTTTCAAGCAATACATGTACCCTGTAGGTGTTTGAAAAGAGGCAATGTCTGCCTTCACCGTTGCCTCCTCTCTCATAGAGAGGATCCATGTTGCTTTCGGGAGGATAACTTTTCCTAAAGCACGCACTTGGGGCCACAAACGAGACATCCTATTCATAGCATGCAAGTCTTCTTGCACTCCTCTCGAGTCTTTGGAACCAACTAAGCCGATGTGTGGCTAAGTATACAAACCAATAAATTTCACTAAATGAGAAGGGAGAAGAATGCTTGTATTGGTTTACCTAGAATGCTAGAGTCAACTGGTGCATCATGAGATGGTCTTGTGACATCATGAGACGAGATTGCGACATCATGAGATGGTCCTTCCACATCATGAGATGGTCTATCCACATCCTAAGATAGTTGTGCCACATTATGAGTTGTTGCTTCTACCTTGCTAGCTTCACTCACTTGAGATGTCAGTGGTTTGGTCACACCTGTGGTTGCCACACAAGAGGTAGTATCCCTAGTGTTGGCACAACATGTCGAAGAGTGCATAGGGTAATGCCTCAGCTTGATGTGTACCTCTGATAATCCTGCAAGACCATACAATTATTAGGCATGAAATTCATATTGGTAAAATAAAACCCTTCCAACAGTTACTAATTACAATAACACTAATGATCAATAGTAGTAACTAATAATCTCAAGGCGAACTGATGTTAACTGGTGCTTGGATGTTTGGATATGCAAGAAAACATGCCTTGACATAGAATTATCTCACCACTTGAAGTCCTATAATATGGTCTGAAAAATTTGAGATTAAAGCTAAAAATTGCCAAACTATGTGAAAAGGAAACCTCCCGAGAGGTCCCCATCCCAAATTTGTCCCAAGTGTGCCCAAATAGTAGCCCCCACATTCTTGAAGATATGCATGGGATCCAAGAGATGATTGATTTGTAATTGACCCCAATAAGGAAGCTTGTGAAAGATTGATAGCCTCTTCATACCATGAGGAGGTTCCTCTCCATTCGCGCTCCAAGCCTGAATCCAATCACTTGCCTTCAAATATGGTGGTGGTGGATCAAGCTGACCTCCACACGCAAGATGGTCTAGCAAAAGGTATCAAGCATGACCTTCATAAAATTTTTCCTCATATGTTTGGAGTATCGTGCAAGCAATTTCAAACCTGGTCCACAAACAAGACAAGCATGGTACCCACTTGTAATAAGTCCTGCACGCGTGCATGAATGTGTTAGTATAAGACATGCATGTGAAAGAGATTCATAAAGGCATAATCCTATATTATACATGTAAAGACACAACCACGTACATGTGCACTCTCCATATCCTGGGTAGTCATGCATGGTCTACATCAAGATACCCCTGACCAAAATATCATTGGTATGTCTAAGAGCTCTGGAAATATCAAAGACCCGCACTCCTCTCCATAAGATCCGTAACTCCTCTATCAAAGGTGCCATGTACACGTCCATATTTTTGGCCTTGTACTTCCCTGGCACAAGTAGTGCAAGCATGAGGTCTACTTTCTTTATTGTTAGCCATGGTGGGATATTGTAATTCACCAAGACTATGGGCCATGTTGACCAAGATGTCGAGCATAACTCGAAAGGATTCACGCCATCCATGGCGAGCCCAATATGTAAGTTGCGTGGCTCCCTCGCAAATTCTGGCCATTGATTGTCTATGTGCTTCCAAGCTGCACAATCTGTGGGAATCCTCAATGTGTCATCAGTGGACTGATGAGATGCATGCCATGTCATCAATTTCGCTATGGATTTGCATCGGGACATGTGCTGTATTCTTGCAATGAAGGGAAAGTGTCTCAAGACCTTTACCGGTATCTGCTCACCCTACAAGTCATCTCTATATCATCGTTCCCCACACTTCGGACGACTAGCCAAATCTCCATGCTCATGAAGAAAGAGAATACAATCATTACGGCAAGCATGGATGGTATCATAATCCATACCCACCGTTGTTAGCATCTTCTTCGTTTCATCTCTTGATGTGGGCATGGTATTTGGTGCAGGAAACATTTTCTAGAGCAACCTATCATAATTCAAACATACATAGGCTTTGAATAATGATGATCCTTAAAGCAACAAAGAAGTCATGTACTAATCCTATAGCTTAGAATACATGTAAGACATTGAGCAAGCTTAGAATCCTACAGCTTGACATTGAGCAAACATTTACAGACTCCTGCATTCTTTGAATTAGAGTGACAAAAGTCTATATTTGTTTGCTCAATGGTAGGCTATCATAAGCTTCACGTGGTAAAAAAGAGAAGGAAAGAGAGAGGAAAAGAGAGGAAAAGAGAGGAGAAAAAGGAGAAAAGAGAGGAGAAAAAAGACAAAAAAAGAGAGGAGATAAGAGAGAAAAAGAGAGAAAGTGAAAAGAGAAAAAGTGGGGATAAAATAGGAAAAAAGAGAAGGAAAGAGAGGAGAAAAGAGAGGAAAAGAGATGAAAAGAGGAGGTAAGAGAGAAAAAGAGAGGAGAAAAGAGACGAAAAGAGAGAATAAAAGAGAGAATGATAAAAGAGAGTCACAATTCAAACATACATAGGCTTCAAATAATGGCGATTCTCAAACATACATGATGATTCTCAAAACAAACAATATCCAAATAATGAGTCAAATTAATGCGGGAACCGTACCTCATTAAGGTCGAGACACTTGTATCCGACCACCCATAGTTTGCTTGCAGATTGAAGATTGAGAGACAAGCCCGTAGTTTAGATATCCTATCACCCTCGTACAACTGTGTTGATTGCAACTCTCGCATTTTGACCTCAAACTTTGACATCACGTGTACATGTGATGCAGTGCCCCTAAAAATAGAATCCATCATGTCCAACATACCCTCGTCATCATCCGGGAGATTATAGTCTTGCTTAATGTGTGAAGGTATATGCACACCTATTAAGATCCAAAAAATAGCCACCCATGAGCTTCTTTTCTCTCTTTTAATAATAAGTGCCCTGAACCGTCACTATATAGCAACGCTTTGCCTTGTTCCATCGCTATATAGTGATGCCTTTTGGATATATTTGTCGCTATATAGCGACTGACCAGTGTCGCTATATAGCGACGTGGGGCACTTAAACTCGAAACCCCGCGCGATGCTATCTTTGACATCTCTATTGCGAGAAAAGCAAAAATCTCTCCTCCCACCTTATATTCGATGACGTCGCTTTTCTCCTCTCTATTCTCCACTCCTCACCCCTACCCAGCCCCTCTCCTAACACTTGTGCTCCCTCTCCACTATTCTCCACTCCTCACTCTCTACCCAGCCCCTCTCCTAACACTTGTGCTCCCTCTCCACCCTTCTCCCTCTTTGCTTGTGCTCCCTCTCCACCCTTCTCCCTCTCTGCTTTCCTCCTCTCTATTCTCCATTCCCCACCCCTATCCAGCCCCTCTCCTAACACTTGTGCTCCCTCTCCACCCTTCTCCCTCTGTGCCATGTCTAGCGACGCTGTGGGCTTAAACCCAAAACCCCGTGCAACGCTATCTTTGACATCTCTATTGCGAGAAAAGCAAAAATCTCTCCTCCTAACCTTATATTCGATGACCTCGCTTTCCTCCTCTCTATTCTCCACTCCTCACCCCTACCCCACCCCTCTCCTAACACGTGCTCCCTCTCTACCTTTCTCCCTCTCTGCTTGTGTGAAAAGAAGTTTTTCAAGAAGGTGAGTCTCTTTAAGCAATGTAGGTTCATTTTTTGTGAGATTTCTTTTTGTGAGTGTTGAAGCATGTTTCTCCTTGTATTGCTAAGGCTATGTGCTAGTTTTCATGCTTGATTTTCAGAGGTTAAGGACAAAAAATGAGATTTGGTGAAAGAAAGAAGACTCACCTCTTCTCTTTTTGGTATTTTTCTTCCTCCTCTTTCTCCTTGTTTGTAGGCTTATGCTTTCTCCTTGTTTATAGGCTTATGCTTGTCTCCTCGATCCAATCCCTTTAAGAAGTTGCTTCTCTAAACTCCTCCTTCCTCTAACTAGTTATTTGAAAAATTGTATGTTTCCTCTCTTTTGTAGAGCCAGTCCATAAAACACCAAGCGGGACTATTCCAGGTAAGAAAGTGCTTCCTCTTTTTTCTTTTGTTATTTGCATTGGCCTGCAGCTAGCGCCATAAGTGCTAGCTGTAGTGATGGGCGCAGAAACCCTCTCTTCCCCTCTCTTCCCTTATTCCCTCTTCTTTCCCTCTTTTCCCCTCTTCCTTCTCTTCTTTTTCCCTCTTCTTTTCCTCTTTTCCCCTCTTCATTCTCTTCTTTTTCTCCTCTTTCAATCTCTTTTCCTCTCTTCTTTCTCCCCTTCTTTCAATCTCTTTTTCCCTCCTTTCCTTCTCTTCTTTTTCCCCTCTTTCAATCTCTTTTCCCCTCTTCTTTTTTCCCCTCTTTCAATCTCTTTTTCCCTCCTTTCCTTCTCTTATTTTCCCCCTCTTTCAATCTCTTTTCCCCTCTTCCTTTTCTTATGTTTATGCTCTTTTCCCCTCTTCTTTTTCCCCTCTTTCAATCTCTTTTCCTCTTTTTCTCTCTCTTTCCCCCCGTCTTTCCCCTCTTTCAATCTCTTTTCATAAGCATATGTATTTTCCTATACTTATGCTTATGCATTCTCTCTTTTTCTTTTATGCTCATATGCTCATGCATAAGCATAAGCATATGCTTTCTTTCATTTTCTCTTATGCTTATGCTTATGCATGAGCATATGTCTCCTTCTCCTTCTCGTTCTCCTGTTTTCCTCTTTTCCTTTCTCTTTCCCCCTTTCCCCTCTTTCAATCTCTTTTCATAAGCATATGTATTTGCCTATGCTTAAGCTTTCTCTCTTTTTCTTTTATGCTCATATGCTCATGCATAAGCATAAGCATATTCTTTCTCTTTTTCCCTCTTCCTTCTCTTATGCTTATGCTTATGCATGAGCATATATCTCCTTCTCCTTCTCCTTTCATTCTCTTCTTTTTCCCTCTCTTTTTCTCTTCTTTTCATAAGCATATGCCTATGCCTATGCTCATATGTTTATGCATAAGCATAAGCATATGCTTTCTCAATGTATTCTTTTATGGATTTTTATTCTCTCTTTTTTCTCTTATGCATATTTGGTTATTTTCCCCTCTTTCAATCTCTTTTTCCCTTTTATTTCTCTTCTTTTTCTCTCTTCTTCTCTTTTGCTTCTGTTCGCTTTTCCTCATATGCTTTTCGCTTCTTACCCGCTCTTGTTTTTTGTTTTTTATTTTCGTGTTTGTGTCTATGTTAGACATGGGATCACGTCGCACGTCCGATGAGTACGAAAACCCTTGTAGGAGGAGTCATCATGATCTCTATTCTCTAGAGGACTTTGATTCCCCTCAGGCAACACCCCAAGGGCCTACCCCTATAACTATCCCTAGCCCGACTCCTCTCAGAAGTAGCACTATGACTACCCCTCGGGGAACTCGTTTGCTAGCAGCCCATGGCTTTGTCAAGAGTCCCGATGAGTTTCTGACACAGATGACCGATGAGGAGGCAACGAGATTCTTCTCTCTGCTATCCTAGAGGACCTTAGCAATTCCCTTGCCTACACTAACAGCTGGACCTACTACCCAACCATCTCCTGTTTTCCTCTTTTCCTCTCTCTTTCCCCCTTTCCCCTCTTTCAATCTCTTTTCATAAGAATATGTATTTGCCTATGCTTAAGCTTTCTCTCTTTTTCTTTTATGCTCATATGCTCATGCATAAGCATAAGCATATTCTTTCTCTTTTTCCCTCTTCCTTCTCTTATGCTTATGCTTATGCATGAGCATATATCTCCTTCTCCTTCTCCTTTCATTCTCTTCTTTTTCCCTCTCTTTTTCTCTTCTTTTCATAAGCATATGCCTATGCCTATGCTCATATGCTTATGCATAAGCATAAGCATATGCTTTCTCAATGTATTCTCTTATGGATTTTTATTCTCTCTTGTTTCTCTTATGCATATTTGGTTATTTTCCCCTCTTTCAATCTCTTTTTCCCTTTTATTTCTCTTCTTTTCCCCTCTTCTTCTCTTTTGCTTCTGTTCGCTTTTCCTCATATGCTTTTTGCTTCTTACCCGCTCTTGTTTTTTGTTTTTTATTTTTGTGTTTGTGTCTACGTTAGACATGGGATCACGTCGCACGTCCGATGAGTACGAAAACCCTTGTAGGAGGAGTCATCATGATCTCTATTCTCTAGAGAACTTTGATTCCCCTCAGGCGACACCCCAAGGGCCTACCCCTATAACTATCCCTAGCCCGACTCCTCTTGGAAGTAGCACTATGACCACCCCTCGGGGAACTCGTTTGCTAGCAGCCCATGGCTTTGTCAGGAGTCCCGATGAGTTTCTGGCACATATGACCGATGAGGAGGCAACGAGATTCTTCTCTCTGCTATCCTAGAGGACCTTAGCAATTCCCTTGCCTACACTAATGGCTGGACCTACTACCCAACCATCCCCTCTAGCCCCTTTGACTGAGGGGTCATCACCTGGGCGTGTCCATTGTAAGGGAAGGAAGAGTAGGAGGGGTCCCTTATGTTGTGTTGACTTGGGAGATGTAGACGAGTCAGCACACTCACATCCCTACAAGTCTCCACTTGGTCCCGAGACCTAGTACCAATCAGGTCCCTTGCCCTCTCCTACTCTCACTACTACTCCTTGCTCTAGAAGTGCTTGCACAAACACCATCGCTCTGACTCTACCACTACGATGAGTCCTCCTTACCTAGTCGAGGACCTGTCCTATCAAATCATGGCTGCTAGAGAGATAATAGAAGATAAAAAGGGCACAGCAGTTGATATGATGGTACAAGCAGTTTTCTCAATGCCATCATAAACCACTTGTTGCATCTCCTCTTTCATCCAACATACAAAGGTCGGTATTTCCATCGAAAAAGGGCCTATGCCTTGTAGTGGGCTCTGAGGAAATGGTGGATACCTTTGCATATGAAAGATGGTGAGTTTCCTAACCTTGGCTTCTCATCGAAACCAACCAAGTATTGGCAATGGACTTGGTTAAATTTTGAGATTACATAGGATAGATTTTGGCTGGCAGTAGGTATTTGGAATATGTATGAGGGTGTATTAGCAGATTTTTGGAGACTATTTCTGAGAAGCAATACTATAGTCTGATATATCCACTATGTAATTTTTGAAAGATGTTGCAAGTCCAAAAAACATTTGCATGTATATGTGCATTCCCTTTGATCTGTTTCTTGTTCAAGTATGGTTCTTTTTGTTTGAGAGCTAAGATTTGTCTACATGTAATAGGTAAACTATTACTATCAATGCTTTGTACTTCCAGAGCTACAAATTCATAGACAAATTTTGGAGATATCAAGTCTTCGTGGGAAACAATTTCTATAAGGAAGCAAGATAGACATAAAAAATTATAATTGGTTTGCACCCAACCGTGTAAAATAATGTAAACGAAGTCCTTCTTGGGCAACGTGTAGACACATTCATTATTTTCACCCAAGAACAAAGGGTTTGACATCAATGACATCAAGGCTGAAGGTGAGGTGCCATTGATAGAAATGTGTAGAGAAGCGATGGTCTCGCGAGGTTTTAAATGCTTTTGTCTTTTATTGGGTACTTCTCTCTAGACACTACTCTTGCCAAAATAGCCACGTCCCCACTTTTATTAATGCTCTGTCCCACTTTTATTTAAAGATCCATCTACCACCACCACACACACACACACACATCTTTCACCTCTTTTCTCTAGTCTCTTTCACTCATCTATCTAGAGTACAAGATCAACATCATCTTTTTCTAGTACACATGTGATCAATTTGTTGACACAATCCACTCTACCAATCACACCACATTTCTCAACACCCCCTAGAGTTATTGTGGCATTCCAAAAGGCATGGCCTTAAGTACCGACGTTTAGCGTGCGCAGGGCGCTAATCATCGGTATTGGAAGCGGGCTTCATTAAGCGTTGCTATATAGCTACTTTAGGCAAACGTCGCTATATAGCGATGCTTGCATAAAGTCACTATATAGTGATGCTTATTAGATTGGTAATTGTCGTTATATAGAGACATTGAGACAATTTCCTATAGCGACGTTTTACAGAGAGTTTTTTTTCCCATACAGACCTTAAAAGATAGTTTTTCCCAATGACAAATTTCTTTTCATTTTCATACATGTTTGATCCTTTGAGATAATAAAAGTACAAGAGCATGTGCATCAAGCCTTTGAACCTCATATATTCATGTCCAAGTTTGAGATGAAAAAAATCAATGAAGAGCATTTACATCAATGGCTTCATCCTACTGAGCCAAGTCTAACGTGCCAAACAAGTCTATCTCTAACTCTATACTGAGTTGATCTCCTATATCATCATCGTACTCTAGCATGGTACGTTCACCTAAGAGTAATTGATCATCTTCGTCAATAAACTATGGTAATTCTTGATGATCGTCATCTTCTTCCTCAATATCATGATCTCCATCTTCCTCCCGTACGATGTCATTATGCGCATCTTCCTCTTGGCTCATATTGTGATCTTTATCTTCTTTGCTAGATTCATCAATATCAATTGGATCCGGCATTGGTAGTGGCATCTCCATATCCACATCTCTATCTTCAAAAATTTGCTTACTTCATGATGCAACATGGATTACATACCACCATCTTGGATTAGAAGGATCCGGATGAAAAACCACCTATATTGAAGATGGGTGCCAAATGCCATCAATTATATATATGAAATTATGCTTAAGTACATGTATCAATGGATCTTTAAAAACGAAAGCTTCGATTAATTAAATAATTAGTATGCACCTGCTCACAATGCTCAGGAAGAACAAAAGTATCACTTTCATCGGTCCAAAGTTTGGTGGAGTCTATTGCAAAGAAACCGCTAGTGTCTTTTCTCACTGTCGCATGGGGACCGTTGTAAATAGTTCTAAACCATTTTACATCCACAATGAAAATACTAAATCATCCAAAATCAATTTCATAGATTTTGCGTATGGTTCCACAATAATCCAATTGTGAGGAGAGAAGATTGGTATTCGAAGCACTTGCTCGGCTATCTTGTGTGAAGTTAGCCATGACTCCACAATCATACGTGACTCTCTTTGAATCAATGCGTTTCACAAAAAAATGTCGTCCATACGACCATAATGCATTGTACTTTTTGTACTGTAAAAGAGCATCATTAAAACAATGAAGATGCATCTATTTTATAGTGTATATTGTCACAAATAACTACTTAATTACATCAAGAGGTAAGAAACTTACATGCATCATAAATCCAAATGATAACTCTTGCTCACGCTCGTTTATTGTCTCTCCATCGCATTTCTCCATCGCATTTGGCTTTACGTAGAGCTAGTTGTAGCCAATCAAGTGACATGTGAGTGGGGAGAAAAGCGAGATCTCGTGGATATGGTTGCGATTGCCTATACATTACTCTAAATCTCGTCATGCATTTATTCTTTTTGCTTTGGCCGCTTCATATCTCTCAATCCACTTCTGCATCTCCTTGCTATTGAGGATACACTGACTTATTGAATTTCTCCATTTTCTCTTCGCTCATCTTTCTTTCAATCCCTTTTCCTTGGGGAACCTCGCCAACGATGCGATCATCATCCTTGTTATGCCAAGCTTGCAGCATATTAGGATTCGTGGATGCAAGAAACTCCGTGATATATACTAATGACTCTTGCACAAGCCATCCCTCTGCCATGCTTGCTTCTGGTCTTGCTCTTTGTCTTACAAATCCCTTCAAAGTTTTCATAAACCGCTTGAGAAAAAACATCCACCGACTACGGTACCTACAATGGCCACCTCATCAACTATGTGCACAAGCAAGTGCACTTGAGTTGTCATAATGCTCGAGGGAAAGTGCTTCTCAAGCAAGCATACGGCTTCGATGGATTCCACCCTAGCCTTCTCGATGCTTGATATGGAGATCTCTTTTTGAGATATCCACCTATTTCACATGCCCATGTAAGATATATTCATAATCAATCTGTAGATTATTCAGCTTAAATTGAAGAAAATGCAATCAATGCGATTTGATAGTAAGCATACCTCACAATACCATTGATCTTGAATATAGCATTTCTAACATCTTCTTGTAAGCACCCTTTTATTGTAATCGGAAGGATGAACTATCATAGCAACAAAGAGGTCATGTCAACAATATAACATAATCATAATTACACTAACACATCATGATTATCGGTACACTAATCCTACAGCTTAGAATACCTGTAAGACCTTGTGCCAATCATGTGAGTTGAGCCCACTAAGTTTATTGTCCTTTGAAAATGCTCCTTTCAAGCAACACGTGTACCCTGTGGGTGTTTGAAAAGAGGCAATGTTTGCCTTCACCGCTGCCTCCTCTCTCATAGAGAGGATCCATGTTGCTTTCGAGAGGATAACTTTTCCTGAAGCACGCACTTGGGGCCACAAATGAGACATCCTATTCATAGCATGCAAGTCTTCTCGCACTCCTCTTGAGTCTTTGGAACCAACTAAGTCGGTGTGTGGCTAAGTATACAAACCAATAAATTTCACTAAATGAGAAGGGAGAAGAATGCTTGTATTAGTTTACCTAGAACCGTCGAGTCAACTAGTGCATCATGAGATGGTCTTGTGACATCATGAGACGAGATTGCGACATCATGAGATGGTCCTTCCACATCATGAGATGGTCTATCCACATCCTAAGATAGTTGTGCCACATTATGAGTTGTTGCTTCTACCTTGCTAGCTTCACTCACTTGAGACATCAATGGTTTGGTCACACCTGTGGTTGCCACACAAGAGGTAGCATCCCCAGTGTTGGCGCAACATGTCGAAGAGCGCATAGGGTAATGCCTCAGCTTGATGTGTACCTCTGATAATCCTGCAAGACCATACAATTATCAAGCATGAAATTCATATTGGTAAAATAAAACCCCTTGCAATAGTTACTAATTACAATAACACTAATGATCAATTACAATAACACTAATGATCAATAGCAGTGCTTGGATGTTTAGATATGCAAGAAAACATGCCTTGACATAGAATTATCTCACCACTTGAAGTCCTATAATATGGTCTAAAAAATTTGAGATTAAAGCTAAAAAATGCCAAACTATGTGAAAAGCAAACCTCCCGAAAGGCCCCCATCCCAAATTTGTCCCAAGTGTGCCCAAATAGTAGGAAAAAAGAGAAGGAAAGAGAGGAGAAAAGAGAGGAAAAGAGACGAAAAGAGGAGATAAGAGAGAAAAAGAGAGGAGAAAAGAGATGAAAAGAGAGGATAAAAGAGAGAATAATAAAAGAGAGTCACAATTCAAACATACATAGGCTTCAAATAATGACGATTCTCAAACGTACATGATGATTCTCAAAACAAACAATATCCAAATAATGAGTCAAATTAATGCGGGAACCGTACCTCATTAAGGCCGAGACACTTGTATCCAACCACCCATAGTTTGCTTGCAGATTGAAGATTGAGAGACAAGCCTGTAGTTTAGATATCCTAGCACCCTCGTACAACTGTGTTGATTGCAACTCTCGCATTTTGACGGCCTCAGACTCTGACATCACGTGTACATGTGATGTAGTGCCCCTAAAAATAGAATCCATCATGTCCAACATACCCTCATCATCATCCGAGAGACTATAGTCTTGCTCAAAGTGTGAAGGTATATGCACACCCTCGCCACCCTCCTCATCCAACCGTCCACTCAAGGTTTCATGTAAATATAAGATCTTGTCTCAAGGTTTCGTGTCATAATGATATTCAATATTAACAGTCCACTCAAATAGCATTGACTTACCGATGATCCATCACCACATGCAACACCAACGGTGGGTACTGGTTCAGGCTCCTCCCCATACATCTACAAGTGGCGCATGATAATATGACGTTGATGTCATACTTCTCGCTTGCAATGAGTGCAATGACAATACAACCTCTCCATAAGCCACTCTGTGCTCCCAAGCATTGGGGCATCATCTGACGAGCTTCCACTTGTCCCTTCCATCTGCTGACTTTCAAAATCACAAGATGAGCTGCAAGGAAATCGATTAAGATCCAAAAAATAGCCACCCATGAGCTTCTTTTCTCTCTTTTAACAATAAGTGCCCTGAACCATCACTATATAGCAACGCTTTGCCTTGTTCTGTCGCTATAAAGTGACACCTTTTGGATATATTTGTCGCTATATAGCGACTGACCAGCATCACTATATAGCGACGCGGGGAGCTTAAACCCGAAACCCCGTGCGATGCTATCTTTGACATCTCTATTGCAAGAAAAGCAAAAATCTCTCCTCCCACCTTATATTCGACGACCTCACTTTTCTCCTCTCTATTCTTCACTCCTCACCCCTACCTAGCCCCTCTCCTAACACTTGTGCTCCCTTTCCACTATTCTCCACTCCTCACTCTCTACCCAGCCCCTCTCCTAACACTTGTGCTCCCTCTCCACCCTTCTCCCTCTTTGCTTGTGCTCCCTCTCCTCCCTTCTCCCTCTCTGCTTTCCTCCTCTCTATTCTCCACTCCCCACCCCTACCTAGCCCCTCTCCTAACACTTGTGCTCCCTCTCCACCCTTCTCCCTCTGTGCCATGTCTAGTGACACTGGGGGCTTAAACCCAAAACCCCGTGTGATGCTATCTTTGACATCTCTATTGCGAGAAAAGCAAAAATCTCTCCTCCCACCTTACATTCGACGACGACCTCGCTTTCCTCCTCTCTATTCTCCACTACTCACCCCTACCCAACCCCTCTCCTAACACTTGTGCTCCCTCTCTACTTATGTGAAAAGAAGTTTTTCAAGAAGGTGAGTCTCTTTAAGCAATGTAGGTTTATTTTTTATGAGATTTCGTTTTGTGAGTGTTGAAGCATGTTTCTCCTTGTATTGCTAAGGCTATGTGCTAGTTTTCATGCTTGATTTTCAAAGGTTTAGGACAAAAAACGAGATTAGGTGAAAGAAAGAAGACTCACCTCTTCTCTTTTTTGCATTTCTCTTCCTCCTCTTTCTCCTTATTTGTAGGGTTATGCTTTCTCCTTGTTTGTAGGCTTATGCTTGTCTCCTCGATCCAATCCCTTTGAGAAGTTGCTTTTCTAAACTCCTCCTTCCTCTAACTAGTTATTTGAAAAATTGTATGTTTCCTCTCTTTTTTAGAGCCAGTCCATAAAACATCGAGTGGGACTATTCCAGGTAAGAAAGTGCTTCCTCTTTTTTCTTTTGTTATTTGCATTGGCCTGCAGCTAGCGCCATAAGTGCTAGCTGCAGTGATGGGCGTAGGAACCCTTTCTTCCCCTCTTTTCTCTTCTTTCCCTCTTTTCCTCTCTTCCTTCTCTTCTTTTCCCCTCTTCTTTCCCTCTTTTTCCCTCTTCCTTCTCTTCTTTTTCTCCTCTTTCAATCTCTTTTCTCCTCTTCTTTTTCCCCTTCTTTCAATCTCTTTTTCCCTCCTTTCCTTCTCTTCTTTTTCCCCTCTTTCAATCTCTTTTCCCCTCTTCTTTTTTCTCCTCTTTCAATCTCTTTTTCCCTCCTTTCCTTCTCTTATTTTTTCCCTCTTTCAATCTCTTTTCCCCTCTTCCTTCTCTTATGTTTATGCTCTTTTCCCCTCTTCTTTTTCCCCTCTTTCAATCTCTTTTCCTCTCTCTTTCCCCCCGTCTTTCCCCTCTTTCAATCTCTTTTCATAAGCATATGTATTTGCCTATGCTTATGCTTATGCGTTCTCTCTTTTTCTTTTATGCTCATATGCTCATGCATAAGCATAAGCATATGCTTTCTTTCCTTTTCTCTTATGCTTATGCTCTTTGCATATACTTCGCCATGTATATGCTTTTGTATATTGGCTCGTTTGAGCGATTTTGTATCACCCTTTTCGAAAGGGTTATTTTGTAACAAACAATGTTGTATATCTTCGACATGTATATGTTTCTATCGCTCGATCGGTTCATTTGAGTGATTTTGTATCACCCTTTCCACAAGGAAAATTTTGTAATAAAAAACTTTTTTTGGAATTACTAAAGAAAAAACATTAGTGGGGCAAAACAGGGCTTGCTATGGCCTTGTTTAGCCCCACTAATGTTTTTTTTTAGTTTCTGTTAATCATTGCTATATAGCGATGTTTACAAGTGTCACTATATAGCGATGTTTATTAGCGTCGCTAATATAGCGATGCTTATATAGCGACCGTTCTTTTTCGTCACTTACAGTGATGTAAATAATGACCTTTTCGCCCGTCAAAAAAAAAATAGTGTAAAAAACGTCGGTATTTTCGTCGAAAAAGGGCCTATGCCTTGTAGTGACCATTCGCATAGAGGTAAACTAGCTTTTTTTATCTTTCCAATGTCAAGCGGTTTCTTGTGACGAAATGCATGGACTTATAGTTACTCTAGTTGTGTTCACTAGAGGAGTTGCTACAAGGTTGCAATAACACCTTCATGGCCAAGGCTTGCAAATGAGGTGTGGATGCTCCACACTCTTCCCACCATCTCCATGTTGGCATGTCTTTTGCTAGTTCTTTGATTCTTGGATAAGCAAATATTCCTTCTCTATTTCAAAAAGTTGACAGTTCTCTAAGAGCAGAGGCATACTCTATCTTATCCTTAAAGAAACGTCCAAGAAGATCATGCCACGACTGCATTATCTAAACATCAGTTTTTGTGCAATATTCCTACCATTGCGGATCTAATATATGGGCGGCATAGTGTAGAGAGTTATGATCTTGATTCCATCGTTTTTGCACCATCTTTTGTAGCAAATTTCGTTTAGTCATGCTATACCCACCTTTGGCGGGCCTCGCATCTTCCTTCAAAACATCCCTCTCAGCAGTCCACCATGCTATATAAGCACTTCCCATGCTTGGTCCTTTCACATCCAACCTATGGATTGTAAACCAAATTGGCTTCATAGCTTCCACTGCATCGGATACCCTGTTCCAAAATCCTAGGTTATTAACCAACGCCTTTAGGTCTTCAAATTCACTATTACAAGAGTTGTTTGAGTGTGCCTCGGCTATCCAATCTACCGCTTCTGCACTGAATAGTGTCTTCGTTACAAGGGCCTACTGCTTTACCAACTACTCTATCATTATATAGTTTGTGCCAAAGCACATTTCACCTCGCTTTTTAGAAGCTCTAGCGGGTGACTCACAGGTTGTTTAGTCCTGAATATGCCAAGTAGTTGCTCATGGTTAAGAAAGTACAACATGACCTTTTGTGCCTCATCCACAATAACTTTGAAGAAGATTGTCTCAGCTGTTTTGTACCAATCCTCCAAGACTAAATCCAGACAGTAGCACAAGCATGGCGATGCCCAAATACGCTGATATCTACAATTTATAATTTTCCCAGCCTTTCGACAATTCTTGGCATTATCAGTAATCAGCTGAATAATATTGTCAGGAGCAATATCTTCAATGCATCTACTTAACTGCTCTATAATGAATTCTCCCGTCTTAGCCTCACTTTTATTAATGCTCCGTCCTACTTTTATTCAATGATCCATCCACCACCACCACACACACACACCTACCTCTTTCACCTCTTTTCTCTAGTCTCTTTCACTCATCTATCTAGAGTACAAGATCAACATCATCTTTTTCTAGTACACATGTGATCAATTTGTTTACACAATCCACTCTACCAATCACACCACATTTCTCAACACCCCCTAGAGTTATTGTGGCATTCCAAAAGGCATGGCCTTAGTGGGATCCCCTCCTTCTTTCTAACACATGTCTCTTTTGCCGTAGTGATTTCGAACTCCTCTATGGTAGTACCAAGGACGGTGAGACCGATTGGCTCTAAAGGCAATGTGTGACACATACGCGTTCGCCCCTCGAATCCAAAGACTAAGGCATTCATGCATGCCTCCCTGTATTATAAATAAAAGAAAAGAGGATGTATGCATGCAAGTAGTTCCACTCTCTCCTTTCAAGATAACGCAGCTATGGAGCTTCCTCTCTTGTGGAGCGCCATCTCTCTCGTCCTCGCCACCTTGCTCATCTTCCTCTGCTTGTCCCTTCACCAGTCCGCATTATACTGCAAATCAAAGCTTCCTCCAGGCCCTCGACCTTGGCCACTCCTCGGCAACCTGCCCCTCCTCGCAGCTCACTCGGCCACTCTTCATCGCACCTACGCTCGTCTCTCCCGCCAATACGGGCCCATCTTCTCCCTGCACCTAGGCTCTTTCCCGGTCCTGATCGTATCCTCCCCTTCGCTCGCTAAAGAATTCTTGCAGATTCACGACAAAAACTTTTGTGATCGTCCGCTTTCAGAAATGCCTGAGGTTTTGATGTATGGACAAGCGAATGGTATTGCTTTCGCACGCAACGGCCCGAACTGGAGGGAGGCCCGGAAGCTCTTCAGCTTGGAGCTCTTCACAAAAAAAAGGCTTCAAGCCTACCAACATGTGAGGTACGAGGAGGTTGCTGGTATGATCGAGCATATAGAGCGCAAGGCTAGGAAAGGCGAAGGATACGTCGAATTGGGCAAATGTGTGGCTACGATGGCCGGCAATATCATGTCGCGTCTCGCTCTCTCGACAGCGTTGGTGAACTGGGAGACTGGCGCGGGCAGCGAGCTGCACGACGTGTTGCACGATTTCAATACTCTATTGCTTTCTATACTGATAGGAGACTACGTCCCCTGGTTGGGATGGCTGGACGTGCTAACCAAGCGTCGCATGCGTCGAGTTCGTCAGCGCTTGGACGGCTTTTTGAACACGATCGTAAAAGACCATTTAAGGAGTGATGGAGCAAGAAAGTCGACGCAAGATTTTCTGGACGTGTTGTTGGAGAAGAAGGGAGGGCAGGAAACAACAGAGGCACTGGATTCGATCAAGTCCCTTCTCGTGGTAATTATAAGTTTGGCAAGCTTGCATAAGAGATCTGAGTGGTTACGTTGTTTAGGGTACTTATTATCACCGTCACGTCATGCTAGGATATGTTCGTGGGTGGGATCGATACGATGAGCGTAGCGGTGGAATGGGCGATGGCGGAGCTACTACGGCATCCGGACGAGTTGAAGAAGGTGCAGGAGGAAACGGATGCGGCGGCGGGAGGAGGGAAGAGGCTACTGCAAGAGTGCGATCTGGAGGAGCTACCATATTTGCAAGCTGTGGTGAAGGAGGTGTTAAGGCTGCATCCACCAGCGACGACAATGCTGGGACATAGAGCACAGGAGGCATGTGAGGCCGCGGGGTACGAGATCCCTGCAGGGGCGAGCGTGTTCGTGAACGTGTGGGCGATAGCGAGGGACGAATCTTTGTGGGAAAGAGCTGAGGAGTTTGTCCCATCGAGGTTTGTGGGGAGACCCGTGGATGAGAGCGGGCATGACTACAACCTCCTGCCGTTTGGCTCCGGCAGGCGGCGCTGCCCTGGCATGCCATTAGCTCTGCTTCTTGTGCCACTCGCCATTGCCAATCTCGTCCACACGTTTGATTGGAGTCTCGCTCCAGACTTCGACATGTCCGAAAAGATCGAACCCGTTTTGACCCTCGCTCGTCCTCTCCGTGCACTCCCCACCCCAAGACTCCCCTAATAACAAGGGTCGTCGTGTGTAGTTTCTCTCTCTCTCTCTCTCTCGTTGTGTGTAATTTGTCCTTCCTCTTTGTGTCTTTTTCTCTCTCTCTATCAGGTATGTATTGTTTTAAAGGTCTTTGCCTATAACTGTCCTTGACTCCTTCCTCTAAGTGTGTGTGTGTACTCTCTATGTATGTTCTTTTATTTTCGCATGTCACTCAAGCAATCACTCTATGATTGCTTGTCTGTTCAGCACTTGCTGTCTACTTGTCTTACACTGAGATTTTTTGATTTTGTATTGGCCGATCTCTCCTTTCGCGGTCTTCTTGTAATATAAAGCTACATGGATTTCACTTTTTTTTTTAAAAATGTGTGCATATGTGTGTAATTAAGTCCACTTTCCCCTTGCAACATGTAGCTAAGTTGCAACATGTATCTTGTCTTTTCCAATGATCTTACCCCCATCGCATTGTATGCTAAGAATTAGGGGCATAAAACACAGTCAAACATTCAACACTTGGGTTGTGGTAAGACTAGATCATATGGTAGTTACCTATGTAAGCATCCAACACATAGTTTGGACCTAGTATAGGCATCCAACAAGTATTAGTGATTTTACTTATTCTGATTAATGTTCATATTGTAGCAGAAGTATATTTAAGAGAAGACACAAGCAAAAGAGAATCAAGCAAAATGGGTTTCCTAAACCTTTCCCACTACCTGTCAACGAACAATTACCTTCATTTCTACTCTAGATTCAATTATATTTTTCTCCTAAGAATGCACCCAAATGTAGATTCTAGTAGCAAATGCAGCCTATGGCTATATCTATTTCCCTTGTAAACACAACAACTCGAGAGAAGAAAGGTTTTATCCTATAAATGTGAGTATAGATATTTGTTGTTCTTTCAAAGCCATATCTTTGCTCATGGCTAGTAGGAGGGCTATCGGCCGTTGTACCGGAAGGCTGCAACTGTGGAGATGGAACGGGTTGTGTGGAGCCAAGAGATCGTTGTATGTGGATGCAGCTAATCCTTTGTGTGGGAGCCTGGCACATACGGGCTACCAGATAATTCGTTGCGGCTATGTGAAGACCTGTCATTCGAGCCATTTGGAGGCTACGGCTCTTTGCTTTTGTTAGTTGATGGAGAGGCCAGTGAGCTCGTGACTCTAGGAGGCTGTGGTAGAGCTTCTTGTTGGAGCTTCTCATTGAAGGCACTGATGGAGCGTCTACTAGAGCCTTTGAAGCTCAGAGAGCTGAGACTATTGACTGTGTAGCTTTAGGTAGATGCAACTCATAACTGTAGGTCGTAGCCTTCAGAGTATCTCCCTCTCTTTCTCTTAGAGAAGAAGAATAGAGATATCTTTCTCTCTCAATGAGCCAAAGGACCACTCAGGAAGAATGAACCTCACAAGAACTCTCACTTTAAGAAACTCTCTCACACACAATATATCTCTCAAAGAAAATACTCAAGGGACTCTCTCTCTCACGGAATAAGGAAGACTCAAGCTCACAATGAACTGAACTCTCTAAATGAAGAACTCTCGAGATCTAAAACTAATCTTACATTCTAAAACTAATCTAGGAATGGGAGCAATCCTAGTGAACTACTAATGAGCTAAACTAGGAGATCTAAACGTATGCTCTGATACCATGTCAAAACGTGTGCCTCTGGATCTATGGAGTGCTCTAAGGTGGATGGAACCTATGTGTAAACATGATGAAGAGAGTGCTCGTGACATGTACCTTAAGTCAAGTAGGTTTCAAGATAGATTAGCTTAGACTCATAAACAGAATCTTGAGTGAATGTGCATTTCTCTTCTATTCAACGATACATGATAGGCCTCTTATATAGAGAGTGCCCTTAGAATAGTCAACACTTGTGGGATCCTCTCATCCACATCTCTCCTTGTGGATATCCTTGATCCACATCTCCACATCATGTAGTCCACATTTCTCTTCTATTCAATGATACATGATAGGCCTCTTATATAGAGAGTGCCCTTAGAATAGTCAACACTTGTGGGATCCTCTCATCCACATCTCTCCTTGTGGATATCCTTGATCCACATCTCCACATCATGTAGTCCACATTCTAAGGTGTCTATTTTAATACATTCCTATACCATACCTTAGCCTCTAATATGTGCTCATGGCACCATATCTCAACACATTAATGACCAAGTCCAGAGTTGGGTGGACCCTGGTGGGTGAGGATAGGTTGTGATATGCCACGTGTCAATCTAAGGATAAGGGTAGGCTAGTATATTCCTTAGAGGTGCCACTGGAATCTGTTAAGATTCTATTAGCTAGTTGGATTTTCATCGAGGGCGCCTGTGGAGTTGTTTCATAGATGCAGTAGAGCTACTACCTGAGCATGAGATTTTCTTTTCTTTGGCACAAGGATTGGCCAAGTCGCGGTGCTGATGTGCTTGTTGAGGGCTCGTCTACCTGCTCGGGTCCGATTGCTTGCCAAACGATTCATGAGAGTAGAATCGGCTTGACGAACTTCGTGGCTGTGGCTGAAACTATGGCTTTGAAAGCCATTTCGCTTAGGAGCTGTGCAAGTCACCTTAGTTGTAGGAAGCACGAGAAAGTCACCGGTTAAGTCACCTCTAGAGTAGAGGTTGTGGAGCTGCAGTTGCTAGAGAAACATTGAAGGAGGAGGTGCTTAATGGAGTTGTCTATGAAGGCTGGTGCTCTACAAATGGAGTCACCCGCTCAGATAGTGGCAAATGGAGTTGTTGGACATGGAGCATCAGGCTTGATTGCCTTTTGCATCTAGATGGGCTGTGTTGCATGCGGGTTGGATTGTGGCTAGTTGTAGATGATGTCGTGTGCGTTGTTATTTCTCTGCAAGAAGTCAATTAGAGAGGCGGCTAAGCATAGGCGATGCTGTGAGGAGGATCTCTTGGCAAGGAGCTTAAGGGCTCATGGAAGCCGGGTTGGAGAAGCTCCTTGCTGCGGTTGTCCGTAGAGGCTATGAGCTGCAGCAATGGAGGCGCCATTTGCAAGGGATCACCTCTAATCGAATATGTTATCAGCAAGGCAGTTAAGACATGTTGTTCTAGTTCAATAGCTCCAGCTTGGAACCTTCAATAGCGAGTTTGTTGGAGCACTGGAGGAGCCCGTGCATCTTTTGACTATTGGAGAGGTAGATGTTGGAGGTAGACGTGAGTTTTTTAAGGGGGCTTCTCTCTCCCTCACATGAGCTTAAAGAGACCTTAGAGAACTATGCAAATTTATCTCATAAAAGAGGAACTCTCAGAACCCTCAAAGGTCTCTTTCGCCAAAGAAATCAGAGAACAGATTCTCTTTCTCCTAAAACACTCAAGAAATTACTCAAGGAACCTCTCAAAGAATGAACTCAAGAACTCAAACAAAGATATCTGAAGCTCCAAATGACGAAATTGGAAGCTTTTCGATCCAAACCAAAATTCACTCTTCTCTCAATCTCTCATAGATGGAAATCACTCTCAGAAGAATGGAAATTCTTTCTAAAAGGAACGAATGAAAATCTTTCAAAGTTGATTTTTTCTGAGTTTTTTCTATGGGTCTTCTGCTACTTAATGTGTGTCCTTGAATCCCCATAACATTTGATTGGCTGAGCTACTTGTCCATGTAGTGTCTACGTTGCTTGTTGATCTTGTAGTATTGCATGCTTCTAAGTATGGATTGCACGTTTGTTGTTGTAGTTACCTAGTTGAGTTGCCACTGTAGTTGTGTGTTGATGCAACCATTTTCTTTGAGGCTACCTTTCTTTCTTTATAGTCATTTGCTACTTTGAGTTGGGGCTAATTGTTTGATTTGTGTAGTCTTTAATGTGTTTCCTTTCTCACATCGTCATTGTTTCCTTTTATTTTTCTCTTCCTAATACTTGTCTTTCTTTGTGTTTTCTTTGTTGCCATAGAGTCACTTGACTCTCCTTATGCATTTTCTTGTATAGCTGATGGACCTTATTGTAGATGGTTGGTCTAAAAGGAGGACCCTACTGCCAAAAATGGAGAACCTTACTACCATAATGGAAAATTTTACTACCATAATGGAAAAGTTTAGGACATAGAACCCAGAGGGACAAAAGAGGAGTAGAAAAATAGTAGAAAAACTTAGAAGTTCTCTCATGAAAATGAAAGCTACAAAAACTTCACAAAGAAAAATAGCCACCTTTGTTAAAGAACATAAGCACCCAAATAATGATAACTAGAGCTCCAAAGGATAGAATCAATAGAATTCAACTCAAATCAAACACAAGGAGAAGCCATACAAGATGAGCATGACATATGAAGAAGGTGCCTTAGGAACAAGGGGTTGCACTAGGGCTAATGCTTGATGAAGTAAGGGCTTGTGCCTTGATTGAGAAACGGATTGCACTCTCATAGTGAGATAGAGAATGAGTGGATATGATACCATGTTGGAGGATTGGGGGGAGAGAAGGGAGTGCACAAGATATGCAACTATACATTATGAATAATAAACTAAGTTTTATTGAACATAAACATGAGTACATACGCAAACCCCTTAGGGTTCGAGTTAGATTTTGACCCCTATTCCCTTATGGTATGGTGCAATCTACACATACCATAAGGTATGGTGCAATTTGACCCCTATTCCCTTATGGTATGGTATGGTGCAATTTAAACCATCCTTAATAGCCATCCCTATCACTAAATCTCATCAAAATATCCTTATCTTTTTCTTCTAGTTGCGGGGAACCTTGTGCAAGATTCAAAATATCCTTATCTTTTTCTTCTAGTTGTGGGGAATCTTGTGCAAGCTTCAATCCATCCCTTGAAGCTTTCCCACATTGTAGGGTAGTTTCTCAATAGGGTTCCAAATTGGGGTCATGAGTGGGTAGCTAATTAGTTGCTAGTGTAGTGTGTTCCAATAAGGATTTTTGTAGGCATAGATCCATCACCCTTTGGTTGGGGATATGTTTAATCGGTGTTCTATGTACAAGGTGGAATCGGTACCCTAGCCTCTCCCACTTCTACTTTATTTTCCTTGAATTGTTCTTGTTTTTCTGTACCAATTTCCCTATAACTAAGCTTTTTGACTTTTTGCACAGGGGTAGACTTCTTTTTCTTCTTGCTCCATACTAGCGTTGATGTGCTTGGTGTTTCCTCACTCTATTATGGGGTGGGTAAGGCTTATTTACCTCTTGAGTTCATTGCTCTTTAACCAAGAGATAATTTTTGTTGAGCTACATCTTTTTGCCTCCTTGTACCACAAGCACCGATTGGGACACCACACTTTGCATTGCCAAATTATATTTTCAATGCCAATTATATCTACTTTAATTTTTACTTCTTTTTTCTTTGGACAATCCATGCATGCATGCCCAACTCTAGAGTCTCTACACATAGCTTAAATATGTTTAGGATTCATCTATATGGATAGTTTTCTATTCATTGGATTTACCAACAATCCAATGCAATTAATTGGTATTAGGATGTAGTACTAGGTCTTACTCAATTTGAGAACAAGGCCATCTGCACCTTTCATGTATTAGATGGGGTAGTTTGGCTCAAACTCATATTGTAGTTCTAAGTCTAAAAGTTAGAGTTGTTGAACTAGCATGATTGTTGGAATGGGATTGGGAGCTCAGGGGTATCATGGAGGATTAGAATTTCCTCAATAGTATGTCAACCCCTATCAAGAATTGAAACCGGATGGGTCAATGTTTGCTTGGGTGTAGCCATTTTTGGTGAGTTTACACTATTCTTATGATAGAACATGGGAACCTGAAGAACCTTGGTGTCTCATAACTTTAATTCCAAGCAAAGAAATGCATTCAACATGGGCTCCTATATAAAGAATTCAACGAGATATCCAAAGGTGAAGTAGAAGGCTGAAAATCTTTTATTACATATACAAAGAGGAAATGCTTCTCGCAGATTTCCCAACTCGAATCCCTCTTGGAAGGAACACACTGTTGTTGTAATTAAGAAGACCTATCAATTGATAAAGGACCTTGAGAAAATGCGAGAAGATGATGTTAAGGCAAAACAGGCTTTATTTTGGTCAAATGTTGGTTACAACTTGCTCCCATCATTTGATCTCTTTTGAATCGCTACTCCAACGTCCATATTGTGGACCAAAAAGAGAGAGTTTATGCCAGAAGTAGACGTGGACATCCATTGTTTTGTTGCAGTTCGACCATCGAATAATGAACATGAGAATGTGAAGTTTTGGGTTGTAAAAGTGGTGGATGAGAGCATGGATGACCAGGGGAAAGCTACAACATTTACAACACTATGGTATGAGCCAAGAGGTAGGAAGGAGAACTAGGGTAACAGTACACTGTATACTAGTTGTCTGAAAAAGGAATGGGTCCCAAACCATGAAGCAATTTCAGAGATTTCCACAAAGACAATCATAGTATCCTAGAAATCAAGGACAAAGAAAACAAAGAAGCACATGGCGTATGATGTAGAAGAAAAAATAAGAATACTGCTACCAATTATTTTGCACATTACGAAGTTTTTGAAGAAGCTCACTAAGGAGGAAGTAGAAGGAGATAGCACAAATGAAGAATGCCCATAACAATACGATTCAAGAATCAATAAAGACTCGAGATGATGGTGGTCAAATGAGAGTGAATGAGGATGGCACCCAAGCAACAAGTGACAATGAATCGAACATTCAAACAAGCAAATGTCAAGATCACCCATTTTGTACTTAACACATTGTAAAGGCAAAATTGAATTATTGAAAAGGGTGCATGTCAGATTCCTTTGTACAAAGACTCATCGAGAGCAATATTTCTTGTAAACATATGACAATGTAAAATTGCACGCATAGCTATTACTATTTTTGGATCACAAAAGAGTCTTCCATGTCTCTTGATAATTTTAACCTTTAATTTTTTTAAAACTACAAGAGTATTATAGTTTTCTACATTAAATTTTAAGTGCATTATTTTCGATTAAATTATATTAATAAGTCTTTATTTTGAAAGTGTTTTTTCATGAATTTAATTGAAAAACTCGTGATTTTTTAAAAACATGAATAGGATTGTTAAAAACAAGAAGTACAAAAGTAGGACTAAATCAAAGTTTTTGCATTATTAGTGCACTACTATAGAGATAGATTGTGAAATTTAGTATGTGGAAATGACAGTGCCAAAAAGGGAACTTTTGATTCTCAAATGAGATTTTCATAAAGTAAACTTTTCATTTGAAGGGATTTTTGGGATTAGTCCAAAAGTAGACATATGAGTCCAAAATTAATGAAATCTGTGTTAAATGTAGAAATGGTGTGTGCGTTGCACTGACTTGGACTCCTGTGAGTCAGCAAGAAGATTAGCATCAGTCATAGAAGAATCAAGCAAATGACTGTATGTGATATGCACAACAATGAAAAGCCGACTGTATTAGAGGGGTGGTCAGCCACTAAAAAAGTCCCGACGGGTAATATATATCCAAGATTCCAAGAGATCAAGTCCAAGATCTTTGAAGGACTTTATATTTACACAAGGATTCAAGCACAAGGGCTCGACACTTCACACAGTGGGAGCCTTCAGCAACATACTTTGCAAACTGTGGGTTCTTATAGTATTGAAGGCCTTCCCACAGTTCCTCCTTCAATATGACCATCTTTTGAATGACACTCCTGGAAACTATACGTTCCACCTCCAAGCAATCAATCTCATCTATGATTATCTTGGGTTGCTGAGGGACCCCTTGTAAAATGGCTTTATCAAGCTCAGGACAAGCGGCACAAAAAATATCATTACTACTGTGGCTTTCCATCTCTATTCCTTCACTCGAAAGAGTTTGCTCTCCTGCTATCCAAGATGTAATTGTTCACATATTCTAATCAATCAAATAAAACCATCTTGACATGCCCAACAATGTAATCCAGTGAGATTTTTGCCATCTTTGAAGACCCATGTACTGATAGATTCCCTACACATAACATTGATGAATATGACAAGTTAGTTGTATGATAGGCACTGGCAAGAGGAGGTAGGCACTGGCAAGGAAATGCATTTTCATTGGTTTAGGATTAATTGCAACCCCCACAAAATATAACCTTTAGTAAATCCCAAACAACCACCACGCTTGTTTTAGTAAATCCCAATCAATAAATCCAAAACAAGAGAAAATGTAAATACCAAATACAATACTAATCCCAAACAACCACCACGCTTATTTTAGGGACAATGATTGTGCATGAGGGACCATCTAATTCATAGGTTCATATTAGCATTTAGTTGGAATCAGACTGTAATAACAATGATGGTGCATGAGGGAACATCTAGTTCACAGGCTCAGATTAGCATTGAGCTGAAATCAGACTATAATAATAATGACTTTGCATGGGAGACCGTCTAGTTCACAAGCTTAGATTAGCATTAAGTCGGTTCATCAGACTGTAATAACAATAGTTCTTATTCTTCTGACTGAGAACTATTGTTATTACAGTCTGATGAACCGACTCAATGCTAATCTGATGTCTTGTTTTGATCATGCCTTTCTTCAATTCACTTCATCAAGCTCAGGACAGGCAGCATTAAAAATGGCTTCATCAAACTCAAGACAAGTGGGATAAAAAATGTCATTGCTACTGGCTTTCCATCTTTGTTCCTTTGCTATTCCTTCACTTGAGACCTATCAAGTTTTTAAACTAGTTTGCTCTCCTGCTATCCAAGCTGTAATTATTCACATATTCTAATCTATCAAATCAAGTCATCTTAACACACTCAATGATGTAATCCAGTGAGATCTTTTCCATCTTTGAAGACCCGTAGTGTACCGAGATTCCCCACACATTACACTATGACAAGTTAGTGGTATGATAGTTAAGGCTAGAGGAGGTAGGCACTGGCAAGGAAATGCATTTAAATACAACCCCCCCAAAATATAACCTTTAGTAAATCCCAAACAACCACCATGCTCGTTTTAGTAAATCCCAAACAAGGAAAAATGTAAATACCAAATACTATACTAATCCCAAACAACCACCACGCTTATTTTAGTGACAATGATTATGTATGAGGGACCATCTAATTCATAGGTTCATATTAGCATTCAGTCGGAATCAGACTGTTATAACAATGATTGTGCATGAGGGACCATCTAATTCACAAGCTAAAAGCTAGAATCAAACTGTAATAACAATGACTTTGCATGGGGGACCATCTAGTTTACAAGCTTAGACTAGCATTCAGTCGGTTCATCAGACTATAATAACAATAGTTCTCATTCTTATGACCGAGAACTATTGTTATTACAGTCTGATGAACCGACTCAAATATGATGTCTTGTTTTGATCTTTCCTTTCTTTAGTTGACTTCATGAAGTGGCAGAACAAATGGCTTCATCAAGCTCAGGACAAGGACCACCAAAAATGTCATTGATGTTGTGGCTTTGCATCGTTGTTCCTTTATTGTTCCTTCACTCGAGACCTATTTCACATATTCTAATCTATCAAATCAAGTCATCTTGACATGCTCAACGATGTAATCTAGTGAGATCTTTGCCATCTTTGAAGACTCGTGTACTGATAGATTCCGCATACATTACATTGATGAACATGATAGGTTAGTTGTAGGATAGTTAAGGCTAGAGGAGGTAGGCACTATCAAGGAAATGCATTTTTATTGATTTAGGATTAACTACAATCCCCACAAAATATAACCTTTAGTATAATCCCAAACAACCACTACACTTGTTTTAGTAAATCCCAATCAATAAATCCCAAACAAGAGAAAATGTAAATCCCAAATAACCACCGTCCTAGTTTTAGTGACAATAACTGTGCATGACAGACCATCTAATTAATAGGTTTAGATTAGCATTCAGTTGGAATCAGACTGTAATAACAATGATTGTGCATGGGCGACCATCTAATTCACAAGCTTAGATTAGCATTAAGCTGGAATTAAACTATACTAATGATGACATTTCATGGGAGACCATCTAGTTCACAAGCTTATATCAGCATTCAATCAATTCATCAAACGGTAATAACAATAGTTCTCATTCTAAGACTATAATAACAATAGTTCTCATTCTTATGACCGAGAACTATTATTATTAATTACAATGAGATAAACAGACTCAATGCTAATATGATGTCCTATTTTGATCTTGCCTTTCTTCAAGGTAGTTCACTATAATAACAATGACTTTGCATGAAGGGCCATCTAGTTCATAGGCTCATATTAGCATTGAGTCAGAATCAGATTGTAATAACAATGACTTTGCATGAGGGACCATCTAATTCGCACACTCAGATTGGCATTAAGCTAAAATTAGAGTGTAAGAACATATCAGACCGTTAGAATTTTTCGATGTCCGAGAAATTCTCCCATGGCAACCAATCTAATCGCACGTCATGGCTAGACGATGATGTATATGACTGCCTATGCTAAGCTGGACTACCAGCAAGCTGGGTGCATGTGCCACCTCTCCTTCCCTCTCATCCCATTGAATTATTATGATCTTGGATCCAATGACTGAGAAATTCTCCCATGGCAATCATCTAATCACATGACATGGCTAGACGATGATGTATATGATCACCTACGCTAGGTTGGGCTATGAGTAAAATCGAGCGAGTGGATTGCATGCTCTTAGCAATGATAGGCACCCAAAGTCACACAAACTGACATAAGAAACAAAGTGGAAAAGAGTGGGAGGGCGGTAAGGCTAGCTATATAAAGGCCTTAAGGGAAAAGAAACAATTCACCACACCCAGGAAAATCCCTCTCCTACCCCCTTCCATGCTCTGCAAGCCCCCTTTCACCCCTGTGATGAATCTTCTGTTGCAACCTCAATGCTCCTTCATAATGCTACCCAAGTCATGGGATCCATTTTTTGCCTTGGCTCTCCATCCTACAACACTCCACCAGCCATAGCCATGATCAAGGGAGTTGTAGGATGGGGAGTCAAGGGAAAATAAAGTATCAATTATAAAAAACATAGAGAATTTGTTTAGATCAAATATATAGTGTATGTAATGCGCCACTGATCAATTAATCACTATATTTTCAAATTTATGAAACTTAAAAATTGGGCAAAACAATTGTCTCTATCTGTAGTTGTCATTCTAAATAATAAAAAATATATTCAATCCATTAATACTCTATATAAACTTAACCAATTAAGGACACCAATAAATAGGAAAGAGAGAAAAAATAGTAATGGATCAAACACAAGCAAAGAAGAAATCTCATTTAGAACTGTCTATAATGTCATGGATCAACATCAATTTCCTCCTTAAGAAATGGAGCAAAACCTATGAGGCTTTTCTTCATTTAATCTACTATTGTGCTTACTATGGTAGAGTCAACTATCATACAAAAGGCCATAACCTACACAGAATGCCCAAGGAAAACATTCGTCCACCATCATCCCTAGGAAATATTTTTTTGTCCACATATTTGGAAAAAAATTCAAGAGACAGACATTGGTTCTGCTACAAAGCATGTCAAAACAATAGGTCTTGACAAAAATGCATCGTCAATTTTGAGCCATTGTAGACTTAAGGGTAGCTCATACATGATTCTAAATTTTGAAAGAATATGTACAATCAAAAAAGGAAATAGGAAATTTTTAATCCAACCAATGGAGATGAGGTGACTTGAAAGATTCTTTCATTTATAAATACTAAGCATAGTGACAATGCTTATTGCATTGGACCGAACTTAATAAGTACACTTGAGTAACGTAGGTCCCCCCTAAAGAGCACACATCTGGCAAGTACAGGTTATGCTCTAGCATCATCTTGATCACTTGGTAGAGTTGCAAGCCAAGGAAGAGGGGAAACACCTGTTTGTTCCTTGATTGTAGTAAATAGTGAGGGGATTGTTTTGAAGATGTTTGACATTTCACGCATCCCCCCAATGCTAGATTTAGATTTTCCACATGCATTTGACATGGACCAGATAGAGATCTTTGGGTTGAGCCCTTAGATGGCATCTGCATTGATACAAGCCCATGTCTTGGTAAGCACAACAATCGAGGAGGAGGTAGTCATGGAGGGTAGAGGTGTTGCCTGCAAATGCATTGAGCATGTACGTGCTTAAGTAGCTTGGACCTCGACCATGGCGAGGAGACCCACAGCCTCTTGCTTGCAAGCATAAAGCTTGGCATTTGCCTCCTCCATGGCAACATAGAGGGTAGCCCCAGTTGTGCACTTGTGGGAATCGATAGAGCATTGCCGCTCATAAAGGGCGGCATCGATGACACATTGACGTTAGTAGAGGGCAGTGTTGGTAGACTGCATGCACGCCTCATACTAGACGATGGCGAGAGCGAGAGTGGTGGCACAAAGGCACTCGGTTTTGGCGGTGGCCGAGCTTGGCCTCATAGATGCCAAAAGCCTTGGAGGCCTCAATCCTGCCGAGGTTAGATTGCTAGGAGCAGAGGTCAATTCTTCTTTAGTTCAGGTACATGCCTTACATCATGAAGTGTAAAAATGCATCCATGACCAACCTGGAGCTCAATATCACCAATGCTTGCAATACATAGCTCATGATCATCTCCAAGAAAAACCGGTCCCATGTCACCTGCCATGTATGTCGTAAACCACTCACAATGTGGAGTGACATGAAACGAAGCTCCCGACTCAATGAGCCAAGTACGCATAGCAATGCCCATGCTAGCTAGCAAGTGCTGGTCATCATGAGAAGACATATAAAGTATCTCCTGTTCTGCTACATACTCATCCACTATGTTATCAATCTCCTCAATGGTAACACCACCTTGGCGTGTCACACCTCTATCATGAGAACCTGGAGAAGTGTACGAAAGAGCATTTGCTTCAACTTTGCCCTTCCCTTTGTCCTTGTTTTTGTCATCGTCCTCTTTCTTATCCTTTGACTCCACTTTGCCTGCCTTTTTGTTAGCCTGTAGCTTATGACATTGACTCTTATAATGCCCTTTTTTCTCACAGTAAAAGCACACAATGTCCTTTTTAGATCTATATTTGCTTCTAGACTTGCCTCTTTTGTCTTTATCTCTGTCCTGTTGTCTACCTCTGACATTCATAGCACTAGAGGCTTTGAAAAGTACTCTATTCTGCCTATTCATGTCCTCCTGCATGATGGCACCCTCTACATTAGCATAGACCCGCAAATGATGAGAGTTGCTAGTGGCTGTGACAAATGTATCCCAACTGGGAGGCAAACTGACCAAGAGCAATGATGACTTAACCTCATCATCCAAATTCAGCCCATGCTGAATAACATGATTGAAAGTCTAATTAAACTCATTCAAATGAGTCAATACAGATTGCCCTTCTCTCATTTGCAATTGCACAAGCTTCTTCAACCAAAAAACTTTGCTAGAAGCGCTTTGCTGTGCATACAATGTCATTAATCTCTGCCATGCATCCCATGCAGTGTTCTCATTCCGAATGCTCATAACGATGTCATCGCAACATGTCAACATAATAGTGGCTTTAGCAAGTGTGTTTAGCCTCCACCATTTAGCATCTGTCATAGACGTAGGCTTCCTGCCTTGCTCTTGAATGGGAACATATTGCTCCTTGAGATACATTATGTTCATGCATTGTATCTGCCACACATCAAAGTTGCTAGTTCCCTCTAGCTTTTTAATGTTCATCATAGATGACGAATCTGCCATAATGTCCAAGCCACAACAACAAGACAATAATGATGCTCAAACGCTTAACTCCTTACAAGCAATCAATGCCACCAAAGAGTGAAATGCACTACAAGTGCACAGCCTGTACAACAAGTGCCCGCACTTAAACCAGTGCCAAAACCTTCAGCAACAAGTGCAGAATCCTTGCATACAATTGCATTGACCCAACATGGCATATGACATCCAAACTGTAGCATTTACCAATTGCAACTGTTGCCTAAAAATTCACTGCATATGGCATCCAAAATGCCTCAAAAAACCATGCTCAAGTTTGCACTTTACGTTGTGTCAAATTTGTGTCCTGCACCAAACCTCACCACCACTCTACCAAATGGCAAGCTCTACCACCACATCTAGTGGGCCATGCCAAGAAGAAAATATTGCAAAAAATGCAAAAAACAAAATAAGGTAGAGACAAGTGCAAGAAATAGCCTCTTACTTGGTCCTTCACCGAATTGTGAAAAAAATGCCAAATGACATGCCAAAAGAGTGCTATATCTCACAAAGTAGTGGTCGAATGGCAAAGCAATGAACTACAAACTTGTAGCAAGTTGGGAATACTCCAACTTCTCAGAAGTGAGTTGAGTCAAATTATCCAAGGATGAGAAGATATGGCAGCTCCAAAAGTGCCTATCAAGAAAAGTGTCTGTCACACAAAATGTCTGCAAATTTTATGAGCAGGTTTCGCCAGTGAATATCTCCCAAATGGAATGTCGGATGGCTTTACTATAGAAGGCAAACTTGTAGAAAATCCAAAAATCTCCAAGTCTTGTGTTGACCATGAGTCCAAATTACTGACAAAAAAAGAGATATTAAATCTCAAAAATTGCTATCCAGTAAAAAATGATTGTCTGAGAATTTTGAAACAGTGATTTGGGGCTGTAAACAATTGAATTCCGCCAAAAAATAGCAGACCCAGGTCTAATAGACTTGAAATTGCTCAGAGCATCAAATTTGAGTAAAATAGAGTATTTGTTTGCAAGTAGAGATTTCTTTTCCACAGCTGCAAGTAGCTCAAGGGTCTCTCACTCTTCACCTCTCTCTCAAGCTCTCCAGAAAACAGAACTCCTTACTCCACCGAGTGGCTCCGGTCTACCACCAAGCTACTCAAGGTCATCGGGCTGTCACCAAGCTTCCCAGAGCTCTGATACCAGTTTAAAGGGGATCGGGGATAGCAAAGGGCAACAAGAAGGAGAGGAGAACACACAATGTGGGGGTGTCAAGAGACACCAAAGAATAGGTATGCATAATATATATAGTGGAAGCATAGTATACTATGTACATGGGACTGGCCACATGGCCTTTACCCCAACAGACTATAATAACAATGACTTTGCATGAAGGGCCATCTAGTTCATAGGCTCATATTAGCATTGAGTCAGAATCAAACTGTAATAACAATGACTTTGCATGAGGGACCATCTAATTCGCACACTCAGATTAGCATTAAGCTAAAATTAGAGTGTAAGAACATATCAGACCGTTAGAATTTTTCGATGACCGAGAAATTCTCCCATGGCAACCATCTAATCGCATGTCATGGCTAGACGATGATGTATATGACTGCTTATGCTAGGCTTGGGGCATATGAGCAAGAAAGGAATGGAAATCTTATCTCGTTGTGGCTACTTGCCTGTGTTTAGTGGCTTTGAATTTGCTGGTTGTGAACATTGCATTTATGGGAAGCAAGTTCAATTACCTCACAAAAAGAAGCTTATGCGTAAGCTCTTGCCGTTAGATTTGGTACATACAGATGTGTGTATGATGCCACAGCTTTCTTTGGGTGGTGGCAAGTATTTTGTGTCTTTTATTGATGATGCTACACGAAAGGCATGGGTGTATCCTATGCGTCAGAAAGATGATGTGTTTTAGACTTTCAAGATATGGCTTGCATATGTAGAAAATCAAACAGGCAGGTCATTGAAATGTCTTAGATCTAACAATGGAGGTGAGTATGTGTCGAAAGAGTTTGATAACTTCTTGGCTTTGAAAGGTATCAAAAGGGAACTCCCTCCACCTCACAACCCATCACAAAATGGTGTTGCTGAGAGGTTAAACAGGACTATACAGGATAGATTCCGTTCAATGTTGTCACATGCTGCTTTATCTCATGGATTTTGGGCTGAGGCAGTAAAAACTGCTATACATTTAATCAACCGTTCCCCTCATCATGCTTTGGATTACAAGGTGCCTGAAGAAATGTGGATAGGCAAGCCTCCGTCTTATAAACACTTGCGCGTGTTTGGTTGTGATGCGTATGTGCACATACGCAGAGAGGATCGCAACAAATTAGATCCAAAAGCACAGAAATGCATATTTCTTGGTTATGGTGAGGAGGGAGAGATGGGATATAGACTTTGGGATCCTAGCCATCATAAAATAGTACGCAGCAATGACGTTGTCTTCAAAGAGCATTCTATGCCAAAAAGATCAGTTGATAGACCAGAAGTGGTGAGACGCACCATATTTGAGGACACATACATTGGACAGCCAGTTAGGCAAGTACAGGAGGAGATAGTACAATCTCCAGTTCAACGCAAAAATGTATTGGATGGTGGTCAGGTAGATCAGCCACCCACAGGTCCACATATACCACAATTTCAGCCATATAACGATGTAGAACAGCCATGTTTTGATGGGCAACGGGCCTCACATGAGCACCCTGCCCCTCAGCTGAGGAGGAGTACTCGACTGTCACATCCTCCTGATATATTTCAGCCAGGTTTGGACTATCTTATGGTGACTGACTGTGGTGAGCCTTTATGCTACAAAGAGGCTATGCAGAGGGCAAATAAGATTAAGTGGGAGTTGGCCATGAACAGCGAGATGGCATCTCTCAAGAAGAATAGCACATGGGATTTGGTGCCTTTGCCGGATGGGCATAAAGTCTTGCCATGCAAGTGGGTGTATAAGCAAAAGTTTACACTGGCTGACACTTCACTAAAGTACAAGGCCAGGCTTGTGGCAAAAGGTTTCAAGCAAGAACATGGGATTGATTTTGATGAGGTTTTTCCTCCCGTAGTCAAGATGACTACCTTGCGGACTGTTTTAGCTTTGGTTGCTAGAGATGACTTGGAGTTGTATCAGATGGATGTGAAGACCGCGTTTCTTCATGGTGATCTTCATGAGGAGATATACATGCAACAACCAGAGGGGTTCGTTGACAAAGGGAAACCTCGTCGTGTATGTAAGCTCAAGAAGAGCTTATATGGCTTGAAACAAGCTCTGAGGGAGTGGTATCACAAGTTTGATGCATTCATGAGAAAGCAAGGCTTTGGCAGGAGTGAAGAGGATCATTGTTTCTATGTAAAGAGGGCCAAAGATGGCAGCCTTCTTATTTTGCTCATCTATGTAGATGACATGCTTCTAGCCGGAACATGTAAGCAGTTGTTAAATGCCTTGAAAGCTGAACTACATAAGGCATTTGAGATGAAGGATTTGGGCATTGCGAGCCATATTCTTGGCATGCGTATTCAGAGAGATAGACAAAGGCGATTGCTTTACCTGTCTCAAAAGGAATACATTGGGAAAGTTTTGGAGCGATTCCATATGCAGGGTGCGAAGGCTCTTTCTACTCCATTGCCTCCGTACTGCAGACTTTCTCAAGAGGATAGTCCGAAATCAAATGAGGAGCGGGCTGAAATGTCCAAGATACCTTATGCATCGGCTGTTGGTTCTTTGATATATGCCATGGTTGCTACTAGACCAGACATTGCTTATGCAGTGGGAGTAGTGAGCCGATACATGGCGAGAATCCTGGCAAATGGCATTGGGAAGCAGTGAAAGGGGTTATGAGGTATCTCAAAGGCACTCAGGATATGTGCATATGCTTTGGGTAGATAGATTCAGCGGTACATGGGTATGTAGATGCTGATTATGCAGGTTGTCCAGTGAGTAGGAAGTCGACTACAGGCTACTTGTTCACATTCACAGGTGGTGCAATTTCATGGGTCTCTCGTCTACAGGGTTGTGTTACCATTTCTACCACTGAGGCAGAGTATGTTGCAGCCACGGAGGCTGCAAAGGAGGCCATATGGCTTTCTCGTCTCTTGGCAGAGTTAGGTATGTTACAGGAGATTCTAGTGCTACACTACGATAGCCACAGTGCTATCATGTTGGCCCGGAATCCAGTATTCCATGCCAAGACAAAGCACATTGATATCAAGTACCATTTCATACGGTAGGTACTTGGTGATAAGCTCATCCAGCTTGTCAAGATTCATACGGACGACAATCCTGCAGATCTTCTTACAAAGAGTCTAGCTTCAGCGAGGTTTGCACACTGTCGAGACCTCATGGGTATTGGATAGGTGACCTTCTTCTATTGTTGTACATTGTTGTACATACTCTCACTCCCCTTAGGCACATCGCCTTTAAGTGGGAGGTTGTTGGGGTAAAGGCCATGTGGCTAGTCCCATGTACATAGTATACTATGCTTCCACTAAATATACTATGGATACCTATTCTTTGGTGTCTCTTGACACCCCTACATTGTGTGTTCTCCTCTCCTTCTTGTTGCCCTTTGCTGTCCCCGATCCCCTCCACAGTCAACTTCCTTGAAGAAAGGCAAGATCAAAATAGGACATCATATTAGCATTGAGTCTGTTTATCTCATTGTAATAATAATAGTTCTCGGTCATAAGAATGAGAACTATTGTTATTATAGTCTTAGAATGAGAACTATTTTTATTACAGTTTGATGAATTGATTGAATGCTGATATAAGCTTGTGAACTAGATGGTCTCCCATGAAATGTCATCATTATTATGATTCCAAGTTAATGCTAATCTAAGCCTGTGAATTAGATGGTCCCTCATGCACAATCATTGTTATTACAGTCTGATTCCAACTAAATGCTAATCTAAACCTATCAATTAGATGGTCTGTCTGCACAGTCATTGTCACTAAAACTAGGGCGGTGGTTATTGGGGATTAGTATACTGTTTGGGATTTACATTTTCTCTTGTTTGGGATTTATTGATTGGGATTTACTAAAACAAGTGCAGTGGTTGTTTGGGATATACTAAAGGTTATATTTTGTGGGGGTTGTAGTTAATCCTAAACCAACAAAAATGCATTTCCTTGACAGTGCCTACCTCCTCTAGCGACACTCCATGTGACACTATCTGAGCGGGCGACTCCACTGTAGAGCCACTAGCCTTCATAGACAACTCCATTAAGTACCTCCTCCTTCAACATTTCTCTAGTAACTGCGGCTCCACGACCTCTACTCTAGAGGTGACTCAACAGATGACTTTCTCGTGCTTCCTACAACTAAGGCGACTTGCACAGCTCCTAAGCAAAATGGCTTTCAAAGCCATAGCTTCAGCCACAACCACAAAGTTCGTTAAGCCGATTCTACTCTCACGGACCATTTGGCAAGCAACCGACCCAAGTAGGCAGACGAGCCCTCAACAAGCACATTAGCACCATGACTTGGCTAATCCTTGTGCCAAAGAAAAGAAAATCTCACGCTCAAGCAGCAGCTCTGCTGCATCTACGAAACAACTCCACAGGCGCCCTCGACGAAAATCCAGCTAGTTGACAAAATCTTTTCGATTCTATGGGAATCTTAATAGATTCCAGTGGCACCTCGAAGGAATATACCAACCTACCCTTATCCTTAGATTGACACGTGGTAGATCACAACCTATCCTCACCCAAGGTTCACCCAACTCTGGACTTGGTCATTAATGTGTTGAGATATGGTGCCATGAGCACATATTAGAGGCTAAGGTATGGTATAGGAATGTATTAAAATAGACACCTTAGGATGTGGACTACATGATGTGGAGATGTGGATCAAGGATATCCACAAGAAGAGATGTGGATGAGAGGATCCCACAAGTGTTGACTATTCTAAGGGCACTCTCTATATAAGAGGCCTATCATGTATTGTTGAATAGAAGAGAAATGCACATTCACTCAAGATTCTGTTTATGAGTCCAAGCTAATTTATCTTGGAACCTAATTGACTTGAGGTACATGTCACGAGCACTCTCTTCATCATGTTTACACATAGGTTCCATCCACCTTAGAGCACTCCATAGATCCTGAGGCACACATGTTTTGACATGGTATCAGAGCATACATTTAGATCTCCTAGTTTAGCTCATTAGTAGTTCACTAGGATTGCTCCCATTCCTAGATAGTTTTAGAATGTAAGATTAGTTTTAGATCTCGAGAGTTCTTCATTTAGAGAGTTCAGTTAATTGTGAGCTTAAGTGTTCCTTATTCCATGAGAGAGAGAGTCCCTTGAGTATTTTATTTGAGAGATATATTATGTGTATGAGAGTTTCTTAAAGTGAGAGTTCTTGTGAGGTTCATTCTTCCTGAGTGGTCCTTTGGCTCATTGAGAGAGAAAGATATCTCTATTCTTCTTCTCTAAGAGAAAGAGAGGGAGATACTCTGAAGGCTACGACCTACAGTTATGAGTTGCATCTACCTAAAGCTACACAACCAATAGAGTCAGCTCTCTGAGCTTCAAAGGCTCTAGTAGACGCTCCATCAGTGCCTTCAATGAGAAGCTCCAACAAGAAGCTCTACCACAGCCTCCTAGAGTCACGAGCTCACTGGCCTCTCCATCAACTAACAAAAGCAAAGAGCCGTAGCCTCCAAATGGCTCGAATGACAGGTCTTCACATAGCCGCAACGAATTATCTGGTAGCCCGTATGTGCCAGGCTCCCACACAAAGGATTAGCTGCATCCACATACAACGATCTCTTGGCTCCACACAACCCGTTCCATCTCCACAGTTGCAGCCTTCCGGTACAACGGCCGATAGCCCTCCTACTAGCCATGAGCAAAGATATGGCTTTAAAAGAACAACAAATATCTATACTCACATTTATAGGATAAAACCTTTCTTCTCTCGAGTTGTTGTGTTTACAAGGGAAATAGATATAGCCATAGGCTGCATTTGCTACTAGAATCTACATTTGGGTGCATTCTTAGGAGAAAAATATAATTGAATCTAGAGTAGAAATGAAGGTAATTGTTCGTTGACAGGTAGTGGGAAAGGTTTAGGAAACCCATTTTGCTTGATTCTCTTTTGCTTGTGTCTTCTCTTAAATATACTTCTGCTACAATATGAACATTAATCAGAATAAGTAAAATCACTAATACTTGTTGGATGCCTATACTAGGTCCAAACTATGTGTTGGATGCTTACATAGGTAACTACCATATGATCTAGTCTTACCACAACCCAAGTGTTGAATGTTTGACTGTGTTTTATGCCCCTAATTCTTAGCATACAATGCGATGGGGGTAAGATCATTGGAAAAGACAAGATACATGTTGCAACTTAGCTACATGTTGCAAGGGGAAAGTGGACTTAATTACACACATATGCACACATTTTTAAAAAAAAAAGTGAAATCCATGTAGCTTTATATTACAAGAAGACCGCGAAAGGAGAGATCGGCCAATACAAAATCAAAAAATCTCAGTGTAAGACAAGTAGACAGCAAGAACAGACAAGCAATCATAGAGTGATTGCTTGAGTGACATGCGAAAATAAAAGAACATACATAGAGAGTACACACACACACTTAGAGGAAGGAGTCAAGGACAGTTATAGGCAAAGACCTTTAAAACAATACATACCTGATAGAGAGAGAGAAAAAGACACAAAGAGGAAGGACAAATTACACACAACGAGAGAGAGAGAGAGAGAGAAACTACACACGACGACCCTTGTTATTAGGGGAGTCTTGGGGTGGGGAGTGCACGGAGAGGACGAGCGAGGGTCAAAACGGGTTCGATCTTTTCGGACATGTCGAAGTCTGGAGCGAGACTCCAATCAAACGTGTGGACGAGATTGGCAATGGCGAGTGGCACAAGAAGCAGAGCTAATGGCATGCCAGGGCAGCGCCGCCTGCCGGAGCCAAACGGCAGGAGGTTGTAGTCATGCCCGCTCTCATCCACGGGTCTCCCCACAAACCTCGATGGGACAAACTCCTCAGCTCTTTCCCACAAAGATTCGTCCCTCGCTATCGCCCACACGTTCACGAACACGCTCGCCCCTGCAGGGATCTCGTACCCCGCGGCCTCACATGCCTCCTGTGCTCTATGTCCCAGCATTGTCGTCGCTGGTGGATGCAGCCTTAACACCTCCTTCACCACAGCTTGCAAATATGGTAGCTCCTCCAGATCGCACTCTTGCAGTAGCCTCTTCCCTCCTCCCGCCGCCGCATCCGTTTCCTCCTGCACCTTCTTCAACTCGTCCGGATGCCGTAGTAGCTCCGCCATCGCCCATTCCACCGCTACGCTCATCGTATCGATCCCACCCACGAACATATCCTAGCATGACGTGACGGTGATAATAAGTACCCTAAACAACGTAACCACTCAGATCTCTTATGCAAGCTTGCCAAACTTATAATTACCACGAGAAGGGACTTGATCGAATCCAGTGCCTCTGTTGTTTCCTGCCCTCCCTTCTTCTCCAACAACACGTCCAGAAAATCTTGCGTCGACTTTCTTGCTCCATCACTCCTTAAATGGTCTTTTACGATCGTGTTCAAAAAGCCGTCCAAGCGCTGACGAACTCGACGCATGCGACGCTTGGTTAGCACGTCCAGCCATCCCAACCAGGGGACGTAGTCTCCTATCAGTATAGAAAGCAATAGAGTATTGAAATCGTGCAACACGTCGTGCAGCTCGCTGCCCGCGCCAGTCTCCCAGTTCACCAACGCTGTCGAGAGAGCGAGACGCGACATGATATTGCCGGCCATCGTAGCCACACATTTGCCCAATTCGACGTATCCTTCGCCTTTCCTAGCCTTGCGCTCTATATGCTCGATCATACCAGCAACCTCCTCGTACCTCACATGTTGGTAGGCTTGAAGCCTTTTTTTTGTGAAGAGCTCCAAGCTGAAGAGCTTCCGGGCCTCCCTCCAGTTCGGGCCGTTGCGTGCGAAAGCAATACCATTCGCTTGTCCATACATCAAAACCTCAGGCATTTCTGAAAGCGGACGATCACAAAAGTTTTTGTCGTGAATCTGCAAGAATTCTTTAGCGAGCGAAGGGGAGGATACGATCAGGACCGGGAAAGAGCCTAGGTGCAGGGAGAAGATGGGCCCGTATTGGCGGGAGAGACGAGCGTAGGTGCGATGAAGAGTGGCCGAGTGAGCTGCGAGGAGGGGCAGGTTGCCGAGGAGTGGCCAAGGTCTGAAACAATTCACAACATAAACCAGAATACGAAAGATAGAGTTCAGAGTTCTTTTCGTAAAAATTACGTAGAATGTATACATGCTCTTATAGAGCTTGATCTCTCAATCATCGCCTATGATTTAGGCAGCAGGCTTGTGCAATCTTTGAATGCTCAACCTCCCTCCATGTGATACAGGGTGGTGCTTGCAATAAATACGTGCACGATGTCATCACGTGAAGTTCTATCATCCCCCCCTCAAGCACCACCATCTTATATGTGATTCGTTTATGTGATGCCTTCAGAAGAGGATGGATGCAATCCAAGAAGAGATCTCAACATCTGAAATCGTGGACGAGGGAGTGGTTTGGTTAATACATCTGCTGGCATATCAGCTGTGGGAAGATATTGAACTTGAAGAAGATTGTCCTTCACAAGATCCCTAATATAATGAAAATAGAGAGCAAAATGCTTGGTTCTTGAATGAAGAATTGGATTCTTGGTAAGGGCAATAGTGCTCTGATTATCACACCACAAAATTGTGGGAGTAGATAGAGAGCCAAGGATGTCTTCCAACAGTCGTCTAATCCACACGATCTCACGAGAAGCAGTAGAAGCTGAAATATACTCAGCTTCAGTAGAGGAGAGTGCCACAACCTTCTGAGCTTTGCTGATCCAGCTGACAGCAGTACCATTAATCAGAAAACAACATCCTGTAATGGATCTACCTGTGCTCTTATCAGTTCCCCAATTAGCATCGGAATAGGCAGCAAAATCAAATGAACTCTGACGTTGAAACAGAAGCCCAAAACTGCGTGTGCCATGAAGATATCTGATGATACGTTTAAGGAGTTGCCAGTGAATAGTGGTAGGAGATGAATTGAATTGAGAGAGAGTGATGACAGCAAAGGCAATATCTGGCCTACAGCACACCATAGTATAAAGAAGACTACCGACCAAACTTCGATAAGGAAATGGTACTGAAGGACTCAATGTAGGTGAAGATGAGTGCAAATGCGAAAGAGCACTAGGATCCATGGGAATAACAGCTGGGTTGCAATCAAGCATTCGGTACTTAGATAATAGATCTTGAATGTATTTACCTTGAGACAAATGAATGCGACCATTAGAACGATCTCGACTTATCTGCATTCCTAGGCAATATCCTAGTTCTCCTAGGTCAACCATATCAAAGTGAGAATGAAGCTGCTGCTTAACTCGTGACATGGTAAAGGTATGATTGCTAAACAAGATGATATCATCAACATATAAAGCTAGGAAGAGCATGTGTGATGACTGTCTGAATAGGTAGAGGTTGGAATCTGCAGATGAAGACACAAAACCTAGACCATGCAAGAAAGAATCAATCTTTTCAAACCAAGACCGGGATGCTTGTTTGAGTCCATAAATGGATTTCTGAAGTCGACAGACTTGATGTGGGGATGTAGAACTTTCATATGCTGGAGGTTGGAGCATATACACTTCTTCACGTAGCTCTCCATGGAGGAATGCAGTCTTGACATCCATTTGATGGATGTCGAGATTTGTCTGAGCAGCATATGCAAGCAGAATCCGTATAGTTGTAAGCTTCACTACAGGGGAGAATGTCTCAAAGTAATCAAGACCAGCCACTTGTGAATATCCCTTTGCAACCAACCGAGCTTTGTACTTGGACAAAGATCCATCTGCATGAAACTTTTTCTTGAATATCCATTTGCATGGAATGGCATTCCGATCATGAGGTAATTCAGTCAAGACCCATGTGGAATTTCGAATGAGAGATGCATACTCCTCGTCCATAGCTTGCTTCCAGCAATGAGATTCTGGTCCATTAAGAGCTTCCTGATGATTGACAGGATCGGGTGCATTGTCAATGTTATCAATGCTGTAATGTACTTGAGCTTGAAACCAAGGACATTCAGCTGCATAGTAATTGCTTGCATTGTCAATGATCTTTGCAGAGGGCCTTCGAGATCGAGGTGGCAGAGTTCGTCGGTCAGATTCTGATGCTGACTCTTCCAGCTCACGATAAACATCATTAAATTCTGCATTCGCATCATCATTTGAGGAATCCGAGAGAGGAAGCGATGAAGAAGCTGATGGCAATGAGTTTTCGGATGACTGAGTAGAAGATGACAATTGAGAAGATGACGAAGTGCTCATATCTCCCATTGTAGCGGAGTCCTCAGAATTCATTACAGCATGTATATCAACAAGATCTTCTGATGAAGGAAGAAGTCGATCTGTTGTATCATCCAAAAAATCATAACTGGAAGTCGAATGAGGATCATTAAGTGTGCCAGGAAAAATTTCTTCTGAAAAAATCACATCAGTGCTGAGAATCATGCATGATTGTATTGGATCCCATAGCTTGTACCCACATCTATCAACAAGATATCCAACAAAAATACACCTTCGACTTCGTGGATCAAACTTGGACACTTGTGGAGATATTACCTTAGCAAAGGCCTGACATCCAAACACTTTAAGAGATGATACATTTGGTCGATGTCCCATCCATAACTCATATGGAGTAGAGTGAGGCATAGATGTTGAAGGAAGACGATTTTGTATGTAAACTGCAGTATGGACAGCTTCTGCCCAGAAGCTTGCATCAAGACTACTCTCAGTAAGCATTGTTCGTGCTGAATTATTTGTGGTTTGATTCTTTCTCTCTGCCAGTCCATTGAGTTGTGGCGTATAAGGTATCGTCAACTCACGTTTGATTCCAGATTGCTTGCAAAAACTTTGAAATTCAGAGCTCAAATATTCTCCACCATTATCAGAGCGAAAAACTTTCATTTTGTTTCCAGTATGTAATTCTGCCATGCTCTTGTATTGAAGAAAACATTGGAATGCTTCAGACTTTTTCTTGAGGAAGTATATCTCTGTCCATCTACTGGCATCATCAATGAAAGTCATATAATAGTGGCTTCCTCCCTTGGACATTACTGGTATCGGCCCACAGAGATCTGAGTGTACTAATGCCAATAATTCCTTAGATCGAGGTACACTGCGGTGAAAAGAACGTCTCTGATGCTTGCCAAAGATGCAAGCTTCACAAGTGCTCATGGTGGGACTGTTATCCAAGCTGAGACCATCAACTAACCCTTCAGAATGGACTTGCTTGATTAGTCTGAAATTGGCATGCCCAAGGCGTTTATGCCAGAGATCCGCATTGCTGTTGCTAGTGGCAATAAGAACTACATGCTTGATTTCAATTGCTTCTGTAAGATAATAGAGTGATTGTCTTCTCATACCTTTGGCAATGATGCTGCCAGTTTCTTCTTGACGAATGAGGCAAGAATTTGCAGTAAACTCCACTGTCATGCCCATATCTGTCAACCGTGCTATTGAGATCAGATCTCGCTTGAGGTTGGGAACGTATAATACTCCTGATAGTCGAAATGTATCACCAGTAGAAAGTCGGAACTGTATATCACCTACTCCAGCGATCACATGTTCAGAGTCATCTCCCATTTGTACTGTGCGTTGAAACATGCATGGTTTATAGGAAACAAACCAATCATAATGGAAAGTCATATGTTGATTAGCACCGGAGTCAAGAATGAGATTGTCGACAAGATGAATATCACAATGATGATCTTCCTTTGTATGTACATTGTGCATACGTGCCTTTTCATGAGATTGACTGAAACCTCCAGATTTGAGTTCTTTAACCTCCTTCTCTAGATCTGCCAGTTTCTTTCTGCATTCAAATTCAAAATGGCCATCTATGTTGCAATAATGACACTTACCCTTGCGTCTCATGGGCCTGGGATTCATAGATGTTCTCGGTGCTGTATGGGAGATCATTGCATGATCGTTGCTTCTCGGTACTGTGTTAGAGATCAATGCATGATCGTTGCTTGAATTGGCTGTCTTTATAATACCCAAATCGATCCTCATAGTCTCTTCCTCATAGAGAGCATCTGCCGTTTGCTCCCAGCTGAGATTCTTGTTAGTCATCAAGGAACTTCTGAAATTATGCCACGAACTAGGAAGCGACTGATACAACTTGAGCTTCTGTTGCTCAAGGGGTACTTTGTAATCATCTCCTGAACAAGCTAGCTGATTAAAGAGTTCTTTCATCATGCGTATGTGGGTACGCAAATCCTTGCCATCTTCATAATGCAGATTATCAAGCTTATGAAATATATGCAATATTTCAACCTCAGAGTGTTTCTCATACCTCTGAATGAGCCAATCCCAGAGGATCTTGCTTGTGTCGCATGAAGCCTCCAGAATGATCTCCTTTTTCAAGCTTAGCCCAATTGCAGCTAAAGCTTTATCTTCTCTGGCCTGCCACAACTTGGCTTCTCCGTCAGCGTTAGGCTTCAACTCAGTTCCACTCACAATGGCGAAGTATCCTTCACCCTTGAGGTATAACATCATCATGCGTTTCCAAGCATGAAAGCTTGTTCCATCGAAGATAGGAACTAGGCGATGGAGGGAGCTGGACGTAGAGGACGACATGGCTCTGATACCAATGAAACAATTCACAACATAAACCAGAATACGAAAGATAGAGTTCAGAGTTCTTTTCGTAAAAATTACGTAGAATGTATACATGCTCTTATAGAGCTTGATCTCTCAATCATCGCCTATGATTTAGGCAGCAGGCTTGTGCAATCTTTGAATGCTCAACCTCCCTCCATGTGATACAGGGTGGTGCTTGCAATAAATACGTGCACGATGTCATCACGTGAAGTTCTATCAAGGTCGAGGGCCTGGAGGAAGCTTTGATTTGCAGTATAATGCGGACTGGTGAAGGGACAAGCAGAGGAAGATGAGCAAGGTGGCGAGGACGAGAGAGATGGCGCTCCACAAGAGAGGAAGCTCCATAGCTGCGTTATCTTGAAAGGAGAGAGTGGAACTACTTGCATGCATACATCCTCTTTTCTTTTATTTATAATACAGGGAGGCATGCATGAATGCCTTAGTCTTTGGATTCGAGGGGCGAACGCGTATGTGTCACACATTGCCTTTAGAGCCAATCGGTCTCACCGTCCTTGGTACTACCATAGAGGAGTTCGAAATCACTACGGCAAAAGAGACATGTGTTAGAAAGAAGGAGGGGATCCCACTAAGGCCATGCCTTTTGGAATGCCACAATAACTCTAGGGGGTGTTGAGAAATGTGGTGTGATTGGTAGAGTGGATTGTGTCAACAAATTGATCACATGTGTACTAGAAAAAGATGATGTTGATCTTGTACTCTAGATAGATGAGTGAAAGAGACTAGAGAAAAGAGGTGAAAGAGGTAGGTGTGTGTGTGTGGTGGTGGTGGATGGATCATTGAATAAAAGTAGGACGGAGCATTAATAAAAGTGAGGCTAAGACGGGAGAATTCATTATAGAGCAGTTAAGTAGATGCATTGAAGATATTGCTCCTGACAATATTATTCAGCTGATTACTGATAATGCCAAGAATTGTCGAAAGGCTGGGAAAATTATAAATTGTAGATATCAGCGTATTTGGGCATCGCCATGCTTGTGCTACTGTCTGGATTTAGTCTTGGAGGATTGGTACAAAATAGCTGAGACAATCTTCTTCAAAGTTATTGTGGATGAGGCACAAAAGGTCATGTTGTACTTTCTTAACCATGAGCAACTACTTGGCATATTCAGGACTAAACAACCTGTGAGTCACCCGCTAGAGCTTCTAAAAAGCGAGGTGAAATGTGCTTTGGCACAAACTATATAATGATAGAGTAGTTGGTAAAGCAGTAGGCCCTTGTAACGAAGACACTATTCAGTGCAGAAGCGGTAGATTGGATAGCCGAGGCACACTCAAACAACTCTTGTAATAGTGAATTTGAAGACCTAAAGGCGTTGGTTAATAACCTAGGATTTTGGAACAGGGTATCCGATGCAGTGGAAGCTATGAAGCCAATTTGGTTTACAATCCATAGGTTGGATGTGAAAGGACCAAGCATGGGAAGTGCTTATATAGCATGGTGGACTGCTGAGAGGGATGTTTTGAAGGAAGATGCGAGGCCCGCCAAAGGTGGGTATAGCATGACTAAACGAAATTTGCTACAAAAGATGGTGCAAAAACGATGGAATCAAGATCATAACTCTCTACACTATGCCGCCCATATATTAGATCCGCAATGGTAGGAATATTGCACAAAAACTGATGTTTAGATAATGCAGTCGTGGCATGATCTTCTTGGACGTTTCTTTAAGGATAAGATAGAGTATGCCTCTGCTCTTAGGGAACTGTCAACTTTTTGAAATAGAGAAGGAATATTTGCTTATCCAAGAATCAAAGAACTAGCAAAAGACATGCCAACATGGAGATGGTGGGAAGAGTGTGGAGCATCCACACCTCATTTGCAAGCCTTGGCCATGAAGGTGTTATTGCAACCTTGTAGCAACTCCTCTAGTGAACACAACTAGAGTAACTATAAGTCCATGCATTTCGTCACAAGAAACCGCTTGACATTGGAAAGATAAAAAAAGCTAGTTTACCTCTATGCGAATGGTCACTACAAGGCATAGGTCCTTTTTCGACGAAAATACCGACGTTTTTTACACTATTTTTTTTTTGACGGGCGAAAAGGTCATTATTTACATCACTGTAAGTGACGAAAAAGAACGGTCGCTATATAAGCGTCGCTATATTAGCGACGCTAATAAACATCGCTATATAGTGACACTTGTAAACATCGCTATATAGCAATGATTAACAGAAACTAAAAAAAAACATTAGTGGGGCTAAACAAGGCCATAGCAAGCCCTGTTTTGCCCCACTAATGTTTTTTCTTTAGTAATTACAAAAAAAAGTTTTTTATTACAAAATTTTCCTTGTGCAAAGGGTGATACAAAATCACTCAAATGAACCGATCGAGCGATAGAAACATATACATGTCGAAGATATACAACATTGTTTGTTACAAAATAACCCTTTCGAAAAGGGTGATACAAAATCGCTCAAACGAGCCAATATACAAAAGCATATACATGGCGAAGTATAACTACAGGCTTGCCTCTCAATCTTCAATCTGCAAGCAAACTATGGGTGGTTGGATACAAGTGTCTCGGCCTTAATGAGGTACGGTTCCTGCATTAATTTGACTCATTATTTGGATATTGTTTGTTTTGAGAATCATGATGTACGTTTGAGAATCGTCATTATTTGAAGCCTATGTATGTTTGAATTGTGACTCTCTTTTATTATTCTCTCTTTTATCCTCTCTTTTCATCTCTTTTCTCCTCTCTTTTTCTCTCTTATCTCCTCTTTTCGTCTCTTTTCCTCTCTTTTCTCCTCTCTTTCCTTCTCTTTTTTCCTACTATTTGGGCACACTTGGGACAAATTTGGGATGGGGGCCTTTCGGGAGGTTTGCTTTTCACATAGTTTGGCATTTTTTAGCTTTAATCTCAAATTTTTTAGACCATATTATAGGACTTCAAGTGGTGAGATAATTCTATGTCAAGGCATGTTTTCTTGCATATCTAAACATCCAAGCACTGCTATTGATCATTAGTGTTATTGTAATTGATCATTAGTGTTATTGTAATTAGTAACTATTTCAAGGGGTTTTATTTTACCAATATGAATTTCATGCTTGATAATTGTATGGTCTTGCAGGATTATCAGAGGTACACATCAAGCTGAGGCATTACCCTATGCGCTCTTCGACATGTTGCGCCAACACTGGGGATGCTACCTCTTGTGTGGCAACCACAGGTGTGACCAAACCATTGATGTCTCAAGTGAGTGAAGCTAGCAAGGTAGAAGCAACAACTCATAATGTGGCACAACTATCTTAGGATGTGGATAGACCATCTCATGATGTGGAAGGACCATCTCATGATGTCGCAATCTCGTCTCATGATGTCACAAGACCATCTCATGATGCACTAGTTGACTCGACGGTTCTAGGTAAACTAATACAAGCATTCTTCTCCCTTCTCATTTAGTGAAATTTATTGGTTTGTATACTTAGCCACACACCGACTTAGTTGGTTCCAAAGACTCAAGAGGAGTGCGAGAAGACTTGCATGCTATGAATAGGATGTCTCATTTGTGGCCCCAAGTGCGTGCTTCAGGAAAAGTTATCCTCTCGAAAGCAACATGGATCCTCTCTATGAGAGAGGAGGCAGCGGTGAAGGCAAACATTGCCTCTTTTCAAACACCCACAGGGTACACGTGTTGCTTGAAAGGAGCATTTTCAAAGGACAATAAACTTAGTGGGCTCAACTCACATGATTGGCACAAGGTCTTACATGTATTCTAAGCTGTAGGATTAGTGTACCGATAATCATGATGTGTTAGTGTAATTATGATTATGTTATATTGTTGACATGACCTCTTTGTTGCTATGATAGTTCATCCTTCCGATTACAATAAAAGGGTGCTTACAAGAAGATGTTAGAAATGCTATATTCAAGATCAATGGTATTGTGAGGTATGCTTACTATCAAATCGCATTGATTGCATTTTCTTCAATTTAAGCTGAATAATCGACAGATTGATTATGAATATATCTTACATGGGCATGTGAAATAGGTGGATATCTCAAAAAGAGATCTCCATATCAAGCATCGAGAAGGCTAGGGTGGAATCCATCGAAGCCGTATGCTTGCTTGAGAAGCACTTTCCCTCGAGCATTATGACAACTCAAGTGCACTTGCTTGTGCACATAGTTGATGAGGTGGCCATTGTAGGTACCGTAGTCGGTGGATGTTTTTTCTCAAGCGGTTTATGAAAACTTTGAAGGGATTTGTAAGACAAAGAGCAAGACCAGAAGCAAGCATGGCAGAGGGATGGCTTGTGCAAGAGTCATTAGTATATATCACGGAGTTTCTTGCATCCACGAATCCTAATATGCTGCAAGCTTGGCATAACAAGGATGATGATCGCATCGTTGGCGAGGTTCCCCAAGGAAAAGGGATTGAAAGAAAGATGAGCGAAGAGAAAATGGAGAAATTCAATAAGTCAGTGTATCCTCAATAGCAAGGAGATGCAGAAGCTCGGGGGGGTCACTATGTATAAACCCTCTATATCACGTGCGTTCAAGGCCTATATTTAAAGTCCCTTATCTGTAAAAAATTTTATTAATAAAATATACCCCTTTTCTATACAAATCTGTAAATTTTTTCCAAAAATATTTTAAATAGTCCCTTATGTATATTTATTTCTGTAAATTTTAAAAATAAAAAAAATCCTTCTGTTGAACTCACGTGATAGGGTTACATATGATGAGTGACCCCCTCGAGTGCAGAAGTGGATTGAGAGATATGAAGCGGCCAAAGCAAAAAGAATAAATGCATGACGAGATTTAGAGTAATGTATAGGCAATCGCAACCATATCCACGAGATCTCGCTTTTCTCCCCACTCACATGTCACTTGATTGGCTACAACTAGCTCTACGTAAAGCCGAATGCGATGGAGAAATACGATGGAGAGACAATAAACGAGCGTGAGCAAGAGTTATCATTTGGATTTATGATGCATGTAAGTTTCTTACCTCTTGATGTAATTAAGTAGTTATTTGTGACAATATACACTATAAAATAGATGCATCTTCATTGTTTTAATGATGCTCTTTTACAGTACAAAAAGTACAATGCATTATGGTTGTATGGACGACATTTTTTTGTGAAACGCATTGATTCAAAGAGAGTCACGTATGATTGTGGAGTCATGGCTAACTTCACACAAGATAGCCGAGCAAGTGCTTCGAATACCAATCTTCTCTCCTCACAATTGGATTATTGTGGAACCATACGCAAAATCTATGAAATTGATTTTGGATGATTTAGTATTTTCATTGTGGATGTAAAATGGTTTAGAACTATTTACAACGGTCCCCATGCGACAGTGAGAAAAGACACTAGCGGTTTCTTTGCAATAGACTCCACCAAACTTTGGACCGATGAAAGTGATACTTTTGTTCTTCCTGAGCATTGTGAGCAGGTGCATACTAATTATTTAATTAATCGAAGCTTTCGTTTTTAAAGATCCATTGATACATGTACTTAAGCATAATTTCATATATATAATTGATGGCATTTGGCACCCATCTTCAATATAGGTGGTTTTTCATCCGGATCCTTCTAATCCAAGATGGTGGTATGTAATCCATGTTGCATCATGAAGTAAGCAAATTTTTGAAGATAGAGATGTGGATATGGAGATGCCACTACCAATGCCGGATCCAATTGATATTGATGAATCTAGCAAAGAAGATAAAGATCACAATATGAGCCAAGAGGAAGATGCGCATAATGACATCGTACGGGAGGAAGATGGAGATCATGATATTGAGGAAGAAGATGACGATCATCAAGAATTACCATAGTTTATTGACGAAGATGATCAATTACTCTTAGGTGAACGTACCATGCTAGAGTACGATGATGATATAGGAGATCAACTCAGTATAGAGTTAGAGATAGACTTGTTTGGCACGTTAGACTTGGCTCAGTAGGATGAAGCCATTGATGTAAATGCTCTTCATTGATTTTTTTCATCTCAAACTTGGACATGAATATATGAGGTTCAAAGGCTTGATGCACATGCTCTTGTACTTTTATTATCTCAAAGGATCAAACATGTATGAAAATGAAAAGAAATTTGTCATTGGGAAAAACTATCTTTTAAGGTCTGTATGGGAAAAAAAACTCTCTGTAAAACGTCGCTATAGGAAATTGTCTCAATGTCTCTATATAACGACAATTACCAATCTAATAAGCATCACTATATAGTGACTTTATGCAAGCATCGCTATATAGCGACGTTTGCCTAAAGTAGCTATATAGCAACGCTTAATGAAGCCCGCTTCCAATACCGACCTGCGCACGCTAAACGTCGGTACTTAAGCATCACAATAAGATCCGTGTGTAGTAGTGGGTAGAGTTTTGGATGATGTGAAAGGGGTATCCAACGATGGTAATATGCCATAGTGGGTACATACTGATCTTCCAACAAGTACCTTGCATGATGCCCCTATACTGACTCACCCTGAGCCAAATTCTAGTGACTCAGAAGAGGAGATATTGGTTATATATGGTACATATTGCAATTGTAAATTTTTCAACATGCAATCCTTCTCAAATGCAATTTTAAATGCCACTTAAAATGCAATCCTCTTAAAATGCAATTTATTTGATATGCTGTTTAATTTGATATCAAAGTGTTTGTGAAATATTTACAATTTCAATGACAATTAATCTATGATAATTTTTAAACATGCAAATTTTCACATCAACAAACATAATAACGGATTGTTATCATATTATGAAAGTGCACATTGTACATGGTACTGATTGATAGTTGTAGAGTTGTACATTTCAAGATAGTCACTAGGAGAAAAGTATACATGTGCTTAGTTTCCAAAATTTATAGTTACAAATTAAGTGTCCAAAAAATTATACTGAGAAGCTCATTTTTCAAAAATTGTGAGCATCAAAAGATTATTGGTGCATGTCAATCCATATCTTGTTACTAATTTTATGGTCCGCATGAACAATTGCATCGCATGCAATTGTTCAACAAAAGGATGAATAAACCACACAGCAACACCACCAACACCAAGGTGGACAAGATGGAGAGCAAAATGATCATCATGGTGGGAAGATTTGTGGAGGTCTAAAGAAAAACAATTAAGTATTAATTGTGGAGGTCTGCATGAACAATTGCATCGCATGCAATTGTTCAACAAAATGATGAATAAACCACATAGCAACACCACCAACACCAAGGTGGACAAGATGTAAAGCATAATGATCATCATGGTGGGTGGATTTGCGGAGGTCTAAAGAAAAAAAATTAAGTATTAATTGTGGAGGTCTGAAGAAAAACAAGCATTAAAATCACGCATCATTTGTTTAAGTATTTCAAAACTGTTAAAATACACGTGTAAAGAAAATTGATTTAAATAAACCCAACATTAAAATCGAATGCCATTTACTTAAGTATTTCAAGACAATTAAAATACACACTTAAGGATACTGGATTTGAAAAAACATAGCACTTGTGCAACATTTACTTAAATATTTCAAAATAATTAAAAAGCCACCGCATTAGCTTGACTAACAAAATTGGTATATGTCTTTACGAGGCAATACAATATATGAGATCATAATCTTCTCAACCGAGGATCCATTGAAAATGTTGCTCCAATGCTAAGAACATCATACAATTGCTTGGCTTGGGGAGCATTACAAGTTGGGTAGGCACTCCTGACTTTCAATGTATTTGCCAGGCAAACCAGGTGAAACCGATGATGACACAATAGTGCATAATATCCAATCATCATATCAAAATGATCTTGGCATATTGGACATAAAGGCCCATCATCCACAAAAGTGATACGCAATGGAAGGGTGGATGGTTTTCTGGCTACTAGGCCCACAAAATTTGGATCCAAGTTGCGAACATAGCCGCCATCTTCAATGTGTTGGAGAGCAGCTTGTGCATCTCGTGCTTGCTGAGAATACGTAGCGGCGATGCGGCATTGCTCCTCGTAGGCATTTTCAAGGTCTTGATTTTGTTCGGCTTGTTGGAGAATGGCATTTAGGTGACTGACTTTAGCTTGCAGGTGCTCATTCTCGCTCATCACCTGCCCATACTTAGTCATTGCGTCACACACTATGATGCTTGGAAAGGTGAGATCTTCCCGCGCAGCACTTTGCATTGCAACTTGTGAACCCTCATCATGTGGGCCCTCTACACCTTCATCTTCTGCGACTTCACGCACATTCATAAATAACTCAGAACTCGTCACAGAAACTACACAAGCGCACAATATGGCTAATGAGTACACTCTATATGATATAACAACTACAACAATGGACATGTAACAAAATGGCATGTACTTCACTTACCTGAAGTCTGGCTTCCAACGTTAGTAGGTAGTGTTGCAACGATGGGAATAGCAGTGGCTTGTGGTTGCACTAGCCTTTTTCCCCGTGTCCTAGGTTTGTCAGCAAAATCTATAGGCACATCCAACACAAACTTTGCATATACTAATCTTTACCAAGTAAAGTGGCACAACCCCACTATGAGGCTTTTCAGACTTGATCATGTAGTATATATAGTATGCATTATCCCTCATAGCGGGGTGGCGGCAATTCTTGATGGGCCACTATCCATGTCTACCATCAGCGTAATCCCATACCCAGTGTAATGTCGTTGGAGACCATTGCGTTGATGTGGTTGAATTTCCAACCATATGGATCATGAAAAGCGCTTGCATTAGCAATTGCACATGCCTCATCTCTTCTTGTCGGTAGGAGGGTAGCGTCCATCATGTCCATCATGTGCTTCATCGCTTGCTTTCCCCTCATGCTTGGATATTGAGATGCGTATGCAGCTTGCATTGAACGTGGCGATGCATATGCCATGGTGACTCATGAGTGAGGGAGCAAGAGAAGAACCAAAAGTTCAAAAATCATAGCATGGATAGGGGAGACTCCTTCTGTATGTCCAAGACCCCTTCTGTATCACATTTTTGAACTTTTGGTTGCATTGCTTATATTCATGTACCAAAAGAGGCACTGAAAAAGCTAGATCTTCCTAGCTTGAAGGTCATATTCATTGGATATTCTCCTAATTCTAAAGGTTATAAATTCTATGATCCCTCTTCTAAGAAGGTGATAATCAATTGTGATGCCATATTCAATGAGCTATTAATGGGCATGGTCTATCGAGGATGTAGAGGACACTGAGTCCTTACTTTTCGCCTTTCCTTTTCTATTTGATAATGATTCCACTTCTGATGTCATTACTACTCCTTCATCTAATGGCATCACTATTACTCCATCTACAGAGCAATGTGTTGACAATCTTGATTTGCATCCTGCACATGTGACAGGCCTCTGATGATAGTGTTGATATTTATGTTGATCTGTGTACTGATTTTGAACATGGTTCTACTCATGATTGTGTTGATGACTTTGAAATCATTGATCATGCAATGGTTGCTCATGAAGACCCTACTACTTATAGAGAAGCTATCTCTTATGCACAAAAGATTGAATGGCAAGAGGCAATGGAAGCGGAATATGACTCTTTGATCTTTAAAGGTACATGGGTTCTTACTGAACTACCTCTTGGTCGTACTCCTATCAAATGTAAGTGGGTTTATAAAACCAAAACCAAAGCTGATGGTCCTTTTGACAAGTTTAAAGCTTGTCTGGTTGCAAAAGGATAGTCACAAATTGCAGGATCAGTTGATTAGATTTCATGATACATTTTCACCCATTGTTCGTAGCACAAGTATTCCAGTACTCTTGGCTTTTGCTACTCAATTTGATTTGGAGATTCATCAAATGGATATGAAACTGCTTTTCTTAATGGAGATCTTAAAGAGGAGATTTATATGGAGGAACCCGAAGGGTTCATACTTCCTATTCAGGACCATCTTGTTTGTCACCTTCATCGTGCTCTTTATAGTCTAAAACAAGCTTCCCGTTCTTGGTACATGCAAATTGATCAATTTCTCACATCTCAAGGTTTCAACTCTTGTTTCTCTGACCCCAACTTATATGCCAAACATGATGGTGCTCTTTTTGTCATCCTTGGTGTTTATGTGGATGACACCATACTTGTTTCCAACAATCTCGATTTCTTGCAACATGTCAAGAAAATCTTATCCTCAGCATTTGATATGGTTGATCTTGGTGACATTCATTCATGTCTTGGTATTCAAGTTCAGCGATTTCATCACAAGGGAATTCTGCTACTTTGACAAACAAAATTCATTCTAGATGCAGTTCAAAAGTTGGGCTTGATGAATGCTCACTCTACGACCACTCCTTTTCTTGTGAGCTCTATCAAAAATACTCGATCGACTCATGATGTTGAAGTTTCACATCAACCCTATGCTAATCTTCTTGGTTGCCTACAATTTGTTGGGTTGAACACTTGACCAGATATTCTATTTACTGCCAATTTTCTAGGTCAATATGTGGCTACTCCCTCAATGCAACATTGGTCTACAGCAAAACCTATTCTAAAGTATTTGAAAGGCACTTTTGATTTTGGATTAGTTTATCGACATCATACATAATCATCTTCTGTGATGTCTCTTGATCTTTTGGGATATACTGATGCAGATTGGGTAAGCTCTCACTTCTCTATGTAGTCTACAAGCGATAATTACTTCTTTATCAATGGTTGCTTGGTCTCTTGGGCAAGTAAGAAGCAATGTTGTGTTGCTGTTTCTACCACAAAATCTGACTATGTAGCGGCCTCTCTAGCAACTCGAGAATTGGTTTGGCTGTGCCAATTGCTTACAGATATTGGTCATCCTCCCTCATCCAGTACTCCTCTCAGATTTGATAATCAAAGTGCTATTAGTCTGGCTAAAGACTATGTTCAGCATAACAAATCCAAGCATATTGCTGTTCATTACCATTATGTCAGACATGAAGTGAAGAAAGGTATGATAATGATTGAACATTGTCCCACTTCTCAGATGATTGCGGATATTCTCACTAAAGGACTTAGTGAGGCACGCTTCACAGTGCTATGATTAGAACTTGGAGTTCTTGCAGCTTCTCTCTTCCAAGATTAATACACTTATGGGTGATTTTTTTTTATATAGATGCATATCTGCATTACCTACTTGTAAATAATTGTACAAATGCATCACTTTAACTCTATGATCAGCTTGTATACTTGTATATAGGAGCTCGAGTTTTTCCCTTGTGCTCCCCAAGGGTTTTTTCATCTGTAGCTAGAGACCTTTGTTTGAGTGGGGGTGTTACAGTTATATATATAGATTGCCCTAACTTGAACTAGGTCTCACCTATATATGTGTAACTAGTGATCAATATGAATCAGTCTTTGGGAGTCTATTTGGTGTGTCTATCGTCTCTTCTTCTTCTCTCTCAACACGTTAGAGCTATATATAGCTCACCCTAACTTGAACTAGGTCTCACCTATATATGTGTAACTAGTGATCAATATGAATTAGTCTTTGGGAGTCTATTTGGTGTGTCTATCGTCTCTTCTTCTTCTCTCTCAACAATAAATGCTCTTCATTGATTTTTTTCATCTGAAACTTGAACATGAATATATATATGAGCTTCAAACTTGATGTACATGCTCTTGTACTTTTATTCTTTTAAAGGATCAAACATGTATGAAAAGCAAAAAAAATTTGTCATTAAGAAAAACTATCTTTAAAGGTCGGTATGGGAAAAAACACTCTCTGTAAAACATCGCTATAGGAAACTATCTCATAGTCACTATATAATGACCTTCTACAAGGCTAGTAAGTGTCATTATATAGCGACTCTATATAAACATCACTATATAGCAACACTTGCCTAGAGTCACTATATAGCGACACTTTTCTAAACGTGCTTTGCTTACCAACGATTAGTGCCCCATGCACACTAAACTTTGGTGCTTAAGCATCGGAATAAGGCCCGTGTGTAGTAGTAACAAATCCATATATATATATATATATATATATATATGCGTGGGAGTTGTATCGAGAGTTTGTAGGTTTAAAGGAGGGTCCAGCTTTGCAAATTCTAAAGGAGAACTTGGAAAAAAGTGATTGATTTAAAAAGAACTAAAGTTATTGCTAGAATGGTCCAGGGATGAGCAAATTGGTCGTGAAGGGCAAGAAAAGAAGGATATAGTGGAAAAGCCAGCTAAAAGTGGGGAAATGCAAGTCGCACCTTTTTTGGATAAAAATAACAGTCACTATTTTGACCATAATTTTTGATTCCGAACTTTGATTGAGGAGCTCTTTTTTTTGTTGAAAAGCTGAGATTGTGATCTACAACTTTACTGAAGAAGTTGAGATCTAATTCTATGATCTATTAAGTCAAAAACTCAGAATATGCAGAGGTAGCAAGGCAACATATTTCAAAAGCTCCAAGATTGAGAGTGCGAGTGCGAGTGCGAGTGAGAGTGAGATTCTTCTTCCATCTATGATTGTATCATCTTGAGTGCGAGTGAGATTCATTGCAACACCTTGGTGTGAATGAGAGTGAGAAATCTAATGCAAGTGAGAGGGAGAGTGAGAATAGTGGTCGGGCAGTTCGAGCTCCGTACATGGAGTATTGTGACTCCAGGATTGATTGTAAACGATTTTGATTCAATAGAAAGTCTCTTTCTATTGTATTTCAATTTTCTCCTTCTCTCTATAGAATCAATCTTGATTTCAAGGTTCAGAGCATCTCAAGTGGTATCAGAGCAGGTTGAATTCTTGATTGTGAGTGAGAGAGATGGCCAACTATGACGAGGTTCAACGGAGGATGTCTGAACAAGATCTTTTGATTCAGACACTTATTGAAGAGCTAAAACAGATAAAAGGCAAGGCTGTGGCTAATACTTCTAAAAGAAATGAGATAATTGGAGATCTCAACAATGGTATTTATGTAGAAATACCTTGAGATGATGATGCTATAGGATCAAGCCCATGAAAGAGGACAACAACGGAGGAAGATGATGTTGATGATGATGTTGCAGATCCAAGACCTCGCAAGAGAACAAGAATTGAAGAGGATGTTGCTGAATCGGCTCTTAGGCAAGTCTTCAAGAAGGCAAAACTTTCAAAATTTGATGGTGAAAAGAAGACTGGAGAAGATCTTGAAGCTTGGCTCGAAGAGCTTGAAGATTTCTTCACCCTATGAGAATTTGATGAGGTTGGAAAGACAAAGATTGCATCTCTTCAACTCCACGGAGTCACAAAGTTATGGTGGAAGTCTCATCTATAGGTTAGAGAAAAATCAAGTGAACCTATCACTTGGGCAGAATTTGGAGCCGCAACTGAAAATAGGTATTGCTCCCCTCACTATTACATGGAGGAAAAAAGGAAATTTATAACTTTAAGCAGGTTTAAGAGGGAAAGCACAATCTTTCTGTAGATGAGTATAAGGAAAAGCTCCTCCGACTGCATAAATATGCACTTGAAGTGACATGTGACTCTCTTACACATAAGTTTGTAGCCTGGTCTTAAGGAGGATCTTTTATACATGGTGAAAGGGACTGGATCCAAGGACTTCTTGGATGTTGTGGCCAAGGTAGAAAATTTCAAACAATTAGAAGCATACAATGAACAAAAAGTGACAAAGACAAAGATGATTTCAACAGGTCATCCTTATCGAAGAGTTGAGAGTTCAAATATTTCCCAACAAAGATTAGAGTTTTCTAGTGCCAATAAATTTCAAGGATGGAGGGAACAACAGGATAGTAGAAATCTTAGAAATCAAAGAAGATTTGTTTTCTTATAGTCAGGAGGGAATCCAAAGCAAAGATCAAGCTAATAAAGTTGCTGGGAACCAGAAAGGTCAACAAGCATCTCCTTGGAAAAATCATCATGCTTTTATTAAACAAGCACGAAGGCTTGGATTGTGCTTCAAGTATGGAGAACAAGGACATCAGACACAATAGTTAGAAGTTGGGAATAAGATAAGAAAACCTGTCCAATTAGCTAACGGGAAAATACGCTATACCCAAGGTCTTATTGAAAATTTACAATTTACCTTAGAACATAGAAAGTGTAAGGGGATTTTTATGCCATAGACATGGGGAAGTGTGACACCATAATTAGAATGGACTAGCTAACTGAAAACAAATTCTTACTTGACTATGAAAAGAGAACCATCAGCTTTTCTGGAGTAGATAGTAGAAATCAAGTTATTCAAGGAGAGGAAAGGGATAGTCAAGCTTTTCTTATTTTAGCCATGAAATTGTTAAGAGGAATGAGAAAAAGTTGTGATACATTCTTGGTATTTGCTAAAAAGATTGAGGAGGAAACCCAGAAGATTGAGGGAGAGAGTCAAAGGGAAGAACAGCCTAAATATGTTCAAAAACTCCTTGATGAGTTTTCTAATATCTTTCCTGGTAATCTACCAGGGATGCCACCACCTCGACATCTTGACCATGCTATAGAACTAGAACCAGGAACTCGACCTTATTATAGGGCCCCTTATAGATTCAATGTGCATGAATTGAAGGAATTGAAAGTTCAATTAGAGGATTTACAAAAAAAGAGGTTTATTCAACTTAGTGTTTCTCCTTGGGGTGCTCCAGTTTTATTTCAAAAGAAAAAGGATGGAACATAAAAGTTATGCATTGACTATAGAGGATTAAATAGGCAGACCATCAAGAAAAAATATCCTCTACCTCACATAGATGATTTGTTGTCTCAATTGAGTGGAAGCACAATCTTCTCCAAGATTGATTTAAGATTGGGATATCATCAAATATGTATTAAGAAAGAGGACATCCCAAAACTACTTTTAGAACTCAATATGGTCATTATGAATTCATTGTTCTTGCTTTTGGACTCACCAATGCACCTGCAACTTTTATGTGTCTGATGAATGATGTATTTCTTGAATTTTTAGATGATTTTATTTTGGTTTTCCTAGATGATATTTTGGTATATTCAAAGAATGCGAAAGAACATGAGATGCATCTCAGGAAAACATTTGAAAATTTAAGGGAACATAAATTACATGGAAAAAGGAGTAAATGCCTCTTTGCTAAAGATAAAATTTTTTATTTGGGATGAGTTATTTCCAAAGAAGGCATCCATATAGATCCTAACAAAGCAAAAGTGATTCAAGAATGGCCAAGGCTTAAAACAATGTGAGATGTGAGGAGTTTTATGGGTTTGGTATAGTATGAGAGAAAACATATCAAGAATTTTTCTAAAATAACATCCCCTTTGACAGACCTGATAAAGCACGAAGACAAATTTGTATGGAATGAGAAATGTTAAGAGGCTTCTGATACATTAAAAGAAAAGGTGGCAAAAAATTGCATCTTGAAGATACCCAAGCTGGGGAAACCTTTTATTGTGACTTGTGATGCGAGTGGGACACAAATTGGATGTGTTCTTTCTCAAGATGGTAGAGTAGTGGAATACGAGTCTAGAAAACTTAGAAAACATGAAGAGAAATACCCCACTCATGATCGTGAACTGCTTGCTGTTGTTCATGCATTGAAACATTGGAGACATTTTCTACTTAGTGTGAAGTTTGAAATTTGAATGGATCATTAAAGTTTGAAATATATTCTTACTCAACTTTTGTTGAATACTAGATAGAGTTCATGGATGGATCTTCTTTCCGAATATGATTTCAAGATGAAATACATTGAGGGCAAAGAGAATAAGGTGGCTGATGCTTTGAGTAGATGTCCTCTTCTGAATGCCCTAACCATTGTTTGCTTTGATTTAATGGAAAACATTAAGGCTGAAATTGAACTGGATCCTTTTTATGTTTCTATCCTTGACAAGCTTGCCAAGAATCATTCTAAGAGAGTTGAGGGAATATTTCACTTAGTAAATGGGAATTTGTATTGTCATGATGGACTTTGTGTGCCTAAACAATCTTCTTTTAAAGCTAAAATTTTGCATGAATGCCATGATGCACCATTCTCTGGACATGTAGGATATAACAAAACGTATAGCAAGGTTAGAGAGTCTTTCTTTTGGCCTAACTTGAAGAATGATGTCTGTTGCTATGTTAGGGAATGTTTACATTGTCATTGGTCAACGAGTCAAAATTGAACAACATAGAATGCCAGGTCTAATGGAACCCCTAGACATTCCTATTCAAAAGTGGGAATCTATTTCAATGGACTTCATCACTAAATTGCCTACTATTGGAGGGGGGTATGATACTATTCTTGTTGTTGTTGATTGTTTGACCAAAATGGCCCATTTCTTTCCAATGAAAAAGACTGATGGTGCTCTTAAGGTAGCCAAATTATTTGTAAGAGAAATCTTTCTCTTGCATGGTATGCCTAAGAGTATTTTTTCTGATAGGGATTCAAAGTTCACATCTAATTTCATTCAAAGACATAGGAACTGAACTTCAAATGAGCACATCATTTCATCCGCAAATAGATGGGGAAACTGAAATCGTAAATCATTTTCTAGAAGACATTCAACTAGAATGTATGTTAATGAGAACAAACTAATTGGATTGAATTCTTATCTTTGTCTGAGTTTGCTTATAATAGTTCATGGCATAGCTCAATTTAAATGACTCCCTTTGAAGCTATATATGGCCAAAATTGTCATTCACTAGTTAATTTCTCTGATTCTGAGAACAAAATTGAGATTTCAAAACAAATGCTTGAGAGGATGGATGAGGAAGTCAAACACATCCGACATTGTATTAAAAGAGCTCAGGACAGATAAAAATGTTCTTATGACAAGAACCATAGTTTTCAAGAATTCAAGTTGGGTGACATGGTATTTTTGAAAATCATTCCTAAGAAAAGCAATTTAATTATTGGCAGAGATAGAAGGCTTTCACCTCGTTTCGTAGGACCTTCTAAAATATTAAAGCGAGTGGGAACATTGGCTTACCAACTTGAATTGCCTCAGAATATCAAAGTACATCTTGTTTTTCATGTGAGCTTATTGAAAAGTTATGTCGCTAATCCTTCTCATGTTTTGCAGAACACATCTAGTATTCAAGAAGATGGAAGGTTGAAGGTTGAACCCCAACTTATTTTGGATAGACAAACCAAGCAACTTAGAAACATAACAATGGGATGTATATCCTATAGAGGATGCTACTTAGGTAGATTTAGATTCACTTATTGCTGAGATTCCTTCTAATAAAAAATTTGTTCAATCTGTTAATACTCTATAAACTTAACCAATTAAGGACACCAATAAATAGAAAAGAGAGCAAAAATAGTGATGGATCAAACACAAGCAAAGAAGAAATCTTGTTTAGAACCGTTTATTGTGTCATGGATCAACATCAATTTCCTCCTTAAGAAATGGAGCAAAACCTATGAGGCTTTGCTTCATTTGATGTGCTACTGTGCTTACTATGGTAGAGTCAACTATCATACAAAAGGCCATAACCTACACAGAATGCCCAAGGAAAACATTCCTCCACCATCATCCCTAGGAAATAATTTTTTGTCCACATATTTGGAAAAAAATTCAAGAGACAGACATTGGTTTTGTTGCAAAGCATGTCAAAACAATAGGTCTCGACAAAAATGCATCATCAATTTTGAGCCATTGTACAAGTCATACTTATTGCTCATGTGCCAGCTAAAACAAGCCATCCAAATCGCAAATAGTACCCATACATCTTGTTTGCAAAGAGAGATAGATAACTTCAAGAAGGCCAATAGAAATGCAATAGAACAAGAAGTCTACATAAATATTCTCAAATAGAGGCTACTTGCAACCCTACCAGGATCACCAACATGGCACCATCGTAACTTGAAAGACAACATCCTCCTATGTCAGGTGCCCTTCAGATTGTGGCATGTCAATCCCTAAATGGAACCCCTCAAGGTCCATATTTGCAACCACTGTGCTGGTTGTTGGAGCTATTTTAGTTCTAATCCAAGGAAAATATACTTATTTTGGAGCTATTTAAGTCCTATTAGTCCTTGTGCAACAATTTCTCAACCACCGCACTGGTTCTTGGATCTATTTTAGTTCCAAGCTAAGGAAAATGTAGACATTTGCAATTTATGATAGTTTCCTTGCAACCACCATGTTGGTTATTGGAGTTATTATATTTCTAAACCACCACGCTAGTTATTGGAGTTATTATAGTTCTAAGCCAAGGAAAATATACTCCTATTTTGAACGTATTTTAGTCCTAGTAGTCCTTGTGCAACAGTTTCTGCTAGTTCTTGGAGCTATTTTAGTTCCAAGGTAAGGAAAATGTAGTCCTATTTTAGTCCTTTTGCAACAATTTCTTGTGCAACAATCACACCAGCTGCACTGGTTGCAGTAAATCCTAAATGAGGGCATTTGTGAACCATTTTCACTACAATAACAATAATTTTTTTAACAATTCTTATGCAATGATCTCTATGGTTGTAGTAAAATGTAAACGAGGGCAAAAATATGCCATTTGTGCTTCTTTAGAGACACTTTCACTACTGAAGTAAGGACAACAATAGTTTCTGTGATAATGGTACTACATTGAAATTGAAACAAAAGAAATTCCATCTGATAGTCTTTGCGATTATAGTATTACATCAAAATTGAAACAAAAGAAATTACATCCAAAGCAAACATTTAACAAAAGAGATTACATCCAAAGATGCTCGCACTCTGTCTTTGTGACACTTATTTAAACACTTTTTGCACTTGTCAACACCATCGTTGTGGCAAGACCTGGTGTGATCACTTTTTTCCCTTGTTAGCACTTTATTACACTTTTGACCTGGTGCCTCATATGCAGGGGACAATATGAGCACCTCATAGTTAGCACTTTTTTATAATTTTGACCCGAAACTCCTCGTATGCATGGGACAATATGAGCACCTTGTAATTGAACATAACCTTCTTCATAGCAACTTCCTTCAAGGTAGAGAACTCAACTTGGTGGTGAGCTCCCTATAATTGAGCACAATTGTTGACAGTGGGCAGGAAAACTCAATCTGGGGGTGATCTCTGGCACGCTGATGCTCTCAGTGTGTTAGAGCTCATCAGATACGTCAGTTCTCCTTCCCCCGTGTCGAAGGTTGTGCTCAATTACAAGAGGCTCATCACCAAGTTGAAATCTCTCCCAGTGCCTGATGTAACAATGGCAATGGACATTTGTAGCTAAGGATGGGATAAAATGCGACAAACCAAAAATTCATTCTACAATTCCCCCCTTAAGACTGTGGCATGTTAGCAAGATATTCACTTGCATCATCTAGCTCCTACATTCCCTATACATAGTGAGGGTATCCCAAGGCCAACATACAATATGAGAAAGAAGTTCCAAGAAATGCCCACGACCATTTCATGGGGCATTTTCCAGTCTTATAGGAAGGTGGTTTAAAGTAACCTAAAAAGGATTCCTCATCTATTGGTTTCTTGGGGACATATGCTCTAAGCATATCATTTATAACGTGTTTCACTCTCTCTGTCTACCCATCAAATTGAGGGTGATCAAAGCTTATAGTAGTTTGGTTCACAAACAACACTACAAAAAGTTTGCTTGCCAGAAGTGTCCAGTAGACTTTTGAGTCTCAATCATTGACTATGTCAATAGACAAACCATTAAGTGTAAAGAGTTGTTCAATAAATCATTGTGTGAAATCTCATGCCTTTACATTTCTCCTAGTAGGTATGAATCGCACAAGTTTGGTCAGTTGACCAACTAAACTGCAACAGTGTTTATATCAATGCTTCTAAATAAAATCAATTTGAATATCCATTTGCATTCTCTATCCGATGTCCAAATTTGTTTTTTCCATTTGAGCCACAAAGCCTCCTAGTATGACTAGTTTGAATCCACAAAACTATGGTCCCTCCTCCTTGATCTATGCATAAGGTTCACAACCTTAAAATTTACCAATTTTTGTAGACCCAAGGTAACATCGACATGTCCATTTACCACATTTCAATGAAGTATAGGCACTCCTTTGCACTTGCCTCCTTATAAATTTCCTTCACATGTGCCTATGCATCCTCACTATCTCCTTGTATTCATATCTGTGTTTCTCTCCAAGATATATTTCATTGTAACTTAAAATCACCAACTAGATTTCAGTGGCACCTGCTATCTTTTCTCCGTCTTTTCAATCCTCTTTCTCTGAAGGTCAAATCAAACACATATCATCTCTCTCACCCAGCTATCTTTCATTACAACTCTCTGTGGTCAGTTTATCTAAAGTTGGCCAACTACACAAAGGCCGATTAGATATAGCTCTCCAAGGGGTCCTTGCCAACCTTCATATTATATTAAAATTTTAATTTTGCATACTAAGAAAGTTTGCTTTGATGATGCTTCACTACCCTAGGATTATAGATTCAATCTTTTAAACTTGCAATGTCCTTCTCTCACTAAATCCTTGCCCTTTATAGCAGAACAAAATAGATGGTGTCATTTAGATATACCAAGGCAAGTTGATCGCCTTGGACTTACTCTACCTTTGTTTACTTCATTCTTTGTCATTTCCACCCTTGCACTTCTATAATCATCCTTGACAATATGCTATGGCATTGAAGCATGTTGCAACAATATACTACATCTTCACTATCAATCCCTCTCACATTATTTCAACTAGGGCTACAAAGTTATGATCAAATGCAAAGATACCATCTCGAGTCTCTCTAAATTGTCCAACAAATCCTTGTTGCAAGACCACCTCAACAAAACTAGAAATTCCAAGATTTGACATAAGATAGAAACACTGAACTATTGTTTCTCCAACAACAAGCATATAACAGTACATGCAAAAATAGGAAAGCTCCCAATGTTTCAGCAATACACCCCAAAATCACAGAATGTGTGTGTAGAGTAGCGGCAAAGCTTTGCTTGTACTTGTATAAGGCTAGGAATAATATCTCTTAGGAATCCTCAACATGCAACTCCTACATGCATATTCTACATGAAGTTTACATGGAGTTTCTATATGCAACTCCTACATGCAATTCCTACAAGCAACTCCTACATGCAACATGCAACTCCTATATGCAACTTCTATATATGCAACCTAAATGCAAGTTCTACATGTAGAGAGAGATTGTCTTATAATTCCTACATGCAGAGAGAGAAGCTCTCCAACTTGTATAAATACCCCATAATGGAATGAAGCCCACACTTTTTGGGGCATTGTGTTGGGTTCTACTTTGGTATTCCAAGCAATTGTCTCCAAGTGTCCATGCTCCCTTGCACTGCATGTCCAAAAGCATGTCCTAACCTTGCCTCCTACTCCCTCTCCTACAACCTTGCAACTCCTCCTCTCCCTCTCTACCTCCCTTCTCCTCCCTTCTCCTCCTCCCTTCTCCTCCCTTCTCTTGCCTCTCCTGCTACCTTCTCCTCCCTTCTCCTCCCTCTCCTCCCTTCTCCTCCCTGCTCCTCCTCCCCTCTCCTCTCCCATGCTCTTACACCTTCTTCCTCTCCCACTCCTATGCTCCTCCTAAACCCTTCTCCCTTAGATTAGTCCCTCAACCCTTGACCTCCATCATGTACGAGGGAGACGAGTTCTCCACCATGTACTCTACTCTAGACCTTGGATCCTCCTAACCCTTAAACTCCTTTTGAACCCTAGAACCTCTTATGAACCTTGAACTCCTTTTGAACCCTAAACCCCTTTTGAACCCTGAACCTCCCTCTAGCCCTTAAACTCTTTCTAAACCTTTTAGACCCCAATGGAGGCAAACACCTTCATTACCCCAACTATTATGATGCACGTTCCTTTCATACAAACATGCATGATGTTTGCTTACCACACTTAAGCCTACATCTCTCATCAGAATACGACCCAAGGTCGCACATATACTACAAATGACAACACCGATATGAGAATGATATATCTTTAGGTAACAAAAAGCCTTGGAGCCCTACATACCTAGAACACCCTGCTCTTCCTACAGAAGCCGTGGGAAAGAGCCAACATTTGGTGTTGCTATCGCAGAGACTAGCATCTCAAGTAATGAGTAGACATATGCAAGTATGTGTGAAGAACAAACCATCATGAACTATCACGAACATAGCACTCAAGGGCAAAGATAGTTTAAAACATTTCTAACTCTAGCCAAAAATATCAACCCCAAGAGTGGCTACAGGTGATCATGGGGTCCATAATGATTCAATTTAAGCCCTCAGTCCGGCATGAGATAGTACATGTAGAGTTTGCCATGAAACCTCTCCAGGTTGATGCCATCTTTTAGATACAGAAGAGATACAGAATTTGGGACTTACCTCACTGGAGACATCCCAGGCTAGCCCTATAATCATCCAAACGACTGGCAGAGGATAGGGCAGACACATGGTATGAACATCTTATAAACCTGGCTTGCTAGGAATGGTATCCAGATAGATAGACTTCTTGCCTTTCAGTATAGCATGGGCGCATCTCTTGAGTCGATCCCACGAGATGAGATCAACTCTCCTCCAGCTCCACACATCTTGGACTTGGGGAGGGGACTAGGAGCTCCCCACCAAGATCCAGTTCTATCGTGACCACTTCTTGAGAGTGTCGAAGGAGGGATTCATCATAAGACCCTAGTACCTCAATGACAGAGGAGTCTCACATGCACTGAGGATTGCCATTGGAAAGATGCACGTTTTGGTCCATCAGCTCAGGATAGAGGTAGGGAGAGTTGAAGTTTACCCAGAGAGCAGGAGATTTGCATACTATTATGCTAGGAGCAGTTGAGATGGATGAGTATTTTCTCTATAATTGTCGAGCCTATTATACAGGCCCCACAGCTAGGGCAAACATTCATACAAAGGTGTGTATCGATAAGGGAAGGCTGGGCAAGGAACATGTCTATATTGTGAATCTAGTACTAGTTGTCACTATCTAGGTTTACAAAAGCATTCAATTAGGAGATAGTGAAGGAGCTCTCAATAAATGGAATACACTATAGCATAGTCCATCCACTTGTCTATCCTAGTCTCGAGACTGAGAGGTCATAGTCAAACATATGTAGTGTTCTATGCTTGATTGATCATACAACTTGGCATCAATATATCTTATGGACACACCCCACATCTTGGGGAAAAAAGGTCAACATTGATAAGGAAGGTTGAGCAAATCTTGTTTGAGTTGTCACTATTTGAGTTCACAAAAACAATGTGGTACTCAATTGGGAAATAGTCGAGGAACTCTCAATAAATGGAATACAATATGACATAGTCCATCCACTTGCCAATTTCGGTCTTGAGATAGTGTGTACAATCAAGGATATGTAGTTTTTAATGCTTGATTGATCATGCAACTTCATATCAATATATCTCATGCATACACCCCACAGCTTGGGAAAACATACATGTAAAGGTCTATCTTCATAAGGAATTTTGAGGAACATGTCTATATTACAAATCTTGTTCAATTTCTCACTATCTGGGTTCACAAAAACATCCACAATTATCTCAACCATCCCATGATCTTCTATGAATCACTCAATCCCACTTACTCTCACCTATCACACCTATCTAGACCACTCGCACATTGCACACATGGTCACACACAAACACACACAGCTCTGAATCAAACACATTAAGCCTATAAACACCTCCATCCTTTGAACGTGTGTTAACCACCTAAAATTTTTGGATGGGTCCTTTATCTTGCATCTATAATTTTTGAATTCTGCATGCATGTTTTGCTTAGCTATGAAGGATAGATGTACTCAAGCATGGCACGTACTAAACATCTTTTATGTGCTGAATCTGTCCATTGCTAAGTGAATGGGGATATCTCCAATCCTTGCAATATCATGCATAGCTCCATTTTCAGATTGTATGCTCTTTGTCATATTTATTTTAGCAAACCATCCTTTCCAAGTAGTGACATGCCTTGATTCTCTACTATTCAAATACCAAATATCCAAAGTGTTATGATGTTCTGAAAATGAAGCATTTTGTGCCGCAAAGGTACTTGATGTTCCATCATTTTTGCATTCTAAAAAGGTTTATAAGCATCCAAGTAATCTGAAACTTTGTTATCCTCATTTGAAACACTAACAAGAGCATCATCCATCATAGAAACCATGTAGTCTCTTTGATCCAAATGTAACGTGCATGCATCGGAATTTCCTTGAGATGAAACCTTGAAATTTTCTTCTTATTTGCAATGCACTTTATGCATTCAAATAACGCCCATATGGATTCATGACAATAATTACATTCTCTCTTTTTGGGATGCATCCCCACACTATACATTTTTGTTTGCTTGAGAGCATTATTAGCATCTCTCTCCAAATGTTTGCGAGGATCCTAGCATCTGAAAGCACCTCGCCACCCAAGATCTGAGTGCAACGTGCCTTCCAAACATGCACCTCGCCACCAAGAGTCCCCCATGGGCCAGGAGCTCGTGGTACCATTGATAGGTACAAAGCATGTTTGGTTGCAAAGGGCTACAATCAGAAACCAGGGATAGATGATGGGGAAAATTTTGCTCTCTCCTAGAATGACTAACATTAGGTGTATAATTGCTATGGATGCATATTATGGATGGAAAGTATATCAATTGGACATAAAGATAGCCCTTTTTGATGGGGAGATGTCTATATCATGGAGCCCATAGGTTTTGTGACACCTAGCCAGGAGAACAAAGTATGCAAATTGAGAGAAGCCATATATGGCTTGAAGTAGGCTCCTTGAGTGCTCAGAGCTTGGAGTGAGAGCACATACCACCAGCTTGCCTAAAAGAGCTCCACATTGAACCTTGGGATCAATAATGCCAAATCCTCCTTGTGCATGGGATAAGATTACCATCTACCAAGAAATCTGTCCGATGTGTTCCTCATACCATCTAGATCTTGGCTCTAGTGTTCTTCATAACATCCAGATTTGCCCATAAGAAATTGCCCACTAGGCCTGCAACAACTCCTCTTGCTCAACCACTTCGGGATGGATCTTTTTAAAGAGGCTCATCAAGAGGTGCACCCACATATGGCTTAAGCAAGCTCACATAAAAAGCATTATGGATTCTCAAGTGATCGGGACGTGACCATAGAAAATAGGCACTCAATGCTTTGGAAGGGAACATATTCTGGGAAGGACTTACGAGAAGGTAAAATAGAGTTTCTATTGGAAGTTGAAGTATGTTAAAACTTGTGTGTTGTGTTAGCAAAATAGGATTAATAATGTTCTCCCAGTAGGACTATTACACCCCCTATCCATCCTCGAGGGCAAGTGGAATCATATTGGAATGGATTTTATCAACCAAAACCACTTATACTTCTTCTCAGTAGCTAGCCAATTCATAGAATAAATATTTAGGCTACAGGGTCTTCCTCAAGAGATAGTGAGAGATAGAGATGTTACATTCATGGGTTTTGGAAAGAGTTGTTCACCCCGAGTACAACCTATCATCCTCAATCTAATGGACAAAGTGAGAATGTAAATATGTGGTTGGAAGAATACTGAAGGCACTTTTGCTTTAACACAAAAGTTGTGAGGTAAATGGTTATGATTGGAAAAGTTCTCTACAAAGCACACCTCTATTGGCATGACCCCATTTGAAGCTTTCTTTATATGGATGTATGTCTATCTGCCATCTACAATCAAAGATTAGATTTTCCTTAATCAGCATTCTCAGGAAGAGTTGGAGAGAATGCAAGCAATCCTTTAGTTGGATAAGGATAATTTACACAGGGCACAATCTAGAATGAAATAGTATGCCGATCTAAGGAGGTGATGTATACCGACCTTTACAAGTCTATCAAAGGTTGGTATATACCGAACTTTGATAGAAGTGTAAAGGTCGGTATTCTGCCATTCCTTTTATAGCACTAGTGCCATTCCTCCTATAGCAAGGGGGAGAGTAGCACTACTGCCATTCAAGGGAATGGCACTAGAGCCATTCCTCCTATAGCAATGGGGAGAGTAGCATGACTACCATTCTCCAAATTATGGTGAAGGGAATGGCACTAGTACCATTATCCCCTTGCAGTGAGCAAAAACAATCTGTATAATGGCAATGGTGCCATTCTCCCAATGCAAAGGGCAAATTAGAAGATGTATCATTCTCTGCAACCTCCTATAAGAATGTGGAGAATGGCACTACTGCCATTCTCCTTAACCTCATAGGAGGTTCAATGGAATGACAATAGTGCCATTCCTCCATAGCAATGGGAAGAATGGCACTGTTGCCACACTACTCGGACCTCATAGGAGGTTCATGGGAATGGTAGTAAGACTATGATCCCCATTTGCAATGGGCATAAGAAATGGGTAGAATGGAACTTGTGCCATTCTTCCAATGCAATGGATAGAATGGCAGTAGTATCATTCTACACAACCTCCTATAAGGATTTGGAGAATAGGACTATTGCCATTCTCTAGAATCTCATAGGAGATTCAAGGTAATGGCACTAGTGCCATTCCTTTCATAGCAACTAAGAGAGTAGCACTCCTCCCATTCTCCACATAAAGGTGGCACTAGTGGCATAAACAATGTGTATAATGGCAATGGTTCCATTCTCATATAATGATTTGGACTGTGCAACTGCTACCATTCCCTAGATCCTATTTGATGTGACTTGGGCAATACAAATCTAGGAATCAAACTAAACATGCTATGTGGGGTTTGGATATGCTAGAAAATATAGCCAAGGAATTTATAATATTTTGGTTGGAGTCTACAATCTTGAAAGCTAAGGAGTTGCTACACAAAGATGCTCATTTTATCATGAAGTCATCTCCAACAATTGAGGATCCCAAATCTAACCTCTAGGGAATCTTCATCAAGAGAGAACACTCTTTCATTAGTGCCCTCCACCTGATATCACAATCCAACAAGGCATTTTCATGCATCTCTCCCAATTAGCATAGAAGGTAGTGGGGAATGGCGTTGGTGCCATTCTCCCTATTGAATTTGGGAGAGTGGCTAGTGCCATTTTGTCAGGACCTCTATGAGAAAAAGGATTTGGCATTTTGAGAGGATCTTTACAGGAACACCGGTGTTTATTAGGAGCTAAACGATTAGTGTAGATCCTACTATAATGTATTAGCACATCCCATGTGGAGTGACTTGGAAATCTAGATCTAGGGACCAATCCAAATATTCTATCTGGTGTGACTTGGGAATTCAATCAAAGATGCTATTTGGGGTAGGCCTGCTCACATCATGCACCTCCTACCTCTCCAAAGTACCTCCAGCTCATCAATCAAAGGCTCCAGATAAACATCTAGATTTTTGACTTTATGTTTCCCTGGAATTAGAAGGGATAACATAACACATCCTTTCTTAATCGCCATAGAGGGTGGAAGATTATAATTCACCAATATCACTGGCCATACACTGTAAGAGGTGCTTTTGAGACCAAAAGGGTTCACACCGTCCATACCCAATCCAAGTATCAAGTTCCTAGGTTCTTCCTTGAAGCTTGGCCATGTGTCTCCAATTATATGCTTTCACACAGGAGTGTCTACGCGAGTTCTCCACTTGCCATCGGTTGATCGATGGGAGGAATGCCATGACATGAGCTCTGCAATGGATTTGCACTTGAACATATGTTGGATGCAAGGGATTATGGGAAATGTCGTAGAACACCTTACAAGGCACATCCAAAGTTTTGAGATCTGCTCTATATCTTACCTCATCACAAGTAGGACACTCTCTTGCCTCCTTATGTGGTCCACGAAACAGAATGCAAATCATTGATGCATGCATGGATGCGCTTGTAATCCAATCCTCCAAGAGAGGCCACATGTTGCCTTGCCATATCTTGAGGTCGGTAATTTATTCTCCCTTGGAAGCATTTTAGATAATAGCCTGCACATGAAGACCATAAATGAGAAAAAGTATTCCAATAATTGGCCCACTAGCATAATTCACCATGTTTGCAAAATAGACTTTAAAGCTTACTTGAGTAATGCATTCAAACTTGCATTGCTCCATCCATAGATGGTCTGCAAGTTTAGTAACTCAAGGGAGGCACGCAAAATAGAGAATGTGCACCCCTCAAACATCGGTGTCAATGTTGTAGTAAAAATATCATCCTGCTCCATGCTATTATCCCTACCTGAGGACTGATGGACAAATAAATCCCGCACCATATCATCGAACACCTCCTCCTCCATGGAGGAGGTAATGGTGGAGGGCTACTATCACCATCACTCCATGCATCCATAATGGTCCCTCTTGAAGATCTCACCTCATATCACCGATGCTTCGCCTCCTCATGACGAGGGTAGGGGGAGGGGGGGTGGTGGTGGTGGAGGGGGGGTGGAGCGGGTGGGGGGTGGTGGGAATGGTGGTGGAGGGGGGAATGGTGGAGGGGGATGGGGTGGTGGTGGAAGAGGGGGTGGAGGGGGAGGGGGAAAAAAACTTGACGAACGAAAAACATTGACAGAAATCCAAAGGGAGGAAGAGATGGTCACCTGAATGCTCTCCGAGTCTTTCTTGATGTAACGGGATTATTGAGGACGAATGGACGGTGGGTGGATGGCTAGGTTATTGCTGGCGAGATGGGCTCGAAGTAACTTACCATGTGAGGATGGGAGTAGGGTGGTGGTCGATGGAGAGGGAGGAGTGTCTTGCATAGGGCTCGGAATGGGGAAGAGGATGGAGGCAAGATGTGAAAGAAAAAGTATGAGAGGGATGGGTGCACTTTTATAGGGAAGGAGGGGGAGTTGTGGATTTAGTCACACATGTGCACTTTGAATTTGTCCTCTGACAACCATTCCTTAAGGTGCTATTTTTCCAAAAAACGTGCATTTTCCTAAACTAGTAATGAAGAGTTTTAGGCACTATGTTTGCTTACCACACTTAAGACTACATCTCTCATCAGGATATGACTCGAGGTCCTAAGCTACACGTATACTACAAACGACAACCGTTGGAGAGCTTCTCTCTTTGCATGTAGGAATTGTGAGACATTCTCTCTCTGCATGTAGAACTTGCATATAGAAGTTGCATGTAGAAGTTGCAAGTTACATGTAGGAGTTGCATGTAGAACTCGCATGTAGAACTTGCGTGTAGGAGTTGCATGTAGAACTCGCATGTAGAACTTGCATGTAGGAGGTGCATGTAGAACTCGCATGTAGAACTTGCATGTAGGAGTTGCATGTAGGAGTTGCATGTAGAACTCACATGTTGCATTTAAGAATCGTATGTAAAACTTGCATGTGGAACATGCAAGTTGGATTTCTAAGAGGGATTTATTCCTAGCCTTATGCAAGTACAAGCGGAGCTTTGCCACGCTACTCTACACACACATTTTGTACTACCTAAGTCTAGGTTGGCACAGAGACAACAAGCTAACTAATGAGTGTGCCTCCTTGATGGAAGGCTAGGAAGTACTTTAATTTTTAATTTTTGATATTTCTTAACTATGAATTTGCCTCATGTACCCCCCCTTTTTTTATCACCTAAGAGGTTCTAAAGGTGATTGGGTCCCATCATTGGTCATCAACAACAAGGGGTATATTATGGGACACACACACACACATACACACATACACACACACACACACACACACACACACACACACACACACTTATGCCGGTGTATACAGGATATGGGTTGGCAAGCTTATCTTTGCTAGACCTCGATGTTTTTTCCTCATGATGTACATCTGATAGAGAATTGAATCCTAGTCTCTTCCTAAGTGGACATGGCTATACATCACCGACAAGTTATATGTGTTAAGATAAATTTTTGTGGCCCATATTGGACTTGCATTTGCAACAATATAGACTAAAGAGAAACCTATGATTGGACCTTGTCTAACATGGTTTTCACACTATTGGTCACCCATAAAAGAAATTGTATATATGTATAGAAGGCTTGCATATGTGGGCTCTAAATTCTTGAAATATTAATCCTGGACTTACGAATGCTATCGGAGCCTATGGGATCCTATGTGTATGCTTTTTTAGAATTATTAAATCTTGGTGGGAGCCTATGGGATCATATATCATTATAAAGGTTTTATGTGAATCCAAAAAATCACAAAGTCTTGAAATTGCAAAGCCCAAAAATAACATGACTTATGTGAAAATGCTCGTGAAAGAATGAAAGGTCATGGATGATGTACCGACTGCATGAGCTGAGCTCCTATTCTTGCTATAAAATGGCTTTCGTAGCTTTGTAGCTTCTTGTAAGGTTTGTGTGCCTCTAGCTTTCACTTTGATCTACATCCCTAGCTTGCGTAGCCTCCCTCACCATTTGTTGTCTCCCGTGTATGGTGCAACCTCCATCACCATTACTGGCTCCCTTATATGATCGGCTTAGCTATTGGCACACTGCATATAAGCCTCCCTCACCATTGCTGCCTCTTGTATTTGGTCAGTATAGTGGCAGCTACTACGTTGGTAAGATAGACTGAGCGATGGATTTTTTAGCATAGGCAATGCAACGACCGTAGCCACCTCCCAAAGATTATGGTGGAATCGCTAGTTGCTAAAACGATAATGATATTGGCAGGGAAGACTGTAGCCGTATGTGAAGGGTGGCCAAAAAACTCCTCAAAGACTTTACGATGATGACATTGTAGAAGAATAGTTCCATGAGATCAAAATAGTTATGCTCAGCTTGGCTCGAATCTTCCACTACAGTTCTAACTCATGTGAGATGGCGAGATAGGCAAAAAACTCAAGCCAAGACTAGTGGTAGAGTGCGTGCAACCACACTAATCAAAGACATTGAGGTAAGAGGTAAAAAACGTATTCGGTATACTTATGCTAGTATGATTATTTACCTTTTGAATATGACTGTGATTTGTGCAAAGAACAGCCTACCTCTATGGATCAAAGCATTGATACTACTAAAGCTAGCAAGAATACGAAGAGTCTCTGGTACATACAAGAGCCATTGAGAGACTCCAAGACCACATACTTGCGGGTTGACACCTCGAAAAGTCGAGGTAAGTATCTAAAATCCAAGGTCAAAGTTTACGTATCTTTTTCGATTTTGTATACATAGCACGATGTTTATTGAGGTGGCTCATGACGTTTCTTAATTAGTATATTTGAAAATATGCTTACCTTTATAAGTTTTAATTAACATTCATTAGCATGATTGGCACCATCACCCATTGCCTCTCGTATTTAAGAGCAATGATTATACAAAAAACAAGTGCTTATATAGTCATGTATATGAATGCATGAAGGCTTTATACACATGGTATTAATTCACCAAGATGTGTCTATCTTCACCAATGCTTGTCTATCTTTCCATCCTATATATGATTGGCTATAAAATGCATGGGCCATGTAATTACTCCCATTATGGTGTTTTGAATCTATGTGTGTGATAGGATATTAGAATGACTATGACAGGTCTCTTTTTTTACCTTCGCTATATGAGAAGGAAAGGGAGCAAATACCCTAGTAAAAAGAAGAATTTTTACAAAGGGAAACTATGGCTTCTATGTAGGGATATAACCCTATATTATGATGATCATAGTCTTTAAGTATTGGTATATTTGACTAAGTGACCATTTTTTCTTCTGATAGGGATACCTTATAAATTATGAAAGGAATTTTCTCATTGATTTCTTCACATGAAGAATAAAATCAAACTTTTTAGCATAACATTATATTCAAAAGGGCTTATGTAAGTAGGGATTTTTAAAATTTCCCCTTGAATACATGTGCCATGGGAGACTTCCATATAGTGCCCATGCCCACCCTCATCGAACCCCTTGCATTCGTTTTATTCAAGGCTATTCATTTTGAGAGCTTTGAATAGAAAAAATGGAAAATGAAAACCCATAAGGGATATTTTGGCATTTTCAAACCAAATATTACAAGTAGTACGTTAGTAACAATTACTACATTGTCAATGTACTATGTAGAGGTATAAATTAATCCATTGGGAGTTCAAACATTGATTGTTCTTAGATAATGACTAAAGAAAGTTTAATAATCTCATATTGGTTGGGGTCAATGGGCTTGAACAAAGTAGTTTGCGTCATTAAAAATATGGTTCGTCATTTAGTTTGCCAACTTTAGCCAAATAGTGTTTAATACAAAAAATCCCAAATCTAGACTATCCATGACCATCAGCTACGTCCACCATTAAACTTAATTAGTTCTTTAGGTTGTTATTCACTCAAATCCAACATGTGGCAGCATTTTAGATGTCATCGTACACTAAGGCTTTGAGAGAATCGTCCAACATGGATGAAGTGGCATGTTTTGGTCCACTCCTTAGAGATTTTGAATATCCCACATTAGTTTGCTTTTGTTTTATCGTTAGAGGATTTAACTATCCTAAGTTAATAAGAGCTTTGTAGTTAAAGTGATTGTGCTTTGGGTGTAGTGTGGAAAGATTTTGAATATCCTGATGTAAATTAAAAAAAACCCTTTTGACAATTAGTGTGCATGGAGCTTCATGTTAGTGTGCTTTGGGGTTAATGTCAATGGTGGAGATTTCTTGGGGCATGCAAAGTTGATTGGTCCCTTGGAGGTCTTTGGAAAACATGTCCAAAATGTGTAAGGCCGAGGCCATATTACGCCACTACTATCACGACAAGGGGAGGTACTATTTAGAGACCTTAAAGGATAATGCATGAATATGTGCCCTTTAGAATGAATATTTTGTGTTTGGCTTATCTATAAAAGCCATCTAGGATGAGAAGAAAGGTCTCTTGTGTAACGACTAAATACATTGGCCTTTGCATGCTTAACGCATTTTCCCTGCGAATGCTTTGCAGCTATGGCTTCTTTAGATTGTAACGTACTATCCTGCAGATCAGACATGGGTCAGCTGGCGCCTTCTAAATCTGATCTTATGACTTCCATGCATTCAAACGATAGTCGTAACGTTGCTTCATTGATTGATGCCGCCTCAGATTATATGACCTGCAACGTATCAACAAATCGTTGTAGCTTCGACTCTGTTGATGGCGCTGTCATCGTCGGTGCCGGCCCTGCAGGGTTAGCAACGGCGGTTTGCCTCAAACACCATGGAGTGCCCAGCGTTCTACTGGAGAAAGCTGACTGCATTGCTCCTCTTTGGAGAAAGAGAACCTACGACCGTCTATGCCTGCATATACCGAAGCAATTCTGTGAGTTGCCCTTCATGCCCTTCCCGCAAACCTATCCGAAGTTTCCCACGAAATGCCAATTTTTAGCTTACATCGATGAGTATGCGAGCAAGTTGGACGTCCGCCCTCGATTCAACGAGAATGTTTCCTCCGCTAGCTTTGATGACAAGACAGGTTTGTGGCATGTGCGTACTGAGAATCCGAATGGATCCACAATGTACTTCACACGATGGCTAGTGGTTGCTACTGGCGAAAACGCAGAGCCGGCTTTTCGCAATGACTTGCCAGGCTTGAAGGATTATCGCGGAAAAACACTGCACACTAGCGACTACAGAAATGGTCACGAGTTCCGTCGTAAGAAGGTCCTCGTTATTGGTTGTGGGAATTCAGGAATGGAGGTTTCCCTTGATTTGGCGAATTTCGGTTGCAAACCTGCTCTGTCGGTCCGAAGTGCGGTAAATTCGAACCATCCATTACAAATTTCTGTGCTTTCTGTTGTTTGGCCTTCTCCGCGCTCGGATGTTGTGCAAGACTAAGCTTTGAATCCTTATCTTGCTCCAGGTGCACGTGCTGCCGCGAGAAATGTTTGGATTATCAACCTTCGCCGTTGCAATGACACTAGCAAAATACATATCGCTTCGTTGGACGGATCGTCTACTGTTACTGCTCTGTCGAATCATTTTGGGTGATATAAGCAGATATGGATTCTGCAAACCTAGATCTGGGCCATTGGAGCTGAAACAAACCCTCGGGAAAACGCCCGCTCTGGATGTTGGAACATTGGCAAAGATCAAGGATGGTTCCATAAAGGTAAGCTTGAACGTAGCTGCTGGAGATGGACATTTGAGATTGGCTACACATGGCCGGATGTCTCCAGCGTCGACCTCAGGATTCTCACAGATGCTCATGTTGCAGGTCGTACCCGAGGTGAGAAGGTTCACATCGTCGGGCTGTCTGTTCAAGAACGGGAGTTATGCCGATTTCGATGCGGTAATACTGGCAACGGGTTACCAAAGGAACATCCCTGCATGGGTAAAGGTAAATAGAAGCTGCAGAGATGATGGTAAGCTTGTTAAAGATGAAGCGATACATTGCTGATTACGTTGAGATATAGGTAGGCAAGGAGGAAATGGACGAGACGAGTTGGAAGGGAAAGAATGGGCTGTATTTCTTGGGATTCAGCCGGAAAGGACTGCTGGGCATCTCCACGGACGCTCGCAGAATCGCAGCAGACGTAGACGACGATTTCAAACGCAGGAACACGCATCAACGGCCAGGGACATATACATATAGATATGCCTCATAAATGTATGCATTCACTTTACAATCTAACAACTTCAAGAACTTTTTGAACCCATGCAAGCCGTATGTAGGACTGCCTCCAACTGAAGGCATCTTCCAATGCAAATTGTTATAAGAGAAAAAGGTCACCTCCTGTACCTTGCCAAGACCTTGTCTGAGTTCCCTATGCAAGCTAGCTAGAGCTACAACACCATGTCCCATTGAATCTCACAAAGAGGCCAGCCCTCATAGAGTCGAAGGTGCCAAATTGTTCCCTCCAGGACTGATAAGACTATGTCTGGATCAATGTGCACCCAAACCGCATCCCACTATTTTGAAGAAATAAAAAAGCAACCCTCGAGTCGCAAACCTCCTAGACCTCATCTATCCCCATGAAGAAGCCAATAGAGTTCAATTGAACTAAGCCCTTAAGGCCTCATAAGAGACATCCATGGCTCCCCTAACCGTCTCAAGGCTCAGTGCTAATCCCTCCCCATACAAGGCTGTATCATTAGCAAAATCATAGTCTAGTAGCTCCTACTCCTATCAATTGAGGAACCTCACCCCTATGAGGTCTATTGCCTAAGAGTACAAAAAATTCCCCATGCCTCTACTATGAAAGGAAGAGCAAAGGGGTGGAGGGGAAACCTTGCCAAACTGATCAAGGAAGAGAAAAGGTCTTGCCTATGTGCCCTTGATTGATCACTGGAGCTCCTTGCATAAAGTGCTGATACATCCTCAATGGGTTCACGTCATAAATTTTTAGTGTACCACGTGCATTCAAAAGGAGGGGTATTTTAATTTTACCTTTTGGACAAATTTAACAGGTTTACAATAACAAGAGGGGTTTTTTAATTCAACTTTAGGAAAAAATGACTTACCCCTCGAATGCACGTGATACATAGGGTTTCTAAGTAGTGCACTCGTTGAGACCTTGCCTGAGTGCCCTACTCAAGCTAGCTAGAACTACACCCCCATGTCCCATTGAATCTCACAAAGAGGCCAGCCCTCCTAGAGCCAAAGGTACCGAATTGTTCCTTCTAGGACTGATAAGACTATGTTTGGATCAATGTGCCAAACCTTGCCCAAGTATCCCACTATTTTGAAGAAATAAAAAAAGTAGCCCTCTAGTCCCAAACCTCCTAGACCTCATCTATGCCCATGAAGAAGCCAATAGATTTCATCTACTGAGCCCTGAAGGCCTCACAAGAGACATCCATGGCTCCCCTGACTGTCTCAAGGGTCAGTGCTGATCCCTCCCCATACCCTTAGGCTGTATCATTAGCAAAATTATAGTCCAGTAGCTCCTGCTCCTATCAATTGAGGAACCTCACCCCCTATGAGGTCTATTGGCTAAGAACACAAAAAATAACCCATGCCTCTACTATGAAAGGAAGAGCAAAGGGGCGGAGGGGAAACCTTGCCAAATTGATCAAGAAATAGAAAAGGCCTTGCCCATGTGCCCCCCAATGATCACCTCACTGGAGCTCCTTGCATAAAGTGCTCAGAACCCTTTGATCCTTAGTGGGTGCACCCGATAAATTTTTAGTGTACCATGTGCATTCAAAAGGAGGGGTATTTTAAATCCACTTTTGGAAATAAATTAACAGGATTACAATAACAAGAGGGGTTTTTAAATTCAAGCTATAAGAAGAGATCTATCAAAACAAAATATTGCTCACATTTCACCATGAAATATTTACAAACCATCAATAAAAAGGTAGTGACAACATCTTGTGAAAAAGATAACAAGACTCATCAATAACACAGATGTTTTTGAGTAACATAAGTAATGGACAAGAAAGTGAGAAATTCTATCCTAATGAGACTAATCAATAACACAAATGTTTTTGAGTAACATGAGAAATGGACAAAAAGGTAAGAAATCCTATTCCATCATTGGATGTTCTTCTTCTTTTGCTTGGTGCGCCTCTCCCTGTTCTTGCTCAAGATTAGCATCAAGAGTATTGGTTACCCTTTTGTCCTCCTCATTATGATCATTTGGTTCATAATCAAGTAGATCTACAATCTCCCCAACAGTTTGTTCACCAATGGGAGGTTGAGGCTCTCTAGAAGCATAAAAAAACCTTGGATCAAACTCCGTAGTCCTCATTCCCACTTCTTGGCACTACTACACATGGGCCTTATTCCAACAGTTAAGCGCAAAGGTTTAGCACGTGCAGTGCGCTAATCGTTGGTACGTAAGGTGGGTATATAGCAACCTTTGGTTGGTATATAGTGACCTTTAGTTGGTATATAGCGACCTTTGTAAAACGTTGGTATATAGAGACCTTTATAAAACATTGGTATATAGCAGCATTTACCATACTTGTAAATGATGGGTATATAGTGAAATTTACTAGACTTGTCAAAGGTAATTATATAATGACTCTAAGACACTTTCCTATAGCGGCATTTTACAGAGAGTATTTTTCCCCATATCGACCTTTAAAGAGAGTTTTTCCCAATGATATATTTTTTTAATTTTCATACATGTTTGATCCTTTGAAAGAATAAAAGTACAAGAGCATGTACATCAAGTTTGAAGCTCATATATTCATGTCCAAGTTTGAGATGAAAAAATCAATGAAGAGCATTTACATCAACAGCTTCAAGTCCAGTGCGCCAAACAAGTCTATCTCCAACTCTATACCGATTTGATCTCCTATATCATGGTACGTTCACCTAAGACTTGATCTTCTTCAATAAAGTCGAGTGATTCTTGATGATCATCATCTTCTTTCTCAATATTTTTATCTCCATCTTCCTCCCGTACAATGTCATTATGTGCATCTTCCTCTTGGCTCATATTATGATCTTCATCTTCTTTGCTAGATCCATCTGGATCAATTGGATTCGGCATTGGTAGTGGCATCTCCATATCTACATCTTTATCTTCAAAATTTTGCTTGCTTCGTGGTGCAACTTGGATCACTTACCACCATCTTGCATCAGAACGATCCGGATGAAAAACCACGTATATTGAAGATGGGTGTCAAATGCCATCAATTATATGAATTTATGCTTAAGTACATGTACCAATTAATCTTTAAAAATAAAAGCTTTGATTAATTAAATCATTAGTATTCACCTGCTCACAATGCTCAGGAAGAACAAAAGTATCACTTTCATCGGTCCAAAGTTTGGTGGAGTCTATCGCAAAGAAACCACTACTGTCTTTCCTCACTGTCGCATGGGGACCATTGTAATGCACTGTACTTTTTGTACTACGAAAGAGCATCATTAAAACAATGAGGATGCATCTATTTTATAGCATATATTGCTACAAATAATTACTTAATTACGTCAAGAGGTAAGAAAATTACATGCATCATACATCTAGATGATAACACTCGCTTGCGCTCGTTAAATATTGTCTCTCCATCACGTTTGGCTTTATGTAGAGTCAGTTGTTAGCCAATCAAGTGACATGTGAGTGGGGAGAAGGGCGAGATCCTATGGATATGGTTGCACTCGCTTGTGCATTGCTCTGAATCTCATCCTTGCATTTATTCTTTCTGCTTTGGCTGCTTCATATCTCTCAATCCAATTCTGCATCTCCTTGCTATTGAGAATACAAAACTTATTGAATTTCTCCATTTGCTCTTCGCTCATCTTTATCTCAATCCTTTTTCCTTGGGGAACCTCGCCAATGATGTGATCATCATTGGTGTTATGCCAAGCTTGCGCCATATCGGGATCCATGGATGCAAGAAACTTTGTGATATATACTAATGACTCTTGCACAAGCCATCCCTCTGCCATGCTTGCTTTTGGTCTTCTCTCTGCCTTACAAATCCCTTGAAAGTTTTCATAAAACGCTTCAGAAAAAGCATCCACCGACTATGAACGGTACCTGCAATGGCTACCTCATCAACAATGTGCACAAGCAAGTCCACTTGAGTTGTCATAATGCTCGAGGGAAAGTGCTTCTTAAGCAAGCATACGACTTCAATGGACTCCACCCTATCCTTCTCGATGCTCAATATGGAGATCTCTTTTTGAGATATCCACCTATTTCACATGCCCATGTAAGATATATTCATAATTAATCTACACATTATTCAACTTAAATTGAAGAAAATGCAATCGATGCGAGTTGATAGTAAGCATACCTCACAATACCACTGATACTGAATATAGCATTTGTAACATCTTCTTGTAAGCACCCTTTCACTATAATAATTGGGAGGATGAATTATTCAAGCAACAAAGAAGTCATGTCAATAATATAACATAATCATAATTATACTAATGCATCACAATTATCGGTATACTAATCCTATAACTTAGTATACCTGTAAGACCTTCTGCCAATCATGGGACTTGAGCCCATTAAGCTTATTGTCCTTTGAAAATGCTCCTTTCAAGCAATGCATGTACCCTGTCGGTGTTCAAAAAGAGGCAATGTCTGCCTTGACTGCTGCCTCCTCTCTCTTAGATAGGATCCATGTTGCTTTCGAGAGGACAACTTTACGAAAATGCACTTGGGGCCACAAATGAGGCATCCTATTTATGACATGCAATTCTTCTCGCACTCCTCTCGAGTATTTGTCACCAACCAAGTGTGCCCAAGTAGTAGCCCCCACATTCTTGAAGATATACATGGGATCCAAGAGATGATTGATTTGTAACTGACCCCAATAAGGAAGCTCATGAAAGATGGATAGCCTCTTCATACTAAGAGGAGGCTCCTCTCCATTCATCCTCCAAGCTTGAATCCAATCACTTGCTTTCAAATTTGGTGGTGGTGGATCAAGCCTGGGGCCTCCACGGTCGAGATGGTCTAGCGGAAGGTACTGAGAATGACCTTCATCAACCATTTTCCTCATATGTTTGGAGTGTCGTGCAAGTGCACTCAAACCCTTTCCACAAATATGATAAGCATGCTACCCACTTATTGCAAGTCGTGCAAGAATCTTTGAATGTGTTAGTATAAGACATGCACTAGAAAGAGAGTCATAAAAGTATCACATATTATACATGTAAAGACACAACCATGTACCTACGCTTTCTCCATATCCTAGGTAGTCATGCATGGTCCACATCAAGATTCCCCTAAGCAAAATGTCATTGGTATGTCTAGGAGCTCTAGAAATATCAAAGACTCGCACTCCTCTCCATAAGATATGTAACTCCTTTATCATGAAAGGTGCCATGTACACGTCCATATTTTTGGGCTTGTACCTCCCTAGCACGAGAAGTGCAAGCATGAGGTGTCCCTTCTTTATTGTTAGCCACGGTGGGATATTGTAATTTACCAAGACTATAGGCCATGTCAACCAAGATATCGAGCATAACCTGAAAGGGTTCATGCCATCCACGGTGAGCCCAAGATGTAAGTTTCGTGGCTCCCTCACAAAGTATGGCCATTGATTGTCTATGTGCTTCCAAGCTACACAATCTGTAAGAATCCTCAATGTGTCATCCATGGACTGATGTGTAGCATGCCAAGTCATCAACTCTACTATGGATTTACATCAGAACATGTGTTGTATTCTAGCAATGATGGGAAAGTGTCTCAAGACCTTTACCGAGATTTGCTCACCCTACAAGTCATCTTTATATCATTGTTCCCCACACTCCGGACAACTAGGCAAATCTCTATGCTCACGACGAAAGAGAATACAATCATTATGGCAAGAATGTATAGTATTATAATCCATACCCACCATTGTCAGCATCTTCTTCGCTTCCTCTCTTGATGAAGGCATGGTATTTGTGTAGGCAATGTCTTCTGGAGCAACCTATCACAATTCAAACATACATAGGCTTCAAATAATGAGAAACTATGATGATTCTCAAACCAAACAATATCCAAATAATGAGATAAATTAATGCAGGAGCTAACCTCATTAAGGCCGAGACACTTGTATCTGACCACCCATACTTTGCTTGTAGATTCAAGATTGAGAGACAAGCCCATAGTTTTGACATCCCAGCACCCTCGTACAACTATGTTGATTGCAACTCTCGCATATTGGCCTCAGACTCGAACATCATGTGTACATGTGATGTAGTGCCCCTAAAAATAGAATCCATCATGTCCACCATACGCTCGTCATCATCTAGCACATCCGGGAGACTATCCTCTACTCAAAGTGTGAAGGTATATATGCACCCTCACCACCCTCCTCATCCTGTCTCAAGGTTTCATGTAAATATAAGATCTTGTCTCAAGGTTTCGTGTCATGTACGCATGCAATATTAATCACGAAATCAAATAGCATTGACTTACCGAGATGATCCATCACCACGTGCACCACCAATGGTGGGTACTGGTCCTCCCCATACATTTGCAAGTGGCACATGACAATACGTCATTGATGTCCTACTTCTTGCTTGCAATGAGTGCAATGACAATACAACCTCCGCTCTACACTCTTGGGCGTTGGCGCATCATCTGACGAGCTTCCACTTGTCCCTTCCATCTGCACATCTCAAAAATCACAACACAAAATGCAAGGAAATCCATTAAGATCCAAAAAATAGCCACCCATGAGCTCCTTCCTTCTCTTGTTAGATTTAGTACCCTGAAGTGTCGCTATATAGTGACGTTATACCCTGTTCAATTGCTATACAGTGACACTTTTAGGTTATATAGCGACGTTATATCTTGTTGCTATATAGCAACATTATACCCTATTCCGTCGCTATATAGCGATGCTTTTAGGATATACAGCGTTGCTATATAGTGACTGACTAGCATTGCTATATAGCGACACTGGGGGTTGAAATCCAAAACCCCATGCGACGTCGCCTTTCACAACTCTATTGCGAGAAAAGCAAAAATCTCTCCTCCATTATATTCAGTGACCTCACTTTCCTCCAACCTCTTCCCCACACTCCTCAGCCCTACCCAGCCCCTCTCCCAACACTTGTGCTCCCTCTCCACCCTTCTCTCTCTCTGTTTGTGTGGAAGGACATTTTTCAAGAAGGTGTATCTCTTTAAGCAATGTAGGTTCATTTTTATGAGATTTCGTTTTGTGATTATTGAAGCATGTTTCTCCTTGCATTATTAAGCCCATGTGCTAATTTTCATGCTTGACTTTCAGAGTTGAAGGACAAAAATGAGATTTAGTGAAAGAAAGAAGACACCTCTTCCTTTTTTGGTATTTCTCTTCTTTCTCTTTCCCTTTCTTTCATGCTTTCTCCTTGTTTGTAGGCTTATGCCAATCCAATCCCTTTGGAAATTTGCTTCTCCAAACTCCTCCTTTCACTAATTAGTTATCTGAAAATGGTATGTTTCCTCTCTTTTGTTGGACCAATCCCTGAAATACCTTTTCCAAGTGAGATTTTTCCAGGTAAGAAAGTGCTTCCTCTATTTTCCTATTTTTAATTTTGTGATTTGCATTGGCCTGCAACTAGTGCCTTAAGTGCTAGCTGCAGTGATGGGCATAGGAACCCTCTCTTCCCCTCTTCTCTTATTTTCTCTTCTTTCCCTCTTTCCCTCCCTCTCTTATTTCCTCTTCTTCCTCCCCTCTCTTTTCCTCTCTTTTGCATATGCTTATGCTTATGCTTTCTCTCTTCTCTTTTTTCCCTCTCTTTTTTCTCTCTTTTCCTTCTCTTTTCTCCTCTCTTTTCCTTCCACTCGTTCATCCTCTCTTCTCTCTTTTCTCCTCTCTTTTCTCCTTTTCCCCTCTCTTTTTTCTTCTCTCTTCCTCTCTTTCATCCTCTTCCTTCTCTTCTTTTCCCCTCTCTTATTTCGTCTCTTTTCATAAGCATATGCTTATGCTTATGTATGAGCATATAATCATATGCTCATATGCTTATGCATTCAAGCATATGCTCATATGCTCATGCTTTCATCCTCTTCCTTCTCTTCTTTTCCCCTCTCTTATTTCCTCTCTTTCATCCTCTTTTCTCTCTTTTCATAAGCATATGCATTTGCGTATGCTTATGCTTATATGCTTATGCATATGCTTTCTCTCTTTTTCTCTATTTCCCCTCTCTTTTTTCCTCTCTTTTCTTCTTTTCCCTTCTCTTTTTTCCTTCTCTTTTCCCCTCTTCCTTCCTCTTCCTTCTCTTCTTTTCTCCTCTCTTATTTCCTCTCTTTCATCCTCTTTTCTCCCTTTTCATAAGCAGATGCATTTGCCTATGCTTATGCATGAGCATATGCTCATATGCTCATGCATAAGCATAAGCATATGCTTTCTCTCTTTTTCTCTTTTTCCCCTCTCCTTTTTTCTTTTCCCCTCTCTGTTTTCCTTCTCTTTTCCCCTCTTCCTTCTCTCTTTTCATAAGCATATGCATTTGCATATGCTTATGCATATGCATGAGCATCTGCTCATGCATAAGCATATGAAATCTCCTTTTTTGCTCTTTTCTTCTTTTCCCATCTCTTTTTTCTTCTCTCTTCCCTCTCTTTCATCCACTTCCTTCTCTTCTTTTCCCCTCTCTTTCATCCTCTTTTCTCTTTTTTCATAAGCATATGCGTTTGCGTATGCTTATACTCTTTTTTCCTCTCTTTCCTCTCTTTTTTCCTCTCTTTTCCTCTCTTTTCTCCTCTCTTTTCTCCTCTTTTTTCCTGTCTTTTCCTCTCTTTTGTCCTCTCTTTCTCTGTCTTTTTTCTCCTCTTTTTTCCTCTCTTTTCCTCTCTTTTCCCCTCTCTTTTGCTCTCTTTTTTCCTCTCTTTTTCTCTCTTTTCCTCTCTTTCTTTCTCTCTTTTCCACCCACGTGAAGCTTCAACAGCTTGACATTGAGCAAGCATACACAGACTTCTATCACTCTAATTCAAAGAATAAAGGAGTCTGTAAATGCTTGTTCAATGTCAGGCTATCTTTTTCTCTCTTACCTTTTCCTATTTTTTCTTTTGCTCCCTAGCCGTATTTAGTTCTTTTCGTTTCCTAACACGTTCTAAATGGAACAACCATGCCCTCACCCTTGGCTATCCTCCTAAAACCCCAACCCAATTCCCCATGTTGGACTGATTTGGGACATCTAATCTCTGCTATTACATGTAGCAGAGAAGATTGCGCACGATATAGAATTGGTGAAGTATATTGTCAAAGTGCGTGTGCTTGGGTGGGGTCTTCACCGAAGGCGTGTGGAGCAAGGGCAATTGAGGAACACATGAAATAACCTACAGGATCTCCGTAGGTTTTGGAGAGACTGCCACGACCGCTGGACCACGAAAGATGATTGTATAAAGGACTTGAATGGGTTGTGTATAGGTCTTCACAGACTACAAGTATGTAATCTTTGAAGAGTATGACCTCATATTAGAAGAAGTGGAAGATGAGGTCCCAAGTGACCCACCTAGCGGCTCGAAGAAGGAAAGTACCTCGGACAGTAATGCAGAGTAGTAGACCTCCTTCAATATTTTGGCATTTCTAGAGAATGTCTCTTTTAGAGAAAGATTTTGCTTAAGCATACTTTTGGAGATAGGTTTTGTGCTCTCTTTTTGTATATGAGTGTGGGGGTTAAAGGTCACTGTGCCTTTACCCTGGTTATGTACAATACTCAAACACATATATAAATGAATGAAAAAGAAGATTAGGGTGTTCTGCACCCACCAAAACTTGTGTGGCTTTCTATCTCTCTCTCCCTCTTCTATTCTTGCTTCCATTGAGAGCACTCTCAACTGGTATCAGAGCCTGGGTGATCTAGCTGAGTGTGCGTGAATGCTTGAAGCTCAGCAGCTCTATGGGAGGAAGGAGAAGCTCTGTGGGAAGCTTTATGGGTGACTTTACTTGCATTCGAGTGTGTAGAGACCTTGGAGGAAGTCATCAGCTCTAACACACTGAGAGCATGCATCAGTGTGCTGGAGCCTGGCACCAAATTGAGTTCCCTATCTGCTGTTGAATGTTGTCCTCGATTGAGCTCACCTCCAAGTTGAGTTCCCTTTTCCAATGCGTTGACTTCTAAAGTTGCTATGAAAAAGGTTATTTCAATTACAAGGTGTTCGTATTGTAACCTGCATACGAGGAGTTCCAGGTCAAAATTGTAAGAAAGTCCTACCTATGATAGCACTACAAGGTGCTCATATTATCTCCTGCATTTGACAAGTGCTTAAAGAAGTGTCACAAAAACAATGTGCTAGCATCTTTGTATGTAATCTGTTTTGTTAAATGTTTGCTTTGGATGTAATTTATTTTGTTTCAATTTCGATGTAATACTATTATCGCAAGAACTCTTGGATGTAATTTCTTAATGTAATTTCTTTTGTTTCAATTTTAATGTAATACCATTATCGCCAAAACTATTGTTGTCTATTACTTCGATAGTGAAAGTGGCTCTAATGAAGAACAAATGGCATATTTCTTCCCTCATTTACATTTTACTGCAACCATAGGGATCGTTGCACAAAAAATTGTTGAAGAAATTATTCTTACTGTAGTGAAAATCATTCCAATAACCAGCGCAGTGCTTTAGAACTATGATAACTCCAATAACTAGCACGGTGGTTGTAAGGAAACTATACTAAATTGTAAATGCTACCTTTTCCTTACCTTGGAACTAAAATAGCTCCAAGAACGTGTGCGGTGGTTGAGAAATTGTTGCACAAGGAGTAATACGACTAAAATATCTCTAAAATAGAACTAAAATAGCTCCAACATCTAGCACAATGGTTGTAGATATGGACCTTGAGGGGTCCCGTTAGAGATTGACATGCCACGGTGGTCTTCATGCCAACATGGTGGTCTCTCCATGCCAACATCATTGCTTAAACCAGCACGGTGGTCAGTGCAGTAAAAGATTGTGTTGCACAGTGATAGATGGTGAAGCTGCATAATGACAGGTGGCTCTGCGCTATTGACCATGATAATATTGCATCTCATTATTATGCCAATGCGCCTTCATGATGTCGGGAAAATTTTCGAAGAGCGCGGGTCTGCGCAAAATTCAAATATTCACCTAGAAGCGCATCAGGTCACGACCCTAAAATGGCCTCGAAAATAGTTTCATGATTGGCTACACCCAAGCAAACGTTGACCCCATGCTACAAGTAGTCTTAAATATTTGGACTCAAATAAATACATAAAAAACTAGCAATTATTTGATTGACAATACCCATGGTCCAAATCAAGGTCAAATTCCATTAGAATAGTTCCACATAGTAAATGTTCACTCATTTACATCTTCAGCTTGTACATGGGTAACTCTACTCTATGCATGGTTAATGCCTTATAGGATGCCAGCAATGGATTTGACACTTGGTCCCTCACATCTCTTTATTAGTTTTTCTTCAAATGTTTTCTTATTCTTAAGCATGATCCTATTAAGACGGTTGCAAAAGTTGCACATCCACTTTTGTGATGACCTAAAATCGTAATAAAATCCTACCATTTTGCAACACTTTGCCCTCTTCCATGAGCCTCGTTTTGCGGTTGATGTTGGCCTACCCTATCTTCTTTGTCCACCATGATTGTTGTCCATGTAAAGAGATAAACCATCTCAGTTCATTCATATGTTTTCTACAATTCAATGCAATGTCACTAACATGTCATTGAAAAACAATGTAACTTTGCTAGACCTCAAGAGAGAGAAACCATCCAATCGTCTTGCCCCCTCTTAACATAACTGGATGGTTATAGACATGGTAACTTGCATATAGAAATAGGTGTGGGTTGGCAAGTTTCCTTTTCTCATGTCCCGCTCTTTCTTGAGTAAGCATCTATTTGCACTATGATCATTCGCAACATCATGCTCTGTATGCGAATGTTGGTATTTCACACACACTAGTGCAAAAGCCAGCAATAGCTACATGTGCACTTATCAAGACTCTTTTTTTGAATCTATGAAGTGAAGGCTGCTACCTAGGCTAGACATATCTAATGTGAGTTTAGACATACATATCATACCTACATAAGATCAACTAATTATTTTGATAAGATAGTATTACTATCTACACATAAATGCATGGTATAGAATGCCACAAATTTCATCTTACAAGGAAGCAGAATAGTATAGTCCATAACATTCTCTAGCATGTAATTTGTGGGTTGATACAAGTTGGCAATTGTGAGCTACATAACCGGCTAGGCTTTCAACAGGTTATTATCAACTGGTGAATGCAAGCCACAATTGGCGAAAGCCAAGTCATTAGGGAAGAATTGGTGTCTCAAAAGGGCCTCATAAGGAATGGATTAGGGAATGCTTAGTGGACTAATGAAAGGGGCTTGGAGGGTCCCAAAGAGGCCTAACCAGCCCAACCTAGGTGGGTTAAGCCCACATTTGAGCCCACCTCTCCCCCCATCAATGAGGGGAGGGGGCCACTTTTTGAAATTTGAATTTCAAATTCAAATCTTCCTTCCTCCCTCTCTCTCTCTCTCTCCCTCTCTCCCTCCCTCCCTCCCTCCCTCCCTCCCTCTCTCTCTCTCTCTCCCTCCCTCCCTCCCTCCCTCCCTCCTCCTCCTCCCTCTCCCTCTCCCTCCCTCCCCCTCCCTCCTCCTCTCCCCTCCATCTTGCTTCTCCTCCCTCCTCCTCTATCCCCTCCTCCTCCTTCTTGCTCCTCCTCCCTCCTTCCTCCCCCCTCCTTCTCTAGCCACCCAAGCTCCCTCTCCTCTGCTCCTCCCTCCTGCAGAATCTCTCCCCTCCTCCTCCCTCCTGTAGAATCTCTCCCCTCCTCCTCCCTTCTATAGCAGCTCCTTCCCTCCCTTCTACACCTGTCGCCCTATTCTCCTCCTCCTCTTCCTCTTGCCCTCATCTGCTTCTCCTCCTCCCTCTTCCTTGTTGCTCTCTCCCTCTCACTGCTCCATCTTTGCCAGCTCTCCCATACATTTTAGCCTACATCACTGATACCTCTCTTTGAGTACTCATGGCACCATTCAAGGACATATCCAACAAGTACCATGTGAACCTACAACTGGAGGTAGAATATGCAAGCACACACTCTTTGGGATATAGTGGAACTCCTCAAAGTGTGATCCACAGTCTTCGATTGCAAGGGAAGAAGCATCTTGACCTTTGGGTGGATGAAAACTTGTATCCTTTAGACCTTGCCACCCAAAAGAGTCCTCCTTTTCATACAATGCATGATGTCGTTCGGTTCGTTGGCAAGGGACATGCTGAATTGCTCGGTTATTGCAATCGATTGAACCATTCTCAGACATTGGCTATGCAAGCAAGCGAGGTGCAGAGAGCCCAAGTAGAAGAACTTGCACATTTGGGAAATATTACTATTGTGGCAATGCATAATAGTGTGCAAGATCTCCAATTGCAAAACAAAGAACTCAGTGACAAAATGCATGCACTGGACTTGGAGTGACATGAATTGGAAGAATCAATCCAGAAGCTTACTGAAAGCAAACAAGATTTGGAAAGTTCTATCTCTGGCCAAGTTCAACATGTTGTGGAGAAGGAATGAGAGAAGTCGATAGAACGAGTACAAAAGTTAAAGGGGACACCTTTGGGACTGAAGGAGAGGAAAAGACAATTGCAATCTATGGATGCATTGTTAACCAATAGTGGTGCCCAAAAGAGGAGAATATGGGCTAGAAGATTAGTTCCCCAAATTTTCAATGAAATTTCTTACTCCAAAATATTTGTGGTGTTGCATTCTTTCCACTAAGACTCATTTGTACTCTACTTTAGGAATTTCATGGAGGATGTGATGGGAACAATGGAAATGGATGATAGTGATCCTTCATATGTTCTAAGAAGTTTAATAAAGCCAAGTGATGTCATGGAAGTGTTGAAGGACCCTAGACAAAAAGGGCTACGTAAACAAGTCAACCTACTTAACTACTAGAGAGGTAATGAAGGATTTCAAGGGCCTCGTCCAAGCAAAGGAGGTGCTTGGAGCTTGTGATGCTGCTGGTGTAAGTCGTGAAGCTTACAACTCTATTTTTAAAATTTTCAAGTCTGCTATCGAGGAAAAGTATAAGATCAGTGGCCTATTTCGAGACTGACCTCTAGTCAGCCGTTTTGGGCAGACTAGGTCGGTCTCCTAATTGGGTTTAATCGACTACGACTGGTGGCTATATAACAATAAGCCTGTGAAGCCCATCATCATCACGGGCTATAACAACCCTGATTCCTTAGCATCCAGCCTCCATCCTCTAGTGTTTCCAGCATGCCATCGAAGCTTCTCACACACGGGCGCACGGCTGGGAGGCAGCGCCATCTATTGTATCAGTTTTACAGTAATCAATTTTTTTATTCTCCATACTATCTGCTTTTCTCTCTTGCATACGAGATCCTATTATCTATTGAGAACAGACGTTGCAATGGAATTGGTAGAATGGGATCCCACTTAGGATCCTTTTTGTGATGATCAAGGGCTACACTTTGGTTGCAAGAAAGGACGCCATTTTTGTAAGAAAATATGATACCAATAAAACCGAACTGACCAGTGAAAGACAGCTATGGCTTCACTTCAATGACGGACTTTTTTTCTCCAAAGCTCTCCCTCACTTCCTCTCTCTGAACATACACTAGGGCCCAGGACAAATCGTTGGGCTGGACCCCCCCGAAGGTCTTTATTCATTCCAGAAAATCTGTTATAGAAGTTCAGCTTAGAGCTGTTTCGTAAATCTCTCTCTCTCCAAAAACGTGAAAAATCCACTTTTACAAGAGCTTCAAGCTCCATTCAAATTGGCAACATGCCACTTGTCTAAAATCTAGACTAAATCCTATTACAAGCCACTAAGGGCCATTTTGGAGTCTTCAAAGCTCTCGGTCACACGAACCGCCTCCTAGCTGCTTGTCAGGCTCCCATTTCGCTTAGGAGAAATAATCCTTCCTAGTACCTGCAACAATTAATTAAAGCGCACCACCATGGTACCCATTAATTGTTAGCGCTTTGCATGCAAATAACACACTGTGGACTAATCCTAGTCACGGTGGGCGTCCCCACTGAACAGATGTGCACATCTAAACAAATATATATATATACAAATAAATATATATATTTTTCTCTGGTTGACCGGGGTCAACACTCTTGATTATAATTAAAAAGCTTTGACCAAAGGTCAAGGCATCTTAATTATAGCCAAGTCTCTCCAACCGAAGTTGGCACATCTTGGTTAACCAGGGTTAACCCTCTTGGCGCATGCCAAGTCTTATTGACCGAAGTCAACACTCTCTAACCGCAGTCAGTGTGCCAACTCTATCTGAAGCCGTCCAACCATCAGGCCACACATGGCCCCCATCTGGTGTCCAAACCAGGACCTACCGGATAACCGAGCTACTCAAATGCCTTCTCCTCATATGGGGGGCTTACAAGTAGAGTTAGCTAGTTCTCGCATAGTTACACGAGAGTGGAGCATTGATATCTAACATATACTTGATAAGTTACTCTATCTCCATCTAGTCTATACTTGGAATTTGAGGCCATAGCAAGTATCTGCACAATGCCTGCAAAAGCTGAAGAACTACTCTCACTAATGGGACTTCATGGAGGCAATGTGAAGCTTAAGCAGGACAAGAAAGACACAAAATCTTCCTGCTAAAGTGTCCATGGGTGGAGGAAAGGCAAGGAGGTTCTTGTCCAACCACAATGCTGATAAAGAAAAACATACATTGGCTCAAAGCACCCTAGGTTGGGAGTACTAGAAAGATTTGTGTGAGTGTATCACAAATCAAGCTTCACATCTGCAAATTACTACTTTGAGAGCAAAACTGTGGACAAAGCTTGATGCATTTATAAAGTTGCTTAGACAAGGTCAAACAAATGAGCTTTATTATGAGAGATTCAGGACAGCATTGGGAGAATTCATATCATTGATGGTAGAAGCATGGGGGGAGTCACATATTACACATTACATGGTAATCCTCCTTAGGTTGAAATTTTGTGCTTTAAACTTGAGTCAGTTTATGTTTCTAATACAAAGTTTTTCTTTACAGCATATTCTTTCCGATCCCTCCCTTAGGCCCTAGATGTTGTTTAGGTTCATTTGGTGTAACCTAAATCATTTTGTAAATCTCTGCCCTTTGAGGCCAATGAATAAAAGATATTTTTATGTTCTATTATTGTTCCAATGTTATTATACATGTTACGTGATGCTTTCCATTAGTTTATGCAAGTTCAGTGTGAATTTGAGTAGTCAAATGATGTTTTTTCACCATGGTGCAGAAGGCAAATGTGTTCGACATCGCGCGGGGAGCGTGGTGGTCAAACATGCCCCATACGCGCCATAGCGGGTTTTAGCATTTTTGGGCTCCCCGCGCGATGCCCTTGGTCAAACAGGCCCCATATGCACCATAGTGGGTTTTAGCATTTTTGGGCTCCCCGCGCGATGCCGAACACATTTGCCTTCTGCCGCACGGTGAGATTCTTACTGGATTTCTCAAAAATGACCATTATAACGCAAATATTTATCTGATAGCATGCTTTTGAACAAAATAGTGAATGAAAATATTAATGCCAACAACAATTAAAGTTACAAAATAAAATGACAGTATAAAATAAATTTTGTAAAAGAACACAAAATGGGGCACTGTATAAAAAGTATATCTATATTCATATAAAATAAATTTTCTATACAATAAGGCTTCAGAGCCTTTCTCTCTTCTCTAAAACACTGAGAACATTGGGCTTTGAATTCCCAAATACACTCCTAGCTCTAAACCTAGTCGATAGAGAGTCAATGCTATTGTCGTTGCTGGCCAGAGACATGGCTGCTGCCGTCAATGCCATACCTTGAAAATTGGTTCCAAAGGCATTGAGGGCAGCCATGCGGTTCACCAAAATGACCTTGTCAGCATTGCGATTGATGTCAGCATGACCAATCACTCTTGACAAGGCCTTGCAAGCACTTCAGGAGGTCATCAGTGCCATGTGAAGAAAACTTTTTGTGGATAACCACAAAGCGCCCTTTTGCTTGGCCAAGGTAATGTGCCAGTGAGTGATCTCGGCCGAAGCTACTGTGAACAAGGCATTGCCGAGATGAGAATAGGTCAACCTCAAATGCCTCCTGCAACAGTCCAACATTACATTAGAATTCCATTAAAGCAAAAGTATACCAAGAGAGAAGAAATTCAAAGCTCATAGTTTCTTACCACTATGGAGTCGTCATGCTCAATCCCTTTCTCTTTGTCAATGAGGATGGATCCAAAGGCCTCCTACTATCTGGAGTGAGATGTAGAGGCTTCTTCTAGAACATTAGGTAGGTCGAAGTAGATTGATGTCTCTGCATCTTTGATTTGGGCCAATGTTAAAGCAAGAACCTCTTTTATTGAATCATCTACTCCCAAAAACAGTTGTACGTGTATGATACTGATCATGAACTAGAACACCGTTTACATGGGATGCCTGGTTTGGATCCAGGCATTTTGGAGTTGTTGCAGAGGATGATGCACGAGAGCAATCCATATGCCAGTGCATTGATGGCTATTGGGCAAGTGCTAAGAACAAATCCACATACAAACCTGAGGATGGTTATTTGTGAGAGTCGCTCCACCTCAAGGCAGTACTTGGCTCCTATGGCTAGCGAGGTTGCTGCAATCATGCCAGGACAAGGGGATGACTTTGATATTGGAAATCGGGACATTCAGATTGTTAGCCGCAATAGGTTTGTGCGTAGAATATCTAATTTGCACCGATCATACATGCCTCTCATGTATGTTCTTTTGTTCCCTCGGGGAGAAGATGGCTGGCATCCATATATCCCATATAGTGATGTTCCTAATCACACACCATTGCACGAGATACGTGGACAGAGTTGTGTCACCCAGAGACAATACTACGCATATCTTTTGCAAGTGAGATATGATACAAATGCATGTCTTTTGCATGGGGGTAGATTGCTGCAGCAATACATGGTTGATGCCTACAGTAGCATGGAAGAGTCTAGGTTGGTGTGGATACGAAACAACCAAGCTTCCCTACGCGCTGAAGTCTATCAAGGGTTGATGGACATGGTGAATATAGCTGATGGGACACGTACTGTGCTTGGCAATGCTGCAGGGCGTAGGGTGGTGTTGCCTTCTTCTTTTACGGGAGGGCCTCGGTATATGTGCCAGCTATACCAAGATGCTATGGCAATTGTCAGAAAAAGGGGCAAACCGGATTTATTCATAACATTCACCTGTAATCCCAAATGGGCTGAAATATCTATAGCATTGTTGCCGGGGCAAACTGCACAAGACCGTCCAGATTTGACAGCCCGTGTGTTTTTCCAAAAGCATAAGGACATGATGCAGTCAATTATAAAACATAATTTGTTTGGGAAGGTGGCTAGATATGTGAGTGTCATAGAGTTTCAAAAGAGAGGCCTGCCACACTCACACATATTGTTGATATTAGAAAGTGGTTTCAAACCCGTGGAGATCGGTCACTATGACCGATTAGTGTGTGCGGAGTTGCCAGATAAGGCTATGTTCCCGGAGTTGCATGATATTATTGGGCAATGTAATGTCCATGGTCCGTGTGGTGCACTAAATCCATCTGCAACTTGCATGGTTGATGGAAAATGCATTCGTCATTATCCACGTGGATTCTCACAGACGACTATTGTTGGCAACGATGGCTATCCAGTTTACATGCGTCGTGATGATGGTAGAAAGATACAAGTGAAAGGGGGTGTGATTGATAATCGTTGGATTGTGCCATTTAATCCTTTTCTCTCCATGAAGTACAAGGCACACATCAATGTTGAAATATGCTCCACAATCACTGCAGTTAAGTATTTGTATAAATATGTGTACAAAGGTCATGACAGAGCCATTATCAAGATGCAGCTAAATAATGCAGGAGAGCAAGGGCATTTGCACAACATAGTTGACGGTGGCATTGATGAGATTAGTAGTTACTTAGATGCACGTTACGTGTCAGCATCAGAAGCATGTTGGCGGATTTATGAGTATGCCACGCACGATGAAAAACCCGATGTGCAAAGATTGCAAGTTCATCTTCCGATGCGGAATAACATCATCTTTCGAGATGATGATGATTTGCAAAATGTTGTAGGCAGGGAACAAAATCAAAAGACCACCCTCACAGAATGGTTCACTTATAATCAGTTGCAATCTGACGCAAGCAACTTGCTGTATGGTGACTTGCCAGAGAAGTTGGTTTGGAACAAAACCAGTAAGCGGTGGACTAGAAGACAAAAGGGGAATACCATAGGTCGGATGTACAATATTTCCCCCTCAGCTGGTGAGCTCTACTTCATGCGTATGCTTCTTAATGTGTGCACGGGATGCAAGTCCTTTGATGACCTACGTACTTTTGACAGCCAAGTGTACCCTACTTTCAAGGCAGCATGCATAGCACGGGGATTGTTGGAGAGTGATGATGAATGGTTTGTGTGTATGCAAGAGGCTGTGTTTTATCAAAATAGTGCACAATTGAGACACCTATTTGTCACAATATTGGTTTTTTGTGAGCCAACATCTCCTCAACTTTTGTGGGAAAAATTTTCCCTTGAGCTTTCGGATGATTTTTTTTATATATTGGAATCAAGTATGGGGAATTTAATTGGTCGTCGTGAACTAGCAATAAAGAAGGCTATATTGCACTTAGAGCACATTCTTCAACAACATGGGCGAAGGTTGGCTGAGTTTGACGGAATGCCTGTTGTAGATAGAACATCTTTGTTAGAAGCTGAAAATGGCTTATTGCAAGAAGAAAGAATGTTTGATTGTGTGAAAGAAGCAAAGACTGCCCAGCAAATGGAAATGTCCTTGAATCACTGTCAACGTGCTGCATTCGATCGGATTTTGGCAAGGGTTTATGGAGACGGTGGTGAGGTCTTTTTTCTCGATGGTATAGGAGGGTCTGGAAAGACCTTTCTCTACAATTGCTTGCTCTCTCGATTGCGTGGGGAGGGGCTCATCGCTTTGGCATGTGCATCTTCTGGGATTGCTGCATTGCTACTAGCCAATGGATGCACGGCACACTCACGATTCAAGATACCGTTGGAGCTGGATGGTACTAGCAGTTGCAATATTAAGGTTAATAGTCAACTGGCAGATGTTTTGAAGATGGCTAGGCTGATAATATGGGATGAGGCACCCATGACTCACCGGTTTGCTTTTGAGGCACTAGACAGAACTTTGCGAGATATCATGTCCAATGAGCAACTTTTTGGTGGGAAGGTGGTATTGTTGGGGGGGGATTTTAGGCAAGTCTTGCCAGTTCTTCCAAAGGCAGGACGAGAGGACATTGTCAATGCTACCTTATGCCACTCAAGGATTTGGGGTCGCACTACAGTATTGAAGTTAACGCAGAATATGCGGGTCCTTCGGAATGGTGATAATTGTGCTGAGCAAGAGTTCATGCAATGGGTTCTGGACATTGGCAATGGGATAAATAGATGTACAAAAGAAGATACTATTGTGATTCCATCGCATATGCTTTTAGAGACAAAGTCCATGGAAGGCCTCATTAGATGGGTGTATCGAGGGCTTGCAACTATTTTGGACTATGCACCATTGCTATTCTTGCACCTCAAAACATCGAGGTTGATGCAATTAATGCTACGGCATTGAAGGCAATGCCCGGTGAGGAAAGGGAGTACCTAAGTGCAGACTCAGTGGACAACTTAGGGGGAGATTCCTTTTTGTTTGCAGTCGAGTATTTGAACAGTCTTGATCTTGGTGGTGGATATCCCCCGCATCGGTTGGTTTTGAAAAGAAATGCTCCTATAATTTTGTTGCGTAATTTGAATCCTCGCCAGGGTTTGTGCAATGGGACACGGTTGATATGCAAAGAGTTTCACACAAAAGTGTTAGAAGCTGAAATCATTACTGGTAACAATGCTGGTGATAGAACGTTTATTCCAAGGATAACATTCATTCCGACCAACGTTAAACTTCCATTCAACATGAGGAGACGGCAATTTCCTATCCGATTGGCATTTGGCATGACAATCAATAAGTCACAGGGCCAAACATTGTCACTTTTGGGGCTGTACTTGGCGACACCGGTATTCAGTCATGGCCAATTATATGTGGCATTTTCACGTATCCGATCATCAAACGCTGTTAAGGTTTTTATTTCGCAGAGTGCGTCTGATGCCAAGGGTGAGGAGATGGATAATACTTCTACCACAAATGTTGTGTACAAGGAAGTTTTGCAATTGGCAACAGCAAGAGCCTAGGAGTATGACATTGCTCTTTCAAGCCCTCCTCAGACTTTCTTGGGTGGAAAATCTTCATTTCGGTAATCTTTGTATAGCTTTTTTTAAGTTCTTTCAGTATTCCAACTATCATAGGTCTTTGGGAATGTTGGCTATTTATACAAAGATGAAGTGAGACGTAATATTTCATGACTTTGTCCTTGATAATGTTTGGATTTTATTTTTAATTTGAGTTATGGGTTTGCAATACACTACAGGCTATTTTCTCTTCAAAGCCTATTGTTTTTTTCCAGTATATGTAGATTGACACGTGCATTCTTTTTTTGCAATGTGATAGGATGTCTAGGCAGTTCACATTTGTCACCGAAACAAGAGCACAGGTGCAAGGTACATAGTTGCTTGACAACCACGTTTTATGTTGACACGTTTAATAGTATAGTCACTCACTTTTAGAAAATTGTAGATCCTGCGGGCTGGGGATCTCTAGAGAGTGCACAACTGTTGTTGGATTTGCTTGAGCTGGAGAGCTACCTTGGGTAAGAACTGTGTGCATTGTTTAATGCTTTATTTTTGTTAAAACAAAAGTCTTTTTGGATTATATTTGAGTGAGAAAACATGCTATTGTTTGTCTTTTAGGACTGTTCCTGATTCAGGGTTTCTAATGAATCTCCACGTCCACAATCCTTTGGATGGACGAGTCCATTTGGGATATTACGCTGTCCTGGCTTGCCGGCTTCATAGGGATGATGGACCACAGACCATCACTGTTCGTTGGCTGGGATACTATGAATGTGTGTGGACACGAATTTTCTATCGAGGGCAAAATGGGGACTACACGTACACCTTTGCCAGCATTGTTGACAGCCCTTTGCGTCTGAGTAAGTACTCTAAAGAATGAGTTGGGTTTTACCAACATACATGTATAAAAGTTTTATGGCTCAATAATTATAGTTTCTAAGTTGTCTTTCTATGTGATGCTGGTCCAGATACGATTGTTGGTACTCCGTTGTATGTTCGTAGCCGTGGTGGACGCGGCGGACGTGGTGGACGTAGACTGAATGGCCGTCGCAGGCTTTTCCCTGCAGTACATGGCCGCAGACTTTTCCCTTAGGAATGTTTGTGTGTGTATTGTAGATTTTGTATGTTCAGTTATGACTTTATTTTGTGGCTGTGTATTTGGATATATCAGTCAGTTCTTTGATGTAGCTATTGCATGTTCAGACATGTGACTGCACTTTTGGATGTGATATTTTTTGAAGTACTCTATCATAGAGAAATTTTTTATTGGACATGGCAAATGTGGAGTACATGGCCGGCACAGGCTTTTCCCTATAGTACATGGCCGCAGACTTTTCCCTTTAGGGATGTTTGTGTGTCTATTGTACATTTTGTATATTCAGTTATGACTTTGTATGCGGATGTGTATTTGGACATATCATTTAATGCTACGGCATTGAAGGCAATGCCCGGTGAGGAAAGGGAGTACCTAAGTGCAGACTCAGTGGACAACTTAGGGGGAGATTCCTTTTCGTTTGCAGTCCAGTATTTGAACAGTCTTGATCTTGGTGGTGGATATCCCCCGCATCGGTTGGTTTTGAAAAGAAATGCTCCTATAATTTTGTTGCGTAATTTGAATCCTCGCCAGGGTTTGTGCAATGGGACACGGTTGATATGCAAAGAGTTTCACACAAAAGTGTTAGAAGCTGAAATCATTACTGGTAACAATGCTGGTGATAGAACGTTTATTCCAAGGATAACATTCATTCCGACCAATGTTAAACTTCCATTCAACATGAGGAGATGGCAATTTCCTATCCGATTGGCATTTGGCATGACAATCAATAAGTCGCAGGGCCAAACATTGTCAGTTTTGGGACTGTACTTGGCGACACCGGTATACAGTCATGGCCAATTATATGTGGCATTTTCACGTATCCGAGCATCAAACGCTGTTAAGGTTTTCATTTCACAGAGTGCGTCTGATGCCAGGGGTGAGGAGATGGATAATACTTCTACCACAAATGTTGTGTACAAGGAAGTTTTGCAATTGGCAACAGCAAGAGCCTAGGAGTATGATGACATTGCTCTTTCAAGCCCTTCTTAGACTTTCTTGGGTGGAAAATCTTCATTTCGGTAATCTTTGTATAGCTTTTTTTAAGTTCTTTCAGTATTCCAACTATCATAGGTCTTTGGGAATGTTGGCTATTTATACAAAGATGAAGTGAGACGTAATATTTCATGACTTTGTCCTTGATAATGTTTGGATTTCATTTTTAATTTGAGTTATGGTTTTGCAATACACTACAGGCTATTTTCTCTTCAAAGCCTATTGTTTTTTTCCAGTATATGTAGATTGACACGTGCATTCTTTTTTTGCAATGTGATAGGATGTCTAGGCAGTTCACATTTGTCACCGAAACAAGAGCACAGGTGCAAGGTACATAGTTGCTTGACAACCACGTTTTATGTTGACACGTTTAATAGTATAGTCACTCACTTTTAGAAAATTGTAGATCCTGCGGGCTGGGGATCTCTAGAGAGCGCACAACTGTTGTTGGATTTGCTTGAGCTGGAGAGCTACCTTGGGTAAGAACTGTGTGCATTGTTTAATGCTTTATTTTTGTTAAAACAAAAGTCTTTTTGGATTATATTTGAGTGAGAAAACATGCTATTGTTTGTCTTTTAGGACTGTTGCTGATTCAGGGTTTCTAATGAATCTCCACGTCCACAATCCTTTGGATGGACGAGTCCATTTGGGATATTACGCTGTCCTGGCTTGCCGGCTTCATAGGGATGATGGACCACAGACCATCACTGTTCGTTGGCTGGGATACTATGAATGTGTGTGGACACGAATTTTCTATCGAGGGCAAAATGGGGACTACACGTACACCTTTGCCAGCATTGTTGACAGCCCTTTGCGTCTGAGTAAGTACTCTAAAGAATGAGTTGGGTTTTACCAACATACATGTATAAAAGTTTTATGGCTCAATAATTATAGTTTCTAAGTTGTCTTTCTATGTGATGCTGGTCCAGATACGATTGTTGGTACTCCGTTGTATGTTCGTAGCCGTGGTGGACGCGGCGGACGTGGTGGACGTAGACTGAATGGCCATCGCAGGCTTTTCCCTGCAGTACATGGCCGCAGACTTTTCCCTTAGGGATGTTTGTGTGTGTATTGTAGATTTTGTATGTTCAGTTATGACTTTATTTTGCGGCTATGTATTTGGATATATCAGTCAGTTCTTTGATGTAGCTATTGCATGTTCAGACATGTGACTGCACTTTTGGATGTGATATTTTGAAGTACTCTGTCTTACAGAATTTTTCTTTTGGACATGGCGGATGTGGAGTACATGGCTGACGCAAGCTTTTCCCTATAGTACATGGCCGCAGTCTTTTCCCTTTAGGGATGTTTGTGTGTCTATTGTAGATTTTGTATGTTCAGTTATGACATTGTATGCGGATGTGTATTTGGACATATTAATGAGTTCTCTGATTTCACTTTCGGATGTAATATTTTAAAGTACTATGTCGTAGACATTTTTTTTGGTTAGAATATGTTGCTGGTTTCAGACATTTTAGCATCTTGAGACCCGGCAGAGCGGGTCGCTAGCCCATCGTAGACGGGTCAGGTTACTCGAAAAAGTTTCACACGAAAGTGTTAGGAGCTAAAATCATTATTGGTACCAATGCTGGTAATAGAACGTTTATTCGAAGGATAACATTCATTCCGACCAACCTTAAACTTCCATTCGACATGAGGAGATGACAAGAGCGCATGTGCAAGGTACATAGTTGCTTGACAACCACGTTAGTATAGTCACTCACTTTTAGAAAATTGCAAATCGTATGGGCTGGGGATCTCTGGAGAGCGCGCAACTGTTGTTGGATTTGCTTGAGCTGGAGAGCTACCTTGGGTAAGAATCGTATACATTGTTTGTTGCTTTATTTTTTTGTTAAAATAAAAGGTTTTTTTTCGATTATATGTGAGTGGGAAAACATGCTATTGTTTATCTTTTAGGACTGTTCCTGATTTAGGGTTTCTAATGAATCTCCACATCCACAATCCATATGGGATATTACGCTGTCCTAGATTGCCGGCTCAATAATTATAGTTCCCAATTTATTTTTCTGTGTGATGCTGGCCCATATACGAATGTTGGTACCCCGTTGTATTTTCATAACTGCGGTGGATGTGGCGAACGTCGCAGGCCTTTCCGTGTAACACATGGTCGTAGACTTTTCCCTTAGGAATGTTTGTGTGTCTGTTGTAGATTTTGTATGTTCAGTTATGACTTTATTTGCGGCTGTGTATTTGGATATATCAATCAGTTGTTTGATGTAGCTATTGCATGTTCATACATGTGATTGCACTTTTGGATGTGATATTTTTGAAGTACTCTGTCATAGATAAATTTTTTTTTGGACATGGCGGATGTGGAGCACATGGTCGGCGCAGGCTTTTTCCCTATAGTACATGGCCGCAGACTTTTTCCCTTTTAGGTGTCTATTTTAGATTTTATATGTTCAATTATGACTGTGTTTGCGGATGTGTATTTGGAAAGAGTTTCACAGAAAGTGTTAGAAGCTGAAAAACGGGTACCAATGCTGGTGATAGAACGTTTATTGGAAGGATAACATTCATTTCAACCAACCTTAAACTCCCATTCGACATGAGGAGATGGCAATTTCCTATCCGATTTGGCATTTTGCATGACAATCAATAAGCCACAGGGCCAAACATTGTTTGTTTTTGGGGCTGTACTTGGTGACACCGGTATTCAATCATGGCCAACTATACGTGGCATTTTCACATATCCGAGCATCAAACACTGTTACCTAAGGTTTTCATTTTGCAGAGTGCATCTAATGCTAGGGGCGAGGAGATGGATAATACTTCTACCACAAATGTTGTGTACAAGGAAGTTTTGCAATTGGCAACAGCAAGAGCCTAGGAGTATGACATTGCTCTTTCAAACCCTCTTGAGGCTTTCTTGGGTGGGAAATCTTCATTTCAGTAATCTTTGTATAGGTTTTTTTAAATATTTTGAAGTACTATGTCGTAGACTTTTTTTTTGGTTAGAATATGTTGCTGGTTTCAGACATTTTAGCATCTTGAGACCCGGCGGAGCGGGTCGCTAGCCCGTCGTAGACGGGTCAGGTTACTCGTGATATTTTAAAAAGAGTGGGCAAACTCCCGACTCGATGAGGTACCGCTCCTTCACCAGAGGTTTACTCCATGAGGTGCCGCTCCTTCACCAGAGGTTTGATTTGAACGCGAATGCGAGCAGCCAGCTCAGGTGGTACTGTGTGAGATACTTGAATGCGGGCAGCTAGGTCACGTGGGCGAACTCGGGACCGGGCTTACCGCTGGGCGAACTCGAGACCGGGCTTGCCACCCATGAAGTGCGCCAGCCGGTCCTTGACCATAGTTATGCTTTTCGTTTACATAATCGAGCATTCATGCACGGTGAAAGAAGCCACTAATTTGTTGCGAGGCTGTGAATTCAGAAATCTGACATAGAAAAACATACAAAATTTTGCGAGAGTTACATTGAAACATCAGATTTTGCGAGGCTTGTAAGTTCGGCTAGTAATCAGAAAGGTGAATGGTAGTCGTTTGATCCATAATTGTTGAAATCCGGCGACAGAGGGAGACGTGCAACCTGTGAATTCAGGAATCACAAAGGGCGAATGGTAGTATTGCAGTTGAAAATCTGTAAGGTGAATGGTAGTCGCTTGATATAATTGTTGAAATCCGACAGAGGGAGACGTGCAGCCTGGCAACCTGTGAATGCAGTAATCACAAAGGGCGACAGAGGGAGACGTGCAGCCTGTGAATTCAGGAATCACAACGGGCGAATGGTAGTATTGCAGTTGAAAATCTGACAGAGGGAGTTGCCAAACTATGAATTCAGGAGCCATTTTATGGAAACCTCACAGAGGGAGGCATGCATTTTGGTGAGATCCATCATCTCTGCATTCAGGAATCAGGACAATGAAAGCCAGGTTGTTGAAAGTTGCAGACTTGAAATCAGAGGACGGTGAACGGAGGTTGGAATTACTTGATCGCCGGTTGGTTATACTTACTGCCATGCTCACACGAGTTGTGCAAGACCAGACTGAATAATTTTTTTGCAATGGAACGGTTAAAGGTTGTCTGTTGATGGCGGGACGATGCTGGTGTTGTTCGCGACTCACGACGTATACACCGATCAATCACGTTGGCGGATGGAGATGCTGTTGGCGAGGACATGCAAGATGCATGACGCGCTTGAATTCTCCAATTTCAGATGAGGAACGGAGCATCATCGACGTTTGGATTCTGGAACACTTTTCTTATGCAATTTTGGACGTTCAACGCAGCTCTAGTTCCCTGGCTCGATCTTGCCAACTCGAAAGGCTCAGCGGCTGCTAAAATGAATGATTCTCTTGAATTCTCGTCTCTCGAATTTCAAACGGGGAAACGATCATTATCGAAGTTTGTGGGAGGAAAAGTTCTACGATTTCATCTTTCAATGCTTGTGAATGCTAATACTAATTGCGATCTCGCCAACTCCAAGGGCTCAGCGGCTGTTAAAATGAATTCCCGTCTGCTGGGAGAAATCTTCCGATTGTTTCTGAAATGATTAATGATCATATGTATTATCCAGTGTCCACGGTCCAACTATGTTGAGGTTCTGATAAATGGCGACGTCGATCCATGTCTGACTGCTGAGCCTTGAAGCACGAAAAATAGGGGTCAGATGATCAGAGAGGCAAAAGGCGGGGAAGATCAATTGAGGCAAGGAGCCAAGCACACAGCCGGCAGGAGATTCCGTCTGGCGCTCGAGGCCTATGATAAACAAGTGCATGCATCTCTGTGGACGATAAAGCTTGCTGCTGGGTTGAGGTTTTTCGGCTGCCGGGCGTCATAAACGGGTCCCAGTCCTAGATAGCAGGACGAATATGCCATCGGGGCAGCGTGCGGCCTTGTGATGAGATTCGGAGCTTTACAGTGAGCAATGACGCACTAGAATATTTGAGTGCCAGTTCTCGAAGGACGGAAGCCATGCACTGAATTTCTTGCGTTTCTTTTCTCGGAACAGGGATCTAAGGAGGTCGGGGACATCACGCTGCGGGTATCTGCGCAATTGTTTGATAGATGGAGCTCAGAGATGGAGAGACTTGCAAACTATCTTGAGAGATTGAAAGATCCGCTTCAACGTCGACGACACAAGACACACCCCAGCGATACACGCGGATTAGACTTCTGCCGAGTCCCCCAACATTGCCACAAAGAGAGGGAGACAGAGAGAGAGAGAGAGAGAGATCGGTTCCACGGCCTGGTGAGAGCTTGTGTGTCTTGCGAAAAAACAATACGCATACATCTGGAGAAACCAACAAGCATCGATGAGAACTCACAGCCATTGTTGAGAGCTAGGTGCTTCTTGCTTGGAAGCTGCAGTAAAGTCTATTGACTTCCAACCATGGTGTGTGACAGAAATCGTCGTGTGGGATTGACTCGAACAATACAAGAAGAAGAAGAAGAGGCGGGAGATAGATAGGGAGGGAGAGAGAGATAGAGAGGGATTATAGTTCGCTGAAGATCAGCAGGCTATGGCGATTTGAGCTTTTGCTTCCACAAGGATTTACATCTCAGCATCTTCCTTCCATCATCAGTTGTGAATCGATTATGGACGATATCGGCTGGATTTGCAGCGCCTGCACTCACCACAACGACGGCTCTCAACTTGAGTGTGCAATATGCAATACCCTCTGCTCCGGGTATCCATCACAGCTTTCCTCCTTGCAGCCGCCCCATAGCACCACGTTTTCTCCACGGAGTTTACCACTGCAAAGCCTTCTTTCTTTCTTCTCTGTCTGCAGCGTTCCCCGTCTGCTCGCAGGGGCATTCTCCGGTGCTCTCACCGGCATGTTCGCTATCGGTGAGTCATGTTTGCGTTTTCTTGCACTTCTCCGATTGCCTGCTCGATTTCACAGGCTTCTGTAATACATGGTTGTTTTTCATGCGATGCTATCTACCAGCTAAGAGACATTCAACATCAGCTTGCTCGCCTGCGAATATGGTGACCGAGCTAATAAGTCGATAATGAACGGCCTCTTTCCTGGGTGCTAGTTTTGTCAGTCTAGAGGCCTGTCACACGAGGCATAATTAGCGTCCTTGCTCATGTTTCACTTCACAATCGTATAATAAGCGAATAGTTCTGCATGTGAGGAACGTGTGTTCTTGAAGGTATGTTAAGCATACATTTCCAAAGAGCAGTGTTCGCTTTGTTGCCTGCGCTCATAGTGGCTGCAATGCCCTTTCGAGCTTTGCATATGAGCTCAAGTATTCTGTATGTATCTGTAGCAAGATATCTGTCTTGAGGTCCCCTTGTGTGCCCGACTGCTGATACTAAACTTGATCTGTTGTGTTTTTTAAGAGACATTTCTTGGTAATTTATGACACTAGTTTCTGGATCTTGATACCAGGACCATGGACCATCTGACTTCTGCTGTCATTAGTTGCTCTTGAAGGATATTAATTAGTTGCTCTTGAAGGATATTAGATCCCATGATGTGTTGTATTAACACTAATTCATGTCTTTTGGAGATTTTGTGGATAGTGGGTGCATTTACGGGCGCAGTAACTGGAGCTCTGGCTGGCCGGGCAACAGATAGTGGTTTGCTTCGAGGAGCCGGCTTAGGAGCAGTCGCTGGTGCAGTGTTGTCAGTTGAAGTGCTGGAAGCCTCTCGGGCCTATTGGTATACGGAGCAGTCTGGTTTGCGTTCATCATCATCAGTGGTCAGCCTTTGAACTTGATAGTACGCCGTGTGATAATTTTCAACTATAATCTTCCCTTAAAGAATGTGCTTGCAGAGAGTACATGCAGCTAATATTTGGGTCATGCTGACTTGCAGACGGACTTTATTGAGACTTTGTTGAATGGGAGGTTTGTTCAAGAACAGGTGGCTCCTTCCATGGCAACTGCACACAGATGGCAGGTCAGATCAATTAATTCTGCCTAATATTAATGATGTAATGTAGGATTGGTTTTATGCTTTCCAAGAGGTTTCAGTTCTGAATGACCTCCAGAGGAATTCAATACAATCATCTCTCTCTCTCTCTCTCTCTCTCTCTCTCTCTTTCACACACACACACACACTTTTTTTTTTCCGTAAAAGAAATTTGCATTAAGAAAGCATTCACAATCATAGCTGTCTCAGAGAGGGACAGCTACTACTCACAACTAAAAACAGCTCTCTCTCTCTCTCTCTCTCTCTCACACACACACACACACACACACAGAGTCCCCATTCCTCAGTCCCTCTGCATTTCCTTCTTCTATCCTCGCTCTCCTTTCCCCCTTCTAGGTCCCTTCTTCATTACATTGGTGTCAGAGCCCTTTCTTGGGCCTTCCTCTGTTCCAACTCTCTTCTTTTCTCTGGCTTCTTGCACATTCACCCACACAGCTCAATCCTCAACCTATCGACAACGAATAATTTGTGCACACAGTTAAGGCTGTCTGGGATGCAAACCTGTCAAAGCGTACGCTGTGCATCTTCCCATTGACATCTACATCAACTGTGCAGCTCATCGCTTAGCTCACGTCTCCTGCTCTAGCCATTGTTTGAGCCCATATTTCATCAATTTGCCTCATTCTCCTTGTCAACTTATGTTTAATACATGCAATTCTAGTTTCACAGTTTCCCAAGGATTTACCACAGAAAGCACTGCTGCGTGAATACAAAAGGCATACATTGATGGTGAGCTCACTGACAAGCTCTACGGTCCAGGTATGTGGAGCCTCTTGTCCTGCCACCTAAGCACACCATTTCCTTCCTGACTGGAAAACAGGTATCTATCTCAAGGAGGAATAGAGGCATGGTGTTGGACAGGTTTGATGACTTGGTTGAAGAGTATATGTTGAAGACTGGGAAGCCATGTGATTGGGAATACGTTTTTTGTACCTAGGTTGGCTCATGATTCGAACCTGAGTGGAGTTCACTCAGAGCTTATGTCTAGGGACAACTATGAGCAATTCGAGAGTTGTTGGGGTGATTGTGTTGGCCAGAACAGGTTGAAATCGACCCATGATAGTTGGTGCTTTGCATCTGCTGTGTTCCAAGCTTTAAAGATGAGCCAAGCTGTCCAGGGCTACTGATGATATACTTATGCATTTTTCATTTCACCCTGTGAAGGTTGTAGGTCATGTGGAACAACGTTTCTTGGCTTCAGATGGTATCTAGACCCTAACCCATACCATATTCCGTTGGGTTCATGGAGGCTTTGGCTCTATGGAGGTGTTCCTATTAAGCATTTGCAGTGGGATCTCGGGGAGTGGAAATGGATAGGTGTAGGGCATCGAGAGAAGACCCTCCCCTTCTTTCGATACAAGGTTAATAATGTCAGGTTGTTTCTGCTTAGCCTTAGAGGTTGGATGCCTAGCCGAGCCCCTCATTGTGAGTATTTTAAGATTTTTGCTGATTTGCATAAATCCTTTTGGAGGAAACTCTAGAAATCCCTCGGGAATAGAAAAATCACTCTTTTCTTGTAGCTTTCTATTCATGGAGGGATTGTAGTGAACTAGTGGAGATCCATGTTCGGAGCAGATTCTATATGTGCTCGTTGCCAGTCTTTTGAGGGGTCTCTTCAGCATTGTTTATGAGAGTGCAAATAGGCGAGGATCATTTGGATGGGGATTGCTAGATATCTTATTGAGCACCTATGTGCTCCCCTTTTTTCATGACCTAGGTCTCAATAGCTTGGCTCTCTCCTCTCGGGCCTTAGATGTTTTACGAGAGACATGACTTTTCCTAGGCTCTTTTGGTTGGATGACACTTGGTTAAGTCATGTTCTCTGGGTGACGTTCTTGCCTCTCCATGTCGTTGTATGCACTAGGTGTGGACACTTCATGGGAGATTCTGGCAAGCATATCAGCATGAAACATTTGAAGGTCCAGATGCACAGAGGCTTTGTATCTTTCCCAAATCAACCTTGCACACACATTGGCTAGTGTGCGGACAGATACGGTACAGCCTTGGTGGCCATGTGTGGGAGCATGCAACTAGAAGGACCATTCTCTTTAAGGATCGGAGCAACTCCTCGTTCTTCTCCCAGTTCCCCACAAGGTTGAGGTGGCGCTTTCAGCCCCAACCTTGGATTTTCTCTAGCTCTCTTATAGGAGTTTAATTTTTTCCTATTAGGATATTTGTTTTCTCATGCCTCACATGATGTACTTTTCCTTTGATTTTTGCTCTCAAAGTTTCATTCATACTTAATAGAAGTCTTTTCTTTGGAAAAGATAAAAACAGAGATTCATAACCATTGTCATGATACTCAGTCAAAGTGGGAGGAAAACCTTCCATTAGTGCAAGCCATTCTCGATGATACACATTTATCAAGTATTGGTCACACACCTTATGAGACCGCATTTGGCAAGTGATTATCATCCCTCTTAACTCGGATGGTTTCTTTGTCTCTTGAAGCCAACAAAACCATAGAGACCAGGGCTGAGATCACCTAGTCAGTTAAGGACTGGCTAGCCAAGGCTCAAGAAGCATACACACGCCAGGTGAATAAGTCTCGTAAAGATGTCACTTTCAAAGAAGGAGACTGAATCTATTTACGTATCATCAAGCAGTTTTGGACCATTTCCTATCATCCAAAAGATCAATGATGTCTCCATGAAGTTGTGGTTACCAGACAGTTGGACCATGCATAACATCTGTCATGTCTTGTGGCTATATTGGACCAACACTCAGCAATGTGCCGGATGAGTCACAATTCGAGGTTGATGAAGCTGAAGTCATCTATCCAAAACAGATTCTCCTCCACAAGCGGAAGCATGGGTCAAGACGACGCGGTCAGAAATTTACACGAAGTTCCGCAATCGAGGTACCTATGAGGCGATTTGGTTAGACGAAGGATTCTTCCAGGAGTTTCCCTAGATTGTGGTGGACTACTTGGAGGCAATGGGGAATGTCATATGCATCCCTGTACTAGGATGCATTGTGACACACTGGACTCATCATCAAGTGCATTATGTACAGCAGTAGTTCCTAAATTAGGCTATTTTTGTCATATCCTGTTGTTTAATTGTGAGCCCTAGTCCGGGGACGAGTCAGGCATGAGCTACGTAGGTCAAAGGTCAGCCCTTAGGTCAGTCATTGTTTACTTGTACCTACTAGAGAATGCAGTAGGTCAGTCCTTGTTTAGACTAGGTCTTAGCCTGGGTTAGGAGCCCCCTAGGGCAAGCCTTAGGGCTGCCAGATAGGCTGAATTGGGCAGCCTTTTATAGGCAGACCTGGCCACCTAGGGTCAGCCAGTAGGGGTGACAACAAGGTCAGGCCTAACAGACCAGCCAACCAGGTCGGGCTTAACAGACCAGCCAACCAGGTCGGCCAACCGACCTGCCTTGTCGGCCTATCTGGCTGGCCGACCATTGCAAACCCTATATAAAGGGCTCTTTGCCCCTCATGTCACCATTCAGTTCCTGGTCTTCTGCCCTGTAGTTCCAGCCTACCTCCACGCCCAGAACCGGCCCCCCCTTGCAGCGAATCAGTCCCTTTGCCTTGCCACCTGGAGCAGATCACAGCAGAAAGGCACCTTGGACAGCAGCATTTCGGGGCAGATCCAGACCTGTTTCAGGAGCTCTCTCTCTCAGTTTTCTCAGCGCATTCTCTCACAGTTTTTGTTCTCAGTTCATCTCTCCCACTCATGCAGACACCTCCATGACCATGAGCTTAGCCTTGCAGAGTTATCTATATTGATGGTGTGGACACCATTCAGTTCCTGGTCTTCTGCCCTGTAGTTCCAGCCTGCCTCCATGCCCAGAACCGGCCCCCCCTTGCAGCGAATCAGTCCCTTTGCCTCGCCACCTGGAGCAGATCACAGCAGAAAGGCACCTTGGACAGCAGCATTTCGGGGCAGACCTGTTTCAGGAGCTCGCTCTCTCAGTTTTCTCAGCGCATTCTCTCACAGTTTTTGTTCTCAGTTCATCTCTCCCACTCATGCAGACACCTCCATGACCATGGGCTTAGCCTTGCAGAGTTATCTACATTGATGGTGTGGACAGCATTGAGGTCTCGATCATTGGTTGGAGCTGCCTCTGAGGTTGTTAGATCTTGTCTAGTTTTAGTGTCTCTTCAGAATCACATACTTTGCTCTCTAGAAGAGTGTTCGCAGTTGTATTTCAGTTCTCCAAGATTAAAGCCAAGTCTCCTACATATTATGGGAAGGGTCCCTCGGTGACTACAAGGACCCGATCAATTGCCAGCTAGTTATATCTCTCTCTCTACTTCTCTCTCTCCCCCTTACCCCTCTGTGGTGTACATTGAAGACAACTCGCTAAAGGTTTAAAGGCGGTCTTGTTGTGATTACACGATCATTAACTGTTGCATGTTACATGTGCTCTTGAAACTTCAACATAATTTGGGAGCCTTAACTTTCTACACATGCATATGTTTCCTTTTGCCAGCTCAAGAATATACATGAATTGGATACATTGACTATCTGGATAAGTTTCACATGTATATTCCTATTCTTTTATTTCATTTGAAGCAAGATATATGGCAAATCCTTGACGAAGTACATATCAAGAATATTATACATAGGTGACCTTTTTGCTTGCACTACAGTAGAGGATACTTTTGAGCTCAAGCAACATCTGCGTTCTCACATTGTGGCTGCTTAAATGCCTTAAGGACTGCACCTTGAGATTACGAATGAACAATTCGAGAAGGGGAAGCTAAAGAGAGAGCAATTAATAATTGATTTTTTTCCCACAATTGATTTATAAGGGTGAACCAAAGGAGCATGCAATTCAAATTGGACTAAACAAAACATGAAGGCATTTCTTTAGTAACAAGTTCTTAAGTATAACAGCGTTTAAGCTCAAGGTTTGGAGGTATGATAACTTACTGGTGCCACAGCATTGGAATCATTCTTACCAGGGCCCAGGATTATTAATTGAATCTGTGCTTTGATCATTTTAATTCATTGGAATACAATGATATGCTTCTGTTTGTATCAGCTAATTCTATGTCCAGTGAAGGGGTTATAGAGGGTTATTGTCGTCTGGCAGGTCAACATAGCTGAGATGAGCTACGGACAATTATATGAAATCTTTGCACCTGGGGAAGGTGGGGCTAAAGGTGCTTCTGAGGCTCATCTTGAAAGGCTGCCATGGCACACTGTCACAAAGGAGAATCGGAGGGATTGTACTGGAGAGTCCATCTGTTGTACCATCTGCTTACAGGTGGATAACTTAGGTTTCTTAATTCAATGTGAACTATGATTTTCCTACAACCTTTGATCTTCCCCTTGTATCATCATATGGTGCGCTGCTTATCTGAATCAAATCAACGCTGTTATTTTTTGTCATGGCTCCTGTGCATATTAATGAAATATAAATAATTGTTACCACAAGGTACTTCTAGAATGGTTGCATGGCCACAAATTTAATTGTATATTGTCAATGCTGAGGATGATATGGGCTACATGTTTTTTGCCAGTCTGTTTAGTAGCCTTATCTGTTGATCATTTTCAAGTTTGATTAGCTATTAGAACAAATGTTACCATATCAATTATGTCACTTTGGTAAGCTTATCTTCTGATTATTGTCAAACCAAAATCATAAGTGTTTCTTTTAGAATCCTAGAGCTATTAGTTTTGCATCTGCATTTTTGGATTTAGCATCCTTTTAAATGCTTGGGGACAATGCGTGGGAAGAAGAGATTTAAACCAATAACACTGTGCAGGAGTGCTGGTGATTCTGAGCTTGCTAAGGCATTATTTATCCGTCTAAAAGTCTTGTTTCCTTTAATGACAGGAATTGCTGCAAGGAGAAACTGCAAGAAGTTTGCCACCTTGCCATCATATATTTCATATGTCTTGTGTAGACAAGTGGCTTCAGAGGCATGGCTCTTGCCCTGTATGCAGACGAGATATTTAAGGTATTCCTCCTCACCAAGGCAGTGTGTTGAAACTTGATATTGTACATATTCTGGTTTCCTGGAGGCATGTTATTGGTTGAGCTGAGCTATGCTTCTTGATTTTTGACCCATTGTACTTAAGGTCAGTTATATACAAGCTTTTAGAACATAAATTGGAAAAAAAAGAAGCTAGTATTAAGTTATACGCAATTACAACTTTGCATAAGAAAGAGAACTTAATATTCTGTCTCTTGTGATGCATGCCTGATATACAAAAGGATTTTGTGCTTACTATTCATTTCTCGAGATTGAGAAAACAGCCATCATCTTTTCATTAAAGTATTTTGGTTTCCCACATTTTATAATGGTCAAGATGGAACGCAAATGTTTGTGTTCAGTGAATTGACTGTAGTCTTACCTGCTAGTAGGTTTGTTTTGGAGTCTGTTTAATGCACAGATTCAGCAAATGTCACCCTTTTTGTACAAACATAGACTATTGGCTTGACTATAGTTGTGATACCTATATGTAATCTAGAATCCGTTGTATATAAGCTATTAGAAGTAAGCCTGAACAAACGGAGCAATGAATGTTTAACGATGGAATCTTTTTATTTGAAAAATGAACTTGCTGATGCACGCCTGGTATGGTAGGCATTCTCATTTTAATATTATTTCAAGATATTGAAAATGCTAAATCTACCATAGGATTAGAGGTTGATATATACGATAAACGTGAACAACCTGAATATAGTGGTTTACACATTATAAAAATGCCTCACATTGACTCTCTGATTTGGCAAAATATGGAGTCATTTCTTCCCAATTCCATAGATTTTCCCGCCTTTGTACAACTAAGGAGTCTTTTATCACTCATTGTAGTAATTTGATCACTTTACTATTACACGAGGTATAATCCAAGAAAAACAATGAAAAAAGTTCGCACATTCTTAGATATGAAGTCTTTTATCTATGCTGTTTCTGCCTTAGGTTTGTTTAGAATGATTGAACATAAGCTGAAAACAAAAAGCGGGGAGCTGAATAGCCCGTTTTTCTTTTAGTTTCAAAAGAGAGTTTGTTTGAGTATACTTGTGCTTTCTAAGTTAGAAATGTATTTTTGCCTCTTTGCAGAAACGAGACATAAGTGTAAAGTGCCATTTAACTTTTTATGTTTTAAATAAGAGAGAGAGAGAGAGAGAGAGAGAGAGAGAGAGAGTTTTTTGGAAGTTTTTGTTTCTTGACTTGCTTGTTTATTTTTGCTTAAGTCACCTGCTTCGTTTCTTCTTTATTTCTTGTTTTCATTCTCTTTTGTTTATTTGACGTATTTTAGTAAGCACTGGGTTTGCCCAAGAGACTCCGCGGGTCTTTAGAAACCCAGTATAGTTGCTTATGCTTGGGCACTGATGACGACATAAGTGTTGCTTTGCTTGCTAAGTATGTCTTCCTTTTGCTTTTCATAAAGGTTTTCGTTTACCTCTTTTTTCGTCTCTTTCATTTTCTCTTTTATTTTCTTTGTAGATTTTTGATCTTTAGAACAATAAAATTTCTAAATTTGTATGATTGGACTTATTCTAGTCTTACAAAGGTATATTGAAAATGCTAAATGTCAAGCTCTCAATTTTCACAAAAGGAGATTGGGCTGTTGCATTATATTAACAAGGCTAAGTGGGAAGTTGAAGGTCAAGGATTTTTTGTGAATTGAATGTGGCTTTTATTGCTAGAAGGTTTGCTTCAACTTGAATTCTATGCGGAAGTTGAAGATCAAGGATTTTTTGTGAATTGAATGTGGCTTTTATTGCTAGAAGGTTTGCTTCAACTTGAATTCTATGCATAGCTCCAAGAGATGTTATTCTTGGCAGCTTGGAAGTGTTCACTCTCTTTAATCAATGAGGACTGTCTACTTGGTTTAACTTTTGACAATCTACATTATGTTTGATATAGTACATCCCCACAGGGGAAAAATGTTGCTGCAATTTCTGCAAGGTGATCAGCCTTGGGTTCTTATGATTAATGTCTGATAGTGTACATCTATGAATCAGTATAAGTAGTCAAATCTTCAGAGCTTCTATGTGTATACTAATGAATCATGGATCTTTTTATTAAAAAAGGAAATTATCACACATTGCTCAAGTATCGAATCATAGAGTAACCTGCCTCATTGTAGATTAAACAATTCACTAAGGATTTTCAATGTAATGAACGCTGAGAATCAAGCTGGAAGGCATGTTGGCTAGGGAAAGAAAGAAAGAAAGGTTTGTCATGTCTACCAATAGCCAAGAGGCCATAGACCAAAAGGCAAATACATTTGGTGACCAATAAACAAACTTGTCACTGTTGAATCCACCCTTCACCTCCAAAGTGCCGACAAAAACTCAGTACGAAGACCTTTGTATAAATGGATGCTTAAATATGTGTGGGTATTTGGATTTGTATGTGTGAGAGAATATGGTTATACTATGGTCTATAACCACTGTTGGGATCTAATGACATTGGTGGGATGGCATAGTCACTAATCCCTTCTATGTGTGATGGACTTTATGGTTTCCAAACTTATGAGTGACTATCATGAGATTAAAACTGTGTTATGTGTAGAAGTTTGGGCATGTTCTTGGATTCATCTAGGACTAAAAGCATTAAAAAACAATGCCATGCTTTGAAAATTAGACCTTAAGAAGCACTCCACATCACATTATTACTAGTCAATTGAGTGTTTGTTTCATTGGTTGGTGCATCTATTGACATTTGAGTTAAGAACAACTTAGAAAGAGGCAAGTTCATTTGGGTCCAAGATTTAATATGGATGTCTTCATAGAAGGTATACTTATATATTAACATAAAGTCAAGAACAACTTAGAAAGAGGTAAGTTCATTTGGGTCCAACATTTCAACATGGATGTTTTCATGGAAGGTATACTTATATATTAACATAAAGAACTAGCAAAAGTCTATCAAGCTAAACTTTTTTGTTTTACAACATTGGCAAAATATAGAGTGGTTTTATATATTTTTCCTCAAATTTTAAATGAAAAGATGTGGATCTCGGCAAAATTTTGAAACTTTTAGCATACGAGTTTAAAATCTTGGCAAATGTGTTTAACTTTTATTTTCAAACTAAAAGTTTTATTCTTAATGAAACTCACATGAAAAAATCATCCATGCATTTCAATATTTGCTTTGGTAATTTATTAAAGAATTATATCTAGTCTTTACAAATGCATGGATTATCATTCTTATTGTCATCAGTGTTGATTGATATTTTGAAATCCCCAATTAATAACACTATTGGACATTGGGGTGTTCATCTTTTCACATGTATGCAAACGTCCTTATTAATGGTAATATAGTTGTGCACTTGAATGTGATATATGCTTAGTCAATGGCTCTTTTCCATTCTTTAGTTTTAAATAATTATGTTTAAAACCCTTCGTGTTGAGTTAGTGAGTCTAATTCCCAAATCTTGTTAATCTTTTGCCATTCGGCATTAAGTCTTGAGATTGTAATCTTAAATATTGTCACATGAAGCATCTAGTTATTGAAGTCTTAGTACAATGAAACATTAATTATCTTGAATGTATAAATAAATATTATCACTATTCAAAGCGAATACGACCTTGTCAAACAAGTTGGAATTCCTCTCCTTTCAAAAAACATTAGGAGGTTAAGGGATTACCAAACTTGGAGAAATGAGTGAATAAATGTAATGACCAATAAAACAAGTGGGGGAAGAGATGACAAAACACTAGATTTCAAGGGCTTATGTAGGTAATTGTGTGTTATCATAAGGATTGCAAAGGATGAAACAATCCCTTTATGAAATGATTGCTAACATGTTATTGATGTCATAGAGCATCAATTACTCATATGCTCCAACAACAATAAGAGGATGAAAGCTAGAAATATGATGTACTTGAAAAAATGTACATTAATAAATAGGAAAATGTAGCCCATTGTAATAAAGAAACACATATAAGATCACCCAAGTATCAACTCCATCACTCAAAGAAATATACATTATTAACATGGTGGGGGGCCTATACCCACATAACTAGGTGTTTGTATGTTCTCAATGTACTATTATTATACTATCATAATATGGATACCATGTGTTAGAAGCCTATGATGTCAAGATGCCTCTAAATAATTTCAATATTCACACATGTATATTAAAGTGAATAATTTTTTTTTCCTTGGCATGACATTTCAAATATGGAATCTCAAAGAAATCTCAAGTCTCTAAGAAATGCATCTTGAAATATTCTATTTAAGAGACCCTACAAGAAGTTTCCCAAAGCATTCTAGAAAAAGATCTACACATGTTGATGAGGTTTACGAAGTCATCCTTCAATTTGAAGGCAATAGAGGTTTATTTTTCTGCCATTCCTAGAGCTTGAATTTTGGATGGATGCCAATGTATCCGTTTCACAATTCATTAGCCAGATGCTTCCTTTGAGCAAAAGATTAAACTTCAACATTACCTTTCCCTACTAGGTTCTCTAAGTGAGGACAAGAGGGCAATCATCAAGTTGTGCAATACATCAATTTTTAACTTTTCCTCTAAGTTGGAGTACTTTTAAGGGTATAGGTGGAAGTGAAGAGCTAAGTTACCAAGTGAGTCACTTAGCAAGGTTGGAGCATTCTCTAAGAAACAACTTTTGTTTCAATTATTTCTTTTCATTTCTTTTTGCTTTCCAAAAATAGTATTTTGATCCATTCTACATGCAAACCTACCACAAGGCATTGCTCCTACACTAGCTTTAAAAATAGTATCTATATGCAAATTTTAAAAAATAACGACCAAAATTTTCATTGAGAGTCAAATTTTAAAGGTAACTCTGTATAGCAACGTCAACATGATGTTATGAAACAATCTAGAGAGAATTTATACATGAGCGATACTAGACACAAACAATGACAATGTCTCTAATGAGTATTAGAAGATGTACAACTATTGTTAGCTGTGCTCTCCCTCCTTCCCTTCATTTCTTCCCCCCTTTTTTCTTTGCCTTCTATCTGCCCTTCTCTCTTGCATTTTTTGCCCGCCGTTTTGTGACCTGGACCTGAGCACCCTAGCAGAGTTTCTTGTGTTCCTAGAGCTCGATCTGCTATTTCCCAGCTCACACCTATTCTTAGAGGCGGATTCTTATCGCATTTTTTTTTTTAGACTACCCAAGCTATTATAACTTGATCAAGGCTCTCTTAGTCACTTTCCAGCTCTTTTGTGGCCTGCCACTTAACAAGTGGAAGCCTAAGTAATGATGGCCCTGCTTGAAGAAGAGAAATTAGTTTGTAGGATTTTTTAGAAATTCCAGATTCCACAAGTCCTCTTCTTCCACTATCTATTTCTTGCTATTTGCACCCTTTCTTTTTCTCCACCTTTCTCTCTCTCTCTCCTCTTCTTCTTCTGTCGCCTAGCTTCCAAGTTCCAATTCGTGCGCACTATCTCTGGCAAGCCCACTAAAGTTACTTCACCTTGTTTAGCCTTTGTCAACCCCCTCGTGTTTGACTTTGTAGCCGAAGCTCTTCTCTAGTCGTTTTTTACTTTGCAACCATTCTTTGAAGCTCCAAACTACTATTTTCAACTTGTGGGTGGCCTTTTGCTAGTTTGTGGAAAGTCCTAGGCACTTTTGGAAATTTTTCGTGCCGTTATTTTGCTTGAGAGCAGTCCTCTATGTAGCTATGGGTTCTTTTTTGCTTGTCGTGCATTTATCTCTTTGCTGTGAGCTTTTTTGCCACATGCTTGGCCCACCATGGGCATGCCCAAGGTGCATGGATTGGCAAGATTGCTCGACCATTGCCCGCGATGCATTGAATGGAGCTTGGGTGGGTTTGTGCGGCCATAGTGTGTAAACGCCCTTAGTAAATCTTAAAGGAGAATAAGCACTTGTCACCCACATGTCATCATTAATGGCTGAAACAAAAGCGTAAGAGCGCCTCCCCACGTTTAGGCTAGTGGGGATGGTGGGCAGCTCCATGGCCAAAGATCACTCAGCATTTTTGCATCCCTGTATTGAAATGCCAGGGCTTGCAGAGTAAATGCCAGGGCTCAGCTCTATCACCATTTGTCAGAAACATATCTGTTGCTTTTTCATTCGCAAATAGGTTTCAGCAACTCAATGCTGAGCCAGAATGTTGAAAAACTAGAACTCTAATCTGGCGTTGGAATGCTGGACTAGTAGAGATATCAGTCCATGGGAACAGTGCATTTCGTTCTTGCTGCTGCTCACTTCGAGCTGCTAGCCCTTGTGGGGAAGCACTCTAAAGAAGCAAAGCTGAAAGCAAGGAAAACAAATGAGAAAGCCACTCTCATCATTGTAATGGCTAAACCAAAAATGTAGAGCAAGAAAGCCGAAGCAGATACTTGGCTTGGTGAGCTTAGGGTCCGAAGGAACAATTGAATAGAGCTACTATTCCTTTCTTTAGTTTGGAGTGTTCTTACTTGTACCCAAGTTCTTGGGTTGGTTTTTCTTCTTCAATTGTCACGGCATGTCTTGTTTGTTCTTTCTAAAGAAAGAATATTAGTGGTGACCCTTGGTCTAGCAAGAGGCTCACATGGCAGCACCCACTAGATCCCAAACCATTAAGGTTCTTCTTTCAGCAGAAGATAAGCAACAGGTGAAGAATGTAGTCTAGTCACTTTAAGAATAGAGCTTTGGTGGGTAGAATTGTTGGGCTCACCAAGTGTAGGAGTTGATTCATCCAAGTTTAGCACAAGCGACCACATTCAAGCTATTTACAAGAGAGGCATATTGCTTCTCTAGCTGAGTCACCCTAGCCCTAGTGGAGCAAAGCCACATTTTCCTTGGCTTGCATCTTGTTTCCTTCATCCCTTGGCACTACGGTTTCATAGTTCATCATGTGCCATGTTTCTCGATGAAGCTTCGCTTTTTGGGGCTCTAGAAGGAGTACCGACCCATCCTTCCTTCCATCGGGGGATGTTTTGGCACTATTAGAGTCCTCACTGACTACATCAACCTCAGTTGTAGTAGTAGATGATGAGGCACCCCATCCCCTTGTGACTGTGAAGGACCCTGTGACTCTTTCGGAGGAGATTCTCTTCCAAACTCTTAATGGAGGGACCTCTACTAGAGGATTGAGGTTTTGGATTCCAAGACGTGTGCTCATTACGTGTTTCTCAGTGAAGCTCCACTTTTTAGGACTCTCGAAGGAGTACCATCCAATCCTTCCTTCCATTTAGGGAAGCTTTGGTACTGTGTTAGAGTCCCCACCGACTACAACAGCCTCAATTGTGGGGTACCTAGTCTCTAGGTGATTGTAAAGGACCTTACGACTCAGATTCTCCTCGAGACTCTTAATGGGGGAGAGCTCCACCAGACGATTGAGGTTTCAGTGCTTCCAAGACATGCCTTCATAACAAGTAGATGGGTCATTTAGCACGAGCCTATTCTAGGAGCTAGGATCAGGCTTCTCTTCCTTCCCAAGCACAGTAGGGGCAATGAAGGGAGGTTTGGGTAAACAAAACCTAGCACCCATCTAGTCAGTAACAGGAGTCCCTTACTCCCTATGTGGAGCCTTCACCGGCTGCAGATCTAAGCAGTAATTCACCCAGTGGCTTAGGGAGAGCAGATAGATGGATCTCACTAGTGAAGAAATATTTCATATTGGAAAGAGAATATCGCATTTGTTGAACGTTCTAGCACTACTTTTGGGTCACATCAAACAACAAGAATTAGTGTCATTAACCTATGAGAGAGAGAGATCTTAAGAGAGGGATAGTGTAGAAACGAGCAAGGGAGGGACCCTATGCGATATAATGACAGAAGGATTGGAAGCCTATGAGTGAGAGAGAAAAGGCATGCGAGACAACGAGAGAGTTTGGAGATGTCGAGAGAGACTACACACACACACACACACACTTTTTTTTAGTGGAAACACACACACACACACACAAACTACTAGAGGGACATCGAGTAATAAAAACTCCTCGTTGTGTGGGGGAACATTTGATTGGAGATCAAAGAGTCCTTGATGTGCAGGGAAGGATCCCTCATTTTACAAAATACTACTATACTATTTAGTACTAAATGGCTTCTTAGAAGTCCGTCATTTTTTTCCAAAAAGAGTAATTTTTACATACACTGTAGCATGCTTTCACCCCTAGACTACTTAGATTCCCTAGTATCATGCCTTTTGGGCATGTCGCCTTTAATTTGTTCAGAAGAGGAGCTTTTGGACATAACGTTTGCAGATGACTAGATTTTATTTCTAGAGGGCACTATGGAGAGCTTGGAAGGAGTCCAAGAGAGCCCTAGAGACCTACGCATAGGGAGGACTTGGTACTACTGACCCTGAGATGCAAAGTAGAGCACTTCTAGTGGTACGAGGTCTCACTCCAGGCTCTGAACCATGGAAGCTCCTACTTCACCAAGGGTTTCTTAGGATACCCCTTGCATAGCTATACGATAGATGGATGTTTTCATAGGCTCCCCTCACCACCACTAAGGAACCCCCTTCATAAGGAGCCTCCACAAGGTTTGGAAGTAGTTATCTCATGAACTCATATTGGCTAGTCTCACATGCTTAAAGGAGATAGATGCACACGTAGCACCCAAAGGAGATAGCCAATCCCACATGCTCAGAGGAGGTCGCCTCTACAAGGTTGCCTCACGAGCTCATATGGTTAAATCCCACATGCTTAGAGGGGATTAAGAGATATCTTCCACCAGGACATTAGGGATCAGGAGGGAATCATGCTTGGGCAGAGGATGCACATTGGTTGAGCTTAAAGGGATAGTGGACTAGCAAGGACTTTTGGAACTTGGTCGTGGAGGCAAAGTCACAGGTGCAAGCACTCTCTCATTTGAGAAGAACAGGAAGTTGAATGGTAGAGATCAATACAGTGATTGACAAGGCATGGTGGGAGGGATTGTGTAGTGCTTTAACCCGTTATCACTGGTATGAATAGTTTTTGAGGATCAGGGTACCACTCAAGACCTAGTTCTTGTGACACTCCCTTGGCTTTTACTGGTGCAAACTTTACCAAGTGGGGCATGAGGGACTCCTACAGCTTATTAAGGCTCCAGAGATACTTCAGTGGTAGAGGGTTAGGGTTTAGGGTTATGTTCTAGAGCTACTTGATTGGAAGAGCGTTAGGGTTGTAGGCCCCTTGGGCAAGTACTGGACCATTGACAATCCTAACAGGGTAGGAGGGAGCTAGCACCTTTGTGAGTCGTCCCCCTCCAGGGGAGTGGTTTTGGATCATTCAAGTAGGGCACTCGGATGGAGTGGAAGAGGTCCCCTTTTTCTTGTACACAACTTGCATAGGGCGGCAGCTTCATTTAGAGGTGGCAGCCAGGTCTCCCCCTTCATAGTGTGCTGCTGGCTTAAGCAGGATGTCACCTTGGAGGTTATTACTTGTTTTTCATGACATCTTTGGACTAGTGAAAGACCCCAGAAGCTATGATATGTATTTTTGATGGTGGTGCAAGGAGGCTTGCCCATTGGCCTGAGGCTAGAGTAGATGAAGGTAGATGCTACCATTTTGTGGATAGCATTTTGGATATGATCCCACATTGTCTCTGGTCTGCCTAGTAGTACAATGGATTTGGATGAAAGGCCTCTAGATTATAGCCAACATGTAGAAAAAAAAGAGAGACTTTAGTTTGGGGGGATGGCTACATAGACGACATAGGGGTGTCCTGCTTTCTCCATTGATCCATCCTCTCTAGACTACAATATTCAAGGATAGCAAGGATTCAGGATAGATGCACATGATACAATGCCCCCTTCTTGACCTTTCCCTAGGATAGTGTTTAGAAGATGGTGTCCAACATCACTGCTTGGAACATCTGCGTTCCTGCTATAGTTTTGTGATGGGGGAGGATTAGATTCCCCCAGCAACCTCTCTTGTCACCATTTGGTAGGATATTATCTATAACCTACTCACCATCTAGGAGCGCAAAATGCAACCATCAAGAGGCACGCATGTTTCTACAAGGCTTGGCCTATAGATATCTTTTGTTTATTATTGAAAGAGCTATTTTATGGTTGAATAGACCTCCATACTAGATGTTAGCCCCTATTCCAGAGAATCTCTAGGCAGTGAGTTAGCTTCTCTAGAAACAGGCTAGTTTCTTAAATAGCCACCTTTGTTTCTCCTTTCCATTGATCATTGCCTATGAGATTGCTAATTTGTATGGTTGTCTTTTTAAGCATTAATAGAACTTCTTTTTGCAGGAAAAAAAGAGAGATGGGTATATATAAATACATATATATATATATATATATATATATATACATACATACATACATATATATATATATATATATATATAGAGAGAGAGAGAGAGAGAGAGAGAGACTATTTAGTGTAGGTGATTCTCCCCATTGAGCACACGTGTGATTTTACTACCCACATTAATATTTAGTGCTTTTGATGATTCTATAGGCTTTATCCCATGTGTGTTGGTGGATTTAGAAATGGCTCCACTTGTACTACCACTTGCTTTGGGAACCTATCTTTACAATTTTGCGTCAATAAGTCCTTGATCTCTCTCAATTGATTCTTTAATCATCATTGTAACATCATGAATCTTGGCTATAGTTTGCAACTATATGCCCAATATATAGGCACAAGTTACAACCAAGTGTGACATCATATGTGAGCTCAAGAGAGCATCTCTAGATCCATAATTATCTCTCAATCACACACCACACTCCTAGATTCACTCATTCACACCTAATTGAGACATCATCAGGCACACCTACACACACCATGTGTTCGCACACTCATAACCATAGACCTTAGGACCCTAGGTATGATCCCTTTACATCAATTTGTCCTTCATTCCCCCCACAAATTGATGACCTCATCCCTCAGCAGTAGTACATGGGATGCTCCATGGCTTGCCCACCATCATGTGGCAACACACATGGCCCCAACTTGTGACTCACTCCTAGGATTCTTGGTTTACAATTGGGAGATAGACAATGACTATGCATGGGAATACCTTAGATCTAGCAAGGTAAAACATAAGACTAACAATCATTTAAGGGGGACATCCCAAGGCGGAGAACCCTTATTGACCACACACACAAAAATTCTAAATTAAAGATGTGGGGGAATTCCCCCCTTTGATGGCATATCTAGTCCTTTTCCTCCTCCCCTTCCAAGCTACCGTAGTGTGAGGTACATTGTCATTGGAGAGGTTCTTAGTGTAGCCCTTCTTGTAACTCCTCTATCCTTTGATCTTTCTTGCATCCTTCTTCTTCACCACCATTACATGCATTTTAGGCAAAGCCAAGGCAGAGAACCTATGAAGAGTATCCATCATATGCTTCAATGTTGCATTGCATAGTGTATGAAACATAAGCCATACATAATTAACCTCAAACTTTTGTAGTATGCATAGATCATATCATCCACATAGAAAAGCAAAGGGGCTGCATACATCATTGAACGAGTTTGAAACATCATGAATAATGCATTCTTGTGACCAATATAATCTTTCATCCAAGCATATGTCTTGAAAAACATGATTTGCATAGTGATAGACCAACTTTGGAGCATTAAATACTTCAGCTATCTACTTATATGACCAACACCCATCAATGCCAAGCAAAAACAGTAAAATACTGAAACTTTTGAGCATCTAACCACTTCAATGCTTCAGCAATGAAGGAGAATTGAGAGAAAGCCCCAAATCAAGCAAATAGAGACTAGAGGATCAAATTCGACTTATCCAGAGTAGCAACCAAGGGATTTTGGGTGGAAACGAAAGCCCTTACTGAGACCTACTAGCAGCACAAAGGATGGGGAAAATAGTGCGCATAGTAATCTGGCACTACATCAGGAAAGTTGGCCAAAGAAATACTGATATCTCCCTCGTCTATGGTTGGATTGAGCTCAAATTTTGGCAGTGGCTAGCTCTAAGTGTTATCCAAGTACAACTAATAAGGCAAGTTGAAATTATGACTATAGAGGCAGAATTTTGACAAAGTTTGGCGACCAAAGAACAAGGTGGCACGGTAGCTCAGAGTATAATTCCATCAATCCCAACAATGGAAAGGTGCGCCTTAGTGTGCGAAAGTTGGATCCAAAATTATTTTCAAAGTTAACGGTCGGATGTGGAGAAATCAATGTTGCAATAATAGGGTAGAATTGAGGAAAATGAGATAGGCATGGAAGACGTGGAAGAAGGTTGAAGAAGATGAGGAGGAGGTGGCACTAGGACGTGGGTGGAGGCTCAAGGAGGGCGGAAAGGCTTTGATACCACATGTTGGAGTAGCATGGAGACAAGATGGAGAGAGAAAGATGATGGAAAGGGAGAGAGTTTATTCATGAGAGGTATGCCCAATATATAGGCACAAGTTACAACCAAGTGTGACATCATATGTGAGCTCAAGAGAGCATCTCTAGATCCATAATTATCTCTCAATCACACACCACACTCCTAGATTCACTCATTCACACCTACTAACTGATACATCATCAGTCACACCTAACTCAGGCACACCTACACACACCATGTGTTCACACACTCACAACCATAGACCTTAGGACGCTAGGTATGATCCCATTACATCAATTTGTCCTTCAACTAGAATGTTATATTATCTATTTAATTTCCTCATGCAATCCTCTGACAAAATTTTTGGTTAACTAGTGGTCTATTAGTGGTAAATTTCCCTCTATGATAGTGCTTTTTTGCTTCTTGAAATTGCAGTTTTTGAATCCCTTTGTGTGATATTCCATATGGAATTTTTTTATGACAAATTTTGATTTGAGTTTTTTCATTGTTCCATTAGATAGTGTAAATATTAGTATAAATAAATGTCATAGCATGGTCATGAGCTTTGGCATTTTGATTTACTAATCAAATGGTTCTCCTATGAGAGATTATGGGTAGTAGGTTTAAATAATCTTCCAGTTCTTTTGATTTTTTGTGTTCTTTATAGCACATACTCTTTGTAGAATTGCATGAATATTTCCCCTGCCATGTGCTTTGACTATGTTTTTCTTATACTAATTGAATATTTTGGTAGCCAATGTAAACCTATGAGGAGGACATACCCCATCTGAAGTTTTGTGCATCTTTGAAGACTTTGGCTGGTTAGGGTCACCTTTCTTCTACTCATCCACTTCCTTCACCCCACCATTGCCTAGTTTACGGGACATGATTACAATAGACCATTTTCTAGCTATTGTGGATTTGACTTTTCTTTTCATGTGGTTCTCTTTATCTTATGGTTAGGTCTACCACTACTTATGCTTTTTGCATCTACGTACTACTGTCACCATGTGTATGGTGGGTACTTGCAATCAAGTTGTCCCCCCATGGACACGGAGGATGGTGGGTAGGTCATAGCCCCAAAAAGGGATATATCACATAGCACACATATTTGTCATACTCTCAATCTAATTGCACATGCATTCATTATTGTTGTCTCAATCTGTAATGCTGTTTTTTATGTCTTGCTAGCTTTCTTTTCATTATGCACATGATGCAGGGATGACAAATGTGTGTAAGAATGCTTGTCATAATGTAGGTGAAAACACACATAGAGGGAACCCTTTTGATAGTTTGGATGGGAATAAAATAGAATTTTTTTTGTCACAACAACTTATAAGAAATTTGTTGATGTTGGGCCTTCTTTTTTGTAGAGCAATTCTCTAGTGTAGGATTCCCCCAAGATGATATGCATCTAGATGCCTTCTCAACTAACATCAGAAGGAATTTTGTGAGATTTTTTCAACATTTGGTTATTCTAGGAATTGATGAGAGCACATGAAATTCTATATGCTACTAACACTTTTGTCTTATGTGTTTTCATAGGTTGTTTTTTGCTTGTGCTTGGGACCCACACATGCTTATACCCATTCCATGAAGGGGGGGGGGCAACACCCCCCTAGTAGGACATTGTCAAGAGGTTCCAAGGGGGGTCGACGACATGCATTAGGAACCCCTTGGTGGGGGGGGGGGTAGCACCCACAAAGCCAAAAATACATGAAAATTGGTGCATGAGTTTCTCATGAGTTGTGTGGTAAAAATTATAAGATCAAGGTGTGGCTCACATAGCAAGAGAGCACTAGATATACTACTTGTATCTGCTATCTTCTCACTTGCTAGATAAGAAAGCACATGTCTAGCTATTTCTCCATGGATGTAGTCTACACTGTGAACCACATATATTGGTGTCGCTCTTTCTCTTCCATGGGCCTATTAGATGTATTTCAAATATGTTCTAATGTACTTCAAATCTATTTCAAATGTAGCTTAGATGTATTTATTAATCTATTTTAGACAATTTAAATGTATTGCAAATTTGCCGGAATTTCTCTCTAATATTTGTCAAATGGGTTGCAAATCTATTTATGAATATGTTTTGAATGTGAGATTTATTCCAAATGTTTTATGAATCTATTTCAAAAGTATTTTTTTTCTTTTCTTAGTCAATATTTATTAACAATGTTCTTTAAATCACATTATAGTGTACTTCAAAGCAAATTATAGGGCATGATAGTGCAAGCATCTCATGTAAGGACATAATATATGCTTTAGTTCACATTAAAAAATGCAAATTACAACATATATTTTGGTGCAATTGTGTGTTTTAAGGTGAGAAGAATATTATACACTCAAACAAACAAAGTAGACAACCTCTTACTTGAAGAACCACAAGTATTAAAGAAAATAAATAGTAGACAAATTGTGTGCTAACACACACAAATCAATCAAAAGAAATGGTCTAATAATTATATGTTCTATATGTGACATCATAGCACATCATAGTGTCCTTATAGCATGACTAACATTATGTTTCTCATGTTAGCACATCTTAGTGTGCTTTAAATCACATTATATTGTTCTTAAAATCACATTATAGGACATAATAGTGTCGATATCTCGTGCCAACCCATCTTTCAATTAGTAGCACATCTTTAGCACATGACTAGAAACACTAAATTTGGGCCCCATTTAGGCTTAGTGGGCAATTACATGCATTGCATTGGCTTTTTATGAAATGTAAATATTTCCCAATACATTTTTGCAACATCATATTGAACAAGATGAACATGAGAATTGTGTGCTACAGGATGTAGCACATAATTTTTAGGTTGATCTCGTTCAATATGATGTGGCAAAAGTGCATTGGGAAAGATATACGATTTGAGAAAAGGCCAATCCAACACATTGATCACTTTCCCATTGTGAGGCCAAATTGGCATTTCTTTTCATGTGATTTAAATTGTATGGCTATGTAGAAGGCCATGAGAGTGCTCTCAATGGAAGCAAGAACAGAAGAGGGAGAGAGAGAAATAGAGAGCCACACAAGTTTTGGTGGGTACAGAACCACACTAATCTTCTTTTTCATTCATTTATATATATGCATTTGAGTATTGTACATAACCGGGGTAAAGGCACAGTGACCTTTAACCCCCACAACCTCCCACTTAAAGGACAATGTGCCTTTAAGGGAGAACAACCAATGAGCATACTATCCAATGCCCATCAATACACGACAATACTCAAACCACTAACTAGGTAGACTCTTCGTCAGCATATCTACAGGGTTATCATCTGTATGAACCTTGACAAGCTCTATGTGCTTGTCCTCAAGTACATCCCTGATGAAATGGTACTTGACCTCAATGTGTTTGGTCTTTGCATGAAAGACCGGATTTCATGCTAGCTGAATAGCACTCATGGAATCACTATGCAATGTCGGTACACCTATATGAATCCCCAAATCTCCCACTAGCCGATCAAGCCATATAGCCTCCTTGCAACCCTCTGTGGCTACAACATACTCAGCCTCTATGGTAGACAAAGCGATGCACTTCTGTGAATGAGACATCCACGACACTGCACCACCTGCAAAGGTGAACACATAAACAGAAGTGGATCTCCTACTATCCACATGCCCTGCATAGTCTGAATCTGTGTACCCAAGTACACGCATGTCTCCTCTACCAAAGCAGATGCACATCTCCTTGGTACCCTTCATGTACCTCATGATGCACTTAACTGCCTCCCAATGCCTCTTTCCTAGATTAGCCATATACCGGCTAATAACTCCCACTACAAATGCAATGTCTGGTCTAGTAGCTATCATAGCATACATAAGAATCCCAACCGCTGATGCATAAGGAACCTTGGCCATCATGGCCCTCTCCTCATCTGATTTGGGACTATCTGTATGACTTAGTTTCACATATGGAGGCAATGGAGTACTCACTTCCTTCCCCCCCTCCATATTGAAACGTTGCAATACTTTTGTAACATACTCCTTCTGTGAAAGCCAAAGGAGTTTCCTACTCCGATCACACGTGATGCACATACCAAGAATATGACCTGCAAGTCCCAAATCCTTCATAGCAAAGGCCTCATGCAACTTGGCCTTTAATGCATCTAGCTCATAAGTATTCTTGCTAGCCAATAGCATATCATCCACATATAGTGCCAGGATTATCAGGCTATTATCCTTAGCCCTTTTAGTGTAGAGGTAGTGATCAATTTCACTCCTTCTAAAACCTTGGGACTGAATCAAAGCATCAAACTTCTGATACCATTCTTTAGGTGCTTGCTTAAGACCATAGAGACTCTTCTTTAGCTTGCAAACTAAATGCTCTTTGCCCTTTTCTTCAAAGCCTTCCGGCTGCACCATGTAAATTTCCTCATGCAAATCCCCATGCAAGAAAGCTGTCTTGACATCCATCTGCATAAGCTCCATATCCTCTGCTGCCACTAGTCCAAGCATGCATCTAAGTGTGGTCATCTTCACAACCGGAGAGAATATCTCATCAAAGTCCACACCCTTCTCTTGCTTGAATCCTTAAGCGACCAAACGGGCCTTGTACCTAGGCACATCATCACCTGTGACCTTCATCTTGTAGACCCATTTACATGGCAATGCTTTCTTTCCATGTGGCAAAGAAACCAAGTCCCAAGTCTTATTCTTCATAAGTGAACTCATCTCTGATTGCATAGCATACTCCCACTTGCGTTGATCCTCACGCATCATAGCCTCTCTGTAGTAAGAAGGCTCCCCGCAATCAGTAAGCATCACATAGTCTACCCCTGGAACAAACCTATCAGGTGGTCTAGACACTCTAGATGATCTTCTCAAGGGCATTTCAGCTTGTTGTCCCACCTGCATATCAGCCACATTTGGTGCATCATTTCCACCAATAGATGATCCATCATCTACCCTTGATTGTATACCTGTGGGAGTATTTGGTGGTACCATTTCTTGCACATTTGGTGCATGGACAGCTTGCTGTCTATCAACATATGCAGGTGGATTCACATCCTAGAAAGTGATTCTCCTCATTTCCACATCCCTCATGGTGCCTTATGCATCTTCTTCTCATTGAAGACCACATCATGGCTGCGTATGATCTTCTTTGCTTCTGGATCCCAGAGATGATAGCCCATCTCTCCACTTTCACCATAACCCAAAAAGATGCATTTCCGCAATGCATCCAAATGGCCTATAAATCATCCACTGCAACCCAATGCACACCACAAATGAGCGCACACTGCAACCAGAGTGATCTGCATAAGGTATGCTCAAGAAATCATGGTCCCACGGTAATGACCACTACTGAAAATAGAACTTGAGATGCCTCAAAACATGGGCGCCATTTCATAATCGGACTCAGCAAGAAAATCTACAAATATCTGTCTTCTGTCGGAACTCCAAAATCCCGACCGATGAGTAAGAAATGGGAGTCAACACTTATCCACTGCCATGTGGCATAAATCTAAGGTTTCAAAACCTTAAAATGAAAAATGCATAACAGAGAGACGAAATTGAATACACAGAGATCTATAACTCTAAAAATCCTCCATTGAATCATGCAAGAACTGACAAGTACGGATTTTTAGGCATCCAGAACACAATGGGATAGACGGTTTTGGAAACCATGGTCTCAATCACTGGGTCCAACACACGGACTGAAAAACGTTTTTGGAAACAGAGCTATTTGTAAGCTCCACCGGAGTGCAAATGATGAGCAATGTAGAAGTTTTAGGACCTCCTAAGTCCACTGAAACTAATAGATTTGCAAATGGTTGCTCCAAACTTGAGTTCTAACACCCGGGTAAAAAAAAGCAGAAACTGACACAGTGAGTCAGAAATCCAATGAAATGATCCCAGATTCAAGAATGAAGGTGTTTCCAAGATCCTGAAGTGAAGTGGACACCAAAAGCAAGTAATAGTTGCCTCTACAAGTCAATACGGAGTCTTTGTCATCGAACGGAAGAGGGAAAAGCTCAAAAAACGACTTTTTCTTTGAAAACACTTAACAGGCTCTCAAAACCACTTCGCAAAGCCAAAGTGACTTTTCCAAAGGTTCCTCCAAGGCCTCTATAGACTCGGATATAAGTAAGTCACACACGCTCAGCTAGATCACCCGGGCTCTGATACCAGTTGAGAGTGCTCTCAACGGAAGCAAGAACGGAAGAGGGAGAGAGAGAAACAGAGAGCCACACAAGTTTTGGTGGGTGCAGAACCACACTAATCTTCTTTTTTATTAATTCATATATATGCATTTGAGTATTGTACATAACCGAGGTAAAGGCACAGTGACCTTTAACCCCCACAGGCCATGTTCATCAGACATAATTTTTAATTGTCAAAATAGAATGTAGGATTGACACAAAAGATGGCTATTCGACAAATGAATTAGTTCATGTCATTAATCACTCATATTGACATGAGTTATTTGTCCTCTAGTGGCATGCTTAGCTGATTGATGAGGTTTTGCATCCTCAATATAAAATTTTGAATAGATTCATTTTGTTTTTCCTTCAACACACTGTGGTTCATGTGCACATCCTCCTCATTGATCTCTTGTTTGATTCTTCTAAGGAAGGCCTCGAATATCTACTATCAATCCACAAAGTAATCAATAGGACATTGGTTGAACCAATATTGTGCTATCTTGGTCAAAGTGCAAGGAAACTAATTTATGTAGTCCTCCTTGGTCATTATATGGCATACCCATAGAAAATTTGCAAATGAATATACAAGCCTTTGTCACTCATCAACACCTTTGAGTTCTTGGAACTTCACATTAATTGGATGGATTGCCTTTGTTTTAATGGCTTTTGGATCAAGTACCACGTCTATTAGATCTGGATCAATTGGGTTGAGTGGCCTTGCTCTCAGTCTGTAACCAACAAATGCAACAAGGCCATCATTGATGGCCCTCTTATTTTAGGCCTTTGAGCTCCAACCAAAATGTCATCTTGTTGTAGCTAGAACTTTTGATTTGTGTCTTCTTACCCTTACAAAAATTTTGGATTTAAACCTTCTTGCTCTAGCCAATCTTGGTGACTTGGGTATTTGTATTCAAACTGGACTCCTCACTATAGATCTATATGCTCCACCTAGAATTAAGTAGGCCTAGGAGTGGATGTGGCCACACTACTCCAATACAAATAGGTTTTAGTTCTCATTGGCTTGTTGTTAGAGTTGGTGTCATTTATCTGAAAAGGATCCATGAGCCTCAGCTATCGTGGCTAGACTCTTGTTTTGAACTGTGACCATAGATGTGGTTTACATTAAAGCATCTACCTCATTCTCTCATTTGCTAGAGAAATCCACGAAATCTATGATTCCTACACCACCTCTGATTTGCAAGAAGATCTTCTTCTTAGTTCTCAGTCTAAGGTGCATCTTGCCTTTGAGCCAAATACTTTCCTTTCAATTTGACATCCATACTTATGGCTCCGCTTGTAGATGGATTCATTAGAATGAGAATCTTGGAAGTTTGTCGATGAATGCTTGGTTTCCTCATGCCACTACAATGAGGATTCTCCAATGTGAAATGTCTCGAGTTATCTTAGGCATGTCTTTAGAGTAGGTTCACTCCAGTGTTAGCGTATTTGTCAGATGCCATCTCATCATGCACAAGGTAAGGCCATCACCATCCTTAAGCTCTCTATTGTTAAGGGAACTTTGCTTCTCATGTCCTTTCACATCGATCATACATTCCTTGTTTTGAGATCATTCCATCTATTTGACAGTCCATATTTTGCTAACTTCTATCACATCGGTGGAGGTTTTTTTCTCTCCTAGTTAGGTGTCTCTAGTGTCATTCCAAGCGTGTGTCAAACATTGAACAAGGTTTGAATAATCCCGAATGATGTCTAAGAATACTCCGCTCTCTAGATACCTATTTTCAAATAGATGTTCAAATCCTTCACAATGTCCTCAGACACTCAAAAATATTTTTCACAATAATTTTTCACAACCTTATGAAATCATAGGCCTCTAGACCGGACTGCTTATTGAACACTCGTTGCTTGGGTCCTTCAATGTGTAACTCAAGAGCTTGGCCATTGGGGACTTAAATGGAGTATAATTTAACTTGGGGTAAATAGTCTGGGTACCTGATGTGTGAGTCCTTGTCCTTCTTAGTTGTGCACCTAGCACTTGCTTCAACCAACCGATGGGGCTTCCTAATTGTAGCTTTTGTGTTAGGGTTGATTAGTTGTGGCACAATTGATTGTTCAAGAAGAGCCTACTCTATCACACTCTTTGGAACTTGTGGTGGAACACTAAGAATAGGTAGTTCACTGCTAATTATTTCCTTACCCTTTAGATTTAGCATGTTCATAATCATGGTGGGTAATTCACCCATACTTGTTTGTGCTATTGGGTCCCCCATGTGTCGAGTGCCCATCTCTTTGTCTTCAGTCTGTGAGGCCTATGCAAAGTATGATATCCATCAAAGACAAACACATAGGCTAGAAGCATAACAAGACATATTTTTTAACACTCAGGCATCTTGTGTGGTGAGCAACAAGGAAATATGCATGCTTAAAAATGAAATATCATTATGGTCTCCCTCAAGAGGAAATAAATACATTGACTATTTTTCAATTGGATCATTCTAATATTTAAGGGGCAACACATTGTTGGTAAAACAATACTATGAGACTAAGACTTTGTTTCCTAGCCATTGATGCATGTGCAGGAGCAAGGCCAACTAGTTCAAAATCGTGGGTGTACTATGAGAAGTGATTGCATAGGCAAATAGTTTGGTGATACTCTTGATGCAAGAACCCAGTCTTAAAGGATCTTCTTCTGCCTCTTGGTTGTCATCCTCCTTTGTGTCACCCACTTTCAAAAATATGTTACTGGTGTTCATGAGAGACTCTACATGCATTAATTCAATTTCCAATTGAAGTGTACACTACTGGTATAGTATACCTCAATACTACATACACTCTAATGTGCTTTTAACCCTATCCCCGTGCAACATTAATGTGAAATTTAAAAGATTTTGTTGTAATCAAGAGTGCCTTTGAAATCTGGAAAGGTTGCATTGATGGCATTACAAGAAGTGTCTATTCCACATAATCTAGAGGCTCATAACCTTCGTTTGTCAAGGAGTATACAAACTTATGGGTAAATAATAATCTTAGTTGATTACTCTTCTTTCAACCTAGCTCATTACTTGTGAAACAATAGGCTTTCCAAATTACTAAGAGATTGAGGAAGGAGTATCTGATCACAAATCAAGAGGGATCAAGTATTGGCACTATCCATGAGCATGGTCAGGTAAAAGGCCTAGGAACTCAAGTGCAATGCATTGGGTCAATTGAAATAGATCCTTTGCAAGCCATGAAAACATCAATTGCATGCAATTTTGCTGAATGTGCCTTGGAGTCACACTTTTCTAGATTTTGGAGCTTCTTTATTCATCTTCCCTAGCCGCATCCCAATTGATAGCTTTCTTGAAATGCTTAGGCTTGGAGGATCTCCCAAAGGTCTTTGTGAATAAACCAGACCTTTAGGTTTGACTTTTAGTGGGCATAGTTTTTGCCATCAAGCTTGTCCTCCTTACTTGTACATGGGGTCTCATGAAGTTATATCAATCCATGAAACCTGCTTGTGATCCTAGCAAGAGTGGCCTACTAGATGGAAAATAGGCATTAGGAAAAAAGGGAACTCATTTTGGGGCCTTTTAGCTTGGAAGGAAAATAGCCATCCACCAATCAAAGGAGGGCCAATGTAACGTTGAAAACATACAAAAAAGAAATATTATCAAGTTTGCATTCAATGAGTATACACTTTCAAGTTTGCTTTCTTTAGTACACTTTTTTTGTGGGGCCTTTTTGGCCTTTTCCAAGCCTCTGGGTGCCGTTTTCAATGTTTCAAATGTCGTTCCGGAGGTTTTGGCCTACTCCGGACGTGCCAATGATGTCAAAATACAGAATTATGCACCGTGTGTTAGTGGAGTTATGTCGTATCTTAGTGTTTTAGAGGAAAGAAATTTTAAGAAATTATGAATTTCTCTCAAGACCCCAAAATGAGCTCCCTTTTTTCCTAATGAAGTTCCTATGGCAGTCCAAACATGACCAATGCATTGGAGGTATGGTCAAAATTATAAGATCTTTATACAAGGGATTCGACAATGCGCCCTGTCACTTTGCAAGGACAATTATACAATCTCGAGTTCCCCAGAGCTCTGAAGTACCATGCAGCCCTTCCTGATGTAGGCTAAAGTTCTCCATGATCAGCTACAAGCAATGGGTGATGCCCTCATATCTCCCTAGTTGGTAGTGTGACATGAAGTTGGGGGTAATAAAACTTCACGCACCTCTTAGCTTCCTACTACTTCCAACTAGTGACAGAGATCTTTATCACCGGAAAAGGCAAAATAAAATAAAACCTTTCATTCTAAGAGACCACACCACACATCTTCCCTTTCTTCCCTTAGATAAGAATGAAGATGGTAACATCCCAAGTGATGTCGTACTCTGAGAAGGAAAGGATTAACAGAGGCCATAATCTAACCAAGCCAATCTGTGCAAAAGAGAAGAGCGATACGTGTTGAAAGATCTTGTGGCTCAATATGACATGAACTGATATATATCGAGGGGTTTGAAGGGGTTGATTGGGTTGGTGACAAAATATGAAGAGGGGAGAGGAGAAGAGTGGAGATGAGGAGAGAGGGCACAGCTAGAGAGCACACCACAAATGACTAACTGTACACTAGAATTAGTTGAAAAAATAGAATATATACAAACCCTTTTAGGGTTAGGGTTAGGGGATCTAACCCTTTCCTTTATAGCACTCTATAAGGTTAGTGCTATGCACATATGATCACGTGATGGTGCTATGCACACATGATCACATGATGTTGAGCGTGAACTCTCAACACCTTCCCTCAAGATCAACATCATGAAGTAGGCCTTCCCTCAAGATGATGATTCTGGGGAATCGAAGAAGGACTGAGCATTACATTCCTTCACACCCCTTTAATGGGAATGTCCTTCCTCTGCATCAAACCAAGAGCTACTCGGTGTTTCTCGAATAGCTCTTTATCGAGTGGTTTGGTAAAGATGTCTGCAACATTTTCTTTGCTATCACAATGCTGCAGTGTGATGTCACCAAGTAACACTCTTTCTCTGATGAAGTGCTCTCTGACATCAATGTGCTTTGTTCTGGAGTGATATACTGGATTTTTGGCCAATGCTTGAGCCGATTGATTATCACAGTATATTGTTGTTGGCTTTGACTCATCAAAGTAATCTGTTTCTGACAATAGTCTTCTGAGCCATATAGCTTCACATGCACCTGTAGTGAGTGATCTATATTCTGCTTCAGTCGAAGACAAAGAAACAGTTGGCTGTTTGTTTGACAACCATGATATAGCACCTTGACCAAGGAAAAACGCATATCCCTGTGTCGATCTCCTGGTCTCATGATCTCCAGCATAGTCAATGTCACAGTATCCATGCAACCATGGATGACTTCCTCTGTATTCTATCCCAAATTGTCTTGTACCTCTGATGTATCTCAAGACTCTTTTGGCTGCATTCCAGTGAGACTGTTTTGGATTTGCCATAAACTGTGCTAGTGAGCTTACTGCATAACAAATATCTGGCCGTGTGATTGTCAGATATATAAGAGATCCAATGAGTTGTCTGTAGTATCTGTCATTGACTGTAGGCTTTTCTGAATCTTTAGTAAGTTTCAAACTCTGTTCCATGGGAGTGGCTGCAATCTTGCAATCTGCCATATGAAACTTCTTCAGGAGACTGTCAACATATTTGAGCTGACTCATGAATGTGCTATCTGAATCTCTCTAGAACTCAATTCCAAGACAATAGTGCATAAGTCCAAGATCTTTCATGTCGAACTCTACAGATAAGTCTTGTTTTAGTTTTCTGATGAAGCTATCCTTGCTTCCTGTCACAATCAGATCATCTACGTACAAAAGTGCAATAGTAATATCTTCCCCTTGAACTTTGTAGTAGAGAGTATGATCTGCATTGGACTTCATGTATCCCAGATCAGCAAAATACTTGTCAATTCTGCTGTACCAACTTCTGGGTGCTTGCTTTAAGCCATAGAGACTTTTCTTGAGATGGCAAACCTTGTTCTCTTTTCCTGGTTCAACATAACCGGCTGGTTGTTGCATGTAGACATCCTCGTCTAGATAACCATTGAGAAATGCATTCTTGACATCGAGCTGATACACATTCCATTTACTGAGTGTCGCTAGTGATATCAAGAACCATATGGAATCCATCTTTGCTACTAGAGCATAAGTCTCATCATAATCTTGGCCATATTGTTGTGCAAATCCTTTTGCAGCTAATCTGGCTTTGTATCTCTGAATACTGCCATCTGGATTGTACTTCACTTTGTATACCCATTTGTTGGCTATGGCCTTCTTTCCTTGTGGAAGGTCGCATAATTCCCAAGTGTTATTTTTATACAAAGCATCCATTTCTTCATTCATTGCAGTTTGCCATTCTGGCTTATCTACTACGTCTTCGAAGTACACTGGCTCTTCTGTAGCCATGATGGTAGTCATAAGAGCATAGTTGGTGGTTTCCACCTGAATTGCTTTGCCTTTCTGAGCATATGTCAATCTGGCTGGTGGTCTGCTTTCCCTAGTAGACCGTCTGAGCTGCTGTGGCACTGCTTGGGGTGTTGCTGGCAATTCTTGCTCTTCTTCATCAACCTATTCTGTAGATGATTGTGAAGTCGATGCTTCTATCTCCTGTGTAGGTGAGGTTTTCCATTCTGATTCCTCATCGAAGATTACATCTCTGGAGATAATGACTTTGCGGTTGATGGGATCATACAATGTGTATGCTTTACTTTCTTCACTGTAGCCTACCATGATGCATTTGCGTGACTTCGCATCCAATTTCCTGCGATGATCATCATGTATGTGGGCATATGCTATGCAACCAAATATGCGGAGATGCCCAATGCGTGGCTTGTGTCCAGTGAATGCTTCATAAGGAGTCATACCTTGTATTGGTTCGGTAGGAAGCCGATTAAGCAAGTAGTTAGCTGTAGCTATTGCTTCTACCCAATACTGATTCGGAAGATGCTTTTCACTAAGCATTGCTCTAGCACTATCTGCTAAAGTCCCATTCTTCCTTTCAGCTCGTGCATTCTGCTGAGGAGTATCTGCACATGTGAATTGTCTTCGAATGCCGTGAGTTTTGCAAAAGTTCATGAATGCTGAAGACATGTATTCACCTCCTCTGTCTGATCTCATGACCTTGATCTTTCTGCCTGTTTGGTTTTCTACCATGGCTTTGAATTCTTGAAATCTGGCAAACACTTCAGATTTCTCTTTCAGAAAGTAGACCCAACAATATCTGCTGTAGTCGTCGATGAAGGTCAAGTAATAAAGTGAACCATTGATGCTGCGGGTCTGGGCATAACCCCATACATCTGTATGAATTAAATCAAGAATACCTCGTGCACGAGAGGTACTTCTGACAAAGTTGGTTCGCTTTTGTTTGCCGAAGCAGCATGCTTCACAAACCTTTCCAAGAAACTGTAGCTTTGGAATCCCAATTGCCATATTTTGATTCCTTAGATCTAACAAGTACTTGAAGTTGACATGACCATATCTCTTATGCCATTTTGCAGATAGTGGCATCTGTTGCATTTGAGCTGACATGACATGCTTATCTGGTACTGTAGCTAGCATCCTGTATAAGCGCCCTTCCTTGACACCTTTTGCTACTAGCTGACCTCTTTTGGATTTGTCTCTGATAGTGCATTCATCACCGTCGAAGATGACTTTGTAGTTGTGTTCCGTCATTTGACCTACTGACAAAAGGTTCTTGCTGAGCTTCGGAACATAGAGCACATCTTTGACTAATCCTTTTGTACCAGTGAAATTGTTCATAGGGATAACACCTGTCCCTTGAACCGGATTCGGTGTATTGTCTGCTGTGTAGATGACATTCTTTTGACCTTCTAATGGCTTCATTTCTGTGAACCATTCCTGATGATTTGTCATATGAGATGATGCACCGCTGTCGATGTACCATGGATCCTGTTCCACTTGGTCGACTTGATAGTTGAAATCATCTTTGGGATTGAAATCAGTGTCTAGGTGCATTGTATCAGTCTAATGCAATTCCTCACTTGCAAGAAACATATTTCCATGTTCATTTGCAAAATGACTGTGACTAGAATGTCCACCACGATGATTTCCTCTTCCTCGGGAATTCCCTCGCTGCTGGATTGACCACCTTGGTCATACTGCTTCTTGCAGCAATCTCTTTCATAGTGTCCAAACTTGTGACAATAGTTGCATTGAATGTTTGACACATTGGTGGATGCATTCCCTCGTCCTTGGAATCTTCCTCGGTTGGAATGATTTCCTCTTTGCTGATTTTGATGTTGCTGAGGATGATGCGGATGCTGACTTTGATTTTGTTGATGATGACCACTTTTCTGATATGATCTACCTCTGTTTCTGCCTTTGCCTCTGCTTCTGTCTGAAGCTGTGAATGACCTTTATGTGCTTGAATGGCCTGAGTCCTGAGTTCTTCACCAAGTAGAACTGACTGAAGTTCTTCAAGTGTTGGAATTTGCCGTTGGATGGCAATACTCTGGACTAGATTCTCATATCCTTCTCCTAGTCCATTCAGGATTACTTGAACCATTTCTGCGGGATTCATAGTCTCTCCTGCTGCTGCAAGTTGATTGTTGTAGTCTTTAATGCGGAGTACATAAGCATGACCGGTTTCATTGCTATTGCGGAAACTCTGGTTGATCTGGTTTCTCAGGGTGAGAATCCTGGATGTGTTCTTGGACTCGTAGAGAGCTGCGAACATATCCCATGCCTCTTTTGATGTCTTGACTGTGTTGAGTTGTCCTAGCATGACATCTTGCACATTCTGCTTGATCAGGTGATAGGCATACTTGTCTTTCTTATCCCATTCTGCTTGAGCTCGGGCAATGGCAGGATCTGCTACTGGTGTGGAAACTGTTTGTGTAGATGTAGATCCCAATGTAGATCCCGTTGCTGGTGCTGTGACAACAGATGGAGTTTAGCTACTGGTGGTTGGATCGGCCAATGGTCTAGGTATGGATCCATCGACATACTCCCATTTGTCCTGAAGCACAAGAATGGTCTCCATTCGGTATTTCCATGTACCGTAATTGGAGTTGTCTAACTTAGCAGATGCCTCCAGATTGAGGTTGCTAGTCGACATGGTGCAAACAATGTACTCAAAAAATGTCCTGGAAAACTCTGTATGAATCAACTGCAAATACACTGAAGATGCCCAGTGAAATCTCTGTACCGTCGGTGAAGATAGAACTACAGTAAATAAGATCTGACCTATGTTACAAGGCTTGTGGCAATGATGCCGGGAATAGCCAAGGGGCTTTACAAGGCTGAAAAATGATGTGCACGATGCCGTGAGATAGCCAAATAGGCTTTACAATGGTGGCATGTGTGTGTGAAATCAAGTGCTATCTGCCCACTGAATCAATCTGCAATGCCTCTGAACTCTGAAGTCTGCTCACTGAACTGATGAACGTAAGGTTTCAGGTAATGTAATGATGTGAAATCGGATGTGAGCGTATGGACTGACTCTGAGTAGGTACTAGTCGGGAATTTCGGGCATGGCTTAGATTGGCAACTTGGGGAATTCAAAGCGTCCCCTCTATGGCGATTTAGTCTACTCTGATCTAGATCTAAACCAACCGTCGATCGATGAAAGAGCAGCAAATAATTCCTTTTCTTTTGTTCTTTTTAAGTGCTGGGTCAGATGCGTCGATGTAGAGCCAAATGTGCGTGAAGGAAGTGGTTTTGTCGGCGAGGCTCAAATTTGAGTGTAACTTGCGCCGAAATGTGCGCGTGATGTAACGAGCGCGTAGAGCATGAAAAATCAAGTGACTTTCCTTTTTGGAGCACCCTCAAATTCTTCCTGGATCAAGAGATATGACTTGATCTAGGTGGAGGGGCAAAAGGAGTGCAAATGGTGCTCAATGATGATGTGTCACTGTGAGTCACATGCAGTGATGATGTGGCACTGTGCTTAGCAAGAGGTGTGCCAGTGAAGCTCTGTGCTGAGGTGGCAGAAGTGTGCACATGCAGTGTGTGCACAGTGTGCCTAGCAAGGGACTGTGCCTGCAGAGGGTCAGTGCTGACTGGACTGCTGAGGTGGCACAGATGATGTCAGCAGGGTGACATGGCACTGATGATGTGGCAGTGCTGATGTGGCCTGATGATGTGGCAGTGCTGACGTGGCAGATGACGTGGTAGTGTTGACGTGGCAGATGACATGGCAGTGTTGATGTGGCAATGATGACGTGGCAGTGATGACGTGGCAAAGTGATGATGTGGCAGTCTCACGGGACTGCTGACGTGTCAGATAAGGATTGCCACGTGTCAGATTCATGAGGCGCTTATCTGCCACGTGGCAGATAAGATGACGTGGCAGTTGTGGCTAAGGCTATCTGCCACGTGTCAACCAATGGCTTCATTGGAATCTAAAAAATTCCGACAGAATCGAAGAAGATTCTGTCTGCCTATGGATTTCCGTCACAGCTATTCGTTGGAGTCTTGCGTCAGAGCCTTAGGGGCTTCGGAGATGGCAGTTGGCGGTCGTGCTGCTGGGGAGCTGATTCAAAGAGCCGCGTAGGTGCTAGCTTTATGGAGAGGTGCTGGAGCGCGTCGCTGTCTGTTGGCTTGCTGGAGGCCGTTGGAGCCCGGAGCCACACCTTGTAGTACTGTCAACCCGGATGCTCCTCCGTCGCTCAGGACCGTTGCATCATCGCTGCAAACATTCTGCCTCTAGTCGCTGAGTGGTTCGGAGGTGGCGCTAAGACTGTATATTGCCTTGATTTGGTCGCGCAGATGCGAGATGGCAATGTGTATTCTGGTTCCCGCTTTCTATCTGGTGGTTGCGATGGTTCTGTGCAGGGCGGAGGCCGCTCCTCCAGCTGCCATGTTCGTGTTTGGAGACTCTCTGGTGGACGTAGGTAACAATAATCATCTGTTATCATTGGCGAAAGCCAACTTCAAACCGAATGGAATCGATTATCCTGGCCATGTGCCTACCGGACGATTTTGCAATGGTCGCATCATTTCCGACTTTCTAAGCGAACATTGGGGAATGCAAGCAACGTTGCCGTATGAGGATCCGAATGCCAAAGGTCAAAACCTCCTCCTGGGAGCAAATTTTGCCTCCGTAGGCGTAGGGATTCTCGATGACACGGGAGTCATTTTTATAAACCACATAAAGATGACCCAACAAATTCAGCTGTTCAGGGAGTACATAGGCAACTTGACGGCGCTTGTTGGCGCAGCTTCTTCTGCTCGTATTGTGGCTGGCGGACTCTTCTCGATCACAATCGGAGCAAACGACTTTCTCAGCAATTATTTCTTCCCTGTCGTCAGGTCGACTGTTCGCATGCCATTCCTTTGGCCGGTGTTGTGAGGAGCAGCTTTTGTCGTTGAAGGAATCGAGCTTTGTTGGAAAGCTATGCAATAGAAGAACGTGAACTTCTCACAAAGAACCACATAACTCCGAGAACAAACTTACACAGACCTTACAAACTCTTGAAATGTCTCTCTTTCATACAACCTCACAACGGAAGAGATGTATCTCGGATCTCTCTTTCTCTCGATGAACTAAGAATTCCTTCAATAGAATGAACAGAAATCTCTCAATCTCTCATGAAGAAATCACACATAGAATGGACGGAATTTTCTCTCAACGGAAGTGAAGGGAAGGATCTCACAATCACTCAAGAGAACTCTCAATCTCACAATCTCTCTCACACTCTCAAGAAACTCAATGTCTCAGCGGAAGACAAGGGGGCTCTGATACCATGACAAAATATGAAGAGGGGAGAGGAGAAGAGTGGAGATGAGGAGAGAGGGCACAGCTAGAGAGCACACCACAAATGACTAACTGTACACTAGAATTAGTTGAAAAAATAGAATATATACAAACCCTTTTAGGGTTAGGGTTAGGGGATCTAACCCTTTCCTTTATAGCACTCTATAAGGTTAGTGCTATGCACATATGATCACGTGATGGTGCTATGCACACATGATCACATGATGTTGAGCGTGAACTCTCAACAGTTGGATGGGTAGGTTTCGAGAAAACATTGCACCTCCTTCATAGATACCTCTAGAAGTAGCTCAAAACACTCTGCAAACTCTCATCAGACACAAAGTTCTATAACTTTTAACAGAGACATGAAATCAAAGATCCAGGTACCACACTAGGGTCCCATCTTGTCCCCACCTCACATGCCTCACTTGTCCTTTTGTGCTCCACCTCATTTGTCTTTTTGTGTCCCACCCCCACCTCCTCTGTTTTTCCCTCCAAAAACTTGACTTTTTGAAAAATTTATCCAAAACTCTTCCAAAATCTCTCCCAAACCATTCTCCTACACCCAAACCCTCTTCTAAGATGAAAACTACTCTTCCTTTTCTTCCAAAGTGTGCAAGTCTGAAGGGCCTCATTCTCCTCCTTGTATCCTCTCCATTTCAACATGGTGAAGCATTACCCATCTCCTAAACCAAAGGTATCTCCTCAACGTTGTATATGCCACAACTACACACAAGATGCTAATGGTTTTTGGACTCCTCAAGAGTTCAAGATCATGTGCTAGGTTACAATGCAACCATCCGCAATAGGTCCACAAGGTTTCTAGGAAGGATAGAGCCAGAAACAAAAGCATTGGAAAGTTCATATTGTTGGGTTCTTGAACACCAAAAAGGGCATCAAGGCAGGGTGTACATGGTGTGACATGTATCCAATTGGATCTTCCAATCAAGCTCGCTTTCCTTGACATTGTAAGTGTTTATTCAAATATTTATGTGGTGTGTGAGTGAGTGAGCATTATGAACATGTTTGTGTGTGTGTGTGTGTGTGTGTGTGTGTGTGTGAGTGAACATTATGTGGTGTGTGTGCGAGTAGCATTATGTGGTGTGGTGTGTGTGTGTGTGTGTGTGTGTGTGTGTGTGTGAGTGAGCATTATTAAAGTGAGCATTGTGGTGTATGTGTGTGTGTGTGTGAGTGAGCATTATGAAATTGTTTATTTTTTCATGTGTGTGTGTGTGTGTGTGTGTGTGTGTGTGTGTGTGTGTGTGTGTGTGTGTGTGTGTTGCTTCTCTATTCTTAATTCTTGTTGTCTTGCTCTTAGTTAGGCTTCCCTTACTTATTCTTGAGAGGTAATGTTTTTTCATCCAATCGATGACACAACAAATCAATACGTCATGGATCGACACCTATAAAATGAAGGTGATGGCAATTTACCATTTTTTTGGCATATTCCCTTTCACCTCTATGAATCTCTAAAGTAGGAAAATGGCCAATGTCTTGCACACAAGGTTTGCAAGCTTGGGTGGTGAGTACCTATTTCTTGCATTACTACTTCAAAGAAACAATTTGTATCTTATAAAATTTGATGGACAACTCTTAGACACTTATTCAAGGCTAAGTGGATTCCCCATCATAGTGTCATCATCTAGGGGACCTACAATGAAGCTGCCTAAACTCTCTTTTCTGAGAAAAAGTCTTTGCTCACTTGAATATTGCCTGAGCCTCGGCATGATTTGACTCTGCCTACCAAGTCAAGCTCCTGAGGTGCAAAATCGACTCGTCTATTGTCTCAACCATTAGGGTTTTTGAAAGAGGATAATCCATAAGCATATCCAACCCATTTATTGCTATGTTCAAACTACAGAACTCTTTAAAAAATCATTAACGCCATAAGATATTTTCAAAATACAACTTTGCATCTTTCATATTTAATTACATTGCTTAACTTTGAAATTAAATCGCATGCCTCACAACATAAAGCATGGGACTTATAACTTTAAGCATGAAACAGACTTAAAAATACAAGACCACATCTCTCATATTTTAGTTACATTGCTTAGATTTGAAATTAAAGCATGTGCCTCATAACGTAAAGCATGAGACAAAACTTTAAAGCATTTGACAATTTATAAAGTGTGCACCTCATAATTCAAAGCATTCAACAATTAATAATTTAAAGCATGAAAAGTAACAACAACCATATGTGTGAGACTTAAAATGTAGAGCATTGGACATATAAAATAAAGCATATGATGTAACGACTTGCAGACGTAAAGCATGTAACTCATAATATAAAGTGTGGGACTTGAAATTAAAGCATGAAACTTACAAAACACAAAGCATGAAACTTACAATATAGAGGGTAAGAATTTTAAAAGATGACACTAACTAACATTTAAAGTTTAAGTAGTTGAAAAAAGATCAGACACTAATTACATTTAAAAGATGATACTAATTAAGTAATTAGCATTTAAAATATAACATTAATTAACATTTATAGTCTAAGTAGTTGCGATAAGGCCAGACAAAGTTCTTAGATTCAAAATATACAATCAAAACTCACATTATTGTTTAAAAATTGATATGCTACACACTATAGCACTTTTATTCAATCCTCTACAGGCTATAGTTTTTGGTTGGGACCTAATGATAATCTGCATTTTGGTGCAACATCAAAAATGCTACAAAATTATGATGTCAAAGAACAATTGCTTGGCTTAGCAGACTTTCTAGCATGTGCTGGTCATCATAGCCTAGCCAATAATAATTGTGCATTACTACTCAAAGGGGTATGTATACATATGTATGTTCATCATCCTCAAGCTATGAAATGATATCGCATAGACCTCTTGTTTTGGAGAAAATGGTGGGGGATCTTTGCATAAGATTTTTAGTTGCCATGCGAGAAAATCTTTTGCACTTCTACCATATGACAAAATCTTCTGCACTTTGCTTGTATCGTGATGGAACTCCTTAACACGAGCTTATCTTTTCTCATCTGTGTCATTATCCCCCAATCATAAATGCCCAAGTACATTCTTTAGATGACTCAAAGTAGTGTAGCATAATGTTTTGCACATGCAATTCATTATGCAAGACATTGGGATAGTGCATGTAGTGGACGGTGCATATAAGTGCATTCAAAATGTCCAAAACATGTTCAACCACACGTGGTGGGAGGCACTACTAGATGTGCAATGGGTACTATGAATCTAGGTGAGTGTGATGAAGGATTGTGTGAGTGTGCAAACAATGGGGGAGTGTATGATGGGTGTCAACATAATGGAAGATGTGCAACAAGTGGACCTTGGTTGGTGTGGATGGGGATATGGTGGAGGAGGTGCAATGAATGCAAGAACTGCTAGAGGATATGGAGTCTGGCAGCCAAAAAAAAGTTGTAGTTGGTGCAAATGTGGTTTTGGAGGACATTGATGTTCTCATGGGCTGTGGAGGACGTGAGTGAACTTGCAGCATGGATGATGTGGTAGTTCCTTTTCCTTTGAAGGTGCACCATGCATTCTTTATGTACGCCACTCTTGCTTCAACATCCGGGCCATCCCACTTCATGTCACAAGTGATGAGCTTGCTATCTGTTGACGTGGAAATGGAGGATGGATAGCTTACCCTTTCATTGTTCTCATGGCTGTGGAGGACCTAGGTGAACTTGCGTGGCAAGGATAATGTGGTAGTTCCTTTTCCTTTGAAGGTGCACCATGCATTCTTTATGTATGCCACTCTTGCTTAAACATCTGGACCATCTCACTTCCTGTCACAAGTGAGGATGTCTCAATCTATTGACATGGAAATGGATGATGATTGGCTTACCCTTACCCTTTCATCCTCTATCAAGATTGATTTTGAAACTAATCTTGATGGAGCATGAGGCTTAGCTTTTCATCCTACAACAAGATTGGTTTTAAAACCAATCTTGGTAGAGGATGAAAGGGTAAGTCTTAGCCTTTCATCCTCCAATTCCACCAAGATTGCATGTTAATCTTGGTGAACCATAGAATGAAAGGCAAAGGAAAGGCTTGTCCCTTCATCCTCCACCTAGATTGGTTTTCAAACCGATCTTTAGGGAAGTAGAGAATGAAAGGCAAAGCCTTAGGCTTTCGTTATACAGTAATAAAAGAGATCTTGGTCTAGCATGAAAGAAAAAGGGCCTTTGTTTCCTCCTTAGCCTTTCATCCTCCAAAAATGTTAGTTTTCAAACCGATACTGGTGGGTAAAGGATGAAAGGACAAGGAGGAAGCAGGAGCCTTAGCCATTCATTCTCCACCAAGATCTATTGCAAAACCAATATCAATGAAGAATAAAAGGCTAAGGCTTTGCCCTTCATTCTCTAATTCCACAAAGATCAATTTTAAAACCGATCTTGATAGAATCAAAGGATGAAAGGCTAAGCGCGCGCGCACGAGAGAGAGAGAGAGAGAGAGAGAGAGAGAGAGAGAGAGACTAGGACTAGAGGGTGATCACATCCAGGAGGTTACAATCTATGCAAGAGGGGTATTCCTTCTATGCAAGAGGGTGACCACATCCAGGAGGTTACAATCTATAGAAGACGGGTCTTCCTTCTCCAGTTCAGCTTGCCCATCATGACCCAAGCCATTGTGGAGTGGATCCCCCTCTTTCTTGGCCATATCATGTGCTTTATCCCCTAGTACCACAGATTCACAATCATTCGACTCACCATGTGCCTTACTTCCTAATGATGCTCCACTTCTTGAGCCTCTCGAGGGAGTATTGGACAATCCTTAACTCCATTAGGAGTGCTTTTGGCATGGCAATTGAGTCTCCTCCTTAGACAATAGCATCAGTGATAGTAGATGTGGAGCTTCTTGTCTCAGATTGATAAACGAGTGCCCAGAGATCCTACCAAAGGAGATCCTTCTTAAGACTCTCAACAGAGGAGAGTTCACGTAGTACATCAAGCTCAAAGATCCGCTAAGTGCTTACAATGTAGTGACCCTGGGCTCAAAGGGACCTTTAGAATCTTGCTTCTTTAGAATCATGCTTCTGCTATATGTAGGTTCCTTGGTGCTCTGGACCCTTGTCATCAAGGAGTCTATCAAAACATCAACTAGAGTGCTTGGCCAGCTGGGTTCTTGATGAATACTTCTCTCTTTTGCTATCTTGTTGAGGTTCACATGAGTCACTTTGTCAGAAATGATGCAGAAGATTGATGTTCAATTGCATGCAACCTTTTCTAGAGATTTCGTTATCATCCAGTCCTGCTTGCACTTGACGTTGTTCATGTCGATAGTAAAACATAGTTTTTATTTTTCTATTGTCATTCCACTTCGAGCGAACGACGGGGAGATGTATTTCAGAAATGTATAAATAATAAATGAAAACCAAATTGAGCCAGAAGCATGCAACTGTGATAGGAAAAATCCAAACCGAAAGCTGCATTGCATGTACGACAAAAGTTCCAGCACCATTTGCAACTTCATTGGATCCCTTTTTTCGAAGGCACAAATGTTTATTTTTTGGGTCAAATTATGTTCCTACGCTTTAGGAAATAGTACTTCCACGCTCTAGCTGGATGGCCCTCGAGCATGTTGTAACCTAATGGACCTACTGTGTTGTGGCTCCTTATGTGGTACTGCTCTAAAGTTTGTGCTTTGTCTACAGTGTCTGTTGTTTCCAAAACTTTGATTTCGAAATTTTCTTTGAAGGGCTTGTAATGCTGCAAGTCCTGTTTCATTTTCGCCGGTGGTTTTTTTTGTGCTGTTTGATCCTCCGCGGCAGGTCCCTTGTGCTCCCTATGTATTTTCTATTGTTGGGCTTGCACGTGATGCAGTAGACGACGAGGCTTGCGCGATTCCCTTGCACGGGTGCTTCAGTGGAGGCTCCTCCTTCATCTCGAGGCTCACGTCTTTCAATGTCGTACCTGCGTAAGCATTGACAATTACGTTAGTCATCGAGGTTTTCGGTCTTTTTTTTTCTGTTTGAGGTCCATAATAGAATGCATTTATTTACTTGCCCTGGTTTTTCTCTGTTGGCGTGAAAGGATCGTTTCCAGTATCGAAGCGCTCCTCGTATAAGTCCCTGTTGAAAATATACGTAAGCTTCTCCATTGTTGTCACCGGGTGCGTCGCGTCGTGCGTCCCTCCAAATTGTTCCATGAATTGTTCGAGTATAGCCGTTCCTTGATCGCGCGTCGTGTCCCTCAGGAACTCCAAGGATACATTGTACCCGTAATGCAGCAGCTCGCACGCATATGCTGTGATCCCTTTCGTCTTCATGTCTAGTAGCTTCTGCCCCTCCAAACTTTCCATCATCCTATCGGTCTCATCGAACTCAATGTCAAGCTAGACAAGGATCTCTTTGAGGAGTCCTGCAGGAGAAGTGCAATCCATGATGAGTTTGTTGTTCTTGCAACTCGTTAATTCTTTTTCTCAATTGTTGCGGTTTTTTTAAATTTTCGGAAGCATTACGCACCATTTGTGAATCTCAAGCCTCCCGGCTCTCTTTTAGCTGGCAAACGCCTATTGCAGTTGTCAATGAAGTTGCATAGTTCCGCATACGTGTTCAAGCCATTGATGTAAGCTCCTGGACGTTCTCCTGCATTGTTTGCTAGTCGGAATTGCTTTGTCGTTAGGAAGAACCTCCTCTTTGCTGGTGGAGGTTTTGTTGCCTTCGCGTTGCTTTTGTATAGCTCAAATAGCTGCTTGCAGGCACGACTTATTACACCGTCTTTTCAAATGAGCCGTCTTTTTAAATCTTCAAGAAGAAAAGATTCTTTCATGCTGGTGGAATTTACCTTGTCTGCGTCCATGTCTTATGCTGCAATGTCTTGAGCTTTCTGATTCTCAGCACTTGTTCTCGACAACAGACAAGATATTAAAACCATTTTCCTTGCACGCATGTTTGATGTAACATATTCATGACTTGTCTCTGCCTTGTTCAATCTCTGGTAGTGAATACCTTTATGTGCGTGGTTGTGTTGTCGGCTGTGAGAACTCTCGTGGAATTGGTCTGAATATGTCTGGATGTGGGCAATGTAGTATGCGCAGCCTCGTTCTCTCAGTCACTCTGGACAACATCACGTATGCTAGGCCAGAACACTCCTCGGAATATGAGCAGCGCTTTGTTGGATATGGTTGCGCCTTGGGATTTGTGTCCCGTGATAGCGTATGCTAGGGTTAGTGGAAATGTGGACTTGTGGAACCATTTTCCATTTATTGCCTTTCGCTGATGCTTGGAGCGTCGTAATGTGAGCACGGTCGCTGTTGTGTCCACGACGACAGTGATACCGTTGATTTCTCCCCTGCTAGTTGCATTGATGCCCTTGATTTCGCACATTGCTCCATTTGCGGCACCTATTGCGAGGTCGATGTTTTCCGTTATCATTGCCTTCGCCCCCATGCAAATTTTTCCTATCTCGTTGAAGCTTTTGTCCTCCAACCATTCTTTGAGAGCTGGTTCGCTCACGGTGTTACTGTGTATTTGAACATGCACAATCATCTCGGGAGTGTTGAATTTCTCCACAAGCTCATCGTTGAAGGTAGCGACATCGACTCTGTGCGTGCAAATGATGGTTGTTTCAGCATCGATGAAGTGGCATGCACCTTCCTTGTCGACAATGCACTGCCCCAAACAGTCGGAAATCTCGTCAGTTGTGGGCGTCCTGAGTCTTATGGTATGCAAGAATGCCAGGAACGGCATGTCTCGTGCATGTCACACCGAGAATTGCATGTGGTACATTTTCGCTTGAGCCCAGTGCACGGAGGACGTGATGTGGCACGGCTCGCAGAGATCCTCGCGGTGTAAGCAGACTGGCAGTAATTGCGCTAGGTCACCAAAAATTATGAGCATTTTGTGTCTGAATGGCTCATGCAATGTGCCATTAGTCACATTGAGGATTTGTCTTACCACGAGATCGAAAGTCATCCTTGTTAGCATGGACATCTCATCAATGATGATCGCATTGGCTTCCTTGATTGTGAGGTGTCGCTCATCCGTCTCATGGATGTTCAGTGGGTACTGACTGCTGCGCGCAGGGATCTTGAATTGGTAGTGTACAGTGGTTGCAATCCCGCTCAGCCGCGTCGTAGCCACCCCTGTTGATGCACAGAGTATTGCCGTTTTGTTTTGCGCTACCAGATGCGAAACATAGTACCGTATCAAGAAGCTTTTGCCGCTACCTGGTGTTCCACAGACAACGTGCAGCCCCGAGCTTGTTGAAGCTAGGCTTTCGAAGACTCTTTGTTGTTCTACTGTCAATGCGGCATTCGCGACGGTGTGAAACTCGGCCATTTTTTCCAAGATCCTCGCACGTGTTGGCCCTTCGAAGGTTTGTTGGTCGATGTTAGGCGCTTCCATCGGGCAGTCTCGGATGATCACAACCTTTTGCAATATCATATTGATCAACTGGTCCGTGTGGTCAGTCGCTAGCAAGTTCCTTTGCGTGTATTCGGTCACATACATCTCGAGGTCCTCGTTGCTCAATATGAGGCCGCGCATTTGGCATTCCACAAAGTAGGATCTAGCTGTGTTGGCAGGTGATATGAGCTCCGTTTCATTTCTGAAGCTGAGTTTTTGCAAGAGCACGTTGTAGAAGTACCCCTCTGGTTGATGTCCAGGGTGGTAGTCAGTGAATCTGACTACTCGCTCACATTTTGCGATCCTGTTGTCTAAGAGGTCAAGACCGATCGTTCCACGTTGCGTTTCCTTGGGCTTTCGGATCACATATTGCCTATGGTAATCGTAGAATGTGCTATCCTCGATGACGCTTGGTCTCCCGTAGTATATGTCGATCGGGTGCAGGGTGACGTTGTTGTTTCGCAAGACGATGCGTTGTCTTAGAGATGGTGGGGAGGAGTCGACATAGTGAACGGTCTCGCTCCTTATGATTGTTGGTATCTGCATGCAGTTTAGCACGGCCTCTATTGGAGAGGTTGGTTTTGATAGGAGGCTCGCGGCGATGAGTTTCAGCTTTACTTCGTCGAGATGTTGCAACCCCAAACGCGAGACGTCTTCTGAACGGATGTTCAGTTTGCCCATTGGTTCAGATTTCATCGCGTACTTGAGGAGGTAGTGAGAGATTAAAGACTTTGTCACCCGCTGTATGTTCATGTGCGCACCCCACAACAGTAACACGAAAGGGTGGTAAGGGACGACGTTTTGAGGAGGTAGTGAGAGATTAAAGAGTTTGTCACCCGCTGTATGTTCATGTGCGCACCCCACAACAGTAACACGAAAGGGTGGTAAGGGACGACGTTTCGGTGCGTTAGAGGGTCGAGGATGGGTTCATATTCTGGCTGTGTTGCGAAAGGGAAGCCGTGCTTGCAACTGTGGTGTGACGGTCCGACGTAGCATGCTTTCCTGCATACGTGTAACTACTTCCTGAGAACTAGTTTTCGCAGCCTTGTGTTTCGAGGATCCAGGGCCTCGTCCTTGGCGACGTAAGCCGCAATCTCATTTGCAATTTGCTGACGGTCATCATGGTGGACCCACAATATGACATGGGCGTGTAGGGAGCCCCTGTTTTGTATCTCATAACGAACGACATGGTGTTGTATTCGGCCAAGCAGACCGTCAGATGAAAGCAAATGCTTGCGCATGAACATGTGGAAGCATGTGTGGAAAAGTGCCACGCATTCAACAGGACAGTCCTTCCAAGTGAATTGCACATTATAATGTGTTGCGATGCTCTCCATCACATTAATTTCTTGCCACCGTGTATCGGTGACCTCGTTTGCAGTGAATGTCAGAAAGAAATCTGGGAGGCCCCAAGCATCGACCATCGTTATGAGGTCCTTCAGTTGCCGTCGATGCCACGATGGGGACCCCGGCATTGTTGATGGCATGCTGTAGCGAAGCACGTGTCTCATTGCGTCTTCATCAGTCGTGGCAGGGTTGGCTTTCCTATATTGGTCGATGTCTCGTTGCAAGCATGTAGAGTTGCTTGAATTGGCAATCATCACTGCCTGTTTTAACTGGAACATTATCAACAAGTACGGCTTGTAGAGCGTGTAGATAGAGAATAAGGTGCATATTCTCATTTTCACATAGTTGCTGAACTGTATGCAGCCATCATAGTAGCCCCGTCCGAAAGGGAACAGGAAGGGGAACACTGCTGACTCCATGGTTATGTCAACGCATGCACTGGCAGCTGCTGCTACTCCATCGACGTGGAATGAAGCGACCCTCTCTGAAAGCATTTCTATACCCCGTAGCTGTATGGAGGCAAAGTCATGCTTGTCCCTTGCATCAAAGGCGCGACAGTTCGCGGGGTCCACCATGTTTTGCAAAAGCAGGAGCTGAGGCTGAGATTCCGCTATTGACGTTAACTCGAAGGGAGCTGTCTCATCGTGTAGTTCCAAGATACCTGCAATGGGTTGAGGACTCAAGATGCACATACCCATCTTGATGTCCGCACGCTCTGCTAAAGAATTGTACTTGCGTAATATTGGATTGTTCTCGATGTTGTATGCGAGCACAGCTGACAGCTCGTTCGTCACGATTTCTTAAGCCGAGCTTAGTGGGACGTTTCGCCAAGATATCAGAGGATTGTCTAGAAGTGACCTTCGATCGAGTGTGCCACGAGCAATCGGATTTGCAGTCGTGGTAACTGAAATGGATACATCTATGATGCTTAGCAGTTGCGTGTGGAGGTGGTTTGTTTTAAGCAACTGCTGAGAGTACTGTGGCACCAAGCGCACAATGTATCTGCTCCGCTGGGCATCTCGTGTGCAGCTTTGGCATTTCCAGTAAGTCACTTGCATGCCCATATTCTCGCAAGCATCCAAAAGTATCATGTTTCCGAGTGCGGCGCTGTGGCTCGAGATGCCTATGCCTTGCGAAGAAACGATCCTTTGGTTTGCAGACAGTAGCGTGGTTATGCCACAAACACCGCAGATTTGAAGGCTAGAGAAAATAGCCGCGCAATTACTAACCCATTGCTTGTATCTATCTGCGATGGTCAACCACGATGACATAGCTGGCCTCAAGGACATCTTTCTTGATGTTATATAAAGTTGAATAGCTCGACCTCTAGCTGCTTTGAGCGTTGACGAATGGTCATGTTCGAAGGAGTTTCCGGTGGTCATTTCTACATCGTGACATGAATCGATGTCTTGTGTTCGGGTTTAAACACCTATAGGGATTAATAATAAAAACCATCCGAAACTTTGCTACAATTTCACTCACGTGGTTTTGTCTAAACGTAACAGGAAAAACAAAATGGACTGAACCTCTATCTTTAGAAGGTGAAAGAATTGATAAAATAACTTGAATCAAGCAAATACATTTTGTTGTGCATACCTTTAGGAAAAGACACTCGTTTGGAGGCTGCAAACATCTCAAAAACAGAAGTGTTGCAGACATGATTAGTATGTTGGTCGAACCAAGCAAATGTAATGTTCCCTTGCGAAAACAGAATGTGCGAAGAAGTGTGCGTGCTCAAGATGAGGTGTAAAAAAAAAAAAACCATACGTAATGTATGGTGGAGAGCCGGCACATGTCTCTCCAAAAATTATATATCATAGGGGAACGTGCCATCCCCCCGTTTCGAATAGTCACCTCCAGTGTTGGAGGTGTAGCGCATTAATGCGGACCAGAGCAACAGACGGTGCAGAAACATTTCAGAATTGAAATGGCTGTACATTCTACTTACGTGGAGTATCCTTTTTTGTGAAGAAAGCCTTCTACTACGATGTTTCATCAAAAGGTTCTGAAGACCTTACACCTAGGGTCTACACCCAGATTCGAAGGCTCCTACAACTACAAGGCAAGCATGCTTGCTCAAATGACTACAAGTAGCAAAGGTGGCTCCAATAGCCACCCTTGACTGGCAGTGCTCCAAACAGCAGCAGGAGCCCTCTTGATCCATTGAGCCGAAGATGTCAACTATGAGGAGCTTTCCGCAGACTATTGAGAATCTGCTTGGTGCTTTTGCTGTTGAGAGCCGCCTACGAGCCATCGAATGTCCACGACTAGCCCAGCATTCAAGCTCCTCTCAACTCCAATGACTCACGGGACCTCTCCAGCCTCGATCTATAATCAACAAGCTTCCAACAACTGTCAAGCCAGCAGTAGAGCTCTCAGCAGCAACCCGTATCACCATAGTCGCTCTACAGATGCCCGCTCCTACTCCCTGCTCAACCAATGACACCGAGTCCATAAGCCTCAACGCATCTCCGTCCCCGCTTCCCCGCATCTCTATCATCGCGACTTCCTTGCATCTCCATCGCCGTCGTCTTCGCACCTTTCAACCTCAAAGTTTTCCTTCTTCTTCTTTCTTTAAGGTTGAACCTTAGGCCACGTGGCAGTCCCTTGACAAGACATGTGGCAAATAAGCCACTCAACCACATGACCTTAGGTTAGCCTATGGTTGGGTTCAGTTGCATGGGTTAGCGTGACCATAGTTAAGTTTGTTAAACCTCGGGTTAACTACAATTGGTTATTGCCATGTGGCATAGTGCCACCACCTAAGCACATAGCCAAGCACAATGTATCTGCAGCATGTGAATGCCCCCTTGTGCCACATCATCATGCCTCTTCTTTCTTCATAAGAACTTTGACAAGCCATAACTCTCAATCCATAAAGAATTTGCATGCGCTCCAAAAAGGAAGAAATATTGGTTTTTTGAGCTCTACGTGCTGTCAACTCAGTTTTTTTGTATGAAATTAGACACTACCAGATTTGAAAGTATCTTCAACTGGTAAGACCTTTGCGATGGCAATACACACCCCAATTGTTGAGAAGTTCACCGAGGAAGGATTTCACATTTGGTCTACAAAAATGAGGTATCTCTTGATGCATTAAAAGCTTTGGAAGACTGTAAAAGAAGACATACCCACTGCACAAAATGATGCGTGGAAGGAAAAAGACAAAGCACCACTATCACTCATTGGTTTGCACTTGGGTCCAAACATAATTCATCATATAGACTCCAAGGATCATGCCAAAGATGCATGGGATGAGTTGAACACAGTGTTTGGTGCAAAAGCCAAAAACCAAATCTTAAGATTGAATTCTATGGTTTGCACATGAGCTTCAATGAATCGATGGCACAATTTGTCAACAAAATCAAAAGCATTACGACCAACTAGAAGGCATAAATGCAAAAGTAGGGGAAAAAGATGCAGTTGCAATTCTCCTTAAAAGCATGCCTGTAGAGTATAGTGCACTGACAACCACTTTGAAGAATCTCCCAGATCCAAAGTTTGAGAAATGTGTTTCCTCTCTTCTTGAAAAAGAAAGAGAGTTGAAGGCATCGACATCTACATCAACACGCAACAACTATAATGAAGAACAAGCATTGTTCAGTAAAACATCAAAGAAGTGCTACCATTGCGGAAGGATGGGTCACTATCAAAGTGATTGCAGACAGAAGAACAAACCAAAGTGTCACCATTGCAAGAAGCTAGGACACAAGGAAGAAGATTGCAAATTGAAGAACCAGAAGGTCAACTACGTGGAGTCATCATCAAGCCATGAGCAGAATGACAAGAACAACATGTATTAAGAAGAAACATCATTGCCACCTTCAGCCCATATGTTTGTAAATCAAACCTGACCACCTGAGAGTAGCCATGTAAGGACCTAGGGGAGGATTTGATCTTGTAACTCACATCTGACCACCTTGCAGTAGCCAATGGATCATGGCACCAAGGGGGTTGAGATATGGTGCCATGAGCACATATTAGAGGCTAAGGTATGGTATAGGAAAGAATCAAAGTAGCCACCCTAGGATGTGGACTACATGATGTGGAGATGTGGATCGAGGATATCCACAAGGAGATATGTGGATGAGAGGATCCCACATGGTTTGACTATTCTAAAGGCTCTCTCTATATAAGAAGCCTATCATGTATTGTCGAATATACATTTTGTAATAGATTGAGCGTTTGCTATCCTACGTCTCTCGTGGTGCTTTGATCCTCCTTGATTCTTCATTTTGACACAAGGGCGGTCACACAAGAACCCGCTTCCCCCACGTCAACGGACCATTCCACGACAACTAGTCACAACACCAATGTACTTCTAGCGTCCAAGGTAAAAGACAAGCTAGACACTTACTCTATGTGGCTTTTAACACTCTATGTGGTAGCATGGCGTCCATCCACGCCGCATTCCTCATAATCATTGAGTCCAGGTCTAGGTGAGTGAGAACGGTAAGCATATCACCCGACGGACCTGCAGCCCACAAGTCACTACCAAACACACACACGTACGCACGCACACACATCCATGGTCAGCACTAGGTGATTAGGGTCAATACGTCCCTTTTTGCATTTTTCCACCATCTTGCACACTGGCCTCACAATCAGTCCCACACCACACAAATGGACTCTCACCCATCCTCTCTCCCCACTCACCTTCCCACTCCTTCACACTTTTCCCCTCTTTTCTTTCTCTACACAATCAGTATCCCACCAGTCGTTGCTATAGAATTATCTTGCCGACCGTTGCCATCCTGTATCTCGCCGGTCGTTGCTATAGAATTATCTTGCCGACTGTCGCCATCCTGTATCCCTCCGGTCGTCGCCAAAATATTATCCCACTAACTGTCGCCATCAAGGATCACACCGGTCGCAGCCCTCTTCATATCACGCCAGTCGCGGCCAATACTATACCCCATCGACTGTCCGCCATCATCATATTACACCGGTCATCACCAAAATCTGATACCGTTGATCGTTGCCATCGAAGAATCACGCCGATCGCGAGTCGATCACGCCATCTCCATATCACACCGACCGTTGCGATCCCGTACCCTGCTGACTATCAACATTTGAAAGTCCTACCGACTGTGGGGATACAAAATCTATATAAATAGGCCCTATCCTGCTGGGTCGTCGCCATAGTAATTTCCCCCCAAACTCTTGAAAATTTTCCTCAGAATCCTCACAGCCTCCTGCCCTCTTCTACGGCCATCCAGAATAGCCTATTTATGTCCTCCCACTCTTCTTCTTCCACCGATTCCCTCATCACTTAACTGCCATCACTCTTCCCCATGGATCTTGAAAATGAATTCTTCAAATTCAAAACTGAGTTGGGACTCCACCCCAGCCCTATTCCACAGGCCACTGGCCCCTCAGATTCTCAAAGCGCGCCTTCAGCAACAATCCGTATGCCCTCTGAATTCCCCATCGAAGATTTGCAAGGGGAGGAGGAAGTATCCAACAGATAGGCCACCCAGGAGGATGCGACAACGGCAAGCACGCCCCCTCGAGATCAAGAAAGTGCACCTCGGCCCCCATTGAAGGCGAATACAAGGTTGTGCACTCCCAATCACACTTGCTGCTCAGAGAAGCTTGGCTCCAAGAGTTAGACGCATGTGTCGTTCACTCGCGCTTCGCCTACAAGGGTTGCAACTACACCCTCCATTACCACATCGTGGCAGCCTATGCGGCACTTAAGGAGCCAGAGGTGCAAGATGCACTAAGAGTTGTAGACCTGAGCAGAGTGGTGGACCGCCTTCCATGCCACCTAGACATGAAGGTCCTAGGAGAGTTCCACGCAGTGTACAATAGCAACACCACTATTGGCATCCTACGAGATGCAACAGGCACTGCCCACCACTACCACCTCAATCAAGACGTGGTATGTGTCCCCTTCGATCTACCGGTCGTTGGCAAAAAGTACTCAATGAAGAAGAAGCTGAAAGCCCTCAACACGATCTGCCACTATAACCGACAGAAGAGCAAGGGCCGATGAACTCTGACTCCTAGACCTAGGACTTATGTAGCTTGTTTCTGACTTATCGTCAGATTGGGGCTCACAATGGACCCACAACATACGACAAACGTCACCCTAAGAGTGTACATGCTACTTGCACTGAAGAGATGAGCTAGTGTGTCAATGCACCTAAGTGCAAGGCTCACATGACATTCCTTCTTGCATAAGGTTGTGGCAGCTACATAGCCTGCAAGTAATCGGCCAACAAAGAGAGAGAGAGAGAGAGAGGGCATGGATAGAGTGTGAGGGTGTGGGACCCCTTGTAATTGGTGCCCTCTGGATGACACATGGCATGCTCTACTTCTTCCATAAAAAAGGAATCCGCAAAGATGGATAAGGAGGGGTGAAAAAGCTTCTCAAATTAATGGGAATAAGAGGATCCTAAATAAAAGAAGTATGGTGCACAAATTACAAAGTTGATGGGCATACTATCCTCAAATGCTAGTAAGACAATATTAGCAATCAAGAGTGCTAGTTCAAAAAACAAAGGGCCATAATGTCAATCAAGTAGAAGTATAAAGCAAATAGACCAAAGAATCTTGTTACTACATGATTCTTTAGCATGAAGGAAGGTCATTGGGAGAGAAAAATGAATTGTAAAATAAGCAACTAGATATGTAGCAGAGAGAATACAACAATTATGAATTAGGACCGCGTGTAGGCCTACGACAGGTGCACATAAAGACAAATGTAGCCAAAAGTATTCAATGAAGCTAAAGGATCCAAAAGAGCCAAGAATTCATTAGAAAGAAGAGAAAAGATCATTACTAAAATAACCAAAGCATTCAGGAAAAAATATCACTTGGTGTAACTAAGAGAAGAACCAAAATGTGGTTAGACAAAGACTCCATATAGTGATGATGAAATGGAAGGCTCTACATTGAAGTAGCACAAAATCAATGTAGACAACTATTGGAAATCTCTCCTCACTACACGAAGTTCTTCCAAATTTAACTAGTGACTCATGAGAAAGAAACCAGTGTGGTAGAAATACTAATTTCTAGAGTATAAGTGATTGAGAGAAAGGTTTGCGCGGCAGTGAATTTTGGAAATAATATGCTCAAAATTGAGAACAAATACAAGGAGTTGCAGATAGTGATGGAAAAAAGTAGAGTCAAAAGGATTGCAAACTAGAATGCTTAGAAGTGGAGAAAGCATATGCCATGGATATAAAAGAAAAGCTAGTTGTCATTAATTTTGTACCAATAGCTACAATTGATGCAATGAGAGTGATACATAGATTCCACTTGTGGAAGAGGAACCAAAAATGCATTTCGAAAGGATCCATTATAAATAAAGAAGGACAAAGGAGAATTCAAGAGAAGCATGCTCAACCTATTAGAAAAATCAATGGAAATGGTTGAATCAATAAGTGGAAAGCCATTAAAGAACTCAATCTTGGTTGTAAAGATAGCCAAAGTTGATGCAAATTAACGAGGAGCAACGTGAAGAGTTCGTTAAGAAAGCCTACAAAATTTTCTTGCAATACAGATATATTTTCACGCAAGAATACACAAACCTAAAGGGTGTACCATCAGTTGTGATTCAGCACTGAATCATTCATGATCCAAGAAGCAAAGATAAGTGAATAGCAAAGGTAGTGAATGGACTCTAACTTTGATCAGTTTTAGTAAGGGAAGGGTTCATTTATGTGGTGGACTGATGTGAATGTTGTTCCCATTTTCATAGGGTCTAATAGAATTAGAAACTACGGGTGTGTCTGGGTTCTTGGAAATTGAATGAATAGACTATCGAAGACCCTTTACCAACATTGTTCTAGATAAAGTGGAAGGGCATGAGATGTATGTGTTCATGGATGCATATCATTGATACAACTAGATCATCCTAACCAAAGAAGATAGAGAAAATATCACTATCATTACCAAATTGAGCATACTTAAGTAAAGTCATGATATTATTGGATTGAACAATAAACCAACAACATTTTAGAGGTTCAAGGTGGAGATGTTTTAGGAGTACATTTCAGGAGCACACTTAAAAAAAGGCACCAAAAGTACAAGAAGAATCAAACCTCCCTTAATCCATACAAATGTGTGTTTTTCATCTTTAAAAGAGTACTATTGGGCCACAACATTTCAAATAAAGGGAACACAATTGAGAAAATGACGATTGATACGATTCAAAAAATGGAGCTGAGCATGGATTTATTTTTCATACTAGTTTTGTTAAGTAGCAAAAATTTTATATTGGTGTTGAAAGTTTGAATGCCTTAATAAAAATAAATGTTTGAAACATTCGCTATGTTTTGAAATTATTATGTAAAACAATTTAAAGTTTTGCACTTCCAAATTTAAAAGAAAACATATAAAATCAGACTTTCTCCAAGATTTTATATAAATATAGCTTTGGTTAAAATATCCATAGACCGAGAAATGTCAAGCAAGTTTCCTTGCTTGTGGTGTTCTTGATTTTAAAGGGTGGCGAAACCATTCCATCCACTTACAAGGCAAGAAACAAAGTTCAAATGGAACAACTAATGATCCAAGTCATTTAAAATTCTGCAAGAGGATTTAGCAACATTAACGACTGGAATGCCGGAGCTAAGATCGCCACCCGCATTTGCGGGATTGAATTTGTGCTGGAGTTTCGCCCCATTTCTGCTTTCTTATTACATAACATAGACACTCTTACAGCTTCAAATCCCTCCTCTGCTGTCTGACCAGGCAAGAAGTCCAGGGCTTATTGCGTTGTTGATGTTTCAACATGGGCTTCGATGGATTAAAGTCGTCGCTTCCACCTCTGGAGCCTTCCTCAGCATGGGTAACTTACACAGGTGTTCTATTCGTGCATCGACTCTCTGGATCATTCGACTGTTCGACTACTATTTGGGCCTTTCCTGCCTTAACCCATCGAAGATGCCGTTTTGGGAGCATGGTACAAGATGCGGACCGTTTGTAGAGATAGCACAGCTTGCCCGTATGTTGCTAGCACTACACAATTTCGTCGTCTTGTTCGTGATTATGGGTGGCAATCTGGAAGAGAACGAGTTGTCGGCTAATTTCGAACAGCAGGGCTCTGCAGACTCAATGGACACTAGTAGTGGCCAGTTTGAAAAAGGTGCGAGCGGTACTACTTTCCATGGCTCGTTTCGTTTCTTAATTCCGTTTTCAGATTCGCGTTCTCCTTTTCTTTTCTCTCTTATTTGGATTCGTCATTGTGTTTCTTGCGGAATCATTGCTTATAGCTGCCTGCAAACATGATGAGCCAATTTTGGTGTTTTTTCGCGTCTCCAGATATGATGAGCATAGCTGAGCCCTGCGCCGAAGAAGCAACTTCACGTTTTCGCGGTCCTTTCTTGATTTCCTCCGTTTCAATAGGCCCTTCGTTGTGTTACTTTAGTCCGCTCGATTGTCTTAGTGGTTCTGTTTTTTCGGTGCACCGCCTCAAATCCCCCATCCTGTAGATGTAGGTGAAGATACTCGCGATCAAGCCACTCCGTTGTCTTCAGACAAAGCGAAAGCCAAGAATTTACATAACCCTGTCGCAGCATACGAAAGCCAGGACGAAGGTAATGCAACGGTAGCGCCATGCGGTGGTCGAATGTTCAATGTTTGTTGACCAGTCCAAAACAAGACTAGCAAAAGACATCCACGAGACATTCATGCAGCAGCATGGAATGTGCTCAAGCAGGATGCCGATTAAGGACCAGCGCATGTGCACTCTACGCTATGGCCACATTGGTGGGGCTTCCACCCAAGTTCTCATCCCACACATTTCTCGAGAAGACAAAATACGCCTCCACCTTGAACAAGGTCGAGGAGCGACTAGTCTCGATAAGAATACCGTTTGCTCAAATTCGTGAGCTGACGTACAAGGGTCAGTTGGGTCTGCACGGCAATGTTGTGAGCATGTTTGCAGATCCCAACAACAATTCATAGAGGACAGCGCCACGGTGGCAGTTGCTGTAAAGCGACGCCTACAATACAACCACAACTACATTAGCAGGTTGGTGCGTCCAACTAGCACCATGCGCACATCGCAAGAGCTCCTGGACACGCCTCTGTACGAGGAGAACAACGTCAAAATCAACACACAATGGAGCCATCACTTTGCAAGCCTACACAGGAACGAGGGCTCGACTAGCGGGAGGACTGGCAGCGCATGTCCCGACGAAGACGAGGATGCAAATTACACGGACACGTTAGTGTACGGAATGTACACGAGCCAGCAAGTCATGGACTATAAGGACAAGATTTTGGTGGTCGCACCTTCTGAAGGCTTCAAACCTCTTGGCCTGTTCTTCCATGAGCACTGCGAAGAGTTGGGCTTCCCCACTCTATTTTACGGCCAAAATAGGGCGTACAAGAAAACTAGGGACCAAAGTTACCAGGACATCGCAAAGTGGGAGATAAGGCACAAGGACTGACACTTCGCATTCAACATAGAGAACCTGTTCTTGAAATGCATGAAAGTGCTGGTGCAGCAAGTCCTGTCAACCAGTTGGGTGCGCATGAGGAAAGCGAAGCTGCAAGGGGCAGTACTGCATGCACGAAACGCATTGGAGGACACAAACATCGAGCAACTGCTGCAGTCCAAGATAGGTTACAAGGACTTGGAGGGTGTGATCTCATCATTTGCTAGGGAAGCTCTTCGCACCCTGTGCTTTGCCTATACAGACTTGGAAAGCTTGCCTCAAGAAGGCGAGCTCCCAAAGGAAGGTCTTACTTTTGTGGCCATTGTTGGAATTAAGGATCCTGTTCGACCTGGTGTAAAGGACGCTGTACAGCTTTGCTTCAAAGCTGGAATTAAGGTCCGCATGGTTACAGGTGATAATTTAGAAACGGCAAAGGCCATCGCCCGTGAGTGCAACATCCTTACAAAAGAGGAAAATGCGGTTGAGGGGCCTCAGTTTCGCAATTGGAGCGAGGATGAGAAGCTGAAAAGAGCCTGCGAACGTCAGTAGACTACAAAAGAAGACTCAAGCAAAAAAATTTCGCAATGCTCAGACCACTAGGGCCCCCTACATTCTTCGTGACTTTCTCGGCAGCTGAGAAACGCTGGACACCTTTACTGACATGCCTGGGCGCCCTCGCCCAAGGCAAAGAATATAACCTAGAGACAGCGAGCAGCAGGGAAATACAACATGTGGTCCGATCGGACCCTGTCATCATGACTGTTCAATACTATGCGCACAGGTTCTGAGCAATGAAGACCTTGCTACGACAAGACGACACTATCCTCCATCAGAAAGATGATTTCTTCTTCGTCACGAAATTCCAAAACCGGGGCAGCCAGCACGATCATGGCCTACTGTGGACAGCCGGGGCACCAACTGTCGGCCAAAGCAGTGAACAGGTTCTGGAGAACTTTGTTGATAGCCACATCACCATAGACAACAACAAGCTCTTGCCACTTTTGAGGGATGCACAAACGCACAACCACAGAACTTGCAAGAAAAACAAGAAACTGTGTCGGTTTGGCTTCCCACGCCCTCCACTTGGGGAGACGAAGCTGTTGCACCCATTGCACGACAGCCAAGACGCGAGCAACCACAAAAGGAACTCCAAACTCATAACTTCTGCTTTACGAAACAAGGAAACAGTCACGCAAGGGTACATCCAATTCCTTGACAAACTACAGCTTTCAAATGAGGCATACACTCAAGCGCTTCGCAGAAAGCAGCATCACAGAGGCAACTATTTTCCTGAAAAGGGACCCAAAGGACATATACACTAATAACTTCAATGTTGCAATCTCAAGTCTGTGGGGAGCTAACGAGGATATCCAACTTGTGGTCAACCCGCACGGGGCAGCGTCGTACTGCACTAAAATCAACAAAGAAACGAACGAGGCGGTCAAGAAAGCCATTGCACACAGCATTCACAACAACTCTCCCGCGAGCGAGCGCATTCGCAAAGTTGGCAACGCAATACTCAACACACAGCACATTAGCGCGTAGGAAGCAGTATACCTGTGCTTGTTACTGCCGCTGACAAGCGCAACTCGGGAGTTCGTCTACATTAACACTAGCCCACCTAAGGAGATGACAATGATGTTGAAAAGATGTTGCGAGCTGCAAAGGCTGGACCCCACGAGCACTAACATATTCTTCGACGACATCATCACAAAGTATGCCAAAAGAAGGAACCACCTAACAAGCACATGCCTGGCGACGTACACCAGCAGCTACAACATCACCAATGGGGTGGCACACCCAAGGAAAAGAATGAAGGTGGTCCGCTTCAACAACTACAACGCTCACGGAAAAACCAGAGGACCATTTTAGGGAGCAACGCCTGTTGTTCCCGTTCCATGGAACTGAGCACTGTCTGGATGATGCGAATCCAACATGGCGTGACTTGCACAGCGCAACAAGGACGAGATTGGCAAGAATGAGAGAATCTTCAACAAGCTGAAAATGTACAGCAACATCAACCAATCCACAACAACATCGCACGGAACATCGGCATCTGGCAATGCAGGGCTACAAAAGTTCGACCTACAAGACGAGATGGCACACCACCAAAGGGCCAGGGAATTCCAAAACCCATTGCATTGTCCACAACATGTCATGCCAAACGAAGCATACTATGACATGTACCAGAAAACAAGCACTGACCAGCGCACAATAATCGATGACATTTTGCTGAAGAAAAGGAACAAGCCAGCGGAAAACATTCTTGTCTGGCAATGCGGGATCCGAGAAGACTTTCACCACAATGGTGATTGTGCAAGCTCTGCTTCGACTATATTCACACAACCAAACTTCAAACACAGAGCTCGCTCGCGCACTGGTAATGGCATACACCGGCAAAGTAGCACGCGGCATTGGGGGAAGCACGATACACGCTACGCTCCACCTTCCACAACTGGCAGCTTCGTACGTTGCCCTCTCGGCAGAGAAGCTCCAAACACTATCTGCACTATACAAGAATGTTGACCTAATAGTAATTGACGAAATATCGCTTGTTGGATTGAACACTTTCGTCGCCGTCGATATGCACATGTGAGAAATAAAACACAACCATGACGCGCCATTCGACGGGGTGGACGTCCTGCTCTGTGGAGACCTCTGCCAGGCAAGCCCCGTGAAGGACTCCTTGATATTCTCCCAAGACTCAAAGAATAGCAAAGTACTTGGCTCTTGCTAGGGAACCCACATCCAGTACTACGAACTGAGTAGACCAATGCGCCAAAGGACGGGGCCTTTCCTTCAGATACTAAACAGAATCCGCCTGGGAGAACAAACAGATGACGACATTGCATTCCTGAATGAGGCACATATGAGGCCCGTACCACATAAGGAAACAATGCCACACCTATTCCACACCAACGCTGCGAAAGACCATCACAATGACTACGTTTACGAAGCAACCCAAGGAACGGAGCACATCCTAGTGGCCACAGACCACAAACACAGAACATGCAACAAAAGGGTAAGCATACCTTCTGACCCAAGGAAGATTGGAGGGCTGCACTAAAAACTCAAATGCAAGGAGGGGATGCTATTGAGATTTGCTCTAGCAACTTTGACATTGCAGACGGTATTGTGAATGGGGCAGACGGATGCTTCAGAGGATGTAATGCCACCACCAAACCACCTATAGTGTGGATAGAATTGAAAGACGTCACTATCGGAAGCAAGGCACGCGCCGAGCATAACACCAGGCACACATACGAGACATCAAGAAGTTGGACTCCAGTAATGCAAATCACCAGGGAGTTCCAAATTGGGAACAACCACTTCAACACAGCATGCCACAAACAATTCCCCATTCAGCCAGCATCAGCAAGAACTATTCACCGAGCGCAAGGCCTAACAATGGGAGCACTAGCCTTTGATCCCTCAAACATCCACACACATGGGCTTGTCTACACAACACTTTCACGCATCCGCGATCCAAGCAACCTGTACCTACTACAAACACTTCAACGTAGTAACGTCAAGGTGGACCGCACAGTGCTACAAGAAATGCGACGCTTGAGGGAAGAATCGAGGTGGACGTTCGAGGGGTTTGAAATAGCCGACACAACAGTAGGCATGTGCCGCATACAAAGCCTCAACACAAGGTCGCTCAATGCGCACAAACAAGATATCTTGCACACTGCCACATTAATGGGCACAGTGGTTCTGTGTCTGCAAGAAACACACGCGACAAATGGCAGCCATGTCGCACTTCCAAAACTCGCGCACGTCGCAACAACGGAGGGGCTGGGGCTAGCCACATATTTCAATGAGTCTATACATGTCCTGCATGAGCAAAAAATACTCGAACAAGGATGCGAGTGCATGCTCACAAGATTACACCTAAAAAATGGGAAACTAGTAGCTGTCATAAACGTTTACAAGCACCCGAAAACGAAGGCAAAAACACTTTGCGATACACTAGAAAAACTGCTTCTTTCAGTCCTGCCGGACATGGAAACGTATGCACTAGGAGACTTCAACATTGTCTACCACTCCAAAAGCAAAAGCACAACAGTCTTGAGGCAATTCATGGAATCAAAACAAATCCAACAGCTGGTGCGGACACCAACAACTGTCCACGAAAACACTATTGACCACATATGGACGACATCGACAAACAACAATGAAACAGCACGCTCGGCTCACACCTACTGGTCAGACCACTCAATTATCCACACTAACTTGCACTAACTTGTAAAAAAATAAAAACAACATGTTCAAACAAGTTGAAGGAAAGCACAAACAAAATCAAAACATGGGTCCATAGGGAGGAACACCTGAGGCAGGCCAACTGAACATAGTTCAGCCTTGTTTCTTTTGACATTTGTTCAGGAAATGTCCTCTGAGATAAATAGTGGAGCATATCATCATACTCAGGTTCAATAAAATCAACTGCAAAGGGATATGCATCTGGTAACTAGGTGTTTACAATTGTCTCATTTGCTAGGGTTGGTAATTTAGACAAACAATCAGCTCTTGCATGTGACTTCTCGGATTTATAAACTTTATGAATATTGAATTCCTGAGGCAACAACATCCATCTTACCAACCTGCCTTGAATCACTGTTTTGTTAATGAGATATAATAAAGCTTGATGATCCACATAAAATGTGGACTGATTCAATAATAAATAATGCCTACATTTCAGCACATTGTATACCATATCAAGGACTTCGCGCCTGGTGGTACTATAAGTACACTCAGGTTGTGTCATCATCCTACTTGCATAATAAACTGGGTAATCCAACTTCCCATCTGATTGTGCCAAAATAATTCCGATTGCATATCCAAAAGCATCTACATGAACATGAAAAATGACATCCCATTATGGCTGTCTCAAAATGGGTGTTCTAGAGGCATGTTTCTTCAATGTGTGAAATGCATGAGATATCGGGTGTCCATTGAAACTTCACATCCTCTTGGTAAGTTAATACAATGGAGCAGCTGTTTTAGCAAAGTCCTGAATAATATTCTATAAAAACTCATACAGCCAACAAAAGATCTCAATTGAGTCAGAGTTGAAGGCTCGGGCATTCGTTCAATAGCCTAAATTTTCCCTGGTCTAGTTCTTATGCCATCCTTAGAAATCACATGACCAAGCATAACACTAACTCAGACACAAAACACACTCTTGCCAGGCTTCAATGAAATACCAACTTGTCTACATCTGTCAAATACTTTGCCCAAATAAATCAAATGAACAGAGACAGCCGAGTAAACACAGAAATCATTCAAATAAATGGCAATGAATTTGGCTAGGTAGTCTCTGAAAGTTTCAACCATGAACCTTTGAAAAGTAGATGGTGCCTTTTTAAGCCCAAAAGGCAACCTTAGAATTGTTAGACTAGCTTGGTAGAGCATAAACCCCACACCAGGCTAATGTTCCCAGGATCATCAATCACTGAAGATCCCACCACTTGCAATGTGTGCACGCAGATATACTCATAAAACACAGAGGTTTGGAAGCAAATGTACACCCAAGTAGACAGCCAAAATACCATGTATACATGATGCTCCAATAGGACAAATCTCAGTCAAAAGGCACCGTCTGTGTATGCAGCCAAGGGCTGCCCTCTCTGATAACAAAAGTGGGCTGCATGCTGCTCCTACCCCCCTCCCTGCTGCCATGTGCCTCGCTTGGGGCTTTAGTGACTATGGGCCCCACAGCCCCCCCATCCCTTCCCTCTCTCCCCCTTTCCCCCTCTTCCCTTCAGATCTGGCCAACGAGCCTATAAGAGAGTCGACTGACCCCCTATGACCAGTCCATGCAAGCCTGCCAACCACTCGGAGCAATTCATGACTGACCTAGATCTCTAACCGACCTGCTAACTGACCAGGCCTGCCGACCTGCTCTGGGCAATTCATGACTGACCCAGATCTGCTAATCGACCTGCTGTTGGGCCCCACATGGCCCACCAACTGCATTTTGTACCTGGCCGACCTGCTGATTCCAGCCAACCAGGTCCAGGCCTACATAAGGCCCTCTTGCCAGGCATTTCTCCCCCCTTTGCAGGGCCAGCCCCCAACCTTGGGCCACCCAGCCGGCATGGCATGCAGCCCATGTGGCAGCTCATGAGGCAGTCCACAGGGCTGCCCTCCATGCACAGCAAGATGCTACACATCAGTATCAAATGACCCATTATGGGCCCACACCAACGAGGACAAGTGGAAGGTGTCCTTGAGCTTCAGTGCAATTTTACACAACTCCTGCCCCTCCAGGTCCAACTCCACATTGTCCTGAGTCAACCTTGGATCACTTATTACAGAACCACCCGCCTGTAGCACTGGCAAACAAAGTCATAAACCCGCCAGAATCTTCCAGATGCACATTTACCACCCATCAGGTCCTTCACCATTGCATGCACATCACTGATGTGCAAGCCATCCTCCACTAGACAGATGACTATCTAGCTGTACCCTTCTCAAACTAGGAACAGCCCCAATCCTGCCAAGCACCAAGCAATCCAGGGTCTTTTCAACCAATCCACTACCCAACACCTTCATTAACCTTGTACTAATCGAATGAGAGCCTTGTGATTGCTCCACATAGATCCGCAGCACCAGGAATCCTTTGACCTCCTATCAACTATCTCTGAAACCAAAGTCGAGCATGCACATTTTTCTAATTTTTTGCCATCCATAGTGCATAAGTGCCAATATGCTTAAACCATGAGTGTATGTGTCTAATGGTCATAAAATTTTGCCCAAACCTTTGTATACTTGCAAAGTTTCATAAGGATTCGGCATCCTTTTTATGGTGGAGCATGCACATTTTCTTATTTTTGAACATGCGGGGTGCACGAGTATTAAGAAAAGCTCGCATCAACGAGGTTATAGCATATGTATATGTGTCTGATTGTAAATTCGATTAGATAGGTGGAGTTAAGTTGCCCATTTAAATTGTCTTACAGACAACTGGTACATGAAAATACCTTTGAGTAGAGAGAGATTCTTTGAAGAGGATGTTCATAACAGACTATTCGATCAAAAGTGTCATTTATGACTGTTCTACAGCTACATGCCTGTAGAAATGCTTAAAAATAAGGACTCTTATTCAAAAGGCAACTAAGTAGATCGTGTACTGATCTAATACTTGAAAAGCTGATGTGATAATGAAGACTTGTGAAGTGTATGTGTGCCACTTAGCCAGAGAGCTTCCGGCCTTATTGGAGGCTGATCTAGACCTCGCCCACGCCTCAGCTACCCTTGTCACAGCGATACAGGATGCTGCCACCAAATCCTTTCCTACGACCCAATCTTCACGGGTACGAGATGGGAAGATGCCTCAAAACCCCTGGTTTGATGATGAGTGCAGAGAGATGCGAGCCCACCTCACACGGGAGCGAGCCTTGGGTCAGTCGACGCCACACGAGGCACACATGATACACGCCACAAGAGACGAGCCTTCCTCACACATAGGATGGATGAGATCATCATATCATTTCGCGGAGGAGACCCAACCACTGGGTGGGGATTCCTCGCGGAGGGAAAGCCACCCATCCCCATCACCGATTTGGGCGTGTGGCACACCTATGCATGCTCCTTATATGATGTCCCAAGGCAGACACCGCCAGACATGTCCACTATGCCCAGGCCCACTACTTGTCATCTATTCACTATGCAGAATGTGCGGGCAGCAGCCGGCTCCACAACCGGAAAGCACAGGATCATGAAGGCCTTCGGACAGAGCACTTCGCACATGGGCAAAAGGTCCTAGCACCGATCCTTGCACATATGTTTAATCTTGCAGTTTGCCACGGCTTCCCACCAACATGGAGCACCACTACTATCGTACCGATACACAAAGCAGGAGACCCCATGGACACCGAGAACTATCGTACCCTCATGATTGGCCACACACTGGCCAAGATCTATGGATCGGTGCTAGAGAGAGAGATCAGCAGTCACACAGAGGCACGGGGGCAACGAGCACTAGGGCAGGCAGGATTCAGGAGACAACACTCTACTCTAGACCGCATTTTTACTCTAAGGGCTATCATTGAGGACGCGAGGTCCAGACATCAGAAAGTCTACACATGCTTCCTAGACTTTTGAAAGGCTTTCGACACTGTTCCACGATCATGAGACTATAGGAGATGCAGATCCTAGAGATACTGATTTGGGGTGTGATGAGCTTATATGAGTCAGTCAGAGGCAAGGTCCGTGCCCCAGGCAGCCTATCGGAGTGGGTCGAGAGCACCATTGGGGTGAAGCAGGGCTGCCCTCTTTCACCGACTCTTTTTGGACTCTACATTGATGAGATCACATCTTTCATAGATCGCATAGGTGGTGAGGGCTCATCACTAGGGGATCTCCTCATACAGATACTGTTATATGCTGATGATATAGTCCTCATATCCTCTTCAGCCGAGGGACTACAAAGAGATCTGGAGGCCTTAGAGGTGTTTTGCACAAAGAGAGATCTGACGGTCAACCTTGGGAAAACTAAGGTTATGATCTTCAACACCTCACGAGCAGTGACTAACCGACTCACTTTCACCTATCGTGGTGAACCAGTGGAGATAGTGCAGTCATACACATATCTGGGAGCAGTCTTCATAGGACCCATCTTCACAATGAAACATGCAGCCCAAGCACAACTCACATGAGAGCGTAGTGCTATGGCTAGACTAGAGCGACAGTGTTTCCAAGCTCACTTCCAAGATCCACCAATGAAGGGTTGGCTTTTCGACACACTAGTGCGACCGACTGTCATGTATGCAGCACCTTTCTGGGGATGTGATCTTCCGAGGACAGATTGGAGGAGCTTTGAGCGGCTACAAGTGGCGATGGGATCCAGGATGATACGATGTAAGCCCTCATTTCCACATGAGATAGTACAGGCAGAGTTCGCCATGACACCTCTCCAGGTTGATGCCATCTTTCAAACAGTGACTTTCATCCACAGGGTGTGGGACTTACCCCATTGGAGACTCCCGAGATTGGCCCTAGAGTCATCCAGACCACTCGCAGAGAGCGGGGCAGACACATGGTATGCACGCATATCTACATGGCTTGCCAGGCACGGTATCCAGATGGATAGGCTTCCCCCCTTTCAGTACAGCATGGATGCACCTCCTGAGTTGATCCCACAAGATGAGATCAACCGTATCTATGGATAGACCTCCTCCAGCTTCACACATCCCGAACTTGGGGGGAGGACCAGGAACTCCCCACCAAGACCCAGTTTTATCGCGACCACTTCCTGCGAGTATCAGAGGAGGGATTCATTATCAGACCCCAGTATCTTGAGGATAGAGGAGTATCTCATGCACTGAGGATTGCCATTGGTCAGATGCGGGTTTCATCCCATCAGCTGAGGATTGAGGCAGGGAGAGTAGCGGGTATACCTAGAGAGTAGCGGATCTGCACGCTATGTACGCTAGGGGCGGTTGAGACAAAGGAGCATTTCCTTTGTATTTGCCCAGCCTACTATGAGATTCGAGGACGCTACCACTGTCTCTACCTAGAGGGGAATGGCTTCGGTCCTTTGTCACGACTGATCCATTTCCATGACCAAGTATGTGTCGGACTCTATCTGATGGAGATGCGGCGACACAGGGAGGCGCTTCTACGACAGATCAGAGAGCAGCAGGGGTTAGTCAGACCACTACAAGACATAGAGGGTGACCGGGCACAACGGCACTTCTATACATTTGAGTCGGCCCTCGGACACAGTGGAGTGGAGGAAGAGGAGCTAGCCGATATGAGAGCAGTCTGGATGAGCAGCCGGCACAGTACCACCGAGAGAGGGATGCAGAGGCCACATGTGCGACAGAGAGCCCCCAGAGTACACTCTATTGAGGCCCGACCTATCACAGCTTTCCTCAGAGGAGACCGACAGAGACGAGGGATCACTCTAGACATAGCCCAGAGAGTCCACAGAGCGAGGAGACCGCACCCCCCGCCATAGCTCGAGACATCTCGACAGACGCAAATACGAGATATTTTCGCAGCCCACCAGAGAGCCATCACTATACCAGGCTTTGGTTTCGGTTTCCTCCCAACGCCTAGATAGATTGATTGATATGATTATGTTTATGATTATGATTCTGTTAGCATAGATTAGTACTCAGCAAGGGTCCTAGCGTACCCTTTGCTTCAGCCCAGTGAGGCTTGTATGAGTTTGCTTCTTTGTGCGCTTTGTCCCATAGGCCCGCGAGGTCTCCCATGGACTTTAAAATTTCTTTCTTTCTTTCTTTCTTTCTTGATCAAGAATTCGAGACTTTATGAAAAGAAGCTCATAGTAACAGAAATGAAGTATGCATACATTTGACATCTAATCTCTATCCCTTCAAACTTTACCGTGCCACACAAGTATCCCCACTCTATAAGGCATGATGGGAGTAACAACATTGACTTGGAACAACGTGATTTATTAATTTAAATTATAAAAAACTTCTCAAATCCCTAGAGCCTGGATTGTAGAATATATGGCAAATTGATAAAACTATCCCCTATATTAAACAAATTCAAAATTATCAGACATTTACGGTTTTTACATGAATTTCAAACAAAACTAGCACTGCAATTCGCATCTAACTAAGAAAATTTGTAGCTACATCACCATTCGACAAAAATAAATTAATATAAGACAGAATTGTACTTATGCAATAGACTGCAGTACACTAGAATATGTAACGATGAAATTACAGAGGTTAATGAGATTAGCTGTCAGAAAGAATTAGACATTTGAGGCTATAAAATAATATGCACACTTGAAAACCTAAATGATAGGAACCATCAATACCTTGATCCTTGAATCGGCATAAAAGTAACAATACAATGATTTAAGTAAAATACATGCAATTTTCGCTGCTTAAGTCATTCACATTGGCAACTTGCAAAATGGTCTCTTTACAACAGCTAGAAGTCGTTGATAAAGGGTTGGTTTGGTGACAGGTGTGACCACAAGATGCCCGCTTTGCAATCTCAGGGTGAGGATCTCGGCCTTTTGCAAATGCCATTTCTCAATGTAACCCAATTCTTTAGTGTCACCGACTACCGACACGCGCAGTCGGTAGAACGTCGTCAACTTCAGGAACTCCTTGTCGAAATTCTTGACGACGGATTCTCTCGCCGGCAAGCGGCTACACACATAGTTACCCCAAATTCCTCGGGACCGCTCCTGCAAGGTCAGCTCTTGCTCTGTCTCGTTAACGAACTTAACCATTCGCGCGCACCCGAGGTGGGCGAATATAAGCGAAGAAGAAAGAGCTTGGATGGATGAGGGGTCAAATAGGAGAGCTGGAGAAAGTTGGGGAGAGAGGCGAGGGGTTAGAGGCAGTGGGAGACTGATATGGGTGCGATCCGAAGGGTAGTGGCAAGATCTTGGCAATGGAAAGGAGCTTAAGTTGTAGGATTGATGCGAGCTGAGCAATGGGGAAGAAGAGTCGATCACAAACACAAACTGCATGAACACGACGAGAAAATGCCCAAGTCAAAGTCTTAGGCTTGGGTCTCACAAGGTTGCCTCCAAAGGTGATGGTTTGTTGGTTGACTTGGTCAGCTTGACCCAATCTAACTATGGCTGTCGTGTGGTTTAGGGAAAGTTTAGGGTGTTAACACATGGGTTAGGGTTTTTAGGTTTAGGTGTTTTGTTCGCTTGTGAGGATCCTAATTTATATTGTCTTCTTGCTAGGTTATGAAGGCTGGCTCGTTTCCTACGACTTCCTCTGTTTCACACTTCTCCTCTCCAGTGCTCTGTGGTGTGGCTCGCCTCTCCTCTCTAGTGGTATGCGGGTTGTTTTGCTTCACACTCGCCTATTTGCAACCGGATACTTCTGCAAGGAGGGCAAAATGATAGCGGAAGTGAGAGAGGGTGAGAGAGAGGAGTGCACATGATATAGCTACCTGTACACTCAGTGTATTGACAACGAAATTGAAGATATACATGTGAACTCCTTAGGGTTAGGGTTTGCCCCTATGCCCTATGTGGATAGTGCAATTTACACTATCTTTAACACCCCCTCTTAAATTGCACTAGGGAAGTAGAGGGTGCATGTACAAGCCTTGTTTGTGGATTTCATTTGGTGCATATGATCGCATCCAAAACTGAAAAGAAATCAAAGTAGTAACTACGTAGCGGAAGCATGTACAATGAGTACAACTAATGTGGTCCTATACGAGATGTGGATTTCCCCCTCTTAAGTTATGGGTCATCCTTCGCCTTTGGGAATAAAACCCATAAGATAGGCCAAAAAGAAGAGGAAGGAAATGTGTAGAAAGTAAAGTTCACCTAGATTAACTAAAGATTGGTCGATCGAAAGATGACTACGTGAAGGTCTGCATGTATGGCTGCGTGTTGAACGTGTCATAAGTCGTTGTGGACTGTGCAGTTGCTCTGAGGCATTTGGATGTGAGGCTAGTCGATGGAGCGATGGAGAAAGAATCCGGTAGGTTGTGACGTACAAGAGTGTCACCAACCCAAAAGAACTGACAACAATGCACAAGGTATGCTACAAAAATGTAATCTCTATCGAATGATGCGGGGTCGAAGAAGACCGCATAGTCGATGTGGACATAGTGATCCAGGAGCTGAAAATATGTGGCCAAAGGTGCAGGTATGATACGCTACTCTGCTGATGAAGAGGCCTGTAAAACTGACAAGGTATGGCAACTTGTCAAACCTGTATGCTCAACTGTCATGAGCTGAAGGTCATCTGATGTGTGCATGGCTAAACATCCATCAACATGGGATGTAGCATCTATCACAGGCTCGTCGAGAAGGAGCTGACAGTATAAAGGCCTAGAAGCCTGAAATACAATTGAAAAAGCATAAGATGTCCTTGAGGCATATGCGATGCTGAATGCTGATGTAGGGACTGATCTATAGTCGTGGATCCGACCACTAATCTGTATCAAGTATGGACTGTATACTACAACCATAAGTGCATGATTAAACACTGAATCTCTCCAGGTTGTGCTATGGCTGAACTTGATGATATCTACTACACTAGGGCAGGACCGCACTGCTACATAGGTATCCTCGTGCTGAGGAATGATTTGTTGATCGAAAGAGGTGGTGATCACTGGATCCAAGGGTGCAATGTGGCATGACTGAGCGGATGCTAGAATGTCCTGAAGACTGATCTGTTGATCTACTAATCTATACTACTTGTGGAAACTGTGTCCACAGAGATGTAATATGCTCTGTATCAAAGGTGATAGCATCGGTCATGGATGCTGGAATGGAATCACTTGAAGAGTTGGATGCGCTGTGGCATAAATCTCTGCATGCGACTGGAGATGTGAGTGCGTCATACTAAGGACTTACCTGCTAAATAACTACATGATCACTGGTGAACTCCTGCTGAGGATCTGCTTCTGTGGCAAAGGATGGAGTCGAATCCATCCGTCAATGTGATGGTTGTACATCGTGTGCTGATGTCAATGGGACTACCTCGTACTGAGGACTTATTGTCGAATGTGGCTCGTGTTGAGGGCTTACCGAGAAGTGTGCCTCATGCTGAGGGCTTACCAAGGAATGTGCATAATCAGAAACTGTGGGCTGATCCATGCTAACATCCTAAGCCTCTGCATCTGATCTGTCAAGGCCAATGAGGCTTGAGTCGGCATCATACACTGGTACATATCCTATGGCAATAAATGGTCGAAGAAGGTTCTCTTTCCACTCATAGATCTCGTCCAGAGTCATGACTTGTATATCATCAACTGTGTGATGTGAATAGCTCCATGTTGGAGGCGGACTGGTGCTCTATGCAAGAGGCTTACCCATGTACTGATGAGAGTGTCTACCCATGAGAACATTGTGTGAGAGCTACCACTGGGGGGCTTACGTTGAATGGTCAGAACCAAGTCATGTGAGAACATGTATGCCAAGGATCAAGCCTGTAGTAGAATGATGACAACTGTGTGTCACGCGTAGCCAAGAGGCTGTACAAGGCTGATATGTATGTGTGCAGGAACCAATGCCAAAAATAGTCAACAAATGTGACTGTACATGGGTGGCATGTGTGCGTGCAAAGATGCAACAATCCTGAATGTGAGAAGGATAACTCTGCCAAGTGTCACACTGAGTGATGAAGTGCCAAATGCCAAGAGATCTGAGCTGTGTCAGATGTCTGAATGTGTATATCGATGATAGAACTGCATGGACTGATGCCGATGGGAACTAATCGAGTAATGTGGCACTGGTTGACTTGGCTTGGTGGAGTTGGATCTCCTCTATAGTGGTGCTAGTCTACAAATAGACTACACGTCGAATCGCAAAATGCAGCAAAATGAGTTTTAGTTCATTCATTTTATGTGCTAGATGTGCTACAATGGATCAGGATGTGGTTTCGATGAAGAGGATTCAATGATGCTGACCTATGAAAATGTCAAAAGTCAGATCTGAGGTGCTCAGCGGCTGGTAATCATTTTTACTTTTTACAACTCTGTAAAATTCCCTCTAGATCAAAAAATACGACCCTCGGAAGGATAGGCCAAACTTTGATCCCATTAAGAAGGCCCAAAAATGATGATGTGGCCTATGGTGAGGTGGCAGTGGGTAGTCACATGATGTTACAAGAGTGTGCCTATGTGGCACAAGGTGCTTAGAAGGCACTGCTGACATGGCACTGGTGGTTACATGCACTTAAACAATTGTGCCTACGAAGAGGTAATCGTGCTTGCCAAGGGCTATGTGCCATTTAGCATGGTTGAGGTGGCACTATTGGCCAGGATGACTAGGTAGGCTGAGGTGTCACCTATTGACATGGCACAGGTGTGGATAAGGTGCCATGTGGCACTCCACTAACCATAGACTAACCAAACTTAACCACAGCTCAACTAACCCAAACTTATCTGCCACGTGTCAAAAGGTTTGCAACCTTGGATTGTCTGTGACCCCGGTGGACGACGATGGCAATGGCGACCATGGACTTTGATACTCATGGAGAGTCGTTGAAGGTTGCCTTCCGTCAGCCTCTGGTGCTTGCTGTAGGATCGCTAGAGATTCGTTGGCCTTGAAGCTTTTGACCTGGAGCTCCATGTGATGAGACTGGCTTTTAGTGATGTGGCGTGGAGCTTGAGCTGCTCTCTGCATTAAGGCAGTCAGGTCGACCGGAGCCTTTGCTATAGGCTACCCATCGTGAGGGCTAGGGAGTTGGAGCTGAGAGCTTCGCTGGTGTAGTTTTGAAGCATGAGGTGGCGTTGAGCCATTGAAGAGGGGGTGTTGAGAGGTTAGAGAAGGTTGGAGGCACCACTGTTATAGTTGGGAGCCTTGGGAGCCAGTTGCTTCTATGGCATTGTTGTTGAGCACTTGCAAGTAAGCTCGTCATTACTGCTATTGTAGGAGCACATTTGTAGTTGCTTGGTGGTCAGAGGCATTGTGATTGTGGAGATGAAATCGATGTGACAAATGTTGATCCTCCGTCTCGACCATGAGGTTGGCTGTGCAGTAGAGTCGTTGTAGAGCTTGTTTAGGAAGCATGCACGGTGGAGCTTTGCAAGAGCAGTTGGAATGGCAGAGTAGGCGTTGAGGCCGTAGAGGCTAGAAGCTTAGGTCAGTGGAGGCTCGTGGATTGGCGCTGAGTGTATGATACTTGTTGGCATTGCCTCACAGCTGTGAGCCTGAGTGTTGAAAGCTATTGGACCCACTTGCTATTCATAGATTGCTGCTACTAAGTTGCATGCTCGTTGTGGATGTTGGGGCTCAAGACATTACCTACAGACATTACCGTACCGATTTGGAGGCGCTCAGATGTAGGAGTCATGGCCATAGAAGCTCATTGAGCTTGTAGCTAGTGTTACGGAGGCCGTCTATGGGTTGTTGTTGTGTCAAGAGCTAGAGCATAGATCTACAGGTTTAGTAGAACTGCTTGCTTGGTGTTGAAGTAGATGAAGTAATTGTGGAGTCCTTTTAAAGACTCGTTGCTTTCTACTAGATTGAGATCAAGAATATATCTCAGAATATCTCTCACCCTCAAATGAACTCACAAGAACATAATTCTCTCAATCTCTCCAAGAGAGTCCAATAGAGCTAGATCCGGGCATCCAACTACATTGAATATTGAAAAAAAAGGAGAGTTGGCAAGATAATGTGAGTCCCACGCATGTAGACAATCATACAGTGATTGTCGTAATGATGCAAGAAGAATTGATATTTGGCACAAGAAGGATCACCAAAGACCCTACAATTGCAGTCCTTTCAAGTTTCCATAAGGTCCATAGTGCCTAGTAATAGACCTAGTAAAATGTTGCAATATATATGTTGCTAAATATTGCGCACCAATCTTTGGGTCTACAATTTATAATCATGAATCTGACCAAGGTTGGGGGTGAGGGCAGTAGGAACAATGAGGTGTCTCAGTGCTCTATTCTCTTCTCTTGTGCATTTTTTGTGTGCTCTATCACTCCTCTTTTTGTCATAGTTTTATAACAAGCTTTGCGTGTTATTTGTTTTTTTTATGTTTTAAAACTCTCGCTCTCTACAAATCTCTCTCTCTCTCTCTCTCTGTGTAATTGACCGTTCATCATTCTTTTTTATTTTGTCCTTTTCTGTTTTGCCAGATGTTTTTCTTAATCCTGTCTATTGTTTCCACCCTTATTGTCTAATTGATTAATTTGGCTCAACTTTATTCTTGTATTTGTATATGTTATTATCATTATTGTTGTTTTTTCCATCCTTGCCTTTCTTTTTCTTGTTTAAAGCTTTTACATAGTTTAGTATGCCAATTAGTTTCATGATTTTTTCAAACTCAAGTGCTTTTGTTACTGACTTGAGTACTCAGGAGAGATTAAGGCATTGAAGCATTTGCTATAGGCAAATTTTTGCTTTGTTCCATCTCCACGTGCTTGATAAAGTAATCAAACATTGGCACAATAAAACTGAAGACGGGTAGCTTTTCAAAATCTACTTTATATGAAAGAAGTTGAACCAATTGTGGGGACATGGGGTGGGGGTAGATTAGAAGAAAACCTAAACCGTTGACATTGACAAAATTCCCAAAAAATCTACTTTATATAAAATAAGTTCAGCCAAGTGTGGGGGCAGGGGAAGAAATCCTAAACTGCTGACATTGACAAACTTCCCAAAAATAAATAAAATTTATGATGTGGATACATTGTCTTGAAGGCCTCTATTTTTACAAAAAAAGGAACTTTCTATTAATGCTTGGAAAAAAGAAAACCCTACAAGTCAGTTGTCCTGAAGGTGCCAATAAAAAATAAAACCCTCAAGCCTGGCAGAGGTTAGCCTACGTTGTGGGAACCCAGCTCATTGCCTAGGGTATCTCAGAGACATGGGCTAATAATCGGGGGGGGGGGGACTATACGACTAGTGAATCCCTCGTGGTGTGAAAAGTGTAAGAAACTCATGCAGGCCATGCCTTGTAGAAATGCTCCTGCCCTTTGACAGTCATTCTAGGGTCTGATGCCTCATGCTTCCAAGTGGCAAGTAGAGTATAGATGATATCCTACCAAATAGCTACCAGAGGATAGATGATATCCTACCCTTTGACAGTCATTCTAGAGTCTGATGCCTCATGCTCCCAAGTGGCAAGTAGAGTATAGATGATATCCTACCAAATAGCTACCAGAGGACTCATACTAGAGTGGAACATGATGTCCTCCCATCACTAGGTTGCAACATGCAACCTAGATGTTGCATTCCGTGATGTTGGCCACTATCTCCCACACACTGTCCTTCAAAGCTGGGAGAGGGTGGTGTCGGGCTAGAAGGGGTCACCTCATGCAGGTCGATCCAATGTATGCTCTGTCTGTGTATCATGTAAATTAGAGAGACCACATCAATGTGGAAGGCATGACCCCCCTCTATCAACCAAGCCACCATGCCCTAGGTGAAGGCTCGATGGATATTCTGCATCAAGGCCACAATCCAAAGGGATCCTAGCCAAATCCTTTAAATGTTTGGGCAACTCTAAAGGCAATGCGAGATCTTCTCCAAGACACCGTCCAAGCAGCAACAATGAGAATGCCCATCCACTTGCATCTACTTGAGCCAAGGGCCTATGGGTAAACCCCCATGATCTTTCAACCTAGAAGAAGTTTGAGATCTGGTCGAAGGCTGGACCGCGGCCATGTCCAGAAACAAGAGCGGACCTCCTGGGATACTTGCTGCACTGTCTAGTGTCACTCTCTTAGGGGTCCAAGATGAGGCCTCCATCTATAGTCACGGTCGTATCCGAGTTGTGTAGGAGAAGAAGGGCCGAAGGGCTTGCAGTCCTCCAAGAGTTTCGCTTGGAAGATAAATCTGAAAGAGAACCCGGTTTGGCAACGACAGGGAGCAGAGAAATGGATTAGCAACGTACCTATAGCACAATAGGAAGATCATGGATTCCGGATCCGGAGGCCAAAGTTATAATTGCACACAGCGCTATAGCTTACCTTGTTAGAGAAAAAGATTCGAGGGCTTGTGTAGTTGCTCGAGTTATACACCCAAGAATTACAAACGAAGTAGATGTCTGTGGAGTCTGGCAAAGCCAGAGTTGTCACAGGGGGCATTGTAATCTGGGATGCTAGGAGGATCCATAAAGGGTTCATGCCTTGCCTAATCGGCCTACAACCTTACTTAACTACTAGTGGAGTGAGTCTTGTCTCATACCCCATCTCTAGGCATCATAAACCCAAAGGGAGGCCCCTAAATGGACCCAATCATCTGCCAGCTGCCTATGTTTGCAAGGCTGCCCTCCACCTCTCTGGTGTGGCTGCATCTCTCTCTCTCTCATTCAAAGTTTGGCTCCTTGAATGTGGGTAGAGCCATGTGTTTTGCCTCTAGGTTCAATGGGAGTTTACTCAAGGCCTCAAAGGAGTTGGCCGACTTGTTGTCCCATTAAGCCCAACCTATACATGTTTGGTGACCGAGCATACATCCATCCTGATCTCAAACCACTGGGTGCCAAATAAGTGGCTTGCGCTAAAACTTCTCTCTACAGTGGGTTGGGGACCATACGAGTCCTCTTGCCAATCTCCGCCATACTTTGAAAAGGGCTCCTCATCAATGGAGATCCCTTCCCCAAGAGCGGGGCCTCCGAAAGAGAGCCATCAATGAGACTATTGTTCATTGATGGCCTGTGCATGGGGTGTTTCAAAGAAGCCCCCTCTGCAAGAGGAGTTTCCAGGGCTTTGCACCTGGGGTAACTAACTTGCCCAAAAGGGCTCTACTCTGCATCTTTAGGTTGATGATGCCCAGGCCTCCTCGAGTCTGTAGCATGATCACAGTCTTCCAAGAAACTTGAGACCTGGTGTTCCTCGTGCCATCCAAACCAAACCAAAGGAAATTATGCACTAGGCGCCTGAGCTAACCCATGCATCCCCTATGAAAATACCACAGGAAGAAATATACCAGGCCATGGCTAAGAGAGGTTGGCTACCAAAGCCCTTCCTGCTAAAGAGAGTTTGCGCTTTCACTAGATGCTTTTTAGGATCGGGGCTATCTATTGCTCTATTGAAATGTCGATCCCTACCTAATAATCTAGATATCTTGATGTCTTACCCCATGGGATCCAATGAAAACCAAAGGGAGCACCCCAGTCCCGGACCACCTCTATCCATGCGAAGAAGCCAATCGATTCGGTCCAGTTGATCTGAGACCCAGAAGCCTCAAAATACATGGCTAAGGATACTCTCTGATCCCTCCACATACAGAGCCATGTCTTCTGCCAACTTTGACTTGTTTCAGCCATCCATAGCAATCTTGTCAGGTGTATCTTGTTTTCTCTTTTTGAACCACACAAAACTTTGCAATAACAAGGATGTTACTCTCATTAATCCCTGTGCAAGGTATCATATCAATCACACACACACACATATACTAGGACACCAATGCATATCCTAGAAGGACACACATATACTAGAAGGACACCAATGCATATACTAGAAGGACACACATATCCATCAAACACACACACACATATACTAGAAGGACACCAATGCATTATTTTAAGACTCATGCATGATGCATTGTAAGAATTATGGAAATGTGCATGCCCAACAATGAAAATGATACCATATTCACATAAACTTTAAAAGAATAAGATATTTGCTCTCATTAAGTCATGTGCAAAATATCATATCCATTGGACACACACACATATGCTAGAAGCACACCGATGCATATTTTTAGTACCCATGCAAGATGCATGGTAAAAATTATGGAAATTATACACATGCCTAACCATGTAAAGGATCAATATCAAATCCATATAAAACTTAGAAATCACAAGGAATTTACTCTCATTAAGTCCTATGAAAAGTGTCATGCCCATCGGAGACACACACACATGCTAGAAGCACACTGATGCAAATTTTCAACACTCATGCACAATGCATCACTGACCATGAAACTATTACCCTATCTACATTAAAATTTGCAAGGAAAACTATCTTAATCTCATTTAGGCCTATGCAAAGCATCATACCCATCAGACACAAATACATATGCTAGAAGCACATCGATGCATGTTTTTAACCCTCATGTTCGACTCATAATAAGATTTGTAAAAATATGCTTGCCCAACCAAGAAAATGATATCTTATCCGCATAAATATTTGCAAGATTAAGATTATTACTCTCTTTAGTGACTTCTATACATATCAAACACACACATATATGCTAGAATCACACTAATGCATATTTTTAACACTCATGCATGATGCTTTGTAAGAATTGTGGTATATGCATGCTTGAACATGCAATTGATACTAGAACCACATCACAATTTTCAAGAGAGATGTTCTCACTCTCATTAAGGCCTGTGCAAAGTATCATACCCATCAAAGATAGTCATATGCTCAAATCACATTGATGCATGCTTTTAACACGCATGCATGATGCATGGTAATAATCGTGCAAGTATGCATGCCCAATTGTGAAAATGATATTAGATCCATATCAAAATTTTCAAGAACAGTATGTTGCTCTTGTTAAGTCCAAATCAAAGTATCATACCCAACCAGCACATATAGATATGCTAGAAGCACACTAATGAGTATTTCTAACACTTATGCATGATGCACAGTAAGAATTATGGAAATAAGCATGCCCATCCACCATGCAAATGATAATTGATACACATGAAGATTTGAAAAAGTAATTTAATGCTCTTACTTTCATTATACCTATGCAAAGTATCATACCCAATCGGACACAAACACACTTGCTAGAAGCACACCAATGAATATTTCTTTCACTCATGCATGCATGGTAAGTATTGTGAAAATACGCATGCCCAACCAAAAAAATGATGTTTGATCAACATAAAACTTTGTGAGAACAAGTTCCTTACTCTCATTAGGGTCCGTGCAAAATATCCTATTGGTTAGACACACAGGCATATGCTAGAAGCACACCGCTATAGAGTTTTAACAAGAATGCACAATGCATTGTAAGAATTGAGAAAGCATGCTCTTACTCTTATTAATTCCTATGTATGGTATTATACCCATTAAATGAAGACAAATATGCTAGAAGCACACGATGCATATTTTTAGCACTCATGATTGATGCGTGCTAAGAAATATTTTTATTCCACAAATAGATTTTAAATAAGAAGTAAGATACTCTCGTTAAGGCCTATACAAAGTATCATATCATCTCACACACAAGCACATATGCTAGAAGCATTCCAATACTTATTTTTAATACTTATGCATGATGCACCCTAGGAATTATGGAAATATGCATGCCCAACGGCATTAAACTTTGCAAGAACAAGGATATTACTCTTATTACGTCCTATAAAAATTATCATCACCATCAAGAACAAGGATATTAAACTTTGCAAGAACTTCATCACCATCAAACACACACACACATATGCTAGAAGCACGCTGATGTATATTTTTAACACTCATGCATGATGCAAGGTAAGAATTATGGAAATACACATGCTTGACCATGCAAAGGGTATATGAAGCACAAATACTTAATCTCATTAATACCTATGCAATATTATTATATCCATTGGACACATACACATATGCTCGAAGCAAATTGGTACACATTTTTTGCACTCATGATTCATGCATGCTAAGAAATGTTGAAATACACATGCCCAACCATAAAAATGATATACGATCCACATATAAAGTTGCAAGAATAATTATCATGCTCTCATTACGAACTTTGCAAAGTATCATACCTATCGAACACACATACATATGCTAGAAACACGCTGATGCATGTTTTTAACACTCATGCACCATGCATGGTAAGAAATGTGAAAATATGCAAGTCCAATCATGAGAATGTATCTCGATCCACATTAAACTTTGCAAGAACAAGGGTATTACTCTCCTTAATGTGTGTGTAAAGTATTATACAAATGGGACATACACACATATGCTAGAAGCATATGGAGAAGCATATGGATGCAGATTTTAAACACTTACGCACAATGGATGGTAAGAAATACTCATGCCAAACCATTAATTCATACCCAATCCACATATAACCTTCTCAATCACAAGGATCTCTCTCTCATTAACATGTTTCCAAAGTATCATATCCATTGGAAACACACATATATGCTAGAATCATAGTTATGCATATTTTTAACATCATTCATGATGCATGGTAAGAATTGTGAAAATATGCATGCCCAACCATGCAAATGGTATAGTCTTCACATCAAAATTTGTAATTACAAGAATATTATTCTCATTAAGGCATATATGTAGATTTTTAACACTCATGCATGCATTGTAAGAATTGTGGAAATATACATGTCCATCCAAGAACAATTTGGGTTTTTGTGACTCAAATTGCAACTAGAAGAAACCAAGTAGATCATGAAATGGAAGATCAATAAATTAATGTATTGGAAGTCATCACTTCCAATGCATCTTCTACAAGAGTTTTGGAATGTGAAGATAGTTTGACTTCCCTCAGAGGGTTTCTCAGACGATGATTGAGGAGAACTCAATTTACCAACTGAAGATGTGTGAAAACTGGCCATAGATGATTGAGAGGATGAGCATCAATCTCATGAGGGAGACTTGGAAGATTTGAGAGATGAAGGACAACATTAATAAAAATAATTCTGGGTTGCAAAGACATTTGCATTTAATTTAAGTGTTCCAACGTGTAGGATGAAACCGCACACTTGTCCAAAATTGTAAATTCTAAAATTTGTAGATTTCTTATGCTTTTTTTAATGATGTGCAGTGTGTTTTATTCCAGAGTATTATTGATACAATTTATTCAGAGTGTTATTGACAGAAATTTGGATGCTAATATCAATCCTTCTTTGACCTTTAGCAATAGGTAATAGAGATGGTAATAGCGATGCTAATGTTAAAAAGTGCTTCCCAAGAAATGGTAGTTCAAGAACTAGTTGCCATTTCTAACCACCCTTTCTATAAAATATATGGTACTTTGAGAAATGGTTGCCATGTCATATGTAAGAAATGGCAAATGTGAAAATTGAGTGCCCTTTTGATTTCGATTTCTACCTAATTTTCTTTTTGTGTGAGATAAATTAAGGCCATTGCAAAGTATTATATCCTTGGAGACACACACATAGGTTAGAAGCACACCGATACATATTTTTTTAACACTTAGGCATCATGTTTTTTAATACTTAGGCCATATTCTTTAACACTTAGGCATCATGTTTTTTAATACTTAAGCATCATGCCTAGTAAGAAACAAGAAAACATGCATGAGCCACCATGAAAATGGTATATTATGGGTATAATAATTTGCATAGGGCTTACTATTACTCACACTAAGGCCTATGCAAAGTATCATACCCATTATAGGCTAGGCTAGATGCACATTGATGCATATTCTTTAACACTCATGCACTATGCATTGTATATGCACGACTAACCATGAAAATGATATCCAATGGGTATGATGCTTTGCACAGGCCTTAATTTGAGTAAGATTACGGCTAGTACAAAGTATCATACCCATTTGAGACACATATTGCCTAGAAGCACTTAGCATACCAATTCATAATTTTTAATAGTCGGGCATCATGCATGATAAGAAATAAAGACGTACGCGTGCCCAAACATGAAATTGATATCCTATGGCTATGATGATTTGCACGGGCCTTATTGTGAATACAATTAAAGCATGTGCAAATTACCATACCCATTCGAGATACACACATAGGCTAGAAGCATGCTGATGCATATTTTTTAACACTCATCCATCATGCGTGGTAGGAAACAAGGAAATATGTATGACCGACCATGAAAATGACATCTAATGGGCATGATGATTTGCATAGGCTTTAATATGAGTAACATTAAGGCCAGTGCAAAGACACACAAAAAGGCCAGAAGCACACTGACATATATTTTTAACACCCTAGCATCATGCATAGTAAAAAATAAGGATGTATGCACGCTTGACCATGCAAATGGTATCATATGGATGTGATACATGGCACAAGACTTAATGCGAGTAAGATTAAGGTCTGTGCCAAGTATCATACCCATTGGAGACATACACATAACCTAGAAGCACATTGATGTAAAGTATCATACCCATGGGCCATTGGAGACACACACATGGGCTAGAAGCACATTGATGCATATTTTTTAATACTCATGCATCACATGTGGTAAAAACAAGGAAATATGCATGCCCAACCATGCAAATGATATCTAATGCAACCATGCCCAACCATGAAAATGATATCTAATGGATATGACTTTGCACCTATTTTAATCTTCCTCACACTAAGACCTATGCAAAGTATCATACATATTGGAGACAAACACATAGGTTAGAAGCACACCAATGCAATTTTTTCTAAAGAGTAATGCATCATGTGTAGTAAGAAACTAGGAAATATGCATGCCCAACCATGTAAATGGTATTTGATGGGTATGATACTTTGCACACACCTTAATATGAGTAATATTAAGGCCTATGCAAAGTACCATACCCATTGGAGAGACACACACATAGACTAGAAGAACACCGATGCATATTTTTTAACGCTCAAGTATCATGGATAGTTAGAAACAAGGAAATATGCATGCCCAACCATGAAAATGATATCCGATGGGTATGATACTTTGCACAAACTTAATGTGAGTAAGATTAAGGCCTGTGCACATTATCATACCCATAGGAGACACACACATCATCTAGAAGCACATAGATGCATATTTTTTAACACTGATGCATCATGCATGTTGTGAAAAAAGGAGATATGTATGCCAAACCATGCAAATGATATCTGATGGGTGTGTGTGTGTTGTTTTAGCTCATAGTATAGCACACAAGTGCGAATACCTATTTTCTCCTTGTTTATGATCAATAGAATGGCACTTAGTTTTTGTTTTCTTTTGCTATTATTATTAAGTATAGATGTGTGTAGAGTCAAAGTACGTTGTTGACGTTACTTGACCTAACTACAATCTAGGATGTTGACAAGGTCAAAGTGCAAGAGATCGTGTCCTTTAGTGGATCACCTTGACCTAGACATTAGAGGATCATTATTTAAGCATCCTAGTCATTGCATATGCATGAGTCATTACCCATTCTAATGGGGGACCTGAAACCCCACTCTTGATACACCTTGCTAAATCACCCTTCTCCCCAAAGGCCACTAGCACTTGTCCCTTGTAAACCCAAACCATTCACTCTGTAGACTTGACATGTCCATGCCGCCTAGTCTTAAATCCCGGATGTAGAAACATCAACATGCCATGTTCTAAAGTTTGGTCAAACTCTTAGAACACATATGGTTTTGAAGAGCGGGTGTAAGAGGAGGTCTACATGCAACACAATCTCATGGGGGTGATGCACCCTAGGGTCCATCTTGTAAACCTGTTGAAAATCTGGGTGACCCAATGTTGTTTGGGTGGGTCCTCCATGGCAAAGTGCTAGGAGTATAAAAAGCCCTACAGAATGGGGCTAGTGTCCACATAAACAATTTTCTCCTTGGTGGCAGTTTTAGGAGGAACTATGGTTGTTTCCATGGCTATAGGAAGGCAACTTTTTGTGTGTGGAAGTGCCAAGGTAGAGAAATATAGAGAAAACAGAGAGCATTGTCAGCAATCGTAGGGAGGCTGAGGGTGACCACCATGATCTTTTCTCACCATTTTAGGTGCTAACCACAAGCTATCGTAGTAAGGTTGAGGGTGACCGCCGTGATCTTTTCTCATCTTTGTAGGAGCCAACCACAAGGTGGAGGAGGGAAGGGAGGAGTGGAGGGAGTGTGATAGAGACGAGAGAAGCTTGTGATGTGAACGAGAAGGAGTGGTTGACTAATTCCGAATGAGGAAGCTATAAGGGAACAAACAAAAAGGGCCCTAGGGAGGAAGGGGAGAAGGGGGTGCAAAATTCAGTATGAGTTTCTCCTTGTTTCCACCATCCCACATAGACCAAGGCTTCGTCTTCTCCATTCTTGGGCTGTGGCATTTGCTCAATACACTTCACAACTTCATCTCCCAGCCGCCCTCCTCCTTCAAAGCTCGCATCTGGTTCCCTTCCCCCTTCCCTCATCCCCTCCTGCGTCCCCTCGAACTCTGGTGCCTCCTCCTCATCGTCCTCTCCTTCATCATCAAACAGCTCTACCGTGCTCGCTCTGACCTCTCCTCCGGTTTCATCCACCTCGAACACCTCCAGCGCTTCCAGCATGTCACCTTCGCCTTCCTCTTCCTTGCCTACATCGTTGCCGCCTTGCTCTCTGAACTTACCCCCTTCCCCCCCCCCCCTGACGGTGCCCTCCACGCCACCTTCGCCCTCGGTTTCCTGGTCGAGCTCCTCGTCTTCCACCTCGGTCACCACCCTGGTGACAACCTGGAGAGCTTTGTCCACCAGCTGATGCAGCTCATTTTGGCCTTCCTCAGCCTGCTCATGTTTCTCGAGATCCTATGGCCCCAGAGCTTTCTCATCTCCGTTGCCCGATGCATGGTGCTGCTCTTCAAGGGGACGTGGTTTTTCCAGATCGGCCTGCTCATCAACTACTCGTGGGCGGTCCCACTGGGCTGCAAGATGGGCGAGGGCGGCTTTCCGGATTGTGCCATGGGGGCCGCCATGACAAGGGCGAGGTCGCTGCAGGTATTAGTGTTCGGATGGCAGATAGCAGGGATTGTAGTATCAACATATGTGGCTTACTTGGTAATGGCGACCATGGAAGGCAGGACGATCAAGGGGATGTATGAGCAGGTAGGATCGAGGATGGAGAAGGAAGAGGAGAGAGAGACAATTCCATTAAGACCTCTCATGCCGACCCTATCAAAGAGGAAAAGCCAGAATGCAAGGTCTCCAACAAAGGGTCCACATGTTGTTCTCGACCATTTGGGTTCCCTTAAGGGAGATCTTTACGATTAGACGGAGAAGTGTTATGGTATGGGTTTTAGCTTGGTTATCCCTAGCCTTCTGCACCACTTAGGTCGTAGCATTAGTGCTTCAATGTGGTTTGTTAGCTTGGATTCATCTATCCTTTTATATTTGGCTATGCCTTTAATGGCTTACTTTCCCCTACCCAAGTTTTGGCATTTCTCTCTTGTAATTCTGGCCATTATAACTCTTGCTTCCTCATTGCACCGTTTGGGAAGAGGTTAGTGCACATTGTCGATAGAATGGCTGCGAATACATGGTTTTTTGAATTCTTTGGCTTATGAATGGTTGTTTTGTAACTGTTGACAAGCATGAGTTATTCTTGGCGTAGATGTGAACAATTCATAGGAATATTCTTCCCATCTAGAGAAAGCATTTTGAAATAAGTGGGCGACTATGCATTTCACGATTACATTGTGGCAAAAAGTTGTACACTTCACTTTCATCGGATTGTCAGCAAAGAATTTTGACGGCAAGAATACGGAAAGATAAAACCATGATACACCAAAATGTTTCCCATATGTGATAAAGTGACAAGTTTGACATAATGTAGGAACAAAGTTCTCTATTTTAGTAGGATGCCAATTCTTTAGGCAAGCTTGCGTTAAATGTGCTGGATTTTAAACAGGAGAAGATTGATTTTACAAGTGGGAATTTTAATAGCCTTTTTTCTGACGTGTTGTGTTGCATTTATTTGACTTGCTTCGACATCAAGCTCTTCCTGGGAATTTCACAAAACAAGATTTGACGCCATGGCATGCAAAGAACACGTTCATGAGTCAAGGCTTGCAAAATTGATTATTTTCTTCTGAGACCTTCAGCCAAGTTGTGACCTGCTGAGATTGTGATGACTCCTATTTTTACAGGTATGGTGCGTCTATCAGGTACCCTTCTTAAAGCTGTTTTGTATCGAACTGTTTGTTTTGGGAGAAATTTTAAAAAGAGTACTCATGTCTTGACTCTCTGGTATAGCAAGAGATCCCAGACTATTGTAATGGTCTGTCTCCTCCATCATGACTGAGTGCTGCCCTTCTACTGTTGTATAAGTGGCTGCTAATGTGTGGGGGTGCACCAATATGCGTGCACAACCAGTATATACAAATACAAGAATAAAGTCGAACCAAATGAAGTGTTTAGACAAGAATACGGGTGGAAACAACAAACAATGGATTAAAGGAGGAAATCTGGCAAAATAGAAAAGGACAAAAGAAAGAAGAACAATTGATGAACAATTACACACACACACACACACACACACACACACGACATATAGAGATGTCGTTGAGAATAATCAGATCACGGTGAGGCTTGTATTCCCAGGGTGGTTGACTAATTCCCATTCTTCTTGCTATAAAGCACCAAAATGGCTAAGAGGGTTCTTGGATCTCACTATGTCTTTCTTCTTGTTTCCACCATCCCACATCGACCAAGGTTTCATCTTCTCCATCCTTGGGCTCTGGCATTTGCTCAACACCGTTCACACCTTTGTCTCCCACCCCCACCTTCAAAGCCCGCATCTGGTTCCCCTCCCCCTTCCCTCAACCTGTAACAAAGGGTAAATTTACTTATTTAGCTTTTAGTGTGGTGGGCCTTTTAATGGCTTGTAAATAAATAGTTCTTTTAATAAGGGGAGCCATAAGTTGCCATGTGGCATCATAGGCTGGCCATCCCATAAGTAGACTTGTAATTGATGCCATGTCCACAACTATAAAAGGGGCCTCTGCTGTACTATGTACTCAATTCATTTCTGAATGCAAACTTGTCACTCATTACAGCTGAAGCTTGTACAGCTCTAAGCTGAACTAGGATGCCTTCTCCTAGCCTAGAAATCTTACTTCGTAGCCCTGTTGCTGGTGCAGCCCCTCAATAGCTATGGATCTACATACAATCCAGCTACACATGGTAATTTGTACATGAAATCTGATATTCTCTTGTTGTTCTACACATTTAGCGTTTGCTGCTGTCTGATACATTTAAACCACTAATCTCAACCTTTTTTCCAAATCACGGGCGACTGGCACTGAGATGAACCACCCAGCCTATCTCTGTGTCAACAAGCTCACATGATCGTTACACACGTTCAGGCTCATGTATGCTAATCCACAAAGCCCACAAATCCCTAGATGGATCTAGTTTGCCCATGTCATCATTCTAGGGTACCTCTTAAATGCATCATTTACACCTCTCTTGGGATCACATTTAATTCATTTGGCCCCCCAAGGCACATTTTTCACATTTAATGCATTTAAGACCCATAGCCTTAGACTCATCTAGTTTGTGCCATGTCACCCTCATCAAGGACCTTGACATTGATTCCTCTGACCATCTCCCAATCTATGCTAAATTGAGGGAGATTTACTGATCCCCCCCCCAAAAAAAAAAGATCACTTCATTAAGTATGATTGAAAACCGCAAGAGCAAGCTCTAATGCGGGAGTACAACATGCCACGCATGAGAAGAAAATAAACAGCTCAAAAAGAGCTAACGAAAATAGAAGGTGGAGGCTGAAAACGCCACCTCAACCTGAAGAAGACTCAGAAAAGAAGGGAGATCCTCTCCAACTCTAAAGAAGGTAGCCCTCCTTGTAGTAGCTACTTTGGAGGATCCCTGCATGCTCGACCAGATGGCCATCAGAGTATGTATAGTATCAGTCCATATACTGGTCATAGACTAGAAGGGATGAACTTGTGAACCCTCCATCGCCTCTGTATATCTGGCCCTCCATATATGCCATGTTGTAATGCTAGCCAGAATCTCCCATGATGTTTCTATCGAGGCATGAGCAGCTCTGAAAGGAGTGAAAGGAACATCCTGAAGGGAACATGAGTCCATAGAGTATTGTCGTATAAAGAGGGCTGAATTTGAGTCACGTCCCTCGAAAAACACCTGAGGTCTAGTGAGAGATAACCATGCCACTGATCCCCTGGCCATGAAGAAGGGTGCTCTATGAAAAATACAAAGATTCCTAGCAACACCCTTCCAAATCGTCCTCACCTGTGTGCACTCCCAAAGGCAATGCTGAACTGACTCAACTGCTACGTGGCATCGAGGACAAGTAGCGTCAGCCCCGAACATGGATCTCCACAAGTTCACTGCAATCCCTCCATGAATAGAAAGCCAAAAGAAAATAGTGATTTTTCTATTCCAGAGGGTTTTCTAGAGCCTCCTCCAAAAGTTCCTCTACATCTCTGCATGAATCCAAAAAGAATCCCAATGTGGAGCTCTGGAAGGCCGCCAACCTCTATTGCTAAGGTGAAGTCTCCTGGCATTTCTGATTGTGTAACAAAAGAAGGGGATGCTCTTCTCTCGGTGCCCTTCGTCAATCCATTCCCATTTCCCAGGGTCCCATTGCAAGAACCTAATGGGGGAACCACCATACAACCAGAGTCTCCAAGACCCAAGTGCCAAGAGAAGAGGGTCGGGATCAAGATACCACTGTGAATCCGTGCCCCACTCCATGTAACCTGCAATCCTAATAGGCTGGAAGGCAACCTCCAAAAGAATACTCCTGACTCCATCAATAAGCACTTGGCTATGGGCTGATCTGTAGAGATCTGACACCCCTCTGATCCATGCATCTGAAATCCCGAAACGAGCGAGGGTACCCTCTAAGAAGCCCCAATCAACCCTGTCATAAGCTTTCTCAAAGTTCAGGAGTAGAATGGCAAGCGTATGGCCATTATGCATGGCCTAATCAGAAGCTTCCCAAAATGAGAAGATGTCATTGAAAATTTTTTGCCATGCACAAAGCACATTTGCATATCATGTATAAGATCTGGAAAAAAAGGCTGCAAACAAAGACTCATTGCTTTTGCTAAGATTTTGTACAAGGCGCCCAAAAGAGTGATCGGTCTCCACTGAGACACTAAATTCTTGCAACCCCCTTTTGGAATAAGATGAATGAGACCTTACTATGCTTGGGACGAAGAGTAGAGAAGAATTGCTTGTTGACCCTACCTCTTGTTTGAGTCCAAAATGACTCTTTAGCATGAAAGGCATACTCTGCTCTTTGATCTAGCAATGACTGTGACTAGGCCCTTGCTACAGCAAGGCGCTTTTGAATCCAAGCATCTGTAGGCCTCTTTTGCTCCTCCCTTTGAAGAGCAGACAACTGTTGACGGATACCTATCTCTCACATGAGGATCTCACCTCTCTTGGTACGAGCAACTGAATGATAAAAGTTGCTAATCTCTGAGAGGGTTGCAGCTACATCAGACGGTGAAAGCTGCCCATCATGCATATGAGATACCCAAGTTTGCAACATTGCCTCTGTAAGGCCCTCCTCTGCATAAAAGGCATATGGAATCTTGATACTGGCAGAGCGGGTCCTCACACGAGGATCTGAAACAAACAAAACCACTGGAAAATGATCTGAAGTGGACACCCCAGGTGTAATGCATACAGTATCATCTCTGTCAAGAGTCCATCATCCACATAAAATTTGTCAATCCGTGCATGGATAGGCATTTGCAACCTCCTATTCGACCAAGAAAGAATGAGTGACTATGGCGGAGTGTGGAAAGCATCATCATGCCAAGCATCTCTGCCACTAAACTGAAAGAGGAAGGCATTCTAGGTTGCTCTCTCTAGGGAATGAATACTGCCTTTCTTACCTCCTTTTTTGTTCGAGGGCATTTCAACCATGTTGAAATCACCCCTTATGATCCAAGGCTGTGCAATGTAAGACCAAGAAAGCAGCTTCTTCCAAAGAAGGACACGGTCCCCTCTAGAATTGGGGGCGTAGAGGTTCAAGAGGCCAACCTTACACCCACCAATCAAAAGGATGATCCACTGAGCTCTAGAGAGGACTTTGATCCTGTGTCCAATCACCAAGGGAAGCATCGAAGAAGAGACGGAAATGCAAGTGCCTCTTATGTCCAAGGCGGTAACCAAAAAGTATGTTTTGAAAGAAGCTTATCCGACTTGGCACAATCCCTAGCATCCAATTTGTGTTTCTGGATCATAAGAAAATCAGTGGATCCCCCAGTAACACCTGGACGAAGCTGGTCACGAATCAGCTGCCTACGGTGGCGGTGGGGTACACCTCTGAGGCCTTGAACGTTCGAACTAACAATCCTTATCGGCTAGAGGAGACGATCGGATGAAAAACCCTACCTGACCTGGTAGCAGAGACAACCCTCTCTTGGGAAAAAATCCTCCTCTCAAGTAGAGGAAAGTCAACTCGGTAGCAGGGGAAGCTCTGTCCACAGTAATCTCAACGACCTGCTCCCCAAAAGTAGAGGGTACAAACTCTTCTATCTGAAACTCTGCCATGTAAGCCAAAATTGCAAAAGAATTCCTGTGTGATGCATTTGGTGCAGGAGTACGTAAGACCCCTGCAGATGGCGGAGTGGGAGCAATAATCCCTTGCCTTTGTCAATAGATGTGGAAGGAAGAGCAGAGGAGAAAGAGGGCTGCTGGCGGAGCCAAGCACAAACTCTAGCATTTTCAGCAAGTAAGGCACGAGATTTGGCAATGATATGATCCAAGGGTGGGATCTTACGAATAACTGGGGGTACAGTTGCGAGGATAGGAGCAACCTCATCAGCACAAGGAACAAGGACATGAATATCTCCTGCTTGTAGCCGGGTGTTCGTGGTGCCAACAGTAGTCTCATGAAGGGTAACTGGCTCACCAACTCTGACTGGCACCCAGTGAGGGATGACTGGAGTAGGACGTGTTGAACGTCTTGGACGCGCTGAAGAAGGACTAGGACGAGAGGCCAAAGGTCCTGGGCGTGAAGTAGAAGGTCCGGCAGCGTGGGTAGCAGGATGTGCAGCTGGTCGTGAGGTAGGTCCATGGGGCCCTACACTGGACCTTTTAGGCCTTTTCTTCTTCTTTGGGCAATCTCTGGTGAAGTGCCTAGGGGTCCTGCAAATCTTGCACTGACCTTGTCTCCGTGCAATCTCGACTCTCTGTCTGAAGAAAGAGCCATCTGAACGCTGAATCATAATGTGGTCATGCATGATGTTAGGGTCAGAGACAATGACCCTAACCTGTGGTACCCCATTCGACTTGACTACCTCTGTTGCCAAAGAGGGCATCCTAGGGAAAGGGAGAATCTCAATGACCAACCGGAAAGTGACTCCAATGGAGTGTAGGAGTCGATGGTACACTTGAGGAAGGTGGGGGAGTCTGATGAAAAGCGAAGTCGTCCGGATCTCCTCCACATGGTCAAACCCCAATGAGAAAGGCGTCAAAAAGATCCTCCTGGAGCTCAATGCTAAAGGACTAGCTTGAAGCACTGTACCTGCCACATCCGAGGAGTTAAAAACAACTTGGAAAAAACCTTGATGGGCGAGGATTGACTGAGGGCTGAGCCATCGTCAATCTGAATGGGAAGGCCGACTCGAACATGATGAAGCTACGTCTGCTCTACTTGCGCATGAGGACGGCGGGCGACGGCGACTGGAGCAAGAAGAGGCTCCCAAGTGGGATGAAGACGGAAGGCAGGGCAAGAGAAGGTGGGGCGAGAGGCGGGCGGGGTAGGGGAGGGGGGTAGAGGCGGGAAGGGGGGTGGGAAGGAGGCAGGGTGGGGGCAGGATAGGGGCGGGGTAGAGGCGGGATGTGGGGCGGGGATAGGGTACGGGAGGGGGGCCGGAATGGGGGGTGGGGAAGGGGAGGGAAGGGATAGCAGGGAGGGGGAGGGATGGGGGCGGGGTAGGGGGCAGGATGGGGGGTGGGAAGAGGGCAGGTGGGGGGGCGAGGGAGATGGCAGGTAGGGGCGGGGTGGGTAGCGGGGAAGGGCGGGGGAGGGGGCAGCGGGGAAGGGCAGCAAGGGAGGGAGGGAGAAGGGAGCGGGGAGGGAGGGGAAGGGGGCTGCAAGGGAGGGAGAGGGGGGAGGGGAGGAGGAGGGAGGGTTGCGAGGGAGGAGCAGGCTCAGGACCACTGATAAGAAGAGGTTTTTGTGCTTCACCAGGTTTAGATGACTTACTGATTTTGACCCTTATATGGATGAATTTTGGCTACAGCAGTGTATTGTTGTATGAACAGTGAATCTATTGTTCAATTCTTCTATCACACTGATATATTAAACCCAAACAGTGCTTTTATATGCCTCTGTGTTCTATTGGTTCTCAACAGTGCTTTTATATTTTCTCTCCCAAATTCGGGCTCTCAACAGTGTTTATATTGGTCCTTGATCTTCTTTATGGCTCCCAAGAGAGTTGGATCTCAATTGAGGAAGATACCAATAGAAGATGTCGACCCAAATGTGGAGAGTGAAGCTGTGGCTGATGCAATAGGGTCAGGGGGTATGGCCATGGATAGAGAGCCTAATGGTTGATAAAGGTCAAAGTGATATTCCTGTTGGCAGTAAGCAGGGTAACATGGATGGTTCTTCTCAAATGCAGACTTCTCAAGGTATGGAATTAAGGACTTGACCAATTTGATCCTATAATACAGGCACTCAGAGAAGTTACAAATGAATTGAAAGCAAATGGAGTGAGGATGCAAAACTCATTTGCAACCCTCAGTAGGAAGCTTGACCAGATAAAGAGATCTCAGATTCATGAAGGAAAGAGGCCCATGGAGCAAGCCATGGAGGATGACTCAGATTCTGAAACCAACAGCATTGCTAAGAGATCCTCATGGATTCATGTCTTCAGCAAGGAAGGCCTATCTTGTAAATGGGGGAATAGCTCAAAGGAGTAAAGAGTCATTAAAGAATAATGCCTCCAAGGGTGTCAGCCCTGAGGCAGATGGTGTCAGTCAAAGGTTTAATGAATACAAGGCTTTACCAGCTGAACTTAGGTCAGTGTTGCCATTTCATCAGTACATTCAGACTGTTAGAGCTGCTGAACCTACATTACCCACTCATCAAGACAAGGATGTCAGGGACAAGATTGTTTTATCTAAGTTCAAGGGAGACACTTATACCCCCAATGAATTAAAGGAATGGTTGAGTAAGATGGAAGACTATTCATATTGTACCCAAAGAGTGAACCAAGCAAGGTAAGGTTTACAATCTCAAGGAGAGGGGTGTGGCCATTGGTCACATGTACAGCAAACCCATTAACAAGAACATCCCTCCAATGGTTTTCAAGCAAGAGGAATCTTCTATAACAGCTACTCCTATCTCCAGGTATCATACTGTCTATGGCGGCAAGATAGGGAACACTAAACCCTTTAGGGATGAGGAGGCCAAGTACCTAATCAGGCCTGGCCCTAAGGAGTCGTCAAGTGAGAAGAGGGAGAAGGTGGTGAAGCAAGTCTCTCAGGCCTTGAGGGATGAAGGGAGTTGTGCTATCTTTGTGGAGAAATATGGACCCCGGAACATCGTAGTGTGTGCAAAGCCAAATCAGGGGCAAAGGTTAGCATTATACTTGAGATGGACGATGAACTAGCCTCTGATAATCTTGTAGCAGATTCTGAATTCCATGATTGTAAGAATGATGTCAAGGATAAGGACGGGGTTATTCATAGGACCACAAGGGAGTCTTCTTTCCCATATGACCCTGGTGGGTCCACTTCATGTGAACTCCACAACTAATGGTGACTACCAGTCCATTCTTTCACTGTAAATTAACAGCAGATTGGTGTCACAATTCTGATGGGTATGCAATGATGGTTACTATCTTGCTGAGAGAGGGATACAGATGCCTACCCATTGGACTGCTTGTTCGAGGTCAAGTTTACCTTTGATAGTAATGAGAATCTACAATTTTTTTTAGATGGCCAACTATTGCGACATCATGGCAGAATATGAAGAACATTGAATGCCAACGTGTTCATGATGCAGCTATGGAAGCATGGTGATGCTCATCTCACTGCAGCCCTCCAATGGTTTCCAAGCAAGAGGAATCTTCTATAACAGCTACTCCTATCTCCAGGTATCATACTGTCTATGGCAGCAAGATAGGAAACACTAAACCCTTTAGGGATGAGGAGGCCAAGTCCCTAATCAGGCCTGGCCCTAAGGAGTCGTCAAGTGAGGAGAGGGAGAAGGTGGTGAAGCAAGTCTCTCAGGCCCTGATGGATGAAGGGAGTTGTGCTATCTTTGTGGAGAAATATGGACCCCGGATCATCGTAGTGTGTGCAAAGCCAAATCAGGGGCAAAGGTTAGCATGATACTTCAGATGGATGATGATCTAGCCTCTGATAATCTTGTAGCAGATTCTGAATTCCATGATTGTAAGAATGAGATGGATGATGATCTAGCCTCTGATAATCTTGTAGCAGATTCTGAATTCCATGATTGTAAGAATGATGTCAAGGATAAGGACGGGGTTATTCATAGGACCACAAGGGAGTCTTCTTTCCCATATGACCCTGGTGGGTCCACTTCATGTGAACTCCACAACTAATGGTGACTACCAGTCCATTCTTTCACTGTAAATTAACAGATTGGTGTCACAATTCTGATGGGTATGCAATGATGGTTACTATCTTGCTGAGAGAGGGATACTGATGCCTACCCATTGGAGACTGCTTGTTCGAGGTCAAGTTTACCCTTGATAGTAATGAGAATCCACAAATTTTTTAAGGTGCTCTAAAAGCTGATGCTGTGCCAACTATTGCAACATCATGGCAGAATATGAAGAACATTGAATGTCGACATGTTCATGATGCAGCGATGGAAGCATGGTGATGCTCATCTCACTGCAGGAGATGTGTGTGCAACATTAGGGAACCCTTCTGTGTTCTGTTTGCGTTATGGTTGATTTTTCTCTCATATTGACTCATAGTGTGAGACAAGCATTGGTACTACCCATGCAACTGTCTATGTGCCTGTCCAGACTTGTACTCAGTGCATTTGTTGATACAGAAACATCAATGGAGGCAGCTGGATGTGAGACATTAGGTGCCTTGATACATCCAGGGAAGATATCTGGTATTCAAGATGAGCCAGCAAATACAGATCCAAAGAAATTGGAGACTCCACAGGGTGCATCACTGGTTTCCACAGATCAGGTTAAGAGAGGATCCTTGGATTCAGTTAGAGACTTTATCCTCAGAAACAAATCCTACGTTGAGTACTACTTCAAATGGAGGGGATTACCAGATGATGAGTCTTCATGGCAGTCCTTCCATAGTGCATCAGTATCCCTACTTGCTCAGCTGATATTTAGGACCAGATTTGATCATTGCTAGTTATCTGTAGTTGCTGAGACTTGGTCTATTCTACCTACTGCTCCATCACTATCCTGACTGCAGATCAGCTTGCATTATTGGAGGACTTGGGACAGCTGTAGCAGTGTTCATTCACTACTTTACATAATTTCTGACCAGGTGGGTTGACAGTCATGACAGATGGATTGTCTGGAAACTGGCCTGTCTTGAAAGAAGCTATCCCCACCAAGCTGCTGGAAAGTTTATGATTCTCCAGACAGTTTTTTAAATGAATTGAGATATAGATATGAAAGGGAGATCAATTGTGGGCACCATTCTGCAGTAAAGAGAACTACTGAGGGGGATGCAACAGCAGATTGAATGATGGTTCTTTGTGTTAGGCAGTCTGCACTGTGGATCGCAGACAAAAGCAATTTAGAGATCTTCAAATCATCTGCCTGGAGGCTGTTACTGAAGGTCAGGGCTTCACAAGTTGGGATGCAGTATTACAGATTGAAGTTACTGATGGATGGATTTTTCTGGAATCTCAATCCTACACTTATTGCGATGCTCTCTATACTCCCATCATTGTTATTGGGCTCAGACTACCACTCAGATAGGAGGACCTCATAGATTGTGAGCTAGTAGATGACACTGCTATTTTCTTAGAGGCCTCCCCTCAGACTCACTTCTTTTAGGACAGCCTTGGACTTGTTTGGTATTGCAGCAGGTGCTCACATTAATTGGAACAAGTCCAATGGCTTTTGGAATCTGGATCAATGATGATGACACTTCAGACTGGGGGGCTGATTTGGGATTCGCTTGGACTTAAAGGGGTGTGTTAGTCAGATACTTACGATGCCAGATCAATGGGTATCTCTTCTTCGCAATAGTTGTTGGAGAGTATCAGGAGGAAACTCTTTTTCTGGAGTTCAGCTAGGTGTGACCTTGTATCCAGGGTGGTGATTGTCAACCAGGTTCTGCTGGACATGGCTTAGTATGCTTTCTCTTGTTGGTGCTGCTCCAGGGAATGCAACACTCAGCTCATAAGGCCTATAAGGATTTTTTTATGGAGTGGGTTAGATGGCACAGTAGACAATATTGCCAGGGTGGCTTGGGAGACCTTGATGGGTATCTCTTCTTCGCAATAGTTTGCTCCGTTGTTGGAGAGTATCAGGAGGAAACTCTTTTTCTGGAGTTCAGCTAGGTGGGACCTTGCATCCAGGGTGGTGATTGTCAACCAGGTTCTGCTGGACATGGCTTAGTATGTTTTCTCTTGTTGGTGCAGCTCCAAGGAATGCATCACTCAGCTCATAAGGCCTAAAAGGATTTTTTTATGGAGTGGGTTAGATGGCACAGTAGACACTATTGCCAGGGTGGCTTGGGAGACCTTGATCCTTTGCATGCAAGAGGGGGGTCTCAACATCATAGACCCAGATTTACATGCAAGGTCTTGCTTAGCAAGTTTGTTGGTTAGAGGTTTTTCTCTTGGGGATGAGCCATGGATTTTTTTTTAAAATTTAGTGCTTTCAGACGCAGACCCTGTTCGGGGGGAGACTGATGGACAGCACCAAATGGATTTTCACTTCATCTTGTCTCAGATCTGTGTCCTTCCCACTTATTGTTGCTATTCTGAAAGCTTGGTCAAGCTTCAAAAATACCCTTCGGAGAGACCCTCCCTCCTCTCTTGAAGAGATTGATAGGCAGCCTATCATGTTGAATGACTGTATACTTGATGAGCATGGTAGGCAGCTTGGTTTGTCTCATTATATGCAATGGTTCAAGTGAGAGAGAGGCTCTATTGCTTCTGTGGGTTCTTGGAAAGCCTTCAAAAGGCTCCAAAAGATCGTCAACAACATTTGGTCAGTCACCTCAGAGAAAATTCAGGGAGGATACTTCAGATAGATGCATCCTTCCCCCTGATTGGGTGGTTATAGATGGCATGCCTGTGGTTTGTTCTCTTTGGATGGGAGCTTTTTTGATTCCTCTTCAGGTCATTGCTTTCTTGGTAGCATAGGTGGATTCCTTGGTCTTTGATGTACAGTTAGATGTTTGGCTGTCTATTTCTTCAGATGATATTCTTTTGGGCATGCTTGTTTAGCTTGTCAAAATCATAGGCTATGTGGAACATGGCAAGGACTCTGTGCGCATATAGATCTGACTCCTTGTCTCTCTATTTTCAGTTCATGGAGGTTGTGGCTCTATGAAGGAGTCCCCATAAAGTATCTTCAGTGGGACCTCGGATAGTGGTAATGGATTGTTGCAGGGAACCAAGGAAGGAGTTTAGCTTTTTTTGGTTACACGGTTAGTAATTCTAGAAGGTTCTAGATTAGTTGTAGAGGTTGGAGACCTTACAAAGCTCCTCATTAGGAGAGTTATTAGGTATCAACAGTTTTGTAGAGTCTTTTGGAGAAGGCTTTGGAAATGCCGAAGAAATAGAAAGATTACTTTTTTGGCTTTCTATACATGGAGGGATTGCAGTGAACAGGTGGAGATCTAGGTTTGGGGTAGACTCCACTTGTTCTATGTGCTCGTCTATGAAGGAGTCGATTCATCATTGCTTATGGGACTGTAGACCTGCAAGAGTCATTTGGATAGGGGTTGCCAGGATTGTCCTCGCTTTTATTCCCTTTCTTTTCTTCATGACTTGGATCAGTGGCTTGGCTTTCTTTGTCAGGACCTCATATTTTCTATGAGCGACAGGATGCTTCTTGGGCCATCTCCATTCGATGAGACCTAGTTGAGCCTTACTCTTTGGCGGATGTGCCTATCTCCCGATATAGACCAATACATGTTGATGTGGATTTTGCTTGGGAGATATTTTGCTAGTATTACTGCTAGGCAAATTTGGAGGGCCAGATGCACAGAGGCCATAGATGGATCACATGTTGTTAGAAACATGGTATGAGTGAGAGAGAGAGGCTATGGAGTGAAGAAATGGTAGAAAAAAGTAGAATCCAATGAGGCAAGAATCTTGGATCTTGAGGCAAAGCTATACAGCATGAGTATGGATGATGGGGCATTGGTACAGAAACACGTCACCAAGATGAAGGAAGTGAATAAATATGGAGAGCAAAGAAGAAGAGTGGAGATGAGAAAGGGCACAGCTAGAGAGCACACTATAAATGACTAATTGCACACTATATTTAGTTGAAAATGATGAATATATAGAAATTTCTTTAGGTTTAGGGTTAGGGTTTTTAATACTTGTGCCTTTTTAGCACACTATGTATTAGTGCTATGCACATATGCGAACACATGATGTTGAGATGAATCCTCAACACCTTCCCTTAAGATCAACATCATGAAGTAGGCCTTGCCTTAGATGATGATTATGGAGAATTGAAGAAGGCCTAAACTTAAGATGATGATTATGGAGAAGTGAACATTACATTCCATCGCATCCTTTTAATGGGAATTTCCTTCCTCCTGAGTCAAATCAAGAGCTTGTCGGTGCTTCTCAAAAAGCTCTTTTCTAAGTGGTTTGGTAAAGATGTCTGTAACATGCTCTTTGTTGTCACAATGTTGTAATGTGATGTCACCAAGTAACACTCTTTTTGATGAAGTGTTCTCTAACATCAATGTGCTTTGTCTTGGAATGATATATATGCTTGAGTCGATTGGTTATCACAATATATTGTTGTTGACTTTAACTGATCAAAGTAATCTGCTTCTGACAATAGTCTTTTGAGCCATATAGCCTCACTTGCACTTGTTGTGAGTGTCCTATATTCGGCTTGAGTCGATTGGTTATCACAATATATTGTTGTTGACTTTAACTGATCAAAGTAATCTGCTTCTGACAATAGTCTTTTGAGCCATATAGCCTCACTTGCACTTGTTGTGAGTGTCCTATATTCGGCTTTTTTTGAAAACAGAAACAATTGGTTGCTTGTTTGACAATCATGATATAGCACCTTTACCAAGGAAAAATGCGTATTCTTATGTGGATCTCTCGGTCTCATGATCTCTTGCATAATTACTATCACAGTATCCATGCAACCTTGGATGACTTTCTATGTATTCTATTCCAAATTGTCTTGTACCTTTGATGTATCTCAAGACTCTCTTGGTTGCATTTCAATGACATTGTTTTGGATTTTGCCATTAACTGTAAGTGAACTTAATGCATAGCAAACATTTGGCCTCGTGATAGTCAGATATATAAGAGATCTGATGAGCCACCGAAAGTACTTGTTATTGTCTGTAGATGTTTCTAGATCTTTGTAAGTTTCAAAATTTGCTCCATGAAAGTCGTACTCTTGTAATCTGCCATATGAAACTTCTTCAAGAGATCATTCACATATTTCTGTTGGCTTATGAAGGTTTTGTTTGAGTCTGTTCAAAACTCAATACCAAGATAATAGTGTATAAATCGGAGAAGTCTTGTTTCAGCTTCTTGATGAAGCTTTCATTTCTTATTGTCATAATCAAGTCATCTACATACAAAAGTGCAATAGTAATGTCTTCCTCATAAACTTTGTAGTAGAGAGTATGATCCACATTGGACTTTATGTATCTTAGATTAGCAAAATATATCTCATCCTTTTACACATGCACGCCAGTGACACATATTCACTGCATTTATTTTCTATTTAACGGTGCATCTTACTCTCTTGAGGCTCCACCAAGATATGGGTTTTTTTTCCAGTGCATTGATATCTAGATTGGAGTGGAGATGGGATCAAATGCTCTTAAGTGCAATAGTAATGTCTTCCCCTTAAACTTTGTAGTAGAGAGTATGATCTACATTGGACTTTATGTATCCTAGATTAGCAAAATATCTCTTATTCTTTTACACATGCATGCTAGTGACGCATATTCATTACATTTATTTTCTATTTAATGGTGCATCGTACTCTCTCGAGGCTCCACCAAGATGTGGGTTTTTCCCCAGCGCACCGATATCTAGATTAGAGCGGAGATGGGGTTCAAATCCTCTTCAGTGCCAACCCTTAATATCGCACTTTAATCCTTTGGTGCAAGGTGTTGCGAAAACACGTATCTTTTCAACAGGTTCCTACTTGAAACCGAGTCTTCTACTTGAAACCGAGTCTTCCACTTGGGCACTCATCCTCAGTTGTCCTAAACCATTTAGGCTCCCTAGTAGAGAAACTACGGAGATCATAAAAGAGGGAGGAAGAGATAATCACCACCATGCTAGGAAGAAGCATAAGTAGGATGGAGGCTTCTTCCAGTTTCGGAAAGCCTACTAGAACGGGCCTGCGATGCAAGAAAACCCTTGAGAGGGAGCAAATAGCATGAGGCTATTTTTGCGACCCCTCCAAAAGGCGGGGTAGCCTTGAAGAGGCCACACCTTAAAGAGGCCACACTCCACTTGAGAGAGCTCCTATCAGCTTGGGCTGCTGGGAAGGGCAGGACAACCATCCTAGAGCATTGGTGCTCTTGGCACCCAATCCAAACATATGATGGTAGGTGCATCCTAGATGTCGCTAGGCGTGGCCTATAGGTTACACAATTAGACGAAAGGAGGGAGGGGCATTAGGAGAGAATTGGGGTCTCAGAAGGGTCTCTTAAGGAATGGATTAAGTTAAGACCAAGCGAACCCACTATGGTAACCCATGGGCTAAGGGTTCCCTAGCATTTACTCAAGTGAGATGGGTACCTTTATTTTGAAATTGATCAACCTCGGCCTTTGGATGGGGATGGATGGTGTATGGATCAAAGGCCTAGGATGCTCAAGGCACCTTTGGTGGGCTCCAAACTGGCAAGAGTTGATAAAAGGGGGGTGTAATAAAGAGGGATAAGTCACCATATGCTATGGACCATTGGATCTTGGACAAATCAAAGGTGGAGATGAAGAGATCAACGCAAGGGTTGAGATCTAGGCGCATTTTGAAAGGTGGAGATGAAAGCAATTGAGAGATGAGATTAAGGGTTGAGATTGAGGCGCATTTTGGAGAGTGGAGATGATGGAGATGAGATCAAGGGTTGAGATTGTAGCGCATATTCGAATTTTAGTGCTTTTTGCATCCATCTCCTCCACTAGATCTTGATGAAATCAAGGGCTCGGATTCTAGCGCCTTTTTCTCCACCCTTGGATCTTTTTCTTGATGGATGGTTGAAAATGACCCGCCTTCTATTTTGATCTCATCCATTAGATCCTTGCCTTTTTCAAGGGTTTAGACATAATCCCTTTATCCTTTGATCTAATGGTTGGAAGTGTTTTATCCCAAATTTGAATGTATCCCTTGGATTGTAGATGAGATTAATGGCTAGCAGTGATGATCAAGGTCTAAACCATGGGTGAGAGGTCTCTCCACCCATAGATGCTTAACATGGTCTTTTGTACACTTCAACATACCATTGTCCCACACAAAGGAACACTCTCATTAGTACACCTAAAATCTCTCTAATCCCTTGCAATTAGGAAACACTAATTGGAGGCCCTTTTGAGACTCCATTTCCCTCCTAATTGGGGAGGGGGGATGTCACGAATAGTTGGGGGGGTCGCGATGGAGGAGATGGAAGAGAAGGTGAGGACGAAGGGGAGTAGCTGGTGAGGCAAACCCTGGGGAGGAAGGAGAGGTGATGAAGGCAGAAGGGGAGGCACGTAGGAGGAGGCGAAGGAAGGGTAGCAAGGGGAGGAGGGATCTGGTGTCGAAGCACTTACCAGATGAAATAAAAGCTTTTCTTGAAGGCCTCTCTTCTCCAACACCTCCCTGTATTGCAAGGTCAACATCATAGATCAATCAACACAGTGTTGAAGTAAAAGGTTGACTCAAGACCATGAATGAAAACTAAGATGCATTGAGAAAATCAAAGATGGACATTGATCTTGTTTGTGCCATGGAGAATAGAGGATGGACACAAAACTTTTTCAATTTTTGCATTGCGCTCACATTTAATGTGCACATGCATATCTCCAAGCTTAACTTTGGACATTTGCAAAACATGGCAGAAAACCAAGAGGACATTGTTTAGAAAAATCAGATGGGTATGAAAGCGCAAAGCCAACATATTACCATCAACATGTGATGTCGATAGGTGCACCTGTGAGTACCAATTACAAAAATAATCAATGGAAAATCCATAATTTTTGAGTATAAATTATGGAAAGAATCAATGGAAAATCTGTAATTTTTAAAATAAAATAAAACCTTCCAATTGATGAATGAAGAGCCAGCAACAATAGAGCTACAAGAAGAGAGTGAAGGAGAAGAGGGATGTAATTAGCCATATCGATTGGTGAAAGGTTGGAGAAGAGAGATGTATCGAAAAATGGCCCAATCAAGCAAGGAAACGTTCAAATCCAGCAACAATGAACAAAAGGAATCTTGTTTCTTGAATCGCTCTTGAAGGAGAAGAGGGACGTAACCAACCATATCGACTAGTGGAAGGTTGGAGAAGAGGAATGTAATGGACAATATCGACTAGTGGAAGGTTTGAGAAGAGGGAGGTACTAGACAATAGCCTAATCAAGCAAGGAAATGTTTGAATCTAGCAACCGTGAATAAAAGGGATCTTGTTTTTGAATCGCTCTTGGAGAAATCCACGTTAGCACATCTTTGTGGCTTGAGATAAAGTCTCAAGCATGGGATAACACTTATTTGTAGAGGATAACTTAGTGCCAGCCATAAAGCATGTCCACATACTTGATTTAGTCATCTAATCTCGCTACGGAAAGAGGACTTCATTCTCCCTCCGTTATGTAGAACTTGTACGTCCTTTTTCTCTTGGACTATGGATCGATGAGGCTCCAGGATTTACAAGGCCTAGGCGTATATGCAGTCTAGTTTCTATAATATCTAGAATATGGAAGGACTTGGGCACTGGGATGGTTGTTCAAGCGAGTTCTCACACTCTCTCTACACTTTTAGGCTTCATTTGTTCGTCACTTGAAGAGTGCAAGAGCATCAATCAACCATGCTATGCTGATGTTTAAAACCTGCTTGCCACCTTTGCTAGCATTTGGTTGAGTGCCATCCATTATGTCCTTAGCGAATTGCTTGGCGGGAGGCAGTTTGGAAAAAGAAATTGGCAAGCGGCGGCATCCACGAGCCAAATTTCTTTTTCAAATTACCGATTACTAGTAGTTAACGAACATTAAGGTTGGGTGGGAGGGTCATCTTCCAAAGGACACATCAGCTTTCCTTCGCTATACGTAGACAACGACATGCAAAATATTTTCCACGAATCATAGCGATGTATGACTTGATGGCGCGACCTACAAAATATTGGATGCAAAATTCTAGAAAATAAGGACAATGATTGGACAGTTGGGATTTTTCTCCATTTAACTACCAACCTTGATGTGTTCTTCTTGGTCCTTGAGAAAATCTATCATGTTGCGCGTTGGTGGCGATGATGATAGTTGTTGTTAGCGGATCTTATGCACATTGTTGTTTGCACTTTAGCATGTTGTCAGAACGTTGGATTAGAAATCATTAATTAATGACGCCAGAGCCCCAAAGCACTAAACATGCCTCACACAAAGTAGCTAAAGTAGCCTCTAGATTGTAGATACATAAGTTATAACCATGCTATTTAGCATAGTAAGTACTACGTAGTAATGCAATTTTTTGGTGTGAAAATAGCCTTGTTATCCTCTACGTAACGTGAAATTTTATAATATGATATAAAATGATTTCTACTTTTGTACTATTCTTCATGGGAGATGGTAGGAGTTATAGAATGCTTGGTAGGGGGGGGGGGTTAAAGGATCCACTTGATAGTCAAGGGCCATTGGTGGTTCAAGGCTAGGCAAGGGAGGCTGATATAAAACATGCACTCAACAGCTCTATATATTGATGGAGCCAAGAGGAGAGCTGGATAGCAGATTGAAGAGAGCTTGGATGGAGGTGAAGCAAGGAGTGAAAGGAATCATGTAGGAAGCATGGAGAGTAGGAGAATTTGGATGTGCATCAACAAGGGGAAATTGCTACCTCTAGAAAGACTACCATTGCCTCGAACCCATGTTGTTGGTTTGTCACCTTTGTTCCCACAATAGAGAGAGGCATGCAACTCCACCACAGTGTTGGAAGTTGATGAGGTGGTGCTCCTAGAAGGTGTGGTCTCGAGCAGTAGGATGATTAAAAAGCTAGGAGGTGCCATCGTGAAGAGCGGGATGAGGAAGGAGGGTCTATGAGATGAAGAGAACGAGGAGGAGGCCATTGCCCAAAAAAGCATAAGGTATGTCTAGAGTATGCACGTGGTTAAAGGAGAAGCCAAAATTTCATTTCATCTCACTATGCTTCTTGTCTAAAATGGAGGGAAGGATTTATCATTGTCCCTACATTCTCCTATTGGGTCCTTTCTAGGTAAATGTTCAACTGCAAATCTAGCATATTTTTTCCTTCAAAATGACATGAGGTGGTTGTCCATAAGCTGTATAAGCAGTGTAGACAACGTTCTTCTAGCCTTCTAATGGTTTCATCTCTATGAATTATTTCTGATGCTTTGTCATATGAGATGTTGCAACGCTGTTGATGTACCAAGGATCCTTATCTGCTTGATCGACTCGATAATTGAATTTCTTTTTTGAATTGAATCAATGTCAAGATATATCGTTTTAATCTTCTACATTACCTCGCTTGCAAGAAACATGTTCTTCTTAAGTTCATTGGCATAATTACTATGACTTGGATGTCTACCATGATGATTTTCTCTTTCTCGGAAATTATCTTGATTATTGCTAGATTGACTGCCTTGGTCGTGCCACTTCTTGCGAAAATCTCTTTCATAGCGTCCAAACTTATGACAGTAGTTGCATTGAATGTTTGACACCTTGGTGGATGCATTCACTCGTCCTTGGAATCTTTCTCAATTGGAATGATTTCCTCTTTGTTGACGTTGATGTTGCTGAGGATGATGTTGATGCTAATTCTGACTTTGATGCTAACTTTGTTGTTGATGATGTCCACTTCGCTAGAATGATGTACCTCTGCCTCTGCCTCTGCCTCTGCTTGCTACATTGTTGCTGCCATTTACCATTTTAGTAGCCAAGTGGACGCATATCAACATGGACTTTATCATTAGGCTGCTTTTTACATACTTTTCTAACAAGCTCATATCCTCTCCACCAAAACACGGTTTCCAACATCTCAAATTTTCTAATAGCTCATTGATTATGCGTTTAAGCATGAAGAGTTTTCTCATGATATCATCAGCAACACAAATACAAAGTTAAATGGTTCTTTTTGGTAGGAATTATTAACAACAGTGGGAACCATACTCACTGGTACAAAACTAGTCTAAGCAGGTAAACAAATGGATGGAGAACCAAGGCAGTTCTACCATGATTTCAAAGGTCTTACGATAAAAAGTGGACTTTGTGAATTTGTTATGATAGAATCAAGCATTTATTGATTGGGATGAGCCCATTTGATGCAATGTATGGACGCATAGTTGGAATGTCTTCCAATATTGCATATATGTCTGTGAAAAAAGAAGTATGCAAATGAACGTAGGAGGTATTTGGAGTTTAAAGAAGGGGATTTTATTCACTTACAACTATAGCAAAAACAAATATGCCTCCTTGAAGGGCAACACCAACACCTAGCCAGCCCATAGGTATTAAGGCATAGTGGGGTAAGTAGCTTTTCAATTGAAGCTACCACCTTCTTCATTTCATTATAGAAACCATCTTGTCTACCAAGGTCTACATAGAATATCTCATCAATTGGAAGGGCATGGCACCCTATGAGGATTGTGGAAGAACCTCTTCACATATCAATGAGCAGCATTTTCTATCTTTTCAAAGTTTAATCTTTGAAGGAATATTCATACACCTCCTACTCTTGAAAAGGTGAATGTTTACAAAAGATAAGGTTTCTATGATATGTTTTTTTGCAAAAGATAAGGTTTTCAAGTGTCTATGTTTCGATATTTGGTGTTACTTACAATACATTCTTTAAGTTTGGGGTTGCAATATACATGGATTTTTTCCATGATTTAAGAGTTAGGAAGAGGGATTCTACTAGATTAATTAGTATCACGAAGAAGGTTTGGAAACTTTTCCAAAATCTAGATCTAGGGGAAACTTCTGAAGCCCATTAGTCTAAGCCAAGGGGTCCTTGTCTTTATATCCCAACAAGGTAGTGGCTCTTCCACGACACAAGAGTAAGAGAACCATCACCAGCATCATTGCAATGTGGGAGTTTTACAATAAGTGTTCATTTGAAAGCATCCACAAACCTTCCTTATACTAAAAATGATAGAAAGCAAGTAGTAATGGATAGTAAGGGCTAGGCTATAATAAACCATATGCATGGACTAAGCACCACATAATTTAAACAAGTAATGATGGATTGGCAATACCATTGGCAAGTTTTTTATTTGTTCTTCATTGATTACATATTGAGTTTCTAGTGGGGTATTAGGAGCATTCATTTTATAGTTCATGGATGTTATTGCAAATGGTCAAGTTGTAAAGAGTAAAGAAGATTTGATTAAAAGGGATGCATAAGAGAATCAACCAAACCTACCATGGGATCACAAGGACCCTCTAAGGAGGATTGGAAGAAATCTAAGTTTGAGTTGAAGAAGGTGCTAAATTTGAATAAGCAAAGGCATGAGGCTGCTACAATGAGGGTGGAGAAATTGGGACAATCTCACTCGGGATTGGGTGGCAAGGATCAATTCAACACATTCTTTGTCAGTTGTCTAAAACTTTATTCTTGTAGAAACATAATAATTCTTTGGAATTGCATGAGTTTTATTTATATTGTGTGATGTACTTTCAACGCCATGTTATGAACGAGGCTTGTATGGAGATTGGGTATGCTTTTAAGAATGGGATGAATGTAGTATTAAAGAGAAATACATAATTTTAGGGAAGAGATTGTTTACTTTATAATTGAATTTATAATTGAAACTTAATATCCATTCTATGCTTCTAATTAGAAACCTTTCATGGAATTTCTTTGCACTAGCTTGAGATATGCATCTTTCATAAGAGAGAGTGCTTACATTGGATTTCTATGTTAAGTAGGAATGAAAATGTGATACAAGGTTGAGGGATGGTTAAAATGAGACAAGATTTGGTGGTGGGGATGATGAAACCAAGGACAAGAATTCATGAGAGAGAGATGGCTCCAATAGTGTGTTTGTTAGGAGGTCTTCCTCATGTGGGAGTTTATTTTCAGGGATAAGTAGCATGCATCTATGATGGTGGGCTCTTTGCTCTATCCCTGCTTTCTCTTTTACATACAATTTTTGATGTAATGCCTTTTACCTCTACATTCTCTCTAGGACTTTGTATATACCTATACAACTATCTATCTATCTAAAACTATGTGTGCATGTGCTTGTGTGTGTATATGTGTGCGTACATGTGTGCGTGCGTGCGCGCGCGCGTGTGTGTGTGGAGGTTACTTCATCAGCTAATGTATTGATAAAATGTTTACAAAACAAGACGGGGTTGAAACAAGAAGTCATTTTTCCTTTCTATCTCAAGGTGTAGGGAAGTGTGGAGGGGGTAGCTACATGAAGAAAACTCATAGAGAGTGAGTCTTGATGATAGATATGAAGAACTTATCATTAAGAATATTGAGCTAGTAACTACGGAAGGTTGGTTGACTAATTCTTGTTTTTCTTGCTATTAACACAAAATTCAGTAAAGAGCATACTTGGATCTCAGCATGTCTTTCTTCTTGTCTCTAGCATCCCACATTGACAAATACTTCGTCTCCTCCATCCTTGGCCTTGGGCATTTGCTCAACACCCTTCACACCTCTTCCACCCGCCCTCCTTCAAAGTGCATACATTTGGTTCCCCTACCCATTCCCTAAACCCCTCCATTTCCTCGAACTTTAGTGCCGCCTCCTCATTATCATCTCCTTCATCAAATAGCTCTATTGCAATTGCTTCAACCTCTCCTTAAGTGTCATCCACATCGAGAACCTATGCTTCCACCATGTCATTTTTGCCTTTCTCTTCTTTGTCAACATTGTTACCTCCTTGTGTAGCAAAATGACATGGTAGAAGCACCTCCATTGCTTCCACCATGTCATTTTTGCCTTTCTCTTCCTTGTCAACATTGTTGCCTTCTTGTGTAGCAAATATGCCCCCTTTGCCTTGCCTCCCTAATGGTGCTCTCCACGCCACTTTCACTCTCAATTTCATTGTGGAGCTCCTAGTTTGCCATCTCAGTCCCAACATGGCGGCAACCTAGAGAGATTTGTCCACTAGCTAATGCATCTCATTTTGGCCTTCCTCTACCTACTAATGTTTCTCAAGATCCTATGGCCCTAGATCTTTCTCATCTTTGTTGGGAAATGCATGCTGCTACTCTTCAAGGGGACATCGTTTTTCCAGATCAGCTTGCTTATCGACTTCTTGTTGGTAGTTCCTGGGCTGTAAAATGGGCAATGGTGGATGGGGAATTAGTCAATCCAAGTGATTGCATTTGAACTTGTACAGGTTTGGTGTTATGTGGAAAGTTTTTTTGTGATCATTTCCCTCGTTAGCTTGGATTGGTAGTATTCTTGCCTCAGGTCTATATCTTAGTGAGACGTTTGAGCATCTGTGAGCTCATCATCCATGTCATTAGTCTTAGGGATTGTAAACCTCTTTTTTGAGAGTGCCTTATTGAGCTCTTTGCAATTGATGCACACATGGCATCACCCATTCTCTTTTCCCTTAACCACTGGCATTGGCAAGGGAAAAGAGAGATGTTCTATGAGAGAGGTGCTATGAGAGATGAATTCTTTTCAAGAAGCTCCTTCACTTACTATGCTACTATCTCTTATCTTAGATAAATGCAAAACAATGGGTGCATATCAATACACTTCACAATTGGGACACTGCATGTCTATGGCTCGACCATGTGAAATGCATATAAGGAACTTTCTTTCTTGAGGTCTTCACGTGGTCTAAGCATGCTATGGTGTATGTAAAACGTACTTCCTTTTGATAAAAAATGACATCATTATAAGAATACATATAGTACTAAATAGTATATTAGTATTGCATAAACTTCAAAATCCTTCCCTGCACATAAAGGATTCTTTGATTTTTGACCAAATGTTCCCCCGCACTACTAGGATTTTTTATTTTACTCTCTCCCTGTTGTAGCATGATCTCTCTCTATAGTCTCTCTCCTTGGCTCCAGTCTCTCTCGTTGTCTTGAAAGTTCTCTCTCTCTCTCTCTCTCTCTCTCTCTCTCTCTCTCTCTCTCTCTCTCTCTCTTCCATTGTCTTGCAGGCTTTTAGTCCCCCTCTTATTATCTTGCATAGGTCCCTCCCTCACTCCATGCCTCTCACACACACACACACACACACACACACACATGCACACACACACACACACACACACACACACACACGCACGCACGCACGCACATAGAGGTAAAAAATAGGAGTTCTTGTTTGGTGTGATTGGAAAGCACTGCTAGAAGGTTCAACAAATGCGATATTCTATTTTTCCTATACATAATACTTTTTCACCAAGCATGCTTGAACTGATATTTATAATTTTTTTTCGAGTCATTAAGTCGAGATTAGCCTTTGAGTCCCTCATCTATGTGTGGGATAGATTATTGAAGAGTAGCCATTGAAAGGTTATGTGTAAGATGGAAGATTCGACTAGTGGAATCTAAAGTCATTCTTAACTATGTCATCCCCCTATCTCAGACATCTAACATAGCTTTGCTAAGTAAAGATGAACTCTTTTCATCTTGACCAAAATACTATGAATGGAGCATGTGACACTGGACATTGACAATTGTGTGACATTTTAAACACGTGACCGGAATTCTTGACTTGAGTGCAAAGGAAGACATTTTGAATAGGATTATTTGATATCTAGACATGAAACAAGCTATGAATGAGATAGAATTTCTAAATGAGTCAATTTCAATGGCAATTGTAGATAACTTGAAGACATCACTGGGTGATGTTGAAAGAGTGTAAAGTGCTGATAAATTATCTACAAAGCAAGCGGTGCTCCACATCATTGCCAACAAATCAGCGAATGATGACAAAATAATAAACTGATATCAAATTGGCAACCACATAATTTTGAGATGCATCGTGTCGACATAGAGGGTGCTGGAGTTTTGAGGTTGTTTAATGTCTCATTGACTTCTACAGAGATAACACAAGGGTGTGCTCTTAGGTGATTTTCCACTAGCCCTATAATCCTACTACTCAAGATCCAAGGCAAAGACCATGTATTTTGGTATTGCAAGATGAATTCATGCTTGATATATCGTGAAGATTATCTAATGATCAAAAGCTTGGGCTATGAATAGTAGTTTTAAGAACAACAAATATGGGTTGCCATTACATGCAATTGTGGTACCGAATCAAAAAGGAAATGATATTCCATTCTATATAGCAAAGATCTTGGACAACAACATGAAAATATTGAATTGGAGATAACATTCACCATATTAGTTTCTAGACTTAGTTCTATCAGGACACACACCATACTTATAGATAAGTCTAAGGTAGAGTTCAATGTAGCAATGGCATTGTCCTCCACACTGAGATTAGCACCACATGTGTACACCTTAAGAACCTCCTCCATAGTGGCAATTTTCACACTCACATTGTTCTTTTCCACAATGACATCCACAACCGTGTCCATGTTAACAACCTCCTCCACACCAGCATTTGCACTAGACATAGTGGGATGGTGCAATGTGCAATTGGCCAATGGATGGAGTCCTATACACCTTGGGTGGAGCCTTTTGAGGGGACTTGGACTAGAGTTTAACACAAGAAGCCTAGAAATAGTGCTTTGAAGATCAAAGAGGCATGTAAGACTTTGTGAGCAAGGGAGCACGGAGCATACAATAGCTTCCTAGTCTCAAGGGAAGTATGAAAAGGGTGACCATACAAGCCGTTTGTAGGATGAGGAGGAGGCCTTCTTTACTTGGCCAGCACTAGGACGTTTTTTCAAGTTCTGAAATCCTGTGCTTCCACATGGCACAATATACACCCTTAGATTTTTTAAATTCTGAAAGCCCAAAAGCATACACCTTAGATTTTTTAAATTCTGAAAGCCCAAAAGCTTTGAAAGCTTTGAAAGCTTTTGAAAAGCTGCGTAAAAAGCCAAGGCAAATCCTTTAAATATAGGCGAAACATAAAAAAACATTGTAATTTCAAGTGTGTTGCTGTTTGTTCATCATCACCATCAGGTTTGCTTCTACTTCCTTACTTGCCTTCAACTCATTTATTAGATCATCAATCACTGTTGCAACTTCCCTGATCTCCCACTATTTCATTAACTCTTTATCACCCCGAGAGCCATCGGGAAGCTGGTTCCTCTTAAGCCATTCGATAGAATTTGGGAACTGAGGTCCTCGTCCGCCATTTAAATCTGGCACTAATGCAATCTAGGCCGTGTCGTAGGCAGAAATACCGAGGGTCATGTAATGGAACAATGCCCTGATCGTTTCAATCCACTCTCGCATTTTTTTTGCATTACCTAGTCCGACCTGTGTTGAGATCCCATTGAGATACACCAGACAAACTAGCTTGTATGCGATTAACTTTCTTTCAAGGATGTGTGAAACGAAATCACGAAAAAACAGGTTAGAACCACAGGCAGCATAATTGGCTCTCCTTCCTTACGTGAGGTACTGAAATGGTTGAGGCCAGGGTTTGATGTCAAAGCGCGCATCCCAGCATAAAAATTAGCTGAAAATTACCTGCAGAGGAACTTCTTGAATCGGACCTTGTACGCTCGAGTCCGCTGGAATATTCTTATCTCTGTTAATATTGAGTACTACAGCCGCTGTTTAGTATATATACGTGAGTGGACACCCTTTGTGGTTCTAAAGTCTACCAAACATCTTCGTAGAAAAGAGGTATAAAAGGTGTGTTTACCGCTTGCTGCGTTTGTAGGAAAAGGTTGAACAGCACGGGAGGAGACATATTTGACGTGAAGTGGCAAAGGCTGGTCATCTGGAAGTGCTACAGCGGAACTGCTGGAGCACGCTTTAGAGTCATAGGAAAATGAAAATACATTATACTGTAAATAAATTTTAAGCTGATAGCAAAGATGAGCTTCATCGCAAATGCGAAAGAGTTTCGATTCGGTTTGTACGCGATGATCTTGAAGTGATCAAAGTTGGCTATATAATAGTGGAGTGTACTGAAGAAACGATGACACGCTGCTACATTGAGTGAGAGTTGCCGATTCTACTCAGAATGCGGAGTTTAGAGCCGGTTAGAATGTGTAAGATGGAGTGAGGAAGTCGAGAGAGCGTACTGGTGGGTAGAATGCTGTGTTTTTTTTTATGATATTGCTTCTGATGCGCCTGGTCGTTCTACATACAATTGGTCCTGCGGATCATGAAACTGCATTGGAGAAGCGAGAAGCAGCATTAGCAGGAAGAGCGGGGGCAGTGGAAGGAGCCTGAGGGAGGTAGCTGTTGGCAGGGACCGGAGGTGGAAAAGACTAGAGCCATGGCGGGGTTTAATAAAGCAGCTATGGCGATGGAGGACAGCTTCAGGCTTCTATGTATATAGAGAAGAGATGCCGAATTTTATTAACGCGGCCGGTCACACGCGACAAGCAATTCTCCAAGCACGATGAGAATATCACCTCACAGGCTTCGTAATTCCCACAAGATCCTATTGAAAACTCATTCAAGTAGAATGCTTGGATGATTGGAGCTGCTAAGTATATTGTAAATAGCTAATAATAGGCCAATGGACCTAAGGGCTTAGGATGTGCCACATGCCTTCCTAGGATTTGACAGTTCTACAAAAGCCTCTAGTGCTGGCAAGCTTTTGAAAAGCTGCGTAAAAAGCCAAGGCAAAACCTTTAAATATAGGCGAAACATAAAAAAACATTGTAATTTCAAGTGTGTTGCTGTTTGTTCATCATCACCATCAGGTTTGCTTCTACTTCCTTACTTGCCTTCAACTCATTTATTAGATCATCAATCGTTGTTTGTGCTTGGATTCAAAGTAGCCAATCGTAAACAAATTTTTAGTGCTTCACTGTTGCAAGTTCCCTGATCTCCCACTATTTCTTTAACTCTCTGTAAACGATTCTTCTCTGAGTGCACAACCAACAAACTTCAGCTAACAATTTTTGCTGCCTCTAGCCCAAACTTGAAGCCCTTCCATCTCATTCGCAGTGCCCTTTTTGAACTCCTCAAGCTTCAATGCGAATCCACTTGTTTTCTGGGTTTCATGTCCAGAATTCGTTGCATGTGTGTTCTCGTTGTAGGATGCATGATAACATAGATATCGACCTTGGCTTTATGTCTTTTGTGCCTCCCTCATTTAGTTGAGTTGTGGCGGCATGGGAATGGTCTAGCTTTATAATGTCATCAATGCCTTTATGTAAACCTAGGCATGCTAAGTGACCTCACCATCATTAAATGATTGTAATCTTGCAAAGGCAAAAATTGTAACTACAACTGCTCGAAGATGTGTGAAGATGATTACCTTGATGGTTTGAACATCTTTGATCGTTGAATTGTGTATAGCTTTTCTGCTTGAATTTTTCATCTTTAGGAAATTGCACATATGCTAACCAACATATCCAAACATGCAGAACATGAGGAATGCATATTGACTAATCATGATTGTTTTTCAGATTCCAACATTCCAGCAAAGAAATAGGCGACTTCTCGTCGAGCTGTGGACGTCACAACCTTCCACTAGCTCTCTGTGGTAGCTTGATCCCGATGATTATCCTTTGTTAACATGGGGTCTAGGGGGAATGGATCTACACGGGATAGTCCCTATAGAGGCAAGGGAGATGAAAGCAAAGTAATGGTGGCCAAGGAGGTACCACCCATCTATTGCTTAGCTTTCTATGAGGGCTTGGCATTGCCCTTGTCTACTCAGGCCTCCCTATGCTCCTTTGGCATGGCTTCTTCTTCCACGGCTTAGGTGTCCCACTGCCTTCTACCCCTTTGGTAGGTCCTTGCTCCATGTTCTCGAGGCTCCCTTTTGGTTGTTCCACTCGGAATTTCCCTCTTTCAGCCCCTCGGAGGTGCCCTTGTCCCTATTCCCCTCAGGTTTGTCCTATTTTTGCTGCTTGGATGTGCCTTCGTTGTTGTTGTTCCCCTCTAGCATTTTATCTTGTGCCCTTTTGGCACCCTTATCCTACTTGGCACCTTTGTCTTGTGCCTGCTACTCGACACCTTGGTTAGTCTTCTCTTGTTCTTGTGCCCTCTCCTGTGCCTTCTGTTTCCTATCATTCTTGTTGCTTGGATCTTGCCCATCATGTTCCCGTTCCTTGTTACCCTATTCACCATCATCTAAGTGTCCATCATTTTTGGCTCTAATGGGCTTGCTCCACTGGACAGAGGAAATGCATTCAGCCATGGCACTTGCACCAACACTAGATGGTGTTGAAGTGTGCAAATTTGCGAGCCAAGCTTGCAATGTGTTTGGCCTTAGCTCACTCCTTTAACTGATGTGAAAGCCTTCTCAAAGATGGTGAACCAGTCCATCGGCAAATGATCGTTCACTACTGTAACAACCCATGCAACATACTACCTTGGGATGTATGTTATGCTCTTCTTCAACCAAATAAACTCTAATAAGAACCTCCAAGCTATCCTTAGGCTCTCGTTGGCTACTTTACTGATAAGATACCCTTGAGAAGAGAAATAGTTATTATCCTCGAAGTAGATATCACACCGCTTGGCATAAGTAAACTTTGTAGGGTTGGAACGCTGCTTAAACTTGAATGCCTTCTTGAGTAAGTCTGAGCTAATCTAGACATGCGTGTCATTGATGATGAGGCTATGGTCCTCCTCATCATAAGAGTCCAATATTTCCTTTGCTAGCTCTTCATCCCAAACTTCTTTCCAAGGTAGATTGGCGAACTTCATCAGGCAATTAGCCAGCAAGATTCTTGTAAGGACATCGATGGTGAAATCCTCAATGGGGTGTGGAGGTGACACATAAGAGGTTCTCCTTCTTCTCTTGCAAATTAGCATGCTCTCCCCTCTCCATGATCACAAAAATGATGTAGTAGCTGAGCGACAAAGGAAAGACGGAAGGAAAGATTGGGTAGCAGAGAAAATAAGTTGGCATGATAGAAACACAAAGACTAGGAAGGGCAATGGAAAGTCTAGAGCTATTGTAGATGACGACGAAGATGTAAGAGCAGTATTATTCTGAGAATGCAATTGAAGATGTTAATTACAGTCCCTAACCAAATGTAGTCAAATAGCATGTACAACTAGACATCCCATCATATCAATGGTTGCATGAGTCTCCCTTTCATTAGCATGATGATTATGCATCAATGTGCCCACAACGTTAAGACTAACACATGGTGGCATACAATGCTGTTGAGAGTTCACGCTCAACATCATGTGATCATGTGTGCATAGCACCATCACGTGATCATATGTGCATAGCACTAACCTTATAGAGTGCTATAAAGGAAAGGGTTAGATCCCCTAACCCTAACCCTAAAAGGGTTTGTATATATTCTATTTTTTCAACTAATTCTAGTGTACAGTTAGTCATTTGTGGTGTGCTCTCTAGCTGTGCCCTCTCTCCTCATCTCCACTCTTCTCCTCTCCCCTCTTCATATTTTGTCCTGGTATCAGAGCTTCCTTGCCTTCCGCTGAGGCATTGTGATTCTTGAGAGTGTGAGAGAGATTGTGAGATTGAGAGTTCTCGTGAGTGATTGTGAGATCCTTCCCTTCACTTCCGTTGAGAGAAAAATTCCGTCCATTTGAGAGAAAACTTCCGTCATTGCTTAAGAGATTTCCTTTCATTTCTTGAGATTTCCTTGTGAGGATTTTAATTCATTTTGTGAGACATTCTTGTTGTGAGAGAGAGAGATTTCATGAGAGATTTCTATTATGAGATAGATATATTCATATGGTGTTTCTTCTTGAGTGTTTGTAAGAGATTTTATTCTCTATCACTCGCCACAGCGAGCTTTACGTAAGGCTCTCCAAGGGTCTGCAACAGACTATTCAGCAAGCTTCTCATTCAACAACCGAAGATGCAAAATCAGGCGTAGAGGATTCGAATCCATCGATGTAATCTGTGGAAAGGCCAAGGAACCAAACACATCTCTCACGGCTCCCGCTATGATCAGCAACCATCTCCAGGAGCTAGAGGCCTTGAGATCAACGGCAACTTTATCAAATTTATGGCCATTGGAATTTATGTCGAGGAGGAAGTGATCCCGCACCTCTCTCCTAAGCTGAAAGGAAAGACTACGTAACAGCTTTGCAAGGATGAGCTCTTGTTTGAAGAGTTATTACGAGCGCCGCAGGACAAGTTTGTAAGAGTTGTCTTCCTTGCACCTCCGAGCACGAGGGACTTAGAGGATCCGGGAGGGACGACGGCGGGGGCAAAGGGGATGCCTTCGATGTCCAAGCTGGGGAAAGAGCAGCAAGAACCGGCGTGGTGAGCGATCGTCATGGGAGCTTGGAAGATCGTCAACGAGACCCGTGCCGAGCTTCACCTCTCTTAATTGTGGTCGTATGCTCTCTCTTAGCTATTTCCAGAGTTTGTGCGTCTCTCCTTCTCTCTATTATCGATCTCTCTGGAGGAGTCAGCCAAGAAAGGCGTGAGCGTCGTCAATGAATCCCACAAGACAGCCGGCATTGTCTGTGAAATGTTTTAAAGAGCATCGCGACTCGCCCCTGACCGTCGTTCCATCTGCTCCCACGAGTACACGATAAGTTTTAAGGCGTGCAGCGCATTTCTCCTCATTTAAGGGAAGTTTTATCTGCTTGTGAGGTATACTACCTTCAAACCCAGGTCCTGATTTCAGTTTAGCTCTCCAATCGCGATTGATGGCTGTGACGCCAGACATTCTTTCGGATGAGGACTCCGAACTCGAGCACAGCAACGCACGATTCTAACGGCAGCCTCAACGGAATCTTCATAGATTCCATCAAAATCTTCATAAGATTCTGGTCTCCCTCCTTTCTACACGTGGCAGATAGCCTTAGCCACAACTGCCACGTCATCAATCCGCCACGTCATCTTATCTGCCATGTGGCAGATAAGCGCCTCATGAATCTGACACGTGGCAACCTTATCCACAGTGCCACGTCATTCGTACCACGTCATCGGCCATGTAAGCAGTCCACGTCATCACCGACTGCAACATCATCAGTGCCACATCATCAGTGCCACGTCATCAGTGCCATGTCACCTATGCCACGGCATCAGTGCCACATCACCTGTGCCACATCATCAGTGCCACGTCAACATTGCCATGTCACCCTGCTGACATCATCTGTGCCACCTCAGCACTGCCACCTCAGCAGTCCAGTCAGCACTGACCCCTGCCTCACCCCTGCAGGCACAGTCCCTTGCCAAGCACACTGTGCACACACTGCATGTGCACACTCCTGCCACCTCAGCACAGAGCTTCATTGGCACACCTCTTGCTAAGCACAGCCACATCATCACTGCATGTGACTCACAGTGACACATCATCATTGAGCACCATTTGCACTCCTTTTGCCCCTCCACCTAGATCAAGTCGTATCTCTTGATCCAGGAAGAATTTGAGGGTGCTCCAAAAAGGAAAGTCGCTCGATTTTTCATGCTCTACACGTTCGTTACATCATGCGCACATTTCGGCGCAAGTTACACTCACATTTGAGCCTCGCCGGCAAAACCACTTCCTTCACGCACATTTGCCTCTACATCGACGCATCTGACCCAGCACTTAAAAGAACAAAAGAAAAGGAATTATTTGCTGCTCTTTCATCGATCAACGGTTGGTTTAGATCTAGATCAGAGTATACTAGATCGCCATAGAGGGGACGCTTTGAATTCCCCAAGTTGCCAATCTAAGCCATGCCTGAAATTCCCGACTAGTACCTACTCGGAGTCAATCCATACGCTCACATCCGATTTCACATCATTACATTACCTGAAACCTTATGTTCATCAGTTCAGTGAGCAGACTTCAGAGTTCAGAGGCATTGCAGATTGATTCAGTGGGCAGATAGCACTTGATTTCACACACACATGCCACCATTGTAAAGCCTATTTGGCTATCTCACGGCATCGTGCACATCATTTTTCAGCCTTGTAAAGCCTCTTGGCTATTCCCGGCAGCATTGCCACAAGCCTTGTAACACAGATCAGATCTTATATATTGCAGTTCTATCTTCACCGACAGTATAGAGATTTCATTTGGCATCTTCATACAGAGTTTTTCATACAGAGTATTTGCAGTTGATTCATACAGAGTTTTTCAGGACACTTTTGAGTACATTGTTTGCACCATGTCGACTAGCAACCTCAATCTGGAGGCATTTGCTAAGTTAGACAACTCCAATTACGGTACATGGAAATACCGAATGGAGACCATTCTTGTGCTTCAGGACAAATGGGAGTATGTCGATGGATCTATACCTAGACCATTGGCCGATCCAGCCACCAGTAGCTCTACTCCATCTGTTGTCATAGCACCAGCAACGGAATCTACAACGGGATCTACATCTACACCATCAGTTTTCGCACCAGTAGTAGATCCTGCCATTGCCCGAGCTCAAGCAGAATGGGATAAGAAAGACAAGTATGCCTATCACCTGATCAAGCAGAATGTGCAAGATGTCATGCTAGGATAGCTCAACACAGTCAAGACATCAAAAGAAGCATGGGATATGTTCGCAGCTCTCTACGAGTCCAAGAACACATCCAGGATTCTCACCCTGGGAAACCAGATCAACCAGAGTTTCCGCAACAGCAGTGAAACCGGTCATGCTTATGTACTCCGCATCAAAGACTACAACAATCAACTTGCAGCAGCAGGAGAGACTATGAATCCCACAGAAATGGTTCAAGTAATCCTGAATGGACTAGGAGAAGGATATGAGAATCTAGTCCAGAGTATTGCCATCCAACGGCAAATTCCAACACTGGAAGAACTTCAGTCAGTTCTACTTGGTGAAGAACTCAGGACTCAGGCCATTCAAGCACGTAAAGGTCATTCTAATGATCAGGCATTCACAGCTTCAGACAGAAGCAAAGGCAAAGGCAGAAACAGAGGTAGATCATATCAGAGAAGTGGTCATCATCAACAAAATCAAAGTCAGAATCAGCATCAGCATCCGCATCATCCTCAGCAACATCAGAATCAGCAAAGAGGAAATCATTCCAACCGAGGAAGATTCCAAGGACGAGGGAATGCATCCACCAATGTGTCAAACATTCAATGCAACTATTGTCACAAGTTTGGACACTATGAAAGAGATTGCCGCAAGAAGCAGTATGACCAAGGCGGTCAATCCAGCAGTAATCGAGGGAATTCCCGAGGAAGAGGAAATCATCATGGTGGACATTCTAGTCACAGTCATTTTGCAAATGAACATGGCAATATGTTTCTTGCAAGTGAGGAATTGCATCAGACTGATACAATGCACCTAGACACTGATTTCAATCCCAAAGAGGATTTCAGCTATCAAGTCGACCAAGTGGAACAGGATCCTTGGTACATCAACAGCGGTGCATCATCTCATATGACAAATCACCAGGAATGGTTCACAGAAATGAAGCCATTAGAAGGTCAAAAGAATGTCATCTACACAGCAGACAATACACCGAATCCAGTTCAAGGGATAGGTGTTATCCCTATGAACAATTTCACTGGTACAAAAGGATTAGTCAAAGATGTGCTCTATGTTCCGAAGCTCAGCAAGAACCTTTTGTCAGTAGGTCAAATGACGGAACACAACTACAAAGTCATCTTCGACGGTGATGAATGCACTATCAGAGACAAATCCAAAAGAGGTCAGCTAGTAGCAAAAGGTGTCAAGGAAGGACGCTTATACAGGATGCTAGCTACAGTACCAGATAAGCATGCCATGTCAGCTCAAATGCAACAGATGCCACTATCTGCAAAATGGCACAAGAGATATGGTCATGTCAACTTCAAGTACTTGTTAGATCTCAGGAATCAAAATATGGCAATTGGGATTCCGAAGCTACAGTTTCTTGGAAAAGTTTGTGAAGCATGCTGCTTCGGCAAACAAAAGCGAACCAACTTTGTCAGAAGTACCTCTCGTGCACGAGGTATTCTTGATTTGATTCATACAGATGTATGGGGTTATGCCCAGACCTGCAGCATCAATGGTTCACTTTATTACTTGACCTTCATCGACGACTACAACAGATATTGTTGGGTCTACTTTTTGAAAGAGAAATCTGAAGTGTTTGCCAGATTTCAAGAATTCAAAGCCATGGTAGAAAACCAAACAGGCAGAAAGATCAAGGTCATGAGATCAGACAGAGGAGGTGAATACATGTCTTCAGCCTTCATGAACTTTTGCAAAAATCGCGGCATTCGAAGACAATTCAAATGTGCAGATACTCCTCAGCAGAATGCAAGAGCTGAAAGGAAAAATGGGACTTTAGCAGACAGTGCTAGAGCAATGCTTAGTGAAAAGCATCTTCCGAATCAGTATTGGGCAGAAGCAATAGCTACAGCTAACTACTTGCTTAATCGGCTTCCTACCGAACCAATACAAGGTATGACTCCTTATGAAGCATTCACTGGACACAAGCCATGCATTGGGCATCTCCGCATATTTGGTTGCATAGCATATGCCCACATACATGATGATCATCGCAGGAAATTGGATGCGAAGTCACGCAAATGCATCATGGTTGGCTACAGTGAAGAAAGCAAAGCATACAAATTGTATGATCCCATCAACCGCAAAGTCATTATCTCCAGAGATGTAATCTTCGATGAGGAATCAGAATGGAAAACCTCACCTACACAGGAGATAGAAGCATCGACTTCACAGTCATCTACAGAACAGGTTGATCAAGAAGAGCAAGAATTGCCAGCAACACCCCAAGCAGTGCCACAGCAGCTCAGACGGTCTACTAGGGAAAGCAGACCACCAACCAGATTGACATATGCTCAGAAAGGCAAAGCAATTCAGGTGGAAACCACCAACTATGCTCTTATGACTACCATCATGGCTACAGAAGAGCCAGTGTACTTCAAAGACGCAGTAGATAAGCCAGAATGGCAAACTGCTATGAATGAAGAAATGGATGCTTTGTATAAAAATAACACTTGGGAATTATGCGACCTTCCACCAGGAAAGAAGACCATAGCCAACAAATGGGTATACAAAGTGAAGTACAATCCAGATGGCAGTATTCAGAGATACAAAGCCAGGTTAGTTGCAAAAGGATTTGCACAACAATATGGCCAAGATTATGATGAGACTTATGCTCCAGTAGCAAAGATGGATTCCATACGGTTCTTGATATCACTAGCGACACCCAGTAAATGGAATGTGTATCAGCTCGATGTCAAGAATGCATTTCTCAATGGTTATCTAGACGAGGAAGTCTACATGCAACAACCAGCCGGTTATGTTGCACCAGGAAAAGAGAACAAGGTTTGCCATCTCAAGAAAAGTCTCTACGGCTTAAAGCAAGCCCCCAGAAGTTGGTACAGCAGAATTGACAAGTATTTTGCTGATCTGGGATACATGAAGTCCAATGCAGATCATACTCTCTACTACAAAGTTCAAGGGGAAGATATTACTATTGCACTTTTGTACGTAGATGATCTGATTGTGACAAGAAGCAAGGATAGCTTCATCAGCAAACTAAAACAAGACTTATCTGCAGAGTTCGACATGAAAGATCTTGGACTTATGCACTATTGTCTTGGAATTGAGTTTTGGAGAGATTCAGATAGCACATTCATGAGTCAGCTCAAGTATGTTGACAGTCTCCTGAAGAAGTTTCATATGGCAGATTGCAAGATTGCAGCCACTCCCATGGAACAGAGTTTGAAACTTACTAAAGATTCAGAAAAGCCTACAATCAATGACAGATACTACAGGCAACTCATTGGATCTCTTATATATCTGACAATCACATGGCCAGATATTTGTTATGCAGTAAGCTCACTAGCACAGTTTATGGCAAATCCAAAACAGTCTCATTGGAATGCAGCCAAAAGAGTCTTGAGATACATCAGAGGTACAAGACAATTTGGGATAGAATACAGAGGAAGTCATCCACGGTTGCATGGATACTGTGATAGTGACTATGCTGGAGATCATGAGACGAGGAGATTGACACAGGGATATGCATTTTTCCTTGGTCAAGGTGCTATATCATGGTTGTCAAACAAACAGCCAACTGTTTCTTTGTCTTCGACTGAACCAGAATATAGAGCACTCACTACAGGTGCATGTGAGGCTATATGGCTCAGAAGACTATTGTCAGAAACAGAGTACTTTGATGAGTCAAAGCCAACAACAATATACTGTGATAATCAATCGGCTCAAGCATTGGCTAAAAATCCAGTATATCACTCCAGAACAAAGCACATTGATGTCAGAGAGCACTTCATCAGAGAAAGAGTGTTACTTGGTGACATCACACTGCAGCATTGTGATAGCAAAGAAAATGTTGCAGACATCTTTACCAAACCACTCGGTAAAGAGCTATTCGAGAAACACCGACTTGATGCAGAGGAAGGACATTCCCATTAAAGGGGTGTGATGGAATGTAATGCTCAGTCCTTCTTCGATTCCCCAGAATCATCATCTTGAGGGAAGGCCTACTTCATGATGTTGATCTTGAGGGAAGGTGTTGAGAGTTCATGCTCAACATCATGTGATCATGTGTGCATAGCACCATCACGTGATCATATGTGCATAGCACTAACCTTATAGAGTGCTATAATGGAAAGGGTTAGATCCCCTAACCCTAACCCTAAAAGGGTTTGTATATATTCTATTTTTTCAACTAATTCTAGTGTACAGTTAGTCATTTGTGGTGTGCTCTCTAACTGTGCCCTCTCTCCTCATCTCCACTCTTCTCCTCTCCCCTCTTCATATTTTTGTCAAATGCATCTCCTTTACTATTATCAAACAACTAACTGGCACTCTAGTTTGTTTCCATGAAATTCACCAGGTCATTGTCAACCAAATGGTCTACATTCAAGTCCTCTCTATCCAAGGAACTTGCTGCTTGGTATGGCTTTCCTTTGCTTCCATTATACAACTTGGAGAATGCATTGCCTTGTAAATCTTCAAGCTGAACTATCCCATTCTCAAAAACTTCTATAAGCCAATAGGAACCATTCCAATCCAACTTGAAATTTGTTTTCTTAGGTCCCAGCTTAGCATTTTAGAGTAACACGAGCATACCCTTCTACAAATGCTTAGGCACAATGTGCCTATCATGCCATGCCTTCCTCCTGTGCTATATCACCAACTATGACCAGGCTACTTGGAGAAATAACTCATCTAAGAAGCTTAGCTGATGCAATTTCCCCTTGATTACTTTTGACTCACCCAATTGATGCTTAGAGTAATTCAAAGACTCAAAATAATAAATTCTAAGGGAACGATTGCTTCCAAGCCAAAGGCCGTACAAAAGGGCATTAAATTTGTGGTCACCTAATAAATAGTCTTGTAGGCCCACAGTGCAAAATGCAATTTTGTGTCCCATTCACTCTTAGTTGATTGTATTGTCTTAGTGAGGATGAGCTTAGGTGTTTTGTTTGTTGACTTGGTTTCACCATTGCCACAGGGATAGTAAGTAGTGGAGACTCTATACATAATTTGGAAAGAGACTGCATCACATCATTAAGGAAATGTGTAACTTTTTCACTGACAAGCTACAAAGGGAATCCATATTTACATATGATATTCTAAAAAGTGAACTTAGGAGTGCTCTCAGTCGAGTTGTCCCAGAGTGCCTTAGCTTCTGCCCACTTAGTAGCATAGTCAACTGCTATAATTATGTATTTATTCTGAGTGAGCCCCATCTCTGAAATGCTTCTCATGGAACAATGGGTTGCAAACCCCATCTCTGAAATGCTTCTCATGGAAAAGTGGGTTGCAACGGCATAGAATGCTAGCCAATAGTCATCCAGTGTGCTGATAGATGTCACATTGCAAGAACTCCATCTGCACACTATTGATACAGTTGTCCATCAATCAAGGTGTACTTCCAAGCCTTCAAGGCCAGCTTTTTGTGCTTATCCCAAGGCATTGTATCAGGAAACGTGCACTTAGACAAATAATACAGCCTACTCAGTCTCAAAATAATCCACTGCAAAGAGTTCAACATCTAGTGATTTCATAGTTACTCCTTGTGTATCCTTGAGTGTAGGTTCTCGGAAAAACAGTCATCTCCTACATGGCTCTTGCCAGGTTTTTGAATGATTTTAAAGTTAAACTCTTGAAGTAGAAGCATCTATCAGGGAAAAAATGTTCTTGAATAACAATCTTTTTTATAAGATAAAGTAAGGCATGATGATCCACATAGAACACAAAAGTATTACCGAGTAGCTAATGCCTTAGTTTTTGCACACTACATATCATTCCCAAAGCTTCTCACTTGGTAGTGCTATAATTGGACTCTGTAGGTGTCAACAATCAACTGGCATAATATACTTGATAGTCCAATTGAGCATCTGGCTAAGCCAAGATAACACCTAAGGCATAACCAAAAGCATCTACATCACATGGAAGATAACATCCCATCTTGGCTACCTTAGAATAGGGGTAGCCATTGGTCGACTCTTCAATTCATGGAAGCCCACAGTCAACTCGGCATTCCACTAAAACTTGGCATCTTTCTTTGTCAACTCATACAAAAGCACTACAATTTTGGAAAAATCTTTAATAAACCTTTGATAAAAGTTGATAAACCCCACAAATGAATGTAATTGAGTTACTCATAGGCTCACACATCTATTGTATAGATTTGATCTTACCTGGCTTGGTTCTTATGCCATCTTGGGAAATAACATGACCGAGTAGTATCCTAACTCAAACATAGAATACACTCTTAGCTAGGTTTAATGAGATATCCGCTTGTCTACAACTTAGAAAGACCTTTTCCAGGTACCTGACATGACCTATATATGAAGAATAAACACATAAGTCATCTAAGTAGATGGCAATGAACGCGGTGAGATAGTCTTGGAAAGTTTCAACCATAAACTTTTGAAATATTGATGGGGCATTTCTCAATCCAAAAGGCATAACTTGGGTTGCATAAGCACCCCATTCTCTGGTAAAGGCAGTCTTGTACTGATCTTATGGAGCCACGGTGATTTGGTTATAGCCACTATAACCATCCATAAATGAGTACATCTCATGTCCTACAATTTGATCCAAGATTCCATCAGTGAAGGGTACTAGAAACAGATCAATAAATGCCTTGGAATTTAACTTTCTATAGTCCACACAAACTCAAAGTTTGCCATTTTTCTTAGGCACAATCACGATAGGAAATAGCCATCACTATGGTCAATGGCATAAATAGACCCAGCATGCAAGAGTTGATCCAATTTGACTTTGATCTATTTGGTGTAGTTAGGATTCATTATGTACCTTTTCTATTGAATCGGCTTAGCATCTTGCACCAAAGGTAACTTGTGTTGACACAACTTAGAAGGAACTCCTCGTAAGTCTATGTAACTCCATGAAAACTCATCCTTGTATCTGACGAATAAAGCTCTTACCATTCTGACTTGCTTGGAAGAAAAATTGGCACTTACCACTACCATGACAAGTTGGTCTTCTGTTCTAAGGTTTAGTTCTTATTGGCTCTAGAACCAATAGTTCAGTATCGACACTCGTGATAGTCACTAGCATCTCAGCAAACTCTCATTCCCCTTCAATATCTTCAATGAAGTTACTCGAAAAGAGATCTTTTTGCTTGACAATCTGCTCATGTTTCAACTTTTGTTTGACTCCCATAGGCAAGATCTGTAACTCCATGAATCATGACTCAACATCCTGAGAAAATGGATGTGTCACCTCCAAATCCTTTGGTTGACAACAACTCGGAACCTTCTGAGGGTTGGTCAATATACACACATCTTGACTATTTGTATATACACATCTTGACTATCTATCTTCATGATCATCTCGCATGAATCCCAATCATGGTGTACTTTTTCACTCTTCACCCAAGGTCATCCCAATAGTATTTGATAGGCATGCTGTTCCGTGGTGATCACAATAAAGCTAACTGTATAATAGATGCCACTTAGTTTGCCGACACTTGGCAATTTTTACCATTGAACCAACAATCTGATTCATCATGCCCAAACTTAGTGCAGGTGTTACAATACTTAACCTTACAATCCTCTTCCACATGACCACCTGTAGAGCACTTATTACATCATTTCTCATTGTTATTCGGCAAATGCCCAATTCTTTTAAGGCCTTCTTGAGCTCGGTTTTGAGCTTGTCTTTCTTTTGTTGTATCCTTGATATCAATGTCAGCATCTTTCTTCTTTGCCTTGTTCTTTGAGCATTCACTCTTCTTCAAAGCAATAGCTCATTTTAGCACTACTTCATAGGTTGTAGTCGTATTAACTATCTTTGGCTTGCGCAAATCTACCTAGATGCAATCCATGATCAACCAAACTCACATAGACCTGTCATCTGGAACCATGCTTAATTGATTGATGTGAGATCATATTCTAAGCATGAGTCTTGGATGGACCCTCCTTTGTTTTGCTTCAGCTCACTTAACTTTATCTAGACATTTTCTTTGTTGATTACTTGCTTGAACCTTTGCAAGAATGCTTCAAACATTGCATATCAATCGAGGAAATATCTAATTGGGAACTAATTGGACCATCTCTAGGAGTTTTTTATTAGAGTACACAAAAAATAATCCATATATTCCTTGTCCATTGTTGCACTATTGATGTGATAGACACACAAGAAACTCTACAAGTGAATATAGGGCTCTTCATCATCTGTGCCTTTGAAATTTTAAAACTTCACCTTGCTATTGGAGCTAGACTTAGACTTCTCTACTCCATAACCCAAGTAGGTGGGTGTTCCACTTAGAAGGATCAAGTCACTAGACTTCCACCTATCATAGCCACCTTCATGTGTGTGAGGTCATTGTAGACTTTGCCTTAGTCAGTTGGTGCTATCTTTAGGCCTTAGAGGTATAGTTTGACGTATGCATTTTGGCTGAGTAGAAGTTCTATCTAGTGTGAGAGGAACTTGAGAAAATTTCCTTAGTTGCTCCACATTCACCTCGGGTCTTTGGTGGTGTCTCTCTCCCCATCAGAAGTACATCGCTCTTCCTGTCAGTTGTTTCTTGGAGTATCAGCTATAGTGGTGTCAAAGATGTTCTCTTAATTCTCTGAGTTGTTCTTCTCTATCATTTTGATGTTCCAAATGGCCATCTTCACGAAATCCAAACTCTCTATAGATGAGTACTTGGAGTCCACTTGCCACGATGAACCTTCATCTGCCAACCTTTTGGGTTGCCTCAGCCCAACACCAGTGTTTTGCCCTTTTGGATCTGCATAGTCGTTAACTTCCACCTTGAGGCACCATATCTCCGTCTCTCTCCTTGAATTCATCGCTCATGTTGGACAATTTCTTCTTCTACCAGCCTTCTTTGAGCATTTGAGTCTGGTTCTGAGAGTGCTCCGATTTGCATGGTGGAATGTAACCAATTCCTCTGGCTTAGGTAGTCTTCATGCCTAGCCATGCATTTTCTTCTTCTTTTTGAGCATGTATCAGCCATCAATTAAGGGAGAAAGTATCCAAGTAGCAATCATAATACTTTTTGTATCCCACACGCCGATCGTTAAGCACGTCACCAGTTGATGCCACTCGTTTGAAGTCGGAGGAGCTTCTTATAGTAGCCCATGATTCCTAGTAGCTGCCTCAATTTGTTGCTAGAGCTAGCATGAACCTCACTAAGCTTACCAACTCGGTTTCTTAATCTCCTAGCCTGATAGCTCGTGAACTTGCAATTCAATTAACCCTTCCCCAGTAGGATTGCCAAAATGTTGATAGATTGGTTTTATCACCCAAAGCTAACTCAAAAAGGGTGCTCAGTGTTAACCCAACCCGCTACTATGCTCGATGAAAATGCCCTCTTGCAATTTGAAAGATGGCGTGCTCGGGTGGTAAAACGGAAGACAACATTCAAACTCAAAATCTGGGCTTAGCTATCATAGGAGAACCATATGGTGATGGGAAAATACTTAGTTTCCCATATACTTAAAAGAATATGAAGTGTATTGTATCAGTTGAGACAAGTACATAGGCAAGCAATATCAGCTTGTATTGAATGAAACCACTCAAACTATCTTGAATACAACCAAGCCACCTTGGCTTGCAATGAACACTCCCTATCCTAGCAAACTCAGGTTAGAGGAAGAGAACTTGGCACACTGTGCCCTTGTCCTCCTCTCTACTTGTTACAAACATATAAACTACCTAATCAAAACCACATTCTAAATGAATAATGCTCGGTGTGCCAACCTGCAGTGACTGATTGGTGGTGATGCTACCATTTCCTACACCTCCGCTACAAAATGGTGCTCAAGTAAGGCTCCATTGCTTTTGAGATTAGCACTCGGTGACCACACTTAGATTTGTGGCTCCATGTTAGCCTAACCTAGCTAACATTCTCTTACAACCATTTGGGTGTAAGAAATTTAGCATTCCTCATGGACATTGCTAGGTAGCATAAACGTGGCTAATAAGTTTTTGTTTCAATTAAAAATTCAGTCAGTTAACTGCCACATGTTCCCATGATCGTTATCTTGAAGGCGAGATATAATTGTAGGTATGTACATTCAAATCGATTTTGGAGAAATAAGTCAGTCAGTAACTCTCACGTCTCCCACATCTTCCCATGTATGCCTCCCACTGTCTTCAACAAACACATCAAAAGTAGCCACCTTCTTTCTTCTTACAAGAGACTGGCTCTATAGTAGAGCTTACACTTGCTAAAAGCTTGTTTAGAGATTCCTAAAAAAGGCCAAACTTGCACACGATTACTCTACTTGGGGCATTTGATATTCTTCGTATAACACGATTCTCCCAAAACGTGGACTTTACACTGATGTGACAGACATTATAGCTGCCCTTATTGAGTTCCATCCCAATACTTGATCCTTGTTTGTCATACTAGGGTTATTGCTTGCTTGGGTGTAGCCATTTTTGGTGAGCTTCACGGACTTTTCTCTATATAGGTATCTTGCATGACCCATAACTTATGCATTGCTCATCGGAGTTCGGAAAACTTTGTCTTCAAGTTGTAGTACACATTCCAAGCTTGAACATGAGACCAAAAAATTATGAAATAAGTATTTGGAATGAGACCATTGAATCATTACAAGTTCTATGTTGCATGTGAAGCATGCATCTTGAAGACTATAGGATATCACAATTTATTCTAAAAAAATAAAATTTTGTTATGTACATACATGCAACCAAGTAATCATTCGAAAGTACACTATGTGAGCTTCTCCTCAACCCAAGGACACACCTAAATGAGAACATTAGGCATAGATTAATGGGCCTCCAATGTTGTGCTAAAATTATGCACACCCATTTGAGGGCACACTCCATAACATTTTTTAAATTTGTTGAAAACCAAAACGGATTGAAAATTTGGAATCTAAACTACTAGGACTAAAACTAGTGGGACTACTACATGGTGGTCTTAAAATTTGGAATCCAAACTAGTGGGACTACTGCATGGCAGTCTTAAAACATTGATAGTTGTTGGTTGAAAATGTGCAATTTGTGCATGTGCAAAGACCTTTCAATAAATCCAACACTATTTACAATTTTGAATTATTTCTTTTTCCATGCAATTGCTTGCTATATGGCTCATAAGCATGCCAAAGGTCATTGCATTTCATAATACACATCATCAAATCGAGTAGCATGCCCTTTGGCCTATTTGTGTTTTGAAGCATTTGAGGCCACATTGCACTTGTTTGGGATATCCAATTCTGGTGACGTGTATCGCCAGAGGAGGAAAAACTGGTAGCAGCTAAAAATTTTGCTACTCCCATGAGTTTGGAATTTTCACACCTCCTGCACGTCAAATCTTAAAAGACTAAGTACTTGCAACCTGCCCCTGTCCTGCAACCCGCACGCACCTCGACATTGTGTCATCTTTGGTTTGGCATTGTCGTCCTTTGGGTAAGTTGTCTTCTATTCTTTTCTTGCCTCACAAGCTAGCTTCTCTCTGTTTTGGTTTGGCATTGTTGTCTTTCACTAATAGTTGCCATGGCAATATGCAACTTGCCATGGCTTGTAAGACAAGTAGACAGAGGCTACGAGACAAAAGAGTTGAAAAGTGGCACAAGGAATAGAAGACTCCTTGTTGAGCAGCAGCAATAGGAAGCAATTTGCATATGCATGCATTCAATCACTACCATCAGAGCGAAGAACATGAGCTATGATGTCATAATTGGTGGTAGCATTTGAGGAAGCAACATCAGGCCATTCAGGTAAATACTAGTCTCGAGTCTTCACAAGCTTTAGCCTGCACCCTTAAGGTCATAGAGTGACAACCATACCAACACCTCGAGAGATGGATGTAGAGCGGAAGCAATGCTCGATCATCCTGATCCGAGTAGTGTATGGGCTTCAATAGAAAGCAAGAAAAGGAGAGACAGCCTAAGTGTGGAAGTAATTGCAATAGTGGTGACGTTTGGCACAAAAATATGAGAGTTTCTCCAAATAACAAGGACATCTATAGAAAGCGAATGCGAAGCAAGATGTTTGACAAGCACATCATACACATGCTTGATACAACGTAGGCCAGTGGTTGCCTAAACTAGCCTGATGGTTGTCTGTGATTTTCCTAAACCAGCCCAGTGGTTGGAATATCATGCAACCGTGGGTGGCTGGTTCAGCTCAAACACCAGAACCAGGCTGGATTGGACTTAATGTGATTTTCCTAAACCAACCCAGTGGTTGGAACACCATGCAAACGTGGTTGGGTTAGCTCAAACACCAGTTATGTGATTGTCCTAAACCAGTGTGGTTGAAAAGAAAGTATTAGCAATATATGTCGCAATAGTAACATCAATATATTTCGCAATAGAATAGCAATATATTGTTATTTTACTAAACCAGCCCGGTGGTTGGAACGTCATGCAACTGTGGTGGCTATTGGTTCAGCTCAACACCAATGTGGTTGAATGGACATTAGTTGTTGACAAGCTTGGTGGTTGAAATTACTATGTTTCTTAATACTTAAATTAGTTTAATTTAATTTGCACGTACTGTATTTTGTTTTTGCATATACTATACTTTGTTTTGTTTTCCTCATAGTAATGCAAAAAGGGGGCTGCATGTCGGGTTAGCAGATGGATTGTATCTCAATTTTATGGATCACAATCCTGACATTTCAACTGGGCAGAGTAGCTTTGAGCATTGGAAGCCCTGGTATGTCAGGAAACTCAAAGACAAGAATGCTTGTTATTGCCAATTTACCAAACACACATAGGCTTTGACTTGTGTAAGCAAGTTGTGAATGACTTGAGATATGGTCATATTGGAGCATTGCTTCATGGGGATTGATGCCCATGTCTCCCTGATGAATGTGTGTCTGTAGGCCACCTGAATCCTCATCATGTGTCGTAAGAAAGGCCACCTAGATCCTCATCATGTGTCCCAAAAAACCACTGCGCTTGTTTTTATAAATCCCAAATGATAGATTAACCCCATGCTTGTTTATAGTACATGCCAAACAACCTCCATGCTTGTTTTTAGTCATCTAATGGCATGTCATGGGATCCAATTGCATTTTCCTTGATTGGGCCTTCCCACTGTTCCTCTTGCACTATGACCATCTTGTGAATGACACCCTTGGGAACTCTATATTCCTTCTCCAAGCTATCAATCTCATCTACGACAATCTTGGGTTGCCAAGGGACCCCTTGCAAAATGGCTTCAATGTTCATCAAGGTCAGAACAAGCGGTAGAAAAAATGTTATTGCTGTTGTGGCTTTCCATCTCCATTCCTTCACTCAAGACCTGTTAGGTTTTTAAACTAGTTTGCTCTCCAGCTATCCAAAATGTAATTTTTCACGTATTCTAATCTATCAAATCAAGCTGTCTTGACATGCTCAATGATGTAATCTAGTGAGATCTTTGCCATCTTTGAAGAACCGTGTACTGATAGGTTCCCCACACATTACATTGATGAATATGACAGGTTAGTTGTATGATAGTTAAGGCAGATGAGATAGGCACTGGCTAGAGGAGGTAGGCACTGGCAAGGAAACGCATTTTTGTTGGTTTAGGATTAACTGCAACCCCCACAAAATATAACATTTAGTAAATGCTAAACAACCACCGCGCTTATTTTAGTAAATCCCAAACAAGTGAAAATGTAAATCCCAAATAGTATACTAATTCCAAACAACCACCACGCTTGTTTTAGTGACAATGACTACAATTCACAATGGGGTAAGTCAAAACATCGAGCGACTACTTTCGAGCGAGTCCAAAGTTTGAGCGATGCTTATGAGGAACTTTGTCTAAACCTCTACGAGTAATAAATTTTTACTAAAAATGGTTGAATCTACATGACACTATTATAGATTGTTTTTAATTATTTTTTGTATGATTCTTGGCAACTTATAAAGATTAAACTTACTATTGGATAAATCATAAATCCATGCAAGTCAACAATCATTTAACGAATACCAAAGGGAAAAAAATTCTTGGCAGCATACAAAGAGAAAACCTATTATTCAATAAATAATAAATACATGCAAGTTAGCAATCATTCAATAGATGCAAAAGGGAAAATGTTGCAATGTCTACACCTCAAGGCGATCACTCAGAATTATGTAAGGTAGACATTGTTTCCATGTATGTAACTCCATAAAATAAAGAAACCCCTGCAATGTAAGGTTTCTTTATTTTATGGAGTTACATACATGGAAACAATAGTCCCACCGATGATATAGAAGGTTCTCCTAAAAAATCCCTCACAAACAACTATTTGTAGCTCATTGATTTTGATGCTACCGACATGATTTGATCCATTTTGTACACAAAATGATCACATGAATAAAATGTTTAAACTATGGAACTAATAAATTATTGATCACCTTATGACCATGATGATTCTAACTAAATATGGATCACCTTCATATGTCCTTGACCGTGTATGCACCTCTAGGATGGAGGGAGGAAACCAAGGACCCAAACTCTATATGAGAAAAATCTATGGTCATTAGTTAAATATAGAGTTTGATAAGGTCCGGCTCTCATGAAACAAAGATAAGTATAAACTTTTTAAATATCTAGAATTTTGACACTTTAACATGATAAACGTATTTATTCATATCATTCCGATCGTTTTAACTACAAACATGACCATATTTGGAGTCTGATTGACCAAGTTATGGCCCAAATAAAATTGGAAAGAGGAGCCTCCCAAGAGGCTACGATATCGCGGCCTCTAGGGAGGCCCCCTTGAAAATGGAAATTACACAAGAAAACACATACTTCGACCCCTTTCTTCCACCCCTCCTTCATTGACCCTTGAAAAACATTACCAAACATTTTTAGAAATTGTTATTTGTCTACTATAAAACAATTGATTACTCAATATATCATGGGTAGGACAACCACCGTAAAAGTAAGCAATGCATGCTACTTTTTGAACATAAATCATCACACTAGAATGTCAAAATTTATGAAATTCCTCGCTCGAACCATCGCCTTGCTCGAACACAGTCGCTCGAATTCTGGTAACCCTCACAATGGATTGTGCATGAGGGACCATCTAATTCATAGGTTCAGATTAGCATTCAGTTGGAATCAGACTATAATAACAATGATTGTGCATAAGTGACCATCTAATTCATAGGCTCAGATTAGCAATGAGCCAGAATTAGGTTGAGGTAACAGTGACTTTGCATGGGGGACCATCTAGTTCACAAGCTTAGATTAGCATTCAATCAACTCATCAGACTGTAATAACAATAGCTCTCATTCTTATGACCAAGAACTATTATTATTATAGTCTGATGAACTAACTCAATGCTAATTTGATGTCTTGTTTTGATCTTGCCTTTCTTTAGTTGACTGTAATAACAATGACTTTTAATGAGGGGCCATCTAGTTCATAGGCTCAGATTAGCATTGAGTCGGAATCAGATTGTAATAACAATGACTTTTCCATGAGGGACCATCTAAGTCACACACTCAAATTAGCATTAAGCTAGAGATAGACTATAAGAACATATCGGACTATTAGAATTTTTTAATGACCGAGAAATTCTCCCATGGCAACCATCTAATCGCACGTCATGGCTAGACGATGATGTATATGACCGCCTATGCTAGGCTGGGCTACCAGCAGCAAGCCGGGTGCATGTGCCACTGCTCCTCCCTTCTCATCCCATTGAATTGTTATGATCTTGGCTCTGATTACTAAGAAATTCTCCCATGGTAGCCATCTAATCGCACATCATGGCTAGATGATGATGTATACGATCGCCTACGCTAGGTTGGTGGGCTATCAGCAAGCTGGGTGCATGTGCCACCACTCATCTCATTGAATTATTATGACCTTGGCTCTAATGATTGAGAAATTCTCCCATGGAAACCATCTAATCATGCATCATGTCTAGATGATGATGTATATTGACTGCCTATGCTAATAGGCTGGGCTACCAGTAAAATTGAGCGGGTGGATTGTGTGCTCTTAGCAATGATAGGCACCCACCAGAGTCGCACAAACTGACATAAGAAACAAAGGGGAAAAGAGTGGGAAGATGGAAATTCTATCTATATAAAGTCCTTAAGGGTAGAGAAACAATTCACTGCACCCAGGAAAATCCCTCTCCTACCCCCTTCCACGCTCTCCAAGCCTCCTTCTACCCCTGTGATAAATCTTCTGCTGCAACCTCGATGCCCCTTCATAATGCTACCCAAGTCATGGGATCCATTGTTTGCCTTGGATATCCACCCTACAACACTCTACTAGCCATAGCTATGACCAAGGGAGTTGCAGGATGGGGAGCCAAAGAAAATGGGTCATTGTTGTTCCGTCATGCACTGGGAGAGAACTCAACTTGGTAATGAGCCTCTCATAATTGAGCACAACCTTTGGCACTGGGGAAGGAGAACTCAACTTGGTGATGAGCTCACTGAGAGCATGCATTAGTGTGTTGGAGCTCACCACCAGATTGAGTGCCTTGTCCACTCTTGAATGTTGTGCTTGGTTGAGCTCATTGCCAAGCTCAGTTCTCTCTCCCAATGCCTTGAAAGAAGTTGCTAAAAAGAAGGTTATGTTCAATTACAAGGTGTTGATATTGTCCCCTACATACGAGGAGTTTTAAGTCAAAATTATAAGAAAGTCCTAACTATAATAGCACTATGAGGTGCTCATATTGTCCCTTGCATATGAGGCACTAGGTCAAAAGTGTAAGAAAGTGCTAACAAGGGCAAAAAGTGACACCAGGTTCTGCCCATAGTGGTGGTGTTGCCAAGTGCTATGAGTGTTTAAAGAAGTGTCAAAAAGACAAAGTGCTAGCATCTTTGTATGTAATCTATTTGTGTTTAAAGAAGTGTCACAAAGACAAAGTGCTAGCATCTTTGTATGTAATCTATTTTGTTAAATGTTTTCTTCAGATGTAATTTATTTTGTTTCAATTTTGATGTAATACTATTATCGCAAAAACTCTTGGATGTAATTTCTTTTGTTTTAATTTCAATGTACCAAAACTATTGTTGCTCTTACTTCGATAGTGAAAGTGGCTCTAAAGAAGCACAAATGGCATATTCTTCCCTCGTTTACATTTTAGTACAACCATAGGGATCGTTGCACAAGAAACTGTTGGAAAAACTATTGTTACTGTAGTGAAAATGGTTCACAAATGCCCTCATTTAGGATTTACTACAACTAGTGCAATTGTTGCACAAGCAATTGTTGCAGAAGGACTAAAATAGCTCTAAAGTAGGACTACATTTTTCTTAGCTTGAAACTAAAATAGCACTAAAATAGCTCCAAGAACTAGTAGAAATTATTGCACAAGGACTAGTAGGACTAAAATAGCTTCAAAATAGGAGTATATTTTCCTTGGTTTAGAACTATAATAACTCCAATAACTAGCACAGTGGTTGCAAGAAAACTATCATAAATTGCAAATGTCTAAATTTTCCTTAGCTTGGAACTCAAATAGCTGCAAGAACTAGTGCAGTGGTTGAGAAATTGTTGTACAAGGAGTAATATGACTAAAATATCTCCAAAATAAGACTCTATTTTCCTTGGTTTAGAACTAAAATAGCTCCAATATCTAGCATGGTGGTACAGAGGCAATTGACTTTTCCCTCATCATATGTATTGCATAGAAGGAGGAGGCTAAAGAAGGCTATGTGGATGAATGGGAAAATGAAATTCCCAGACGATCCTATGTCATAAAGTTTTGTATTACAAGCAGACAAATGCCTTTTCCTTCAACCTCCTTTATATATGCCCCAGTTCACATACTATCACATATTGTTGGTTGTATCAATATACCCATGAAACGTATCCCCACAAAAGAAATATGTATTGTATCACATCAAAGATGTATGAGGCAATCTACAATAGCATGCCCTTTGATATCTAACTTTTTTGGGTAATGCTTGACATTTTATAAACTGTCATTTCAACTGGTAACATTCCAAGCTTGAACATGAGACCAAAAAATTATGAAATAAGTATTTGGAATGAGACCGTTGAATCATTACAAGTTCTATGTTGCATGTGAAGCATGCATCTTGAAGACTATAGGATATCATAATTTATTCTAAAAAAATAAAATTTTGTTATGTACATACATGCAACCAAGTAATCATTCGAAAGTACACTATGTGAGCTTCTCCTCAACCCAAGGACACACCTAAATGAGAACATTAGGCATAGATTAATGGGCCTCCAATGTTGTGCTAAAATTATGCACACCCATTTGAGGGCACACTCCATAACATTTTTTAAATTTGTTGAAAACCAAAACGGATTGAAAATTCGGAATCCAAACTACTAGGACTAAAACTAGTGGGACTACTACATGGTGGTCTTAAAATTTGGAATCCAAACTAGTGGGACTACTGCATGGCAGTCTTAAAACATTGATAGTTGTTGGTTGAAAATGTGCAATTTGTGCATGTGCAAAGACCTTTCAATAAATCCAACACTATTTACAATTTTGAATTATTTCTTTTTCCATGCAATTGCTTGCTATATGGCTCATAAGCATGCCAAAGGTCATTGCATTTCATAATACACATTATCAAATCGAGTAGCATGCCCTTTGGCCTATTTGTGTTTTGAAGCATTTGAGGCCACATTGCACTTGTTTGGGATATCCAATTCTGGTGACGTGTATCACCAGAGGAGGAAAAACTGGTAGCAGCTAAAAATTTTGCTACTCCCATGAGTTTTGAATTTTCACACCTCCTGCACGTCAAATCTTAAAAGACTAAGTACTTGCAACCTGCCCCTGTCCTGCAACCCGCACGCACCTCGACATTGTGTCATCTTTGGTTTGGCATTGTCGTCCTTCGGGTAAGTTGTCTTCTATTCTTTTCTTGCCTCACAAGCTAGCTTCTCTCTGTTTTGGTTTGGCATTGTTGTCTTTCACTAATAGTTGCCATGGCAATATGCAACTCGCCATGGCTTGTAAGACAAGTAGACAGAGGCTACGAGACAAAAGAGTTGAAAAGTAGCATAAGAAATAGAAGACTCCTTGTTGAGCAGCAGCAATAGGAAGCAATTTGCACATATGCATGCATTCAATCACTACCATCAGAGCGAAGAACATGAGCTATGATGTCATAATTGGTGGTAGCATTTGAGGAAGCAACATCAGGCCATTCAGGTAAATACTAGTCTCGAGTCTTCACAATATGGGCTTCAATAGAAAGCAAGAAAAGGAGAGACAGCCTAAGTGTGGAAGTAATTGCAATAGTGGTGACGTTTGGCACAAAAATATGAGAGTTTCTCCAAATAACAAGGACATCTATAGAAAGCAAATGGGAAACAAGATGTTTGATGAGCACATCATACACATGCTTGATACAACGTAGGCCAGTGGTTGCCTAAACTAGCCTGATGGTTGTCTGTGATTTTCCTAAACCAGCCCGGTGGTTGGAATATCATGCAATCGTGGGTGGCTGGTTCAGCTCAAACACCAGAACCAGGCTGGATTGGACTTCATGTGATTTTCCTAAACCAACCCAGTGGTTGAAACACCATGCAAACGTGGTTGGGTTAGCTCAAACACCAGTTATGTGATTGTCCTAAACCAGTGTGGTTGAAAAGAAAGTATTAGCAATATATGTCGCAATAGTAACATCAATATATTTCGCAATAGAATAGCAATATATTGTTATTTTACTAAACCAGCCCAGTGGTTGGAACGTCATGCAATTGTGGTGGCTATTGGTTCAGCTCAACACCAATGTGGTTGAATGGACATTAGTTGTTGACAAGCTTGGTGGTTGAAATTACTATGTTTCTTAATACTTAAATTAGTTTAATTTAATTTGCACGTACTGTATTTTGTTTTTGCATATACTATACTTTGTTTTGTTTTCCTCATAGTAGTGCAAAAAGGGGGCTGCATGTCGGGTTAGCAGATGGATTGTATCTCAATTTTATGGATCACAATCCTGGCATTTCAACTGGGCAGAGTAGCTTTGAGTATTGGAAGCCCTGGTATGTCAGGAAACTCAAAGACAAGAATGCTTGTTATTGCCAATTTATAAAACACACATAGGCTTTGACCTGTGTAAGCAAGTTGTGAATGACTTGAGATATGGTCATATTGGAGCATTGCTTCATGGGGATTGATGCCCATGTCTCCCTGATGAATGTGTGTCTGTAGGCCACCTGAATCCTCATCATGTGTCGTAAGAAAGGCCACCTAGATCCTCATCATGTGTCCCAAAAAACCACTGCGCTTGTTTTTATAAATCCCAAATGATAGATTAACCCCATGCTTGTTTATAGTACATGCCAAACAACCTCCATGCTTGTTTTTAGTCATCTAATGGCATGTCATGGGATCCAATTGCATTTTCCTTGATTGGGCCTTCCCACTGTTCCTCTTGCACTATGACCATCTTGTGAATGACACCCTTGGGAACTCTATATTCCTTCTCCAAGCTATCAATCTCATCTACGACAATCTTGGGTTTCCGAGGGACCCCTTGCAAAATGGCTTCAATGTTCATCAAGCTCAGAACAAGCGGTAGAAAAAATGTTATTGCTGTTGTGGCTTTCCATCTCCGTTCCTTCACTCAAGACCTATCAGGTTTTTAAACTAGTTTGCTCTCCAGCTATCCAAAATGTAATTTTTCACGTATTCTAATCTGTCAAATCAAGTTGTCTTGACATGCTCAATGATGTAATCTAGTGAGATCTTTGCCATCTTTGAAGAACCGTGTACTGATAGGTTCCCCACACATTACATTGATGAATATGACAGGTTAGTTGTATGATAGTTAAGGTAGATGAGATAGGCACTGGCTAGAGGAGGTAGGCACTGGCAAGGAAACACATTTTTATTGTTTTAGGATTAACTGCAACCCCTACAAAATATAACATTTAGCAAATGCTAAACAACCACTGCACTTATTTTAGTAAATCCCAATCAATAAATCCCAAACAAGTGAAAATGTAAATCCCAAATAGTATACTAATTCCAAACAACCACCACGCTTGTTTTAGTGACAATGACTACAATTCACAATGGGGTAAGTCAAAACATCGAGCGACTACTTTCGAGCGAGTCCAAAGTTTGAGCGATGCTTATGAGGAACTTTGTCTAAACCTCTAGGAGCAATAAATTTTTACTAAAAATGGTTGAATCTACATGACACTATTACATATTATTTTTAATTATTTTTTGTATGATTCTTGGCAACTTATAAAGATTAAACTTACTATTGGATAAATCATAAATCCATGCAAGTCAACAATCATTTAATGAATACCAAAGGGAAAATTCTTGGCAGCATACAAAGAGAAAACCTATTATTCAATAAATAATAAATACATGCAAGTTAGCAATCATTCAATAGATACAAAAGGGAAAATGTTGCAATGTCTACACCTCAAGGCGATCACTCAGAATTATGTAAGGTAGACATTGTTTCCATGTATGTAACTCCATAAAATAAAGAAACCCCTGCAATGTAAGGTTTCTTTATTTTATGGAGTTACATACATGGAAACAATAGTCCCACCGATGATATAGAAGGTTCTCCTAGAAAAATCCCTCACAAACAACTATTTGTAGCTCATTGATTTTGATGCTACCGACATGATTTGATCCATTTTGTACACAAAATGATCACATGAATAAAATGTTTAAACTATGGAACTAATAAATTATTGATCACCTTATGACCATGATGATTCTAACTAAATATGGATCACCTTCATATGTCCTTGACCGTGTATGCACCTCTAGGATGGAGGGAGGAAACCAAGGACCCAAACTCTATATGAGAAAAGTCTATGGTCATTAGTTAAATATAGAGTTTGATAAGGTCCGGCTCTCATGAAACAAAGATAAGTATAAACTTTTTAAATATCTAGAATTTTGACACTTTAACATGATAAACGTATTTATTCATATCATTCCGATCGTTTTAACTACAAACATGACCATATTTGGAGTCTGATTGACCAAGTTATGGCCCAAATAAAATTGGAAAGAGGAGCCTCCCAAGAGCTTACGATATCGCGGCCTCTAGGGAGGCCCCCTTGAAAATGGAAATTACACAAGAAAACACATACTTCGACCCCTTTCTTCCACCCCTCCTTCATTGACCCTTGAAAAACATTACCAAACATTTTTAGAAATTGTTATTTGTCTACTATAAAACAATTGATTACTCAATATATCATGGGTAGGACAACCACCGTAAAAGTAAGCAATGCATGCTACTTTTTGAACATAAATCATCACACTAGAATGTCAAAATTTATGAAATTCCTCGCTCGAACCATCGCCTTGCTCGAACACAGTCGCTCGAATTCTGGTAACCCTCACAATGGATTGTGCATGAGGGACCATCTAATTCATAGGTTCAGATTAGCATTCAGTTGGAATCAGACTATAATAACAATGATTGTGCATAAGTGACCATCTAATTCATAGGCTCAGATTAGCAATGAGCCAGAATTAGGTTGAGGTAACAGTGACTTTGCATGGGGGACCATCTAGTTCACAAGCTTAGATTAGCATTCAATCAACTCATCAGACTGTAATAACAATAGCTCTCATTCTTATGACCAAGAACTATTATTATTATAGTCTGATGAACTAACTCAATGCTAATTTGATGTCTTGTTTTGATCTTGCCTTTCTTTAGTTGACTGTAATAACAATGACTTTTAATGAGGGGCCATCTAGTTCATAGGCTCAGATTAGCATTGAGTCGGAATCAGATTGTAATAACAATGACTTTTCCATGAGGGACCATCTAAGTCACACACTCAAATTAGCATTAAGCTAGAGATAGACTATAAGAACATATCGGACTATTAGAATTTTTTAATGACCGAGAAATTCTCCCATGGCAACCATCTAATCGCACGTCATGGCTAGACGATGATGTATATGACCGCCTATGCTAGGCTGGGCTACCAGCAGCAAGCCGGGTGCATGTGCCACTGCTCCTCCCTTCTCATCCCATTGAATTGTTATGATCTTGGCTCTGATTACTAAGAAATTCTCCCATGGTAGCCATCTAATCGCACATCATGGCTAGATGATGATGTATACGATCGCCTACGCTAGGTTGGTGGGCTATCAGCAAGCTGGGTGCATGTGCCACCACTCATCTCATTGAATTATTATGACCTTGGCTCTAATGATTGAGAAATTCTCCCATGGAAACCATCTAATCATGCATCATGTCTAGATGATGATGTATATTGACTGCCTATGCTAATAGGCTGGGCTACCAGTAAAATTGAGCGGGTGGATTGTGTGCTCTTAGCAATGATAGGCACCCACCAGAGTCGCACAAACTGACATAAGAAACAAAGGGGAAAAGAGTGGGAAGATGGAAATTCTATCTATATAGAGTCCTTAAGGGTAGAGAAACAATTCACTGCACCCAGGAAAATCCCTCTCCTACCCCCTTCCACGCTCTCCAAGCCTCCTTCTACCCCTGTGATAAATCTTCTGCTGCAACCTCGATGCCCCTTCATAATGCTACCCAAGTCATGGGATCCATTGTTTGCCTTGGATATCCACCCTACAACACTCTACTAGCCATAGCTATGACCAAGGGAGTTGCAGGATGGGGAGCCAAAGAAAATGGGTCATTGTTGTTCCGTCATGCACTGGGAGAGAACTCAACTTGGTAATGAGCCTCTCATAATTGAGCACAACCTTTGGCACTGGGGAAGGAGAACTCAACTTGGTGATGAGCTCACTGAGAGCATGCATTAGTGTGTTGGAGCTCACCACCAGATTGAGTGCCTTGTCCACTCTTGAATGTTGTGCTTGGTTGAGCTCATTGCCAAGCTCAGTTCTCTCTCCCAATGCCTTGAAAGAAGTTGCTAAAAAGAAGGTTATGTTCAATTACAAGGTGTTGATATTGTCCCCTACATACGAGGAGTTTTAAGTCAAAATTATAAGAAAGTCCTAACTATAATAGCACTATGAGGTGCTCATATTGTCCCTTGCATATGAGGCACTAGGTCAAAAGTGTAAGAAAGTGCTAACAAGGGCAAAAAGTGACACCAGGTTCTGCCCATAGTGGTGGTGTTGCCAAGTGCTATGAGTGTTTAAAGAAGTGTCAAAAAGACAAAGTGCTAGCATCTTTGTATGTAATCTATTTGTGTTTAAAGAAGTGTCACAAAGACAAAGTGCTAGCATCTTTGTATGTAATCTATTTTGTTAAATGTTTTCTTCAGATGTAATTTATTTTGTTTCAATTTTGATGTAATACTATTATCGCAAAAACTCTTGGATGTAATTTCTTTTGTTTTAATTTCAATGTACCAAAACTATTGTTGCTCTTACTTCGATAGTGAAAGTGGCTCTAAGGAAGCACAAATGGCATATTCTTCCCTCGTTTACATTTTAGTACAACCATAGGGATCGTTGCACAAGAAACTGTTGGAAAAACTATTGTTACTGTAGTGAAAATGGTTCACAAATGCCCTCATTTAGGATTTACTACAACTAGTGCAATTGTTGCACAAGCAATTGTTGCAGAAGGACTAAAATAGCTCTAAAGTAGGACTACATTTTTCTTAGCTTGAAACTAAAATAGCACTAAAATAGCTCCAAGAACTAGTAGAAATTATTGCACAAGGACTAGTAGGACTAAAATAGCTTCAAAATAGGAGTATATTTTCCTTGGTTTAGAACTATAATAACTCCAATAACTAGCACAGTGGTTGCAAGAAAACTATCATAAATTGCAAATGTCTAAATTTTCCTTAGCTTGGAACTCAAATAGCTGCAAGAACTAGTGCAGTGGTTGAGAAATTGTTGTACAAGGAGTAATATGACTAAAATATCTCCAAAATAAGACTCTATTTTCCTTGGTTTAGAACTAAAATAGCTCCAATATCTAGCATGGTGGTACAGAGGCAATTGACTTTTCCCTCATCATATGTATTGCATAGAAGGAGGAGGCTAAAGAAGGCTATGTGGATGAATGGGAAAATGAAATTCCCAGACGATCCTATGTCATAAAGTTTTGTATTACAAGCAGACAAATGCCTTTTCCTTCAACCTCCTTTATATATGCCCCAGTTCACATACTATCACATATTGTTGGTTGTATCAATATACCCATGAAACGTATCCCCACAAAAGAAATATGTATTGTATCACATCAAAGATGTATGAGGCAATCTACAATAGCATGCCCTTTGATATCTAACTTTTTTGGGTAATGCTTGACATTTTATAAACTGTCATTTCAACTGGTAACATTCCAAGCTTGAACATGAGACCAAAAAATTATGAAATAAGTATTTGGAATGAGACCGTTGAATCATTACAAGTTCTATGTTGCATGTGAAGCATGCATCTTGAAGACTATAGGATATCATAATTTATTCTAAAAAAATAAAATTTTGTTATGTACATACATGCAACCAAGTAATCATTCGAAAGTACACTATGTGAGCTTCTCCTCAACCCAAGGACACACCTAAATGAGAACATTAGGCATAGATTAATGGGCCTCCAATGTTGTGCTAAAATTATGCACACCCATTTGAGGGCACACTCCATAACATTTTTTAAATTTGTTGAAAACCAAAACGGATTGAAAATTCGGAATCCAAACTACTAGGACTAAAACTAGTGGGACTACTACATGGTGGTCTTAAAATTTGGAATCCAAACTAGTGGGACTACTGCACGGCAGTCTTAAAACATTGATAGTTGTTGGTTGAAAATGTGCAATTTGTGCATGTGCAAAGACCTTTCAATAAATCCAACACTATTTACAATTTTGAATTATTTCTTTTTCCATGCAATTGCTTGCTATATGGCTCATAAGCATGCCAAAGGTCATTGCATTTCATAATACACATTATCAAATCGAGTAGCATGCCCTTTGGCCTATTTGTGTTTTGAAGCATTTGAGGCCACATTGCACTTGTTTGGGATATCCAATTCTGGTGACGTGTATCACCAGAGGAGGAAAAACTGGTAGCAGCTAAAAATTTTGCTACTCCCATGAGTTTTGAATTTTCACACCTCCTGCACGTCAAATCTTAAAAGACTAAGTACTTGCAACCTGCCCCTGTCCTGCAACCCGCACGCACCTCGACATTGTGTCATCTTTGGTTTGGCATTGTCGTCCTTCGGGTAAGTTGTCTTCTATTCTTTTCTTGCCTCACAAGCTAGCTTCTCTCTGTTTTGGTTTGGCATTGTTGTCTTTCACTAATAGTTGCCATGGCAATATGCAACTCGCCATGGCTTGTAAGACAAGTAGACAGAGGCTACGAGACAAAAGAGTTGAAAAGTAGCATAAGAAATAGAAGACTCCTTGTTGAGCAGCAGCAATAGGAAGCAATTTGCACATATGCATGCATTCAATCACTACCATCAGAGCGAAGAACATGAGCTATGATGTCATAATTGGTGGTAGCATTTGAGGAAGCAACATCAGGCCATTCAGGTAAATACTAGTCTCGAGTCTTCACAATATGGGCTTCAATAGAAAGCAAGAAAAGGAGAGACAGCCTAAGTGTGGAAGTAATTGCAATAGTGGTGACGTTTGGCACAAAAATATGAGAGTTTCTCCAAATAACAAGGACATCTATAGAAAGCAAATGGGAAACAAGATGTTTGATGAGCACATCATACACATGCTTGATACAACGTAGGCCAGTGGTTGCCTAAACTAGCCTGATGGTTGTCTGTGATTTTCCTAAACCAGCCCGGTGGTTGGAATATCATGCAATCGTGGGTGGCTGGTTCAGCTCAAACACCAGAACCAGGCTGGATTGGACTTCATGTGATTTTCCTAAACCAACCCAGTGGTTGAAACACCATGCAAACGTGGTTGGGTTAGCTCAAACACCAGTTATGTGATTGTCCTAAACCAGTGTGGTTGAAAAGAAAGTATTAGCAATATATGTCGCAATAGTAACATCAATATATTTCGCAATAGAATAGCAATATATTGTTATTTTACTAAACCAGCCCAGTGGTTGGAACGTCATGCAATTGTGGTGGCTATTGGTTCAGCTCAACACCAATGTGGTTGAATGGACATTAGTTGTTGACAAGCTTGGTGGTTGAAATTACTATGTTTCTTAATACTTAAATTAGTTTAATTTAATTTGCACGTACTGTATTTTGTTTTTGCATATACTATACTTTGTTTTGTTTTCCTCATAGTAGTGCAAAAAGGGGGCTGCATGTCGGGTTAGCAGATGGATTGTATCTCAATTTTATGGATCACAATCCTGGCATTTCAACTGGGCAGAGTAGCTTTGAGTATTGGAAGCCCTGGTATGTCAGGAAACTCAAAGACAAGAATGCTTGTTATTGCCAATTTATAAAACACACATAGGCTTTGACCTGTGTAAGCAAGTTGTGAATGACTTGAGATATGGTCATATTGGAGCATTGCTTCATGGGGATTGATGCCCATGTCTCCCTGATGAATGTGTGTCTGTAGGCCACCTGAATCCTCATCATGTGTCGTAAGAAAGGCCACCTAGATCCTCATCATGTGTCCCAAAAAACCACTGCGCTTGTTTTTATAAATCCCAAATGATAGATTAACCCCATGCTTGTTTATAGTACATGCCAAACAACCTCCATGCTTGTTTTTAGTCATCTAATGGCATGTCATGGGATCCAATTGCATTTTCCTTGATTGGGCCTTCCCACTGTTCCTCTTGCACTATGACCATCTTGTGAATGACACCCTTGGGAACTCTATATTCCTTCTCCAAGCTATCAATCTCATCTACGACAATCTTGGGTTTCCGAGGGACCCCTTGCAAAATGGCTTCAATGTTCATCAAGCTCAGAACAAGCGGTAGAAAAAATGTTATTGCTGTTGTGGCTTTCCATCTCCGTTCCTTCACTCAAGACCTATCAGGTTTTTAAACTAGTTTGCTCTCCAGCTATCCAAAATGTAATTTTTCACGTATTCTAATCTGTCAAATCAAGTTGTCTTGACATGCTCAATGATGTAATCTAGTGAGATCTTTGCCATCTTTGAAGAACCGTGTACTGATAGGTTCCCCACACATTACATTGATGAATATGACAGGTTAGTTGTATGATAGTTAAGGTAGATGAGATAGGCACTGGCTAGAGGAGGTAGGCACTGGCAAGGAAACACATTTTTATTGTTTTAGGATTAACTGCAACCCCTACAAAATATAACATTTAGCAAATGCTAAACAACCACTGCACTTATTTTAGTAAATCCCAATCAATAAATCCCAAACAAGTGAAAATGTAAATCCCAAATAGTATACTAATTCCAAACAACCACCACGCTTGTTTTAGTGACAATGACTACAATTCACAATGGGGTAAGTCAAAACATCGAGCGACTACTTTCGAGCGAGTCCAAAGTTTGAGCGATGCTTATGAGGAACTTTGTCTAAACCTCTAGGAGCAATAAATTTTTACTAAAAATGGTTGAATCTACATGACACTATTACATATTATTTTTAATTATTTTTTGTATGATTCTTGGCAACTTATAAAGATTAAACTTACTATTGGATAAATCATAAATCCATGCAAGTCAACAATCATTTAATGAATACCAAAGGGAAAATTCTTGGCAGCATACAAAGAGAAAACCTATTATTCAATAAATAATAAATACATGCAAGTTAGCAATCATTCAATAGATACAAAAGGGAAAATGTTGCAATGTCTACACCTCAAGGCGATCACTCAGAATTATGTAAGGTAGACATTGTTTCCATGTATGTAACTCCATAAAATAAAGAAACCCCTGCAATGTAAGGTTTCTTTATTTTATGGAGTTACATACATGGAAACAATAGTCCCACCGATGATATAGAAGGTTCTCCTAGAAAAATCCCTCACAAACAACTATTTGTAGCTCATTGATTTTGATGCTACCGACATGATTTGATCCATTTTGTACACAAAATGATCACATGAATAAAATGTTTAAACTATGGAACTAATAAATTATTGATCACCTTATGACCATGATGATTCTAACTAAATATGGATCACCTTCATATGTCCTTGACCGTGTATGCACCTCTAGGATGGAGGGAGGAAACCAAGGACCCAAACTCTATATGAGAAAAGTCTATGGTCATTAGTTAAATATAGAGTTTGATAAGGTCCGGCTCTCATGAAACAAAGATAAGTATAAACTTTTTAAATATCTAGAATTTTGACACTTTAACATGATAAACGTATTTATTCATATCATTCCGATCGTTTTAACTACAAACATGACCATATTTGGAGTCTGATTGACCAAGTTATGGCCCAAATAAAATTGGCAAGAGGAGCCTCCCAAGAGGCTGCGATATCGCGGCCTCTAGGGAGGCCCCCTTGAAAATGGAAACTACACAAGAAAACACATACTTCGACCCCTTTCTTCCACCCCTCCTTCATTGACCCTTGAAAAACATTACCAAACATTTTTAGAAATTGTTATTTGTCTACTATAAAACAATTGATTACTCAATATATCATGGGTAGGACAACCACCGTAAAAGTAAGCAATGCATGCTACTTTTTGAAATAAATCATCACACTAGAATGTCAAAATTTATGAAATTCCTCGCTCGAACCATCGCCTTGCTCGAACACAGTCGCTCGAATTCTGGTAACCCTCACAATGGATTGTGCATGAGGGACCATCTAATTCATAGGTTCAGATTAGCATTCAGTTGGAATCAGACTATAATAACAATGATTGTGCATGAGTGACCATCTAATTCATAGGCTCAGATTAGCAATGAGCCAGAATTAGGCTGAGGTAACAGTGACTTTGCATGGGGGACCATCTAGTTCACAAGCTTAGATTAGCATTCAATCAACTCATCAGACTGTAATAACAATAGCTCTCATTCTTATGACCAAGAACTATTATTATTACAGTCTGATGAACTAACTCAATGCTAATTTGATGTCTTGTTTTGATCTTGCCTTTCTTTAGTTGACTGTAATAACAATGACTTTTAATGAGGGGCCATCTAGTTCATAGGCTCAGATTAGCATTGAGTCGGAATCAGATTGTAATAACAATGACTTTTCCATGAGGGACCATCTAAGTCACACGCTCAAATTAGCATTAAGCTAGAGATAGACTATAAGAACATATCAGACTATTAGAATTTTTTGATGACCGAGAAATTCTCCCATGGCAACCATCTAATTGCACGTCATGGCTAGACGATGATGTATATGACTGCCTATGCTAGGCTGGGCTACCAGCAGCAAGCCGGGTGCATGTGCCACTGCTCCTCCCTTCTCATCCCATTGAATTGTTATGATCTTGGCTCTGATTACTAAGAAATTCTCCCATGGTAGCCATCTAATCGCACATCATGGCTAGATGATGATGTATACGATCGCCTACGCTAGGTTGGTGGGCTATCAGCAAGCTGGGTGCATGTGCCACCGCTCATCTCATTGAATTATTATGACCTTGGCTCTAATGATCGAGAAATTCTCCCATGGAAACCATCTAATCATGCATCATGTCTAGATGATGATGTATATTGACTGCCTATGCTAATAGGCTAGGCTACCAGTAAAATTGAGCGGGTGGATTGTGTGCTCTTAGCAATGATAGGCACCCAGAGTCGCACAAACTGACATAAGAAACAAAGGGGAAAAGAGTGGGAGGATGGAAATTCTATCTATATAAAGTCCTTAAGGGCAGAGAAACAATTCACTGCACCCAGGAAAATCCCTCTCCTACCCCCTTCCACGCTCTCCAAGCCTCCTTCTACCCCTGTGATAAATCTTCTGCTGCAACCTCGATGCCCCTTCATAATGCTACCCAAGTCATGGGATCCATTGTTTGCCTTGGATATCCACCCTACAACACTCTACTAGCCATAGCTATGACCAAGGGAGTTGCAGGATGGGGAGCCAAAGAAAATGGGTCATTGTTGTTCCGTCATGCACTGGGAGAGAACTCAACTTGGTAATGAGCCTCTCATAATTGAGCACAACCTTTGGCACTAGGGAAGGAGAACTCAACTTGGCGATGAGCTCACTGAGAGCATGCATTAGTGTGTTGGAGCTCACCACCAGATTGAGTTCCTTGTCCACTCTTGAATGTTGTGCTTGGTTGAGCTCATTGCCAAGCTCAGTTCTCTCTCCCAATGCCTTGAAAGAAGTTGCTAAAAAGAAGGTTATGTTCAATTACAAGGTGTTGATATTGTCCCCTACATACGAGGAGTTTCAAGTCAAAATTATAAGAAAGTCCTAACTACAATAGCACTATGAGGTGCTCATATTGTCCCTTGCATATGAGGCACTAGGTCAAAAGTGTAAGAAAGTGCTAACAAGGGCAAAAAGTGACACCAGGTTCTGCCCATAGTGGTGGTGTTGCCAAGTGCTAGAAGTGTTTAAAGAAGTGTCAAAAAGACAAAGTGCTAGCATCTTTGTATGTAATCTATTTGTGTTTAAAGAAGTGTCACAAAGACAAAGTGCTAGCATCTTTGTATGTAATCTATTTTGTTAAATGTTTTCTTCGGATGTAATTTATTTTGTTTCAATTTTGATGTAATACTATTATCGCAAAAACTCTTGGATGTAATTTCTTTTGTTTTAATTTCAATGTACCAAAACTATTGTTGCTCTTACTTCGATAGTGAAAGTGGCTCTAAAGAAGCACAAATGGCATATTCTTCCCTCGTTTACATTTTACTACAACCATAGGGATCATTGCACAAGAAATTGTTGGAAAAACTATTGTTACTGTAGTGAAAATGGTTCACAAATGCCCTCATTTAGGATTTACTACAACTAGTGCAATTGTTGCACAAGCAATTGTTGCAGAAGGACTAAAATAGCTCTAAAGTAGGACTACATTTTTCTTAGCTTGGAACTAAAATAGCTCCAAGAACTAGTAGAAATTATTGCACAAGGACTAGTAGGACTAAAATAGCTTCAAAATAGGAGTATATTTTCCTTGGTTTAGAACTATAATAACTCCAATAACCAGCACAGTGGTTGCAAGAAAACTATCATAAATTGCAAATGTCTAAATTTTCCTTAGCTTGGAACTCAAATAGCTGCAAGAACCAGTGCAGTGGTTGAGAAATTGTTGTACAAGGAGTAATATGACTAAAATATCTCCAAAATAAGACTCTATTTTCCTTGGTTTAGAACTAAAATAGCTCCAATATCCAGCATGGTGGTACAGAGGCAATTGACTTTTCCCTCATCATATGTATTGCATAGAAGGAGGAGGCTAAAGAAGGCTATGTGGATGAATGGGAAAATGAAATTCCAAGACGATCCTATGTCATAAAGTTTTGTATTACAAGCAGACAAATGCCTTTTCCTTCAACCTCCTTTATATATGCCCCAGTTCACATACTATCACATATTGTTGGTTGTATCAATATACCCATGAAACGTATCCCCACAAAAGAAATATGTATTGTATCACATCAAAGATGTATGAGGCAATCTACAATAGCATGCCCTTTGATATCTAACTTTTTTGGGTAATGCTTGACATTTTATAAACTGTCATTTCAACTGGTAACATCTCTCTCTCTCTCTCTCTCTCTCTCTCTCTCTCTCTCTCTCTCTCTCTCTCTCTCTCTCACCAAAGCAAAGCTAGATATTCCAGTGTTGCAGCTCAAACACCCTCTCCATATGCACATGTGCCTATTTGGCCAACCCATCATTGGGTATCTTGAAAATATTTTGTTCCTACAAGACCAAATGAGAGAGTCGAGGATGCCCCTAGCAGATGCAACATCTATAATCCAAGTTTTTGAAGGAGCTAGTAAATAGGAAGTAATAGATGAGGTTGCAAATTCTTGGAAAGCTTCCCCTCGCCCACCCCAAAGTTACTCTGCACAGTCAAAGATTTAGTTGAGACTGAAGCATAGATAGCCAAGCAAGAGGTCATTGTCAATTTTGAATCACAGGTAAACAACATTCATATTCAAGAGCAGATAAATGAACATGAAGCCAGATAGGATAACACACTCAAAATCAGATTTGGGGGACTTCTAGATGGATGGTATAGTGAGGAGGACTCATTTGATGATACCTTTGCACATGTCAAAGCAACCATGCCTAACATTGACTAGACAACAGATGAGGGCGATAAACTGATAATCTTAATGAAGATGGTGAAGCTAGATAAGCCCATATTGGTCAACACAAAGGACATGATGTCATTACATTTGATTCACCAGATTTTGATTCAAGGTTCGATGGTAGAGTTACAAGCTGAAAGGAACCAATATATGGATAGTTGAGGAACTCATAAGAGCTCACCTAAAGGATAAAGCAACACAATTAGCCAAAGTTAAGGTTGCCAAGAAGGATGGAAAGTGGCCAGTTTACCATGGTGGAATAGCACTCATTAGGGAGTTTAAATCAAAACCAAAAGACTCTCAGTCTTAAAATGATGCATGGCCAATCTATGCTTTCTTTTAGTATTTAATTTAGGTATTCTAAATAACTAGAGTTATGCAGTCCTTGGGAGTTTCCATGTGCCCTCCCTAAGATGATGTACTAGATGTTTTTTCCTATTGTTCCATAGGCCTTTAGTCTCCCATGGACATGAAATAGACTCTCTTTCTCTCTCTCTCTCTCTCTCTCTCTCTCTCTCTCTCTCTCTCTCTCTCTCTCTCTCTCTCTCTCTCTCTCTCTCCATGACACCCACACCCACCCACCCACCCACACGCACGCACACACGCACATGCACATGCACATGCACACGTACATGCATGCATGCACGTGTGCTCTCTCTCTCCCTCTCTCTCTCTCTCTCTCTCTCTCTCTCCCTCTCACTCCTATAGTTTATAGATGATATTGAACATAGAATGTATGCCACCTAGCATAGAACATTTGCTAACACATGAAATACTCATAGTAAGGATTTGCATTTCTATATAGTGCTAGGACAAAGCATAATTGGCACAAAACCTATGCTAACAATCATAGAATAACATATACTCTAGAAGTAGGGAGCATATGTTAACTAGAAGATAACATATGCTAACAAGCACGGATCATATGTTAACTAGCAAATAACATATTCTAACAAGCATAGAATAACATATACTCTAGAAGTTAACTAGAACAGAACATATTCTAAAATTGGCATAGAACATATGCTAATTAGCACAGAACATATGCTAACAAGCATAGAATATCTCTAGAAGTTAACTGAAATAGAACATAGCTGGCATAGAGCATATGAAAACGTATATATCATTACACAAAATGGAGATAATCTAACATAGACACCAAACTATCTAAAAGCAATGAAATGCTACAATTAAATGAGGCATCAAGGCTACCAAAGGCTAAAGCTTCACTAGCCACCCCAACAACTATGAACAAGACTTTGGGTCACAACTAGTGAGGCCAACATATGCAACCCAAATGAAAATAGTGTGAGCCATGCAATGGTGTAAGACAGTTGCATACACAAATACATAGTGTAAGAGAGCTATAAACACAAATACAGTGCAAGAGAATGGTGCATAGCATTAGTATGTAGTTTTGGCTATGAGTAAGGTGATGAAGTCATTAGAGAGCCCTTCAAGGTAGAATAAGAATCCATGCCATGTAAGGGGATGTTCATTGACTACCTTCAAGGGGTCATCTACTAGATATCAAGGCAGTCAACGAACTATGGGGTGCATGAAAATCAATGTACAAGAGTGATAAGGAGATGTCATTGTGCCAAGAACAAAGCAATAAACAAGGTGCATGCAAGGATTTGCAAGGCAAGATTAGTGGAGAGGCATGAAGGGTATGTAATGAAGCACCACGTGTCAATAAGAGGAAGGGGAGCACCTACACTTGAAGGGAAGTGAACATGAAGCAATCAAGAAAAAAAGTTAAAGGGAGGAGACACAAGAAGGGACAAAAGGAGGATAGAGGGTGGTATCAAGTCTGCTAATGAGCTGAAGGGAGGAGCTATAAGGAAAAAGTTGAAGAGTTGCTTGAGAAGCCAAGTAGAGACTAGGTTGTCTAGCCCACGAGCAAATTATAATAGCTAGTGAAATCGAACCAGTAGCAATAGCAAGGGAGAGTTGAGAGGGAGCAAAATCAAGAGAATTGGGAGATGCAAGGATGCTACACCACATTAGAATAGCAGAGAAGTAAGTACAAGAAGTTGGGGGACACGGTGAACCTATGAATAAGGAGAAGCCAAGTTGCAAGGGTGTTGCAAAGGTACTTTGTCAAATGAAGGAAGGCACATAAACAACAGAGGGGAAGGAAAGCCTCAGCTTGATTTCACAAAAGGCCACTAAGAGGCAAAAGAGACAAAGCAAGGAAACCAAAAGTAGGCGAGACTAGAGTCAACAATGAGCACTTAAATAATGCAAAATCACCAACCATCAAGAAGATTCACGGCAAGGGAAGGTCTATGAGTGGTCAATGAGCATGCATGGGCGGTGGGTAACATCGAGAAGGGGGGCAGTGAGTACAATGGAGAATAAAAGGGAGGGGGGGTTGTGATTGGGTTGGGTTTGGGTTAGAGTGTGTTAGTGAGTCTATGAGAAACTAACATGAAAGCAATTGTGTGTGTGTGTGTGTGTGTGTGCATACATGCGTGTGTGCATGCATGCATGCGTGTGTGTGCATGCGTGCGTGCGTGTGTGTGTGTGTGTGTGTGTGTGTGTGTGTGTGTGTGTGTGTGTGTGTGTGAGAGAGAGAGAGAGAGAGAGAGAGAGGTAAGGGAGAAAAAGTGTTCTTGTAGGAAGGGATTAATAGGAGAGAGGGGGGATTAATATATAGAGTTCCCGAAAATAGTTAGGACAAAAACATGATGGGTATGTGTGTGGAGGGCTGAGATAAAAATAAAAACTATATATGACATACATACATACATACATACATACATACATACATATATATATATATATATATATATAGAGAGAGAGAGAGAGAGAGAGAGAAAATCATATTCTAAATGAAAGGGGAAAGGGGGGGGAGGAATTTTGATTAGAGTCCAATAATTATAAGAAAGAGAAAGTAAGAAAGGATCATAGGGGGTTGCACAAATATTTCAAAAAGGTTTGTACGATCATTAAAAGGATGTAAGGGTGTGTGTGTGTGTGTGTGTGAACAAAGCTAGAGATAAGGGAGGAGTGTGTGTGTGTGTGCGCATGTTTAACAAATAAAACCTTTTAACAACATGGAAAATGAAGCTCAAATAAGGGTGGATACAAAATTTTTCATTATATGGGTATACATAAAATATGTATGAAATTGGTACAAAAGTGTCGAATCCGTTTGGTAGTCCAGGCTACGAAGTCAGGGTCCACTTACCTGCCACCATCCAAATATACCATATGTTAGAATAATATAGCTTGATTTTGGAAGATAGGTAACACATGTGCTACCTCGCTTGTTATCACTTTACCTAGGAACAAAGACACCTTTCCAAATTCTATTGTAAAGATTTGCAAAAAATTGCAAAAAAATACAAGGGGGTAGTCCACACCCACCAGTGAAAACAAAAAAATTCCAAAATCTTGACGTATTTATGAGAAGTTTCAAACTTATATGTCACATAAAGATGGTTCAAACCACAAATTATGCTTAGAAATAATAGTGCAAGGGGGTTGGTCCACAAACATTAGAGAAACCCTTTGAAAAATGGTCCAAGGGGGATAGCCCACTTTCAAATTAAAACATCAATTAAGGGGGTTATTCCACAGCTTTATGTGAACTAACAATTAATTAAATTGATTAAAGACATGGAGCATTTACTTGAATAATTTTGGTCGAATAAATTAGCAAAGGGAAAAAAATTACATGAAAATTTTTATGAATTAAGAGCAAAAAAAAATTAATAAGTTTTAAAAGGAAAAGCGAGAAAAAATTAGGGGACTAATAGGTAGGTTAAGAATAATCAAATGGAAAGTTAGGTCAAGGGATGAATTAAGAATTAAGAGCAAAAGATTTAATAAGTTATCTTTAAATTCAACATATAATTTATGAAAATAGCATAAAGAGATAAAGCTATTGTTCTATAAGTGCATATTGGTAAATTAAAAAATAAGGATATAAAGATACATCTACGAGTAATTATAGATGAGGTGTTTAAGACAAGGGTTTAAGTAGAAGTAAGGGGTTCTAGAAATTTTTTTAATCTATAATGATTTTATACATAAAGGGAAAATTTAAGAAGAGTATCTTTATACATAAAAATAGAAATAAAGAGAACATAAAGAAAGGAAAAGAGACAGTGAAGAGAATAGGGGGTGTTTTATATACTATATATATATATATATATAGTATATAAGCATCAAAGGATCTGTGGCCATGTAGTGCATAAGCAAAGCGAAGGGGAGGGCTGCAATATTGACGTCACCGAAAAAGAGGGTGGCCAACGACAAGCATAAAGAAACAAACTCTTGAGGGTTCTTGAGGAGGTGGACAATCATAGGTGACATCGGGCATAGAATCAAATGGAAAAGAAGATCTATAAAGGGCTCACGCAATCACAAGGAAACTAAGCTTGAAAGATGAAGAGCACGAGTGCAAGGTGAATGCTTGTGAGATGCTCCAAGTCTAGATTCCACGCACCCATAGGAAGTCATGACAATACGGTGTTCATGTTTGTGTCCCTACGATCAACAACCATCATCAAATAGGTGCAACACATCTATAAGAGATCTTGAAGCCGTCATGCACGTCTATAAGAGATCATGAACAATCAAACCAGTAAGAGATGGGCTCAGTCAAAGTAGGAAGGTCCCCAATATTAGCACATACGAGGAATTTTCCCATAGAGTATGGAGAGCAACAATAGTAAGTAGAAAATCCAACCACTCAAGTTAGCAAAGAGGTCAGTAGAGCACCTGAATGTGAGGTGAAGAAAAGAGGAAGGGTGGCAAATAAGAAGACACGTTTAGAGTGAGAAGTGCCGAGTGGAGAGTGGCAACTAAGAAGGAGCTGCAATAGACATAATAGTGACCAATATGAGAGGAGGATAACGGCAGTGAGGACTAAGAAGGAGCCGCAATAGACATAATAGTGACCAATATGAGAGGAGGATAACGGCAGTGAGGCAAAGAGTAGGAGGAAGAGCTCTGAGAGGGGCCACACTGTGAGCATCAAAGAGTTGCAAAAGAATGAGCCATGAAGGGCCACACTGTGAGCATCAAAGAGTTGTAAAAGGACGAGCCATGAAGATGGCTTACATATGTGGAGAATAAGATAGTATGTACCTGAGTGCTAAGGGTGGCCATAGGGAAATCTTCTGAGGTAAAAGAGCCATAGAACAATAGGAAAATCATAGTAGAAGAAGGACAGATGATCCTAGGAGGGAAAGATGTGAGTGCAAGGGGGAAGGAAGAGAAGAAGATTAAAAGAGAAATGTGTTCTTGCAGGCGTTTACTAGTGATGAGCGAGACTGTGGCTCCCATGCATGGGAGTGGCGGTGCTCCTACGATTGCAGGGTAGCGTGGAACTAATTAGGGTGTGAAAAAGAAGGGGAGATGAAAAGGGGTTTGGGAAAATTTAAAAAGAGATTTTTAAAAATTCAAGACTAAAAAAGGGGGGATAAGTGTAAAAAATCCAATTTAAAAAGCGAAAAAAGGCATAGGTTGTTTTAGTTAAAGAGTGTAGGTAAGTGTGAGATATAGTGTCATGAGAGAAAAATAAGGGCAGTGTTGAGGAGTCAATAGGAGGGGGTTTAGTTAATGAAAAGAAAAGGGGAGAGGTTAAAGGAGGTTTGGGTAAGACATTATAAAAGGCTAGAATAATTTAAATAAAGCAATCAAATAAACTCAAAGCAATAAAATAAAGGGAAAAAAAAGCAATTAATTAAATGGCACACATAAAGAGGGGTTAAACAAGAGGGAAGAAAGAATAAATAAAATTCAAGGGGGGTTAATCAAGTGAAGAATAATATTTACTCTAAATGAAAGGGGGGGGCATGAAAAATATTAAAAAGGATGGTTTTTAAAAAAAAAGTACAGTTCCAATAAACAAAAAGGTGGTTTGGGGGCTTTTAATACATACATACATACATACGTGCATGCATGCATGCATAGATGCATATGTATGTATGTATGTATATGGAGGGGATAGATGGTGTGTGTGTGTGTGTGTGTGTGTCCATAGAGGAAGGGATAACTAAAAGGAATTGACCCTTAACTAGATTAATAATTTTAACTAGTCTTAGTGAAAAAATGAGGAAAGAAGAACAAATATATATATATATATGTGTGTGTGTGTGTGTGTGTGTGTGTGTGTATATGTATATGGATATGCATATGCATATGGATATGGATATGTACATGTACGTATGTATGTATGTATGTATAAGTAATAAATTTGAAAGATAATGATATGGTGGGGAGGGGATGTGTAAATGATTATTTAAAAAAGTGTGCAGGGGGAGAATGGGTAAATACTAACAATACTAAAAAAAGAGGGGGGCATGTTTCGATAGCTCATAAGTGTTAGTATTCTAGAGAAATTGTGTGTGTGTGTGTGTGTGTGTAATTTTCACTATTTTAAAAAAAGTGTATTTGTGTTTAAATTAAAATGTCCCATCAATAATTGAGCCATACAATTAATTTTTATCAATTGGATAAAAAGTGTGTGTGTGTGTGTGTGCATGTGTGAAAATTTCACAAAAAAGAGGGACAAAGAGAGAGAGAGAGAGAGAGAGAGAGAGAGAGAGAGAGAGAGAGAGTTTATTAAAGTCTGCTAAAGACCGATGCGGGTGGAGCTACTAAGTGAGCATTCTAACCCATGCTAGAAAACTGTGTAGACATAGTAGATATTATAGTACATGTCCACCATAAACCTATGCAACCATCTTGGCATCATCATCCTCGTGTGGAGACACAATCAGATCCAATACAATAATACAATAGGCATATAGAACATCAAGATACACCCAATGGCAGAGTAGGCAGTGCAGGTAGGAAGCTTGTAATGGATCGTTGTTTGCTATCTAGATGAGTAACCTACCATGCCCTCCTGGCTGCTACCTGACATCTAACGTGCACCACTGTAACCTCGGTCAGCTACATGAGTGTGATTTGTGCGTCTGTCTTCTACCTAGTGTGTCCCATCTCAGTCTCAGGGTCTCTAGTTCTCTTGATAACTGTGACTGAGATAGCAACCTGCTTAGCCTGGAAGCATTCTGTGATCGTACTTTGGGATGGGTCGGGCAGCAGTCCCCTGCTCCTGTCTCCTCGATCTGATGAGACTATGTCGGCAGACCGCCTCATGAATAAAAGCTACCAGGCATCTCTAGTCTAGATATAGGTGGAATATGGAGAGGGCCTCAAACCCGTCTCTTAAAAGGAAATGGTATCGTCCATGAATCTCATAATAGACTGAGCAACAGAAAAGAAAGTGCTCCTTTGCCTCCACCTCATTGTGCTCACACAATGTGTAGATACGAGTTTCCTTGTGTAACCCATCTGCACGCTTGCTCTCGATATGGAGTCGGTGCCATGACACACGTAACTGTCCAAGGGCAATCCTGAGTGAATGTGGTAGATGGATCTGGGTGTACCCTAGTGGGATGATGGAAGCCTCTACTGAAATGTTCAAGCAATGGTCCCGATAGAAACTAAGCTTCACAGGGAGCTCTACCTATGCAAGTCCTGAATGTGTGTAGCTATAGAAGATCTTCCCAGATGATTGGGTTGAATTTGTTGCCCACAAATGGGACAAATGGAGCGTCAATGTTGTAATGGAAGGGTGTCAGCCTATCTATATGAAAACCCAATCTCTCAAACCACCCGCATGTGCGTGCGTACCAACATCCCTGATCACCCTCAGCTACTAGTGCCATAGAAGATGCTAGTGCCAACCAAGGTAGCCTGCATGGCCCTATGGTACATGAGCCATACGTGTGCTTCAATAGAGATAAGTGATATTCTAGAATGCCGCCTCTAACTACAAACGAGATGCCCCAAGCTCAGCTTGGATGATATATTGAGGGAAAGATGGCTTGTTGCATATCATCCGTGAGAGTAGGAGAACCTGTAATCTCTCCACTCGAGTCCACTCTGTGTTTTCAGAGAGGTCTGGTCCCCAACAAGTGCTACCATACATGCCCGAAAGTCGGACCAAGGAGTCGAAAAAAACCTTGGTCCACGGGTCTTGAAAGTGCGAATGGAAGCACTGTCTCTCCACAGTCGGTCCAGGGAAGCGTAACCTCTACTCAGGCGGGCCTACATTGCCGGTCTCATTGTGAAGATAGGTCTTGAAAACAGAACTCCCAAGTATGTGTATGGTGAAACAATCTCAATCGGTGCACCATCAAAAGTAAACCGCTCTTTGTATGCGGCTACTGTAAAGGTGTTGAAGATCATAATGCAAAGCTGCTAGGCGTGCCCGAGTGTCCCTGAAGCATATAAAAAGAGGTTATTCTCTGTTGGGATCTCTCCCCACTCGCCATGCTCCCACAATGGCATGGTCCGCCAGAACGCCTAGTGTGGTCACCACGAAGGTGGTTGCATCGCCCATCAGTGCAGTCTCTATCCATGGGATCCCTCAGACTCTGATATTGAAAGCCTTGGTGGCCCTCTACTGCTACTGCTACTCCAAAAGGGTAGCCAAAACAATTGCCTTACGGGTTCACACTTCACTACATCTACCCATTTGGATGTCTCTGTTATGGCCGATTGCATGGTGGCTATATGAGCCTCCACGACTGCTGCAGGTGTACCCCCTGAGGCCACACTCATGGAATAATGTCCTATTTGAGCTCCTAAATGAGACTATCCTCCTTTACGTCCTATCTGAGCTCCTAAATGAGACTATCCTCCTATTGAATAACAATCATCTACTCCTAGGTGAAACGGACCTACTCCTATGCAAACTAGGTCAACTCCGCCTCTCATGCCTGAATGCTATGTACCTCTATGAGGATATACTCCCATAGATTTAGTGGGTTTGCCAATTCATAGCTCGAAACTTTCAGGATCTCGGATCAGTAAAGGGCAGGTGCAAAGGTAGAGAGGTGGGGGGGATGCATGGTGGTGGTGAGTTGATGAGATGAGCAGAGAGTGGGGATATCAATGATGAGGGGATTCCAGTAGAGTACTGGAAAGAGGGTTGGCTTAGAGGGAGAGGGGAGGGGAAGAGAAAGAGTATTATAAACTAGTATGTGTATTATTTGGGGACTGTGAACTAGGTGATGGAACAATCGTTGATGTAACAATCGATATGGATGTCGAAGTAGAGGCTCCCGATGTAGCTGTCGAAGTTGATGATGAGGATCCCAAGGTGGAGGGTGACGAGGATGGTGGCCCCACCGAGGTAGGTATTGTAATAGTCTTTGTTATTGCTTTGATCTTTCTTGTTTCTTCCCTTGTCCTTTTCTTTGTCATTCTCTCACTTGCCTTTCCCCATCTTGCTGATTCAAAACTATTTGGTTTTGTATTGGTAGGTATGTGGGGCATCATGATCTTTGCAACCCCTCATGCGGGCCCATCAGCCCATGCACATTTCATCATCAGTGGGTAGGCAACCAGGTGGAGGGCTAAAGGGCTGAAGGCAACAAATGCGGAGCGGATACAAATGCGGAGCGGATAGTGGGATTGAAGGAGGGGTGACAGGAGGCTAGGAGGGGCGGGGTGGGATCCCAAGATGGGGGCGATGGGAGGTGGGAGAGGCCTAGGTGGAGGGGTGACGGGAGGCAGGAGGCAGAGCAGAGCAGGGAGGCCTAGGCAGATGGCAAAGTAGGAGGCAGGAGTATGCAGTAGGGAGGCAAAGAGGAGGCACAAGCCAGGGCCTTGCAGGCACAAGAGCAAGATGAGGCCACTACAAAATTGGTCGACATGGAAAAGCATAGAAGAGAAGAAGCAGAGAAGCACATGAAGGAGCTTCGAGATAGGCTCGAAGAAGTGAGAAATGACAGGGACATGGCGAACAAAGAGCTAGAAAAGATGCGAATGGACCTTGAAGATCAAAGAGCCAAAAAGGGTCTTTACAAACGGCTCTGCAACATGCCAAACGCATTGAACATTGAAAAAGACCAAATGATGGAGGAGCTGAAAAGGGAGAATGCAGAAACCAGAAAGGTGATGTGGGAACTGCGAGAGAGCTTCAAGGCCAAGGATGGTGGGATAGAGAGCAGCCGGGGTGGAGAAGACAACGAGGCAGCTCCCTAGGCTAGGAAGGATGCAGAGAGTAGCCACGGTGGAGCAAGTTTCAGCCACCATGGTGGAGCAATTTTTAGTCACCATGGTGGGGCAATTTACAGTAGCCACAGTGAGGGTTATTTTTTTGAAACATTGTTGAAAGTCCAAAGAGCAAGCTACAATACCCTGCAAGAAGATCATGATAGATGTTTGCACAAGCTTGCCGTGGCTTTCAACAGTTATGAAAAGCAGTCCGTCGTTCTGCAAGATTTCCAAACTAGAGTGGAAGTCTTGGAAACCGCCCATGAAGATGTTTTTCAGGAATTTACAAAAGTTCAACAAATGCTGAGGGATTCAGATGAAGCTATTACACAGAGTGAGCAAAAAGTGGAGGAGATGAAGGAGAACATCCACAACCTTAGGAGAAGGGAGGAAGGAATCAAGAAGCAACTTCGTCATGTATTGAGCAATACTGTGGTATTGATGGTGGCAATAGTTAAATCGGATGCCTATCTTGCTATGCAGCAGGGTCTGAAATGATTATTATTAATTTCCCTGGCTATTGTTTTTTCTGCTCCTTTAAGGTACTTGTCAAGCTCATGATGTAGGTTTCTTTTGGCAGGACATGAAAGAGGCTTGAAGACGTATAGAGTGCAAAGAGCAGGATGAAGAGGACCCCTAGCGAAAGGAGAAGTTACTATGGGCATATAAGTCGGCAGAGTCAAGCAAGCAGTGTGTGATCTGAGTGTGTGAAGAGGTCTGCCATAGTGCACCAGACTAGCCTCCAGAGCTGGGAGATGCTTGCTATAGAGAGGTTGATAAGATAGTTGAGAGTCCGAAATTTCCTTGAAATAATAAAATCTTGCATATATTTCTTGAACTTGTGGATATTCTCATGGTAATCGTAATACCTGATTTTGTATCGACCTACTTCCATGTTAGTACTTAAATGTTTTAAGTAGCCTAGTGGTTGAAATCTGACGGTTAACTATACCCAATCTAAAGGGCAATAGCATTGTGCAACAAATTTTAGGATAGCACGGCAGTAGTGTAGGGATAGCACGGTAGTAGTGCAGAATTAGTGGAGGATAAATTATCGCCAGAGTGGTGGTTGGTTGCACTAGAATATGAACAGCCACCAGTGTGGTGGTTTGCTTCTATTATTACAAGATGAATGGATTCGTTATGGGAAACCAACATGGTGGTTGTTGGGATATACTAAAAGCAAGCATGGGATGAAATCTGATGGTTAACGAAACGATAAACAGTCTAAAGGGCACTGTTTTAGTATAGCACTGTGCAACAAATTTTAGGATAGCACAACAGTGGTGTAGGGATAGCACGGTAGTAGTGCATGATAAGTTATCACCAGTGCGGTGGTTGATTTGCACTAGGATATGAATAGCCACCAGCGTGGCGATTTGGTTCTATTATTATACAAAGATGAATGGATTTATAGGATGTGTGGATTTGTTATGGGAAACCAGGACGGTGGTTATTGGGATATACTAAAAACAAGCATGGGTTTTATCATTTGGGATTTATAAAAATAATTTAATAAAACCAACACGGTGGTTGTTTGAGATATACTAAAAAGAAGCAGTCTCAATACAAATTCCATTTTGTAGGACAAGTAGACGTAGTGACTCCATCTGAATGTAGAGGAAAAACTTGAACTCGCTCCCATCTCTTCGCAGCTGGCTATGTTCTCACAATCATCATGATCCCCTATGATGCACGCACTGCAGAAACAAGAACGTTTTCTCATTTTAATCACTTGGTTGTTTAAAAATCCCATATGCTGTGTAGACCACAAACTTTAATTTTCTTGCAATCGTGCCAGCTTCTCCTTTGCACTTCATCCACTTTCACTTCATGGAACACTCTGCGTACTACAATATTCTTAAGGCTTTGTTTATCGTATGTTGAATGCCCGCCTGTGGAGAGGTTGGTTGCAAGCCCGCCTGTTATAGCATGATGGGCATCATTGAGTTTTTCTTAAGGGCATGCTAATTGGTGTTTAAACAAAGCTTGCTTAATAACAGCACCGCATCCATCATGTTCACCCTTGCCATGGCTAGACCCAAAGAAATTCCACATCATGTCTAGACCGGTCATGGATTTGAACCTTGAGATGAAGTAGAATCCACATGCTGATTTAAATTGAGAGGTAGCACCATCTGACCACACCCAATGTTGTTTTATATTTTCTGCATGGGGATTTTCCTTTTTCAGCCATTTCCAATGCAGTAGAAAAGCATGCTACACAAATAGGGTATCATGTTACTATCATCTGAAATGTAGAAATGGTATGTGCGTTGCACTAACCTGGACTCCTATGAGTCAGCAAGGAGATTGGCATCAGGCATGGAAGAATCAAGCAAATGACTGTATGTGATATGCACAAGAATTTTTATCTGCTTGTTGTACGAGTGAGCACTTTGTATCTCATCTTGTTCTTGAAAAGAATAATTTTCTGCAAAATCTATGACAGATACAATAGTGTCACAGGGAAAATTGGCAAGGCACATCCTAAACTGCTTATCCTGCCAGTTGGCCGTGAAATTGTGAAGCACATATTTTGGGATGGATTGAATCACGTGACCTACAAGCTCCCTTGGCTGGGTGCTCTTATATGACAATAGCCATCTCTTTTCATCGGATCCTTCAACATTGACATTTTCAAATCTCCTCCATTTTAGAGTAACGTGGTTGTCTTCCCTCATTTCATTTGGACAGACATTGAATGTTTTCTTCTTCAGCTTCAAACTGCAATGCTTGCATGTGCCACGAGTGCATTCAATCCTGTGCCACTCACGGTCTCCCTTTGGACAAACCACTAGCTCCCAAAGAGACCTCAGGCTACAAAACCTGCCCTCCCTTGTAACACATGATGAGGATCTAGGTGGCCTACAGACTGCGCATTCATTAGGGAGGCATGGGCATCGATCCCCATGGAGCAATGCTCCAACATGACCAGATCTTAAGTCATTCATAGCTTGTCGGGCCAGGTCAAAGTCTATGTGTATTCTGCAACAACATACATTCATGTCTTTGAGTTTCCTGACGTACCAAGACTTACAATGCTCAAAGCTCCTCTGCCTAATTGAAATGTCCGGGTTTTGATCCACAAACTTGAGATACAACTTCGTCTGCTGACCCAACATGTGGGAACAACAGAACAATGAGCTCCCTTTTTGCTACTACTAAAAGAATACAAAACACAGTCTAATTAAAGTATATAATGAAGCAAAACAATTTTTAACCACCGCGCTGGTTTATGACAGTCACAATTTCATTCACTGGGTTGGTTTAGGACACGATTAGGACAGTCACAATTTCAACCACTGAGATAATTTAGGACACTGTCACAGTTTCAACCACTGGGATGGTTCAGCTTGATGGTCTCAACTTTACATATTAGACAATAACAAGTATATTGCTTTTCATTTTTGAATTTCACCATTAGAAAATAACAATATATTGCTTTTCATTTCTGAATTCCACAATTTAACAGTGGTATATGACCCGAATAGTAAGAAATTAAATTTAACGAATTTAAGTACTAAGAAACACAATAATTTCAACCATCGAGCTAGTCAATAACTAATGTCTGTTCAACCACGCTGGTTCATGATAATCACACATAAGTGGTGATTGAGCTAAAGTAGCCACGATTGCATGATGTTCCAACCACCGGGCTAGTTTAGTAAAATAACAATATATTACGAAATGTATTGCTATTTATTTATGCTCAACCATGCCACTGGGTTGGACAACAACTAATGTTTGTTCAACCACACTGGTTCAGGACAATCACATCACTGATGTTCTAACCATTGGGCTAGTTTAGGACAGTCACATTTAGTCCAAACCTAGTTTAAGAAAAGAAATAAGTAAACTATCCCAAAGCTCAATCACAAATAACCACCAGGCTGATTTAGGCACCACTGACCTACGTTGTATCTAGCATGTGTATGATGTGCTCCTCAAACGCCTTTCGTTCCTTTCGCTTCTTATAGATGTCCTTTTTATTTGGAGAAAGTCTCGTATTTTTGTGCAAAAACGTCATCACTGTAGTAATGACTTCCACACTTAGGCTGTCTCTCCTTTTCTTGCGTTGTGTTGAAGCCCACAGATTTCTCAAATCGGGATGATCTTGCATTGCTTCTGCTCTACGTTCAATCGTTGGAGCCACGTTGGTCCTTCTGATTGACAACATCTTCGACATTGTGCGCCCAAGCCGTTTCTCCTTTGTTTCAGGGGACACCAACGTAGCTAATGTCGCCCTCTTTGCAGCTAGTTTAGGAGGCATGCATCTTGCGAGGTGTTGGTAGGGTTGTTACTCTACAAACTTTAGGGTGCTAGGCCAAAGGGCCTGCTATCGGGTTTGATGTTGTGTATTATTAAATGCAATGACCTTTGGCATGCTTATGAGCCATATAGTAAGCAAGTGCATGGAAAAAGAAATAATTCTAAATTATTAAATAGTGTTGGATTTATTAAAATATCTTTGCACATGCACAAATTGCACTTTTTCAACTTCTTCCACTTTAGGGTGAATCTAGATACCAATACCAACAACTATCAATGTTTTAAGATCACCATGCACTAGTCCCAATAGTTTGGATTCCAAATTTTCAATCCGTTTTGGTTTTCAACAAATCAAAAGAAAGTTATAGAGCATGCCCTCAAATGGGTATGCATCACTTTAGTACAACATTGGAGGCCCATTAACCCATGCATAATGATCTCATTTAGGTGTGTCCTTGGGTTGAGGAGAAGCTCACGTAGTGTACTTTAGAATGATTACTTGGTTGCATGTATGCATAGAACAAAATTTTGATGTTTTTGAATAAATTACTAGATCCTATAGTCTTCAGGATGCATGCTTCACATGCAACATAGCACTTAAAATTCTTTAACCGTCTCGTTCTAAATCCTTATTTCATAATTTTTTGCTCTCATGTTCAAGTTTGGAATGTGTACTACAACTTGAAGAGAAAGTTTTCCGAATTCCGTTGAGCAATGCATAAGTTATGGGTCATGCAAAATACCCATATACAGAAAAGTTCCTGAACCTCACAAAAAATGGCTACACCCAAGCAAACAATGACCCATATATAGAAATAAAGATAGAACCCTCATAGCTCTTATGGCTATTGCAAACTTAACACGAAGAACATCAAATAACAGGAAAGAGAGTGCTCGGCACAATCATTATCATGAATAGAGAAAACCTAGAAGTGAAAATATCAACTATATTCATGGAGGATTGTAGATACGACCATCCATCATCAGATATCATTCTCGACACGATAAGCGAGACACATACAACTGGTTCTTCTCTCTACCATAATGCACACATACATCCAACTGAATACGGATCTGAGACATGAAGAGATGCATCCAACAGTTGGTGTCTCTTTATATCTAAACACTGCTAAAGTGTATTTACATATATATTCAGATTATATACTAAATATATGCGTGGATATTTAGCTACATACACTTGGATCATAGGAAATCCGAGGGTTCCAAAATGTCCATCTGGCTTAAGGAGAGGCCAACATTTCTTTTGATGGACTAGATTGGTCATGTAAATAAGGAAAAATGCATGCGTTAAAGTGGATTTCATTATCAATTATAATTAGATAGCAGTGGCAAAATTTGATAAATTGAAACTATTTTTGCGTTGCTATCCCTTCCTCTTGTGAGCAGTTCAACATCTCCTTGTCCATATTCCTCTCTGAGTACTACAAAGGGGGGATTGGAACTCAAGACATCCTTTACCTAGTGATAGGGTCTTCCCACTGAGGTACATGAGATCTTGCCAAAAACTATTATTAAAGGACTTGAAATTCTTACCCTCATACATAAGAGTAAGGAGGCCCTTCGCTGAAAAAAAGGGAATGTCCTCATTATTTACTCTTCTTTTTAAAGAAACCCAATGCACCTTCCCTCCCCTCCCCCCTTTCACTTTTCCTTTACCACCCCTGCCCTCCTCCCTTTAACACATCATTGAATTGAGAAATTCAATTGATTTCTTAGTTGAAAAGCTGGAGTACCTAATTAAGATAAGGTCAAAGAGATAACTTCAAAATTTCATGCAAAAGGTCTCAAAAGCTTTGATAGACACTCTTAGGATCCTTCCCCTCATAAATAGAGGGATGTCCTCATTACCCTTCCCTTGCCTTTCCACCCCTCCCCTCCTACCTTTTCCCTTAATTAATATATTTATGAATCATTTTCTATTGGAGGGACCCATACATGGAGTAGGGACAAGGGGGGCTAGAAGTAGGTGGTTGCCTACAAAGGAGGACTTTCCACCAATGAGAGGTTTCTCTGAACATGAAATGTTCATTGATAGCCTCTCATAACTTTGGCTCAAGGAAATGCTTAAGGCCATTTTCAAAGCTAAGTGTTGCCCTAGTTTGCATTATTTTGTCTCGTGGCAGCTGAAAATACATACACACCACCATGGCCACAAAGGGGCCACAATGGACAAGGCTTGCATTGTGACAGGCGGGAATACATCTATAGTGCCATGACACGATGGACAAGGCTTGCATTGCATGTTTACAAGTCATGAGTTCCAATCCCACCACCTTACAAAGCAACGAATTTTTGCACAAAAGAAAACTCCCACCCGGGCGCTTGGGTGGGGGGGTCTTTCCCACCAAAGTTTGGGTGAGCAGGGAAAATCACTAGCTGAACTAGTTCGCTCCACTTGGCTCTACTCAATCCCTTTTTTGTGTAGGTGGGTGGACGAGACTCTAGTGAGTAACCGGCCTAAATCTTTATACTAAAGGGTCCTTTTTGACTAATGAACAATATGGTCAAAGTTTTTATTATTTGGGAAAAATTGCTAGCAGTATTGGCCTTGTAACCCATTTTTTTTCCTTGTTAGATATCTAGTTTGTTCCATAACTAAGATGACCTTCCAATCACATCGAAGAAAAGTAATTAGGATGTTATCGCTTAAACAAAAGCTACTTAAAAAAATTCAACTCTATTTAGTGAAACACTTGATTGAAGGGAAGTGTCTCACCTCTTATGGGTTCGAAGACCCCTTATCAAAGTCTAAGCAAAGAGATGTAATGAAGGGTGAGATTTAAGGGCTTGGAATGCCTAAAGCACAACAACACTTTATGCAATTCTTATTTTGTGATTGCGTTGAGAGTGTTGAGCCATTGAAACGATATTGATCGCTAAAGACAGAATGTTTTTGCTATACTTTTCGATGACAACCTTTTCTCTCCCTTCTCTCCGGATGCCTTGTTCCTAAAATATGGCTATGCCCAAGCCCACGGGCATGGAGAAGTAAATCGATAACCACAACTGGTCACCACAATTCCTAGTTTGAAGGAAACATGCTAATGTTTAATCAACATGGAATAGGCTAAGAACATGCCACTAAGTAGAGGGTCATTTACCGTGATATTTGGTCAAGTGAGATGGCTATAGTTGTGAATAGTTACCACCCCTCCTATCCTCCCTCTTCCACCCCTCTTCCACTAATTGATACACTTTAATTATTTTCATTTGGGGAGATAGGTGGGACCTATTAACCCTAAGGGACTCTCCAAGTCTCCACGACAGCACTCCTAGCTAGGCTCCATTGTTGATAAATCCTTGTATCTCTTCAAATGTATCAACAAGTTGCTTTCTTTCTTTTGATGCTATATAATAATTTTGAATATTTCTTCACAAAAAAACCCTTGAGTGAATACATATTCAATAGACATTATTGCATGCAAGAACATACAAATATTAAAAAACATGACTATACCTATAATGGGGATGGCACTAAATGCAAGGTAGTAGAGGTTAACCCGTGTGTGTGTGTGTGTGTGTGTGTGTGTGTGTGTGTGAGAGAGAGAGAGAGAGAGAGAGAGAGAGAGAGAGAGAGAGAGAGGCAACACTAAGAAGAGGATTGTGTACACAAAACCATGGCAAAGTGGATAATCTTAAATCGAAGTCTCTCATCGAACAAGCGGTCCATGCGTTCTACACCCCCTTATGCCTCCTCTCTCCCTGTTTTGTATGTGCTTTTGTCAAGGTGTGTTATCAAGGATGTTGATCATCATGCTTACATCACACCCTAGAGAGTGAAGCTCTTCCGTACAAATAGGGATGGCTTTCGGAATGGTTATTAAAAGAAAGCGTGCATAATGTTGATCAAAAACTCCATTCATTGACCAAAGGGAAAGGCAAAAATAATAGGAGTCAACCTACTAGTAATTGGATTTAAGAATAGGTGCACGATTTAGCATTGATTCATTGTATAACAAAATGACGGCCCTACAATATTAGAACGAAGAGAGCTGCCTCATCGTGCTCACACACATGGACGCTTCTGTTGTTGGAATGCGCATCCCACGTTAACATTTTGGAGCTTCCACGCCTAACCCGGCTTTTAGCTTCTCCGCTGTCTGTTCTACGTGCAAGGTGCACCTTCCTTGTGGGACAACATGCATGCCCATTGCCTCGTCTTGTTAGAGCATACCGCAACCGAAACTGCCTTGTTTACTGTCGAGAGCAAGGTGGCGGCACAGATTGCCCCGCAGCATGCGTCGCCGGCTGCACATCTGTGGGCTTTGGGGAGGGCCGAGAATGGTGAATCCCCATGCATGAACTCGGTCCCTGGAAGCCACAGTGCCACGGATAACGGATGGAGTGCTCAGTGAGGTTTTGTTGCCCATGCAAGCTACAAACGAAGCTTCTGCAAGACTAGTCACCAGAGAGTAATAAACAATGCCGTGATACTGACTCCGGAATGCGCGAAATCCACAGTGCGCAAGCAGCGATTCAGCAAGAATGGAGCCGGGGATGCCTAGGTAAATCGGAGGAAATGAGAGTGGTATCGGCCAAGATGAACAGATGCGGAGTCCGGTCTTTGAGAGGTGCTAATGAGAATTGGCGACGGCGAAGATAGACGAGGAATTTGCGTTCAGCTCGTCTCCAGAACCACATGCTGTTTTAAGCCTCGCGTAATTTCCATGTTGATGCCGGCGGGGCGGGAGATGGCGATAGGCTGGCAGCTATGGCTCCAGGGTCCACGCTTCATATGGCTTCAAAGACCCTTCAAAGTTCAGGGTCCCGACGGCCCCCGTGGGGCCGTGCTGCACACGACGACGGCAATCATAAAAAGGTGTACTGGGTTGGCCATCCATAAAACAATATTTTGCGGGCACTGCTGGGAGGGGCGGCGAGAATCGATGAGCGCTTGCGAGTCAGCCATACGTGGCAAGAAACAGGTCCAAATCATGGTGTTGGGAAGGGAGTGGCAAGCCAATACCATCGAGCCGCGCGGCTAATAAACGGGTTGCGATAGGGAGCGACAACAAATGTGCAAGGTATGCAGTGTTTCTAGGGGCCGGGGCGATGGGTGCGAGAAATTGAGAATGGGGGAGGAATCCGAAGGAGGAAGATGGATTGTGTAGGATGACTGTGACTTCACGGCTGAAGAGTGACTTTCGATAATTCGGAGGGAAAATCTCTACTGGCGCAGGCCTTTGGGGGAGAACTCGGAGCGCGTGACCGACAGTCGAGTCCAGACTCCAGACAGACGGGCGGCGGATCTCTGAAGAGAGAGAGAGAGAGTCTCTCCGCCAGCGAACGGAGGGAAAACGTTCCTCTCTGACATAGGGGAGAGAGACAGGCAGAAGGCCAACGGAGGTAAAGTAATAACAAGCGAGCTCGGTAAAGTGGGTCTGGGGGCGCCCAAAAAGGGTAAAACGAAGAGCTACAGGAACGACCTACAAGATAGCTGTAGATGATGAATGCGATCCATTTGAGTTCCTGGAGGGGGTTGGCTGGCGACAAGGGCAGTAGAAGGGAGCATTGATAATCACCGACAAGGAGTGGGGAGGGAGGAGGGGAAGGGGGAGCGGCGGGGGCCAGGCTGTGGGTGGTGGTGGAGGAGATCTAAAGGGGAAGAAGAGCAGGTGAAGAGAGAGAGAGAGAGAGAGAGAGAGAGAGAGAGGGGGAGGAGCTTGGGCTGGGTGGCTATGGAGCTTGAAGGAGATGGCTATGGAGGGAGGAGAGCTAACAGAGCAAAGGATGGCTATGGAGCAGAGCTAAAAGATCGCCCAAAATCGCTTCTTCTTCTTCTTCTTCTTCTTCTTCCATCTTCTTCCATCTTCTTCTTCTGCAGAAATTGAAGGTGGGAGGTGGTACATCACCATCTCTTCATTTTTAGAGGCTGTTGATCGATCACCATCTCTGCATTGTTTTTGGCCTGCTTAAGAGCTAACCTGTTGTTGATCGATCGAAATTGCGAACGCCAAGAACAATAGAACAATACCACCTTTTCTTAATTCATTAGTCCTCTGCCCTCTCCTCCCCCCTTCTCCTTTTGCTCTGCTCTGTGAATCGTCTCGATTAGAGCCCCAGAACCTCCATCGCCGGGATTGCAGCCCAAGAATCTCCTTCATCGCAATGTACCTTCCTCCTACATCTTCTTCCCCTCCTTCGCTTCGCTTCTGAGCATCCTGCCCAGTAGCTCTTCGCTCTCTTCTGCTCCTCACCCACTTTTTTAGCTTTCCCTTCTTCTTCCAGCTTCCCCCCTCCCCCCCTTTTCTTCCCCTCTCCATCTTCCTCCCCATCATCCATCCGCATTGCCCAGTCTTCTCTATTTCTTGCTCCCCCCTGCACGCTTGCTTCCTTCCCATCTCCTCCGCTCCTGCAATACTTCCTCATTCTAGTAAAAGCAGCATTGGGCAAATAGAGAGACGGAAGACTATATACTGCTAGTTTGCTTGCCACCATCTCCCCCTTTTGCAATCGAGGAGGCAGGAGCACCAGCACCAGCACCTGACAGGGAAGAGTATTTGGAGAGCACCCATTCCTTCTTGATACGCCCAGCAGGAGCATCGCCTCTACCACCCGCTACAAGCATCGCCATAACCACCCTTCTCCCAAGCTTTGCTTGCCTCCATCTCCCTGGCCCCCTCCTGCTTTACATTTCTCCCCCTTATCATCCTCCTCCCTCTTCCCTTTGCCCTGCCATGCCCCCAGACAAGCATCCTACGACCGACAGGAAGCTCGATGCCAGAATTTGGCTATGGTGGCACGACGTCGACTTGAAAGCTCTTGAACGCCACCTCAACGCTGGCAGAGCCCGCGCACTCATGTTCCCCAGACGCAAGATGCAGGTCTGGCTCATCCGATTGAGCACCAGCATCTTGGTATGGACTTGTCTCATTCAGCTTCTCGCTCTAGGCCAGCTATGGAGTCCTCATCTGCTGCTGCGCGGTTGGCCACCCTGCTTCACTCGCGAGGAGTTGGGTTCGCAGACCTCTGACTTGCCTGGTGTCGTCATCACCCCTTCTTCGCAACTTCTTTCGAATAAGCTCGTTCATCCTCTCCCTCCAAGTGCGTGCTCCTATTCTTCTCCGATCTCTATGACTTTTCAGCTTTAATGTGTGATCGTACATTATAGGTCAATTCTATGTTTGTTGAAGACTTCTTGGGTAGCCTTGCTTCTTCATCACGCATCCACGCTACATCGATTTCTACAAGGGCATTGTCAAGATCTTCGCCCAGTGTTCATGAACATTAGTCTCTGATCGGGTTGGGTTGATGGGCAATTATTGCTATGATCATAGACGCGCACACACTGTTTCTACATATCTTCAATCCCGATATCAATGGAAAAGTAGTTTCTACTTCCGTGCCTGAGCTCATAGTAGAGACGCTGGACATTTGAGGTGAGGAAGCATAAGAGATGTCAGTTAAGCAAACCTAGCCAGTCACCATAGAGTCGACTAATTTAGTATCGTGCTTGAGCTGACTTTGTTGATTTATTTTACATCCTCTATACCAGAACTTTTCTCATTACTTACTACGTTGTGTTGCAATATTCGCAGGAGTATATAGGAACAATGGCTACCTATTGGTTTCTTGTAATGGAGGTCTCAACCAAATGCGTGCTGCTGTATGTTCACGATGATCATCCACAGCTGCTCGTTTCATGCCATCACAGAATCCGCATATAGTGCTGGTGTGTATGCATGCTTGGTAAAATTAAATCTGTGCGCTTTTCTGTGGTGCAGATCTGTGATATGGTGGCCATAGCAAGGTTGTTGAACCTGACTTTGATAATTCCTGAGCTTGACAAGACCTCTTTCTGGGCAGACCCGAGGTACACAGCATTGTTCTAACTTCCGACAGAATGGTGCCGCTTAGATTTTTGAGAGTTTTGATAATTTGCTTTGCTGAAGGGGATAATATTCAAGGCCATTAAAGTCTCTCTTTCGTAGTGTATGGATGATAAGATAGCGAGGCTTCTTGGTTATCTTGGAAGGCACAGATCAGGGCATACTCCCTGAATGAGGGTAGATGTGTGCAGATGGAGAATCGATCAGCTGGCTGTGTATGCAGGGGAAACTGAAGTCCTTCTGTCATCTCTCGCTCCCCGTCCCCCCAACCCCCCCACCCCCAGCCACCCATTCCCAGGACGTTTCGAGTGGAAGATACTCAAAATGCGGAAGATGGAACTGCCACATTATCAGTATATTGTTTATCTTGGAGGGTGATCAGAGGAGCGACTGTTCACTGAACTCTTACTGCTACTAGCGAACTTTCATGGTCTGAAGGGCTTGAGGGGGTGCGGGGACTGATGGGTTGGTTGGAAGGAGGCAACATGAGCTACGATTGATAGGCAATGCTGGCAATTTAGGGGAGGCACCTTGAAGACTAGACATTAGAAGGGTAGATTTGTGGCTTGTGAAGGGGGGGAATTGTGTCATTGCAAGTCTTTGAGCAAGCACGTCTTCTGTATTGAACTCATGTTGGGAGAGAATTGGAAGAGCATAGAACTCATGTTTTCTATATTGAACTCATGTTGGGAGAGCATATAGTCCATATAGAACGACTTTCTTTGTCCTGTGTGCAGTACCAATAGCATGGGGGTAAATCTTATTGTTTGGTCACTGTAATAGTGTCATAGCTATTGTAGCTGCCTGATTTTTATGAGCTCTTGGCCTTGCTTCTTCATTGCAAGTCTTCTGCTGGCTGAGTATACTTATCATCCAGTGATCAGCATGCTTGACTCAGTAGTAGGGTTTATGTTCATGGATACATCTGCAGTGGCATATGGCAGCTGTAAGTTTCTCGTAATGCTCTATTAGAAGAGAACTTTGTAGTGCCCATGATCGTGATTTAACAGCTTTGGAAGAGCTTTGGAAGACGCTGATTTTGGGAATGATTTGATCTGAACTTCATTGCTTTCTAGGTATTCCTTGTTCTTATGGTTTGTCGTCACATCCTATGAACTCAAGCGTTTGGGTGTGGTTACAGTCCCCTACATATATAGGCCAATTCTGCTCGTTAGCTACTAGCAACCCCTTGTTAACCCAGGGTTTGATACAACCCTATTTGATTGGGATATGCTCCTCCAGTCCATAATTCCACTTAGCATAGTTTTTGGATTTGGCTCAAATTTGAATCTTGTCTTTCATGGCTGAGTCTGCGCTTCACCTCCGGAGTGCTGACAAATGGAGTATGAAGACTTTTGCATAAATGGATGCTCACGTATGTGGGCATGTGGATTTTATGTGTGAGAGCATGTGTTTAGACTATGGTCTACACCCACAGTTAGGTGCTGATGATGTCAGTAGGGATGTCATAGTAGCTAGTCCCTGCTATGCGTGATGGAGTTTATGGTTTTCAACCTTACGAGGACTATCATGAGATTGAAACTGCAGTATGTTGTGCTTTTAGTTTGGGCATGTTCCTGGATTCATCTAGATATCTATAGACTTCCGTGCTTGAGTCTTGCCTTACCTCCAAAGTTTTGACATAACTATGTATGAAGGCCTCTGTATAGATGGATGCTCATGTCTTTCTGGTTTGTTGATATGCACATATGTGAAGGCATAAGTTTATATATTGGCTTACAACTACAGTTGGCCTCAAATGACAGCGGTGAGGATGTTTTCCCTGCTATAGCTGATGCAGTTTACAAGGTTTTCACCCTTTTGGGTGGTTATTATATAGATTTGTATGAAAATGTTCTGGATTCATCTTTCTATATATACAGTGCACCATTCCTATCACTAAATGTGTTCTTGTGACAATATTATAGGGAGAGCTTCCTGTCAACCAACTTTGTGTATCTCTTTCCAGCATGCTTTTTAGACTTGTATTTGATGAATCTACGATTGACTAAGTTTTTCCTGTGTGTTATATTATTTTTGGTTAATGTTCTAAGTTTGCCATTTCTTTGAACAGTGATTTTGGGGATATATTCGATGTCAAACACTTCATTTCATCCTTGCGGGATGAGTTACGGATCATTAAGGCAGTTCCTGCTAAATACCATGCCAGGGTTAGAAAGGGCTTGATTGTTTCCTTACCTCCAGTCAGCTGGTCGAATGAATCCTACTACTTCGCTCAGGCAGGCCATCTACCCTCCATGACGATCTAGGGTCTTTTGGACTTGCTTGCGTTATGAAGCCTCATAATGCATAGCTGGTTCTATGCTAACCATGAATCCTTATATTTTCTGCAGATTCTTCCATTGATCCAAAAGCAGAAAATCATCCATTTCAGCAAAACTGATGCACGCCTAGCAAACAGTGGCCTTTCTGTTGATATTCAAAAGCTAAGGTGTCGTGTTAATTATGATGCTCTACGGTTCACTCCACACATTGAAGAGCTAGGGCAGAGGTTAATCAAAAGCTTGCAGGCTAACGGTCCATTCTTGGTGTTGCATCTGAGATATGAAATGGACATGTTAGCCTTCTCTGGATGCACTCATGGTTGCACAGAAGCAGAGGTAGAAGAACTCACGAGAATGAGGTGAGAATATTTCTCCTGACGATTGATGCTTGCAGAAAGTTTAGAGCCACAAGAATGATTTGGTAATGGGTGTTAAAGTTTTGTTGATTCTGTAAAGGTACAAGTACACAAATTGAAAGTCCCCTTTTTTGCTGTTGTACTGACAGGTACGCATATCCTTGGTGGAAAGAGAAGGTTATTGATTCTAAACAAAAGAGGTTGGATGGCCTCTGTCCCCTTACACCAGAGGAGACGTTACTCGTCTTGAAAGCTTTTGGGTATGGCAAGGAGACTCAAATATACATTGCTGCTGGGGAGATTTACGGTAATGACAGAAGGATGGCAGCTCTGCACGAAACTTATCCGAACATCGTAAGTTATTTTGCTACTTCTTTTAAAATTTCATTTCTTCACGAGTTTGTCGTTCCATCCTGATATTGAAATCATTGTTTCATTGCTTTTTACAAGTTTGTTCAGATTGTTTTTTGTTCCTCTAGCTTTGACTCGCTCCTTTTGATCATTAGAACTCCTTTGTAAGCTTATTGAGACATGAGATATTCTAATCTGAAAATGCTCAGATATCCTTTTCTCAGAGTCTGGAGGGGTTCTCCTTTCTTCTCCGACTCTCCTTCAGGGATGAGGTGGCATTTTCAGCCGCCACCTGGGATTTTTGTTTGCTCATTCTGAGCTGTTTTTTCTCATGCTTGACATGATGTACTCCCACACTTGAGCTTGCTCTGCGGTTTTTATTCATACTTAATGAAGTACTTTTCTTGCAAAAAATAAATAAATCTGAAAATGCTCTAAAGCCCAGCAGATGCTAAAGACTGCCTTTATTTGCTGCTTGTCACTGTGAAATGTTTTCTAGTTTCAATTGAGTTGTGGATGTCTTGCTGAGATCTTGGGCCCTGGTCTAGACTTGGGCCAAGCACAGAAATAAGGCATAGTTTAATACTTGTCCCAGGTTAGATGTACATTGCAGGGTTGGACTTCTACTGTCTTGATAGTTGAAGTTGTAGCTATACATGCATCTCTGATTATGTCCCTAGTATCATATTACTCCTACCGTTGCTAGAACTATACTGAAGCTGAAGTGTTGTGAATGAAGATGCTGAGTTGTGAGCTTGTGAAGAGGTCTTATATTATTGTTTACCTGAGATGTTAGGTCACTTCCTATCGAACTTGAGGCCCATGCAAAGAGAGCTTGTAGAGCAATTAATGGCAAGCTGCTGGTAGAGCTGATAGCTTGGTATTGTCTAATGCGAGAAGTCTTCTTATTACAATCACCTAATAGCTCTTTTTTAAGGTGAATTTTGTCACCATTTAAAGTTCTATCTCAAAATATAGATGAAGCCTCTAGGGAAGGAGTTTCCAAGAAACATGCAAACCAAAAAACAGTAGTTGCTGCGAAGCAAAATACAAAATCACAGGACCAGTTATGATAACCTGTGTCATGGAGAAAATATAATCTAATGGAAAGGATAGCGGTGCCATCCAAGGTAGACCGATATATTTAAGCATTTCATAGCTGATTTGATGATAATGAGGGGATTAGTAGAAGACGGCTAAAATTGTGCACTAGTCTTGATTTGTAGACTTCAAAAGACATTTGATACAATGCCTACAGTGCTACTTTTGGCAAATCTTTCTGGTCATTTAGAATTCACCCACATAGACAGGGTTTTGATTTGTTTTTTGTATGGGTTCGGTATTGGGCTTGACTCTTTGGAAAGATAGAAATCATAGAAGAGTCTTTGGTGATCCCATTTTCCCCCTATACTCTTTCTTCAGGCACTCTTTGTAACAATCTTTTTTTGATTGCTTGCAAACAGGGACTTTTGATCATGATGTATATTTGTCATATCTTGACATCTTCTCTTGATGTACTTGAGCACATCGTGCTTTGAGATTGTGGCTCTGTAATATAGAAGCAAAATCTTTTCACAAAAACAAAAAAGTGTGTGTATAAACAGCAATACATTTCTGTATTCGGTCTAGACGCCGATAGGACAGTCCGCTCGTGTTCTTCTAGTCCCTGCACTAGCTTCCGAAAGGGGTTTTACTGATGGCTCATGGAAGAGCTGCTGAAGGTTAAAGATGAATGGGGAGAGTTTATATGCCCCTAGACCTGACCCACCTACTGATTTGTAGGTTCACTGGTCTGTTTTAAGCCAGCCAACTGAGAGTCTGGAACTGCCCAACCTACTGACATGGCAAGTACTGTACTGCTAATGTGGCAGTTAATTGGCTATCATGCTGAAGCTGAAATGGGCTAAGGAAGGTTCAATGCTTCCTGGTCTGCTGACAGGAAGTATGGGTGGTTGCTGAGAAAATCTTCTTTCATCCATGGTGCCTGGGAGAGCCCTGATACTTGAATTTGACAGCATAGAAGCGTTGGCTATTGGTGGTGCGCCTCCTGAAATTGTGAAGCATTGTCTGATATCTTGGCTGCTCCACCCCTAGAAGACATGTGAAAGGAGGTGGAGGTGGAGGTGGTCAACGAGAATCTCTGATGCTTGAATCTGACAGCGTATGGGGTGTTGGTGCCCCTCCGGAAGTTTTGAAGCAAGATTTGCTCTGTTTTCGACCACCTCTACCTCTTCCACTATCTTGGCTGCTCCACCTCCAAAATATATGTCTAAGGCGTTGGCTTGGGTTGGCTAAACCTCTTGTGCTTTGGCAATCTTTTCCTTAATACAGCTCAAGATTTGCTCGTAGGACTCAGAGATCCGATCTCTTTCATAAAATATGGTTTGAAAGAGACTGAAACATACAAACCAGTATGCTTGTAGTTTGAAACTTGAGATAGAAATTCAAACTTTAGACTTTGCAAGTTTAGTAGCAGGTGAGTGTTTCTTTAGCAAATGAAATGTGTAGGGGACGTTTCAAAGTTTCGGTTTCAAAGAACGAGTCTTATGTTACACCTCGTACACTAGTACGCCCTAAGGGTTGATTCGGAATCTCGAGGGGCTGGGGCAAACCGAGAATTTCCCACGAGGAGCCTTCACTTTTGCCACACTGGCAACACGAGACATTGCTGATACCCATCGCTGCGAAGCTCCATGAAAAAAAAGCTTTCTTCTAAATTGGAACTCAGAAGTAACACACATATATTTTACCATCGTAGAAAAGCCATGTGTCATTTAGGGCAGTCGCCCAGGTGGTCTTCCGACATCACTCTGTATTAACAGTGCTTGAAATTTGGGGAGCAGTGATGCTTGCTCTTCCTATTGGTGCCGACCTATTCTACTAGGCTCTGTCTTGTGAGCACATGGAGCATTGAGTGTGTGCGGTAGAATAACTTGTCTCCTGAGGTGACGAGAAGACCCTAAGCTCTCTGATTGGAGGAGGTCCGTGATTGTACTTGTCCGGTAAAGCATTGAACCTTATAGCCTCGTGAGCTGTGGTGAGAGGATGTAGCGCTTCTGTTATCAGGTTCTGCAAAAATTGTCAAGAACCTTTACAAGAAGGTTACTAGTTGAACCATTACCTCTTTTAGAGTTGATTTTTATTAGCGGAGAGAACATGAAGATTTATCAGCGCTCGAAGCGGCATTAATATAGGTGGTTCTTTGCACGCACACGACTAGCTCCTTCATGATTTGCTACTAGAATTCATTTTGGCTCGATGTGGCTTTACAAATCTTGATGTTGTAACGTGGAGTCACTAGAAGGCAAGGGCCTCTAGCTGAGAAGTTCCACACTCCTTGATAGGTGTGCCCAACTCAAAGAGAATGGAAACCGAGTTAAATACCACGGCTTTACTTTCTGCTGTTTTAGAGTATCGGTAATGCGTAAAGGTGTGCTCCAAGAGACCTTTTTTGAGTCCAAAAACTCCCTAAATTTTGTGTTATCTACTTGCAAAGTCGCCCGCATATTAAACACCCTATGATGTTCAACCACATAGAGCTCTTTGGCCTCATCCACGATGACTTTAGTCTACCACAACAAATTGTTTAGACAAAAGTCCAGCGTGCACACCAATACAGACCCTGGATGAGTCCATCATCGTTGGTTTTTTGTAATTGCTGAAAATTGACTCTACGCTAATTATCTTTTTTTTTTCCTCGGATACATCTGCAGAATCCTTCTTCATCCTTTTATTATGAAGGATGAAGAAGGATAAATATCTTTTTTTCATCCTCGGATACATCTACAAAATCCTTCTTCATCCTTTTTTTTCCTCGGATACATCTGCAGAATCCTTCTTCATCCTTCTTCAGAATGTTTTTGTGTAACAATGTTTTTTTAAGGGTTTGGTCATCTATCTAAGATGTATCATAGATTTAAAATAAATGATGCTGGAGAGTTGCATTGCTTTATTTTGATGTTTAATTCTTTAATGAGAGGTCTCAGCCTGCTCTGTATTCTATCAGGTTCGCAAGGAGATGCTTCTGAGCCCGAATGAGTTGAAGCCTTTTCAAAACCACTCTTCTCAAATGGCTGCCCTTGATTATTTGGTTGCAATTGAAAGTGATGTTTTCGTACCTACCTATGATGGAAACATGGCCAAGGTTGTGGAAGGGCATCGGAGGTAATATTCTTTTCTTTGCATGTTTAGAAATATAAACAACAGTTGATTTTAGTTCCAACTTATGCCTTTTTTGCTTTCCTCCATAGGTATCTGGGATTTCGGAAAACCATCCTTTTGGATCGAAAACGTCTTGTTGAGCTACTTGATCAGCACCAAAATGGTTCGTTGCAATGGGATGAGTTCTCCCTCGCTGTCCGTGAGGCCCATAAGGACCGTATGGGTGCTCCAACTACAAGACGAGTTATTTTGGATAGGCCTAAAGAAGAAGATTATTTCTATGCTAATCCACAAGAATGCTTTCCATGATCTGTCTTTGTGAGTGGCTCAATTCCCAAGTCCTATCAAATGGATCGACTAGGTTGGAACTTTCTTGGTTTATGGATAGAGAGGCAGAACATTCCATCAACTCAAGAGCAAGCAAAAGTGGCCTTTCGAGTCTGCTTTCATATTTGGCAGTCCAACTGAACAGTGTAGGTGCAGGGAGCTCATCAGGCTTCTCGTGTGCACGTTTAAGCTGACTTTTGGAAAATTTGATGTTCGGAAGAAGTTTTACAGGCATCTGGGACTGATGACCTCTGGTGGTACATTGCTGTCAATGGACATGGAATACATGTAGCCTCATTTACGACTCATGAAAGTCCTTCCTATCTAGGGGCTGGAGGTGTGCATGGGGTTTTTGTTACATTGGTTGTTTGACCGTACTTTGTGTAACGCCATTATGTTACAGAAAGGTCTCAAAGCAGCAACACCATCGATTGCTTATGTAAATGAGATTCATTCGATATGTTTCAGCTTCCAAATCCCTGTGGCATGAACAGGAAGTGCAAACTATGCTTGCCAATATGCCTACATTGGAGCAGAGAGTTTGCAGAGCAATAAAGTGGCGTATTTCTGCCATTGTAAAGAGTTTAAGGTGATTATAACCTTCAGAAATGAGTATGAATATCAGAGCACGGCTGTAAGTTCATCGTTCGTGAATTTCCCCTTCAGTTTAAGTATTCCTCCGTATGCTTATCATTATGGCATTTTTATTTTTTGTTTAGTGATTAGTGGCTCATTTTTTCCCTAGAAAATGTTTAGTGATTCTTAATCGGATACCTCTGCTTGCTGTCTATGGATGGGAAAACAGTTTGATAAGATACCTTGTAGCATATCTTGAAGGGTACTCCTGAGACGTCAGTACATTTTGGAAGTTTGGAAGGTTGTGATCTAGAACGAAAAGTTTAACTAGGTTGCGGTAGGTAGCCTTTCCGTCGTGGAGCACATTACTGGTAACTCGAAATTGAACTTGAATCCTAACTTTTTAAAGGTAAAAGGCGAATGAGTAAAAATGTGGACATGAGACACGACGCAAGGTTTGTTAGGACCCGATCCTCGTTGCAAATGTCAAGGGTGGTGATTTTTTATTGACTTTGCCATATTGTTTGTCTATCTTGGGAGTTGAAGCCCAACAAATACATGGATAAGGCGACTCACAAGAGCTCAATAATATAAACGCCAAGAATATTAGCGTCGAGAATAAGTCTCGCGAATGGATAAGGTGTTGGCATATTACTTGAGTGTCAATAGTCGTAATCGATGTCGAACGTGGTAAGTCCATTGTAAGTTCCCTTCCTTCCGTCTCTTTATTGAGTTTTGAGCTCGAGTTCCCTCCACTAGCCCATTAATGAAACTTGCAGGCTTTGAATCCGTTTGCAGTGTCCGGATTGATGGAACACTGGATATCTGTGTCCACCCAATGAAGGAATTAAAAGGCATAAAGTTCTTCCAAAAGCAAAGGATAGAAAAAAAAGCAAGGATAATCTGTGTTGGATTCTTTTCGAATAGGATGGGATTCCAGAGGGGTATACACCTTTTGTCCTCGAGGATCTTGCTCAATCCACGATTTCGGAGTCATTACCTTATAGGCCTTGACTCTTAAGAAAGGATGATAGGCCGGTGTTTGAAAAATACTTGACTATAAACTAAACTGACAATAGCAAGTCCAACCAAATGGTGTATGTGTTTAAGCATTCCCTTCTTGCGAACACCTCGGCACACAAATAGAGAAAGATTCAAAATTTAGAATATGCAAAATATAGAACTTGAAATGAAAAGCGTATATATATAGATATCTATATGTTTTATATAACCACATAGTGTGGACGGAGAGGCGGCGCGCTTCTTTTCCCAAATAGTTATAATCCGAGGGAACAGGTCCTTCCCGGTGTGTTGAGGTTGTAATCGTCAAGAATATTAGCGTCGAGATTGAGTATCGCGAATATGTAAGAGAATGATATATTACCTAAATCTCAATGAGTGTATCTGTATTTCAACTTGAGCATTGATCAAATTTTTGTCATGATTTCTTCTGTCATTTGCCATGGAAATCTTGTCTCTACCTCTAAAGCAGTTTCTTGATGTGAGCGATGTTGGAGAGAGAGAGCAACAGAGCCAACATTCTGACAGTCATTTTGCCTCCAGCTTCTGTGGTGTGCGTTGTCGTATGCATGGATCATGACAGCCATCTGAATGCTCATATTAAGAGATCCTATGATGCGAGCTCCCTTGAATGGCTGGGAGGGCCCAAATTCAGTGCAACGACAAGACATAAGACCGGGCATTCGACCTTAGTGAGCCCAATCTCCAGACAACCAAAGTCAGCTTTCGACATGTCCTTGCGCTTGAACTCGAATCCCTTGGCACCCTTAAACACGGAGATATTTTCTTCCGCAATTCTTAGATTCATTGCTGATCTAGCGAGCACTTCTTATGTTCATGCGTCTACTCGATGGAGGCGCAGGTACTATGCATGAGCTTGCTTCCAGAAAGAAGTCTGTAAAAGGCATCTTGCGGGTGTCAAAAAGCTTGAACAACCGCAGAGAGGGGGGGTGAATAAAGCAAGGAAAGCTTCCAAAAGCTTGAAGGGGAGCTGCCCCACTTGAGAGGGCAAATAATGTGGTCGCAAAACCCAACTCACCATAGCCAAACTTACTAGATGTACATTGGAAGCTCTTCACAAGCAAAATTGGCTAGACAGTAGAGATTCAACGCCCCGCTTGATTTTGCATCGAACGGCAGTAGCACCACATATCATCATAACCAGTCGAATGTGGAGTGTCAGTCGAATTCCTGTTCACTGTATTGGGCACTCCATTTCTGTTGGTAACGGACACGCCTTATGTTGTTGTCGTTGTTATTGTTGTTGCTGTGTGTCCAAACTGGCTTTTAATATGCCCTCCTCGACACATGCCTTGTATCACTTCTCTGATGTCGTTCAATATTGGAAGCTTGGATCCCAGATGTCTTTCCTGTTGCTCAAGATTTCCCGGAACCTGTGGCGCCTAGGACACTACCCGCCCCCTCCCCTTCGTTCGCGATTCGAAGCCTTCCGGTGGCTTCAGCTCACCCTTGACTGCATCAGAGTGGATGACCCATAAAAATGGTTGTCCGCTTGCCTCGATCCCGAAAGCCAGCTCCATGATTTCATAATACGTTCTGAAGTATAGGACGAAAGAAATGATCAACGCTCTTTCTTATCGACTCCCCTACTTCAAGGTAATTCTGCCAGAGGGAGTCATGCTCTGTTGCGCCCAACTAGGATCCGAGGAGTCCAGGCCGGAGACTATGAATGGCGTTGATGTTGTTTGTTCTACTGCTTCGGCTGTCGATCTCATCTCTTCGATTTGGCCCTCTGGTTCATACACCAAACAACATTCAGACAGGCAGCGCCTTGCTTTCGCGGCCCATGTCCTGTTTGCTACATCTTCCGTTGCTGCTGACTCTGACGCTTCTTCACTGCTTTCCTTTGGTGCAGAATTGTTGGTATTCTCCTTATGGTTTTGTTTTTCCACTGTATCTGTTTCCCTGATCTCAATCCCCTCCCTGTACGTGATCCCCTTGACGTTCATTACTTTCATCGTTGATGGAACTCGGAAAACATGAGGCGAGAATTCCATCTTTATATCGGAGGGTTCTACAGATCCTTGACGTTCATTGCTAAGTTCTTCGTTTCTTTGACGTCCACTGCTTTCTTCGTTAGTGAAACTGGAAAACCGGAGCCCGAGAATTCGGGTGGCACGCCCTTCATGAGAAGCACCTTGGAACAAACAATGGGTCGCGGGAGGATTAGAAGCAAAAGATGACAGACCTAAAAACTAAGACCAAAAATAGCTTTTAAAAATCTAGATCTTCATGAAGATGAACGTCTACAGTTTCAACACGTGGCTTCAGGAGGGTTTAGAAACCCTCTAGGCTGCCTACCGTAAATATTACAATCGTATTTTTGAAGGGGAATTATTGCTCCTGGAACATTTGATCCTTTGTCCTCAGCGATGCTTCCTGCATTGGAATGTGATACTTGCTTACAATACGCAAAGGTTCTTATGGACAGAAAAGTTTCACATCTTTACAAGAGCCAAACAACGAGATCTTTGTGAACAGCGCCTTTTCAGAGACCCGTATGGCTTCGGTTTTACCCCTACGAGAAAAGAAGTTCCGCTCGATACGATGGGGAAGATCGTTTCTGGCTCTAGGAAGAAAAACAATATGAGGGGAACTCCTGTTGGAGAATGAGCCAAACAATCGTGGAGGGTTTGTGGGCTTTTACGGAATACGTCTCGCACAATCACGCCAATGGATCTTCTCACAGTGAAGGGGTTGCCAGTTTTGCAAAGCTTGATGAGAGTGGCCACATCTCTCAAGCAGCCTCATCTGTGCCAACCCCTACACGAAACAGATCAGGCACATGTTTGCAGGAGATTGCAATCCGGTATTCGTGCTACCTATCAGGTGCGAACAGAATTAGCACATGGCTGCCTGGAGTTGGCGGAACCCTGTCAGAAATCTAGCTCTTGGTTGCTTACTGGTTCACTGCTTGCCGCCTACTTGTGCAGTCTGATATGCATAGTCAGGCAATAAACAGTCTTCCAATACCATTCCGTTCAGCAAATGGACGATAGCTCAGCTTCAATCTGTCGGCTGAAGCTAAAAACTCAATCATGTGCCCGGGTTGAGAGAGGAGTTATTAGCACGGATGCCTACAGTCCAAACTGTCGTAATGCGTACACATTGTTTGTTCCCAATGGAACAATGGTTTCACAAGCTCCCTATGGACCTAGTGTCAACCCTTCGGCAGCTCCTTGCCCTATCTTTATTCTTTAACCTATTAACCATGAACAACCTAAAAAACAAAGGAAGACACGTGGTGGCGTGGAGGAGAGAAAAGAGCCACGTGTCATGACACCAAGAGGATTGCTTGGAGAGTTTTTTGCAACCAAGAGAAACGTTGCACCTTTCATTGCTCGCCCACCTTTTCTTAAGCACTTCCTCCTCCCCCGGATCTCCTCCAACCCCCTCCTTTCCCTCTACTGCTTTGCTTTCCCCTCCATCAACCTCGCGATCAAAGTCCTCCCTATTTCGTGAAATGGCAGTCAATGGGGTGTTGAGGCACAAGTTTGTGAAATTCCCTTTACTTTTACGTCTTCCATTTACCTAGCATGATGTCTTTCTTTTTTTCCCCGTTGTTCCCGACTGTGTTCCTATCTTTTGCACGCATCGTTAATGTCAGCAGTTTTGAAGAATTTGTTTGATCCATTCGGTCCTAGCAGTTTTGATATTCACAAGCTCCAAATCTGGATGGGGACAAGGGCAAAGCGAGTCGAGAGAATGGAATACTTCTCTGAGATGGTGTGAAAATACGGATGACAAGGAGTCGAAGCATGTAATAGGAAGACAAAAGGTATTAGGCAAGGAGTTGTTAGCAGGCAAGTACACCACTCCATCTTCATACTTTATCCCTCTTCTTTCCCCCCTCTTAGTAGCTAGATTGCCCCTCTTCTCTCTCACTATTAGGACTGCCTCCTTGCTAAAACCCCCTCCAACCATCATCTGCAGATGTCAAGAGGTCTGATTGGTCCAAGATTTTTTGTATGTCTAGAGCAACATTAAGCTCTGACCTTTCAAGATCATACCAAGGCCTCATGACAACTTAGAAGCCCACGATCGTAGTTCAGTCAACAACATTTTTCATAGTGCTCCCAAGATAATCGTGAGCGATGATGCAACCTTTTAGAGTCCGCTTGACTTTTGATCGTGGATGTAGGACATAGTGGAAGAAGTCAACTTCCAATGAAGGGCATTGTTTGCAATTTGCTGGCTATTCAAAAGCACCATCCGAGTTTCCCGTTCGTGTTACCGATACAGGTATTCGGATTAAGAGAGATTTCTTGCCATGGTCCATAATTACCAGCAACCACACAAAAAGAATGGATAGTGTGATGATGGAAGGTAATTGCGTCATAGGTTGCATTGTGCATTGTGCACCTTGCTCGCGTATGAGAGACAAAATTAGGAAAGAGATAGCAAGCTTGCGAGAAAGTGAAAGCTCTACCATGATAGGTAAATAGCAACATGCCGTGTAAAAACCAGAGTTTGCAAACATGTGCAAGTTTTGTGATAAAAGTTAAAGGGCAAGTCTTTGCGTGAGTACTTGGGGGAGAAGAAAGCTTCAAAGTTTGTTTGCTCGGATATGGTGGCCACCAGCTACCAATTTAGACGGGTTGTGTTAATGGGTGAGTTTTCAAAGCCCTGGTCGCTGACACGTTGGAGGAGGGATGCTTTGTGCATTTGGAAAGTTTATTGCACCTTCATTAAACATCAATATTTTCAGTTTTGAAAGTTTATTGCAACTTCATTAAACAACAATACTTTTAATCCAAGAAACTCTGTCTTTAGAGAACAATATTTTTAATCCGATAAGCTCTGTCATGCTGTAATGTGGGAAGCTCTCAAACTTTAACGTAGATAGGTTTTGTGTTTTGAGAATTAAATTAGGACATTGGCATGATCACATGCCTGAATGTGATGAGAATCATACCTACAGTTGCCACTATTAGCTATGGGCTTGACAAGAATATATTTTTAAATTTGAGTGGCGATACCTTTGATGTCTCCCTCTCGACAATTGAGGAGGGCATCTATGAGTCGACTTCTTTGATGTCTCCAATTGAGGAGGGTATCTAGGAGGTCAAGTTGACTGCCCGTGATACGCATCCTGGCGGTGAGTATTTTGATATCTGAATGGTAATTTCGTTTAGCTTGGTCTCCAAGTATATAGGTACATTCTGCTAGACACCTTGCCTAGGATTCAACAATTTATTCTAGAGGGTCTAGCATTTTTTAATGATGCGGACTCTGCAAGAAACGTTACAACTAGGCTATTAGCGAGTCACCAAATATATATATATATATAGATAGATTGATAGATAGATAGATAGATAGATAGATAGATAGAGAAAGAGAGACAGAGAGAGAGAGAGAGAGAGAGAGAGAAGCACGTACATGAAGCATTTAGATTGAGAGAGGGAAACTCTCAAAGTTTGGAGGGTGAAGTGAGATTAAAAGGGAAATGGGAAGGGGAGAGAGAGAGAGAGAGAGAGAGAGAGAGAGAGAGAGAGGGAGGGAGGGAGACAAAGAGAGGGAGAGAGACACAAAGAGAGAGAGAGAGAGAGAGAGAGAGAGAGAGAGAGACACAGAGGTACCAGTCATAATGAGGATGAGAAGGTAGGCATCAATGGTGTGATTGACCTATTCTGAAATGGGCATGAATTGTAATTGTTTATAAGGATTCATTTTGAATAACTCCCAAAGGCTTAACTCCAAAATTCGACAATTGTGTTTGATCAGAATACGAAATCAAGTTTACTCTCCTCACGTGATCAATTGTTGGAGGTGAGCGACATAACAATTGGAGTTGATGTCTTTTACATGCCGTAGCAATGCAGGGGTTAAGTACTAGTAGGAGCCAATAGCAAGATTTAAGAAAATTCAAGAGGCCATCCTTCAGGACTCAAGAGATAGTCTCCTTCATGGATTCAATGGGTCAAGGGATTAGGAGGGAGGAGGGAGGAGAAGAAGGGAGGAGTAGGGAGTACTAGAGTATGGTGAGGGCATGCTAGTACATGTTGATAGTGGAAAGGCAAAGGTGCTAAAGGGTGAATAGGCACTAATCACCATAGAGGAGAATGAACAGCTCAAGGCAACCTGTGCTTCAATTTGGGATGAACGGGGCCAATAGCAATTGATATAACAATGGCAATTAAAGAACATGCTTAGGTGGTTTGGCAAATACATCTAAGAAAAAGGCAAAGGTGCTAAAGGATGAAGTAAAAAATGTCAAGGTCAACACTAGAAGCACAGATGGACCAAGCCTCAAATAAGGTAACCATCTCCATCAAACTCATCAAAGTCCAAGCGAGACTCACCCATAGAGACTTCACAGCATCATGTCCATGTTCAATAGTTACCACCATATCATAAAGGTCCATTGTCTAGGGAGTCGCCAGGTGGAGTTGGTATAGGTAGCAAAGTTGAGACAAAAATGCTATGGTATTTATTGCTCACTAAGGTCCAACTGCAACTTCAGTCCCAAACCATTCATCATGTCATAGTCATCAATTGTATAGAGGTAGGAAGTGGCTTCCCTTTTTCTATCACCTCTTTATATATTTTTCCCTTTTGCTAGACATTTTCAAGGTCTAGTGAGGTTAACCAATGGAGGGTCCAACACCTTGGAGGGACTTAGGACAATGTGATTGAACTCTAGTCAAAAATAGAAAGTGCTCCTATAATTTTTGATGTAGTCAAAGGAGCCCGTCGATGACATAAAAGGAGGAGCAATAGGGGCATGTGCCGCAAGCACATGACAAAAAAGGAGCAAGAGGGGCATTCACCCTTGGCACATCATCCGTTAAGGCTACCCCTACCAAGGAGATGTCCACCAACACCCTATAGAGCCAAGGCGGGATAGAGGAGCAAAGTAAGGTGACTAAACAAGAGCTCTTATTAGAGCACCAATGAATCAAAGAATTATGGGAGTGAGAAGAGACGAGTCAACCACATGAAGGTGGAGCCCAAGCAATTGGAGCTTGCCCACCACCCTAAGAACAAGACAACAAGCCCTTCTTGTAACCCATCAATTAGCCCATTGTGAAGTCTAGATGAAGGGGTTGGTCTCACCAATCTCACTCATAGCTCCTTTGTATGTGTAGTAGACATGCGGAAGAGAGTTTTGAGTCCACATTGCAAAGGACCAAAAGACAGAACCCTTCACCTCTACCCATAGTGGCTTGTATGAGCATGTGCTACTCTGATATTGTACTTTGTCTCATAGGCCCATGAGGGCTCTTGAAGATGGTAATATGTCTTTCTTTCTTTCTCTCTCTCTCTGAAGTCTAGATGAGGGGGTTGGTCTCACTAATCTCACTCATAGTTCCTTGAGTGTGTAGCAGACATGTGGAAGAGAGTTTTAAGTCCACATTGCAAAGGGCCAAAAGACAGAGCCTTCACCTCTACCCATAGTGGCTTGTATGAGCATGCGCTACTCTGATATTGTACTTTGTCTCATAGGCCCATGAGGCCTCCTGAAGATGGTAATCTCTCTCTCTCTCTCTCTCTCTCTCTCACACACACACACACACACACACACACACACACACACATACACACACACACACGCACGCACGCACGTAGAGGATTGTACACTAGTTCAAGATTTGAACCTTCCCACCCACAAATTGGTCTACATAAGCACACACTTTCTTCTAGATGCACTTTGATTGTTCGCCCTCTGGTTTAGCATGGGAAAAGGAACTTACCATCATAGGAGCAAGCACATTACTTGTAGGTGGTGGCGAGGCATCTCATTGGCTATCTCTTGTAGCAACCAGTTGGCGAGTGGTGCGACCTTGGTGAGAACCGATAGCAAAAAGTGGCGCAGCAGAAGATTAAGGTTGATCGACCAATGGCGAGCAGTGGTGTAGCAAGCCGAGCATGCCACCTTTGGAAGGAATTTTTGTTGTAGTTTAGAAAAGCATTGTAACAAGGAGAAGAAAAGAGAGAGTGACAATGCAAGTTCACACACTCTCTCTCACCTAGGCTTGCTAGGCTAGGAAGCTTGACACTGATTGTGCATTGCAAGCTGAGGCGGCTTGGTTATATCAATTTCTTTAATTATATACAAGTGTGAATCCCTTCCTATTTCTCTATGAAGTGTTCTCTACTCCACTCGAGGTGGTGTTAAATTCCTAACTAATGTAACTCGGTTCTCCCATCACCTTATGGTCTCCCCTTCAACAACAAACTTCGACCTCCTTGTTTTATTAGTGACCATTGTTTCCCCACTTCGAGCATGCATGTATTGAGCTAACCTTTCAGGAGTGAGCAAACCAAAGCGTCAACATTTGGCAATCTTGTTGGGGGAGGGTCAATTGAATTTGTGAGTTGACATGTTGTTATTAGGAAAAAGTGGTCATTGAGAGGTTCTTGTTGACCAGTGATGACGTAAAACAGTTCTTGGGTATCGTGAGCTATTACAAGAAATTTCCCCGAGTAACTCTAGAAAAGTGGTGCAGTCATGTTGTGCTTGTAGGCTGGAGTGTGGAATATAGAAAGTATTCAAATAGCTTATTGGCTACTTTCAAGCTTATCCAATGGCTGATTTGCGCTCGAAAAGAAGATAAAGATACACGGGCAGGTGCGAAGAGTTCTTGAGCCAAAGGAATCGGCTACATCCTACCATAAGAATTGGTCTAGCCTCAGAACCAAAGTTCAATGCCCAAAGGAGAATGGCAAAAGCATCGACTATCCAACGGGAGGATAGAGCTGAGGAAAAAGACTCGACCACCCTACCCCAGGGGTGGAAGTTGATTACTATGTAGAGTCAGAAGAACAAAACCCTGGTGTTGGGCTGAGGCATCCCAAAAGATTGGTAGATAAAAGTCTATCATGGCAACTAGAGTTTGAGCATTATTCTAATGAAAATTTGGACTTCAAACAATTGGCCATTTCCTCTTTGGATCATTCAAACGAGCATGAGGATCACGCCAATGAATGAAGAGAAAGACTTATTCGATACTCAACCGATATTCCAAAAGAATCTCATTGAGAAAGATATGAACAAAGAAGACCAACCACAGCCGATGGCCAAAAAATCAATAGACAAGCAGAACGGCGTGGTTCTGATGGAGAAAGGCACCACTGAGTACTTAAAGAGGTTAATATGGAAAAACTAAGACAATTTGCCTGAGTTTCTATCACCATATATAGACATCCTATCTGGCCTACTGATGTAAGCCTACTTGCACCTCTAAGGCCATAAAATATTTCTATGGACCAAGTGCATGTTGATCAATAGTGACTTCGTACATATGAAGGCAGATACGATGGATGGATAAACATCCTATCCGGCCTACTGGTGTAAGCCAGCTTGCATCTCTAAGGCCAAAATATATTTCTATGGACTAAGTGCGTGTTGGTTAATAGTGACCTCATACACATGAAAATAGATATGACAGATGGATAACTGGTATTTTGTTCTTCTGTCCAGATGGCCTGCTCATCTAAGGTATGGAGCAAGTTGAGTGGAAGCACCTACGGAACAAACAGAGAAGTGCAAGAACAATTCCAACATTAACTTGAGTTCCAAAATATATAAGAAAGATTTAACAATTCTTTTATTTTTCCTCTTTTTTCTCTTTTGTCCTTTTCTTTCTCCTCCTTTTTGGTCCCATTGAGAATAGCCTCTTCAAATGTAAACTTCAATATAAAGAAGAATGACACTTGCAATATGCACATGCACAAATTTCAAAATATAGCTATAGTTGTAATTTTACATCATCATACTATGTTCAGAAGAGCACTCAAATGAGTTTTTGAGCAAGAGATTTTGACACTAAAGCCAAGGATTGCAAAAAGGATAGTGCATTCTTTTTTAACATTTCCTTTTTGCATTTTCCCAAGATATTCGATCAACTCTTGTGTATTTTCAATCACCACTGAATTTTTTTCCCACTAAGAAGGATATTTTAAAATCATTTCTTTTTTACAATTATTTCTTTTTTGTATCTAATAAATAATTCTAACAAGGATATTTTATAATCATTTCTTTTTTTGTATCCAATAAATGATCGTGTAAGACATCTATTTCATTTATTGATAGATTCTACAAAAGCACATTATGAATGCATTTCTTTGCTCAAAATTGAAGTTAAGAGACTATGAGGATCATCAGGTTCCCATGTTGTGTCAATTGAATAGAGTTGCCATTACATTACTAGTTTTTCATCCTTCAGAGAAAAGCAAAAGTAATGCGGATTGCTATGGCTTTTGAGAGCATCACCACCCTTTTGTAGGAAAGCTCCTCCAATTGTACATTCTTTTGATCTTAGAGAATACTGTACTTTCCTTACAATCACTAATTTTCCTCCCACATCTCACTATTAAGTACCTATTGTCTCCATGTCCCTGCCTCTTAGCTCTCTTGAGACTATTGATATCCTATGTCCAACATACAAAAATCTAGCTTCAATCTCAATGAAGATTATATGAGCAACTAGTATCACACAAAATGAAAACATGAAGATTTTATTATTCTCTCACTAGCAATTATCTCCATGTATCCTGGATGCGTCAATTTTACGAGCAAAAACCTATGAGCAGGTTTATCTGAGCGTGTTTTTCAAGAGATTTTTAAAAATGTTTTTCTTTAGGAAACATGGTTTTTACACTTTTATTTTCACTAGAACTAGATCCCTTTATCATAAAAATATACAGACTACTCACTCATTCATTTTTACACAACATAATTTTCTTATTTAGAGACATCCCTTTGTACCCCTGTTATTACCTTAAAAAAGTGTTGATTCCTTTAAGAAACATTCCTCATAATCACTCTTAATGTAATAATACTATGCATATATAATTACTTATTAACACATTTATATCATATGGCAATATCTTTTTAGTGTTTTTATAGCATATTTATGGACATGTTTCTAAAGAAGTTTAAATTACTATAAATAAGTATTAACTTGGGCAAATATATCACTCTCATAAAATACATGTAATATTTAATACTATATATGAAAGATTTTCCAAAATATTACTCCATAGATGTGCTCAAATGGGGTGTTCCGATCAATTTGAGTGGTTGAATGACTATATTTGGACATTAGATATGAAAGTTATGTCACTTTTAAAAGTGCTGTCCAAGGTAGTTTCGCCAGCGAAACTACCTTGGGAGACTTGCTCCAAAGGGGTTTCGCTGGCGAAACTACCTGGATGGCTTGCTTCAATGAGTTTTCTTTGAAGAAACTCTTTCATGAAGATAGGTTGAGAGAGGGTTTTCAATGTCACCCCCTATTAAGTAAAAGTTGTAAGAAGGATCATAAGGGAATTTTCATAGAGAAGTCTACTCTACATGTGGGTTTCTTCAAAAGCCATCCCATTATGCTCTCACCATTCCTACAGATTCACCTAAAGATTTTTGTATAAAATAGGCATTGCTATAATACTTTGCATATTTCTAAGTGAAACTATGTTTTCTTCTGATCGATTTTTGCCATATTTATGCATAGTTGGAAGCTTTTTTTTTTCTTCGCTCAGATGCTCGGAAGATTTCGCTCAGAAAATGCTCGTCCCCATGTATCCTCAAAATCCATGGTAAGTAACCTTTCTTTGCATGCACATTATGTATTGCTTTCATAATCGATGTTATAACTTGATTGGTATCATGTGGATGTAAGGAATTAATCCATATGTCTACGTAAAACTTAGATCCATGCATTAATACTCCACAAATTTTTCTTTAAAAAGTGTTTCCCTTGTAGCTTAGGTGGAGTAAAAAATTGAGGAAATGTTGTTGTATTCTAATCCATACCATCCACAATAAGGCACATGTACTTGTCTGGATGGAAAATATATTGTCCCTTCCAAAATGCATACTTTTGTCTTGCATGCTAAACAAGTCCACTTTCTCTTCTTTGCCACACATTTTCTCTACATTCCTTGATGCCATGCAAGCAAATGGAGTGCATGCATTTCCATTTACAACACTTTAGTGGTGGCAATGCATTGAGCATATGCTCTTCATTCATCTCTTGTATTCTCTATGGTTTCTTTTCTAGATTGGCATGAATTCACTTTCTCTTCATGCATCTGTATGTCCGTGTTTCTTCCTTGTGTACATAGTTAGACTTTCTATTTGTGTTATTTCTCCCTCACAATTGTTTATCACGTTGCATCCATGGCATATTGCACTCTTCATCAATTCACGATCAAAATCAAATACCAAAAAATCTTTCAATCATTTCATCTTTGCATTAAATGTCCTTTGAGAGTGTTGAGAAGCTTGAAAGTCGTATACCCTGAGAGAATATCACTCATTGATTCCCCTTGTGTGCTTGTTGCAATTATACAACTTTGTAAGTTCATGGATAGAGCACCACTCATTGACACATCTTGCATTGTTGTTGTAGTACAACCACTTGCATTAAACATTGTTTTGAAAAGTTTATCTTCATCTTGAAACTCATATGACCATCAGTTTGACATTTACTGAACTGATGCAGATAGCTCCGCATTGCCACAATTTCTTCACTCAACAAAGTAAAGAATCATCCAAGCAGTCGAAAGAGGTTGACTCTTTGGTCACTATACCTGTCATTGACACCCCAGTGGTTGATGAATAAGTCACAGTGATCACCATCAAAGTCCAAAAGTAGACCATACCAGGTGTGATAGTAGACAATGGTTCACGAGTAAACATTATTTCAAAAAATTTCTAAGAGGCTAAATTGCAAGACCTTCAAGCCATCTCCTTCCCAAGTATGGGTGGCAAGTCAACAACTAGATGACCCAAAAGGTATGCTACAGGATGTTGTCATTTCTGAAGGTGGCATTTATTATACAGTTAGTTTTACTATAATCGCCATGGAGCAACATGCCTACCCTATTTTTTTGGGATGTCCTTGGTTTAAAAATGAAAAATTAGTGTCCTCCCTCTCATCCTCCATCTCCTCCTTCCCCTACACTCTAGACTCCCCTCCTGTCACGAGGGCAAAGTTTCCCTTTAACTTTTTCCCTTTTTTTTTTTTCTTTTCCTTTGCTCCCCGGTTTGGTCCCCTACCGGGATCACTAAAGGATCCGCTTGATCTCTCGGAGCTGCCACTGACTTGCTGACTGGAACCTCTGCTGGACTGAATGTCCTTCACCTTCACAAACCTGCTTGACTCCTCCGGATGCTCAAAAGAAGAGCATAGATCTCTTTTCGGAAGCTACAGTCTTGAGATCCTCTCTTTCCCCAAACCTCTTGCTGAATCTCTGTGAAGCACCACGAGTGCCCCAGACTTGCTCCAGAAACTCAATACCAGAGGGGGAAAGCACCTGTGAAATCTGTTCTCCAAAACCCCTTTATTGGCTAGTCAAGACTAGCTAAACTTAGCTGAGGCTAAGTTGGCAAAACTGCTAAAAGGAGTTGGCCCTGTCGCCAAAGTTGGCCGAACCGCCAAAAGGACTGGCGCCCACTGTCGGAATTCGAACGCAGGACCTGGAGGTGAGTATATGCAGAGCTCTAAGTTGGGCTAACCAAGGGGGCAAGTCGTCAGTATTACTTATACTAGTCTCCCACTTAGTTATAACTTGTCCCCGCTTCTCACGCGCCCAAAAGCTTTGCTCACTCCACAGCCGACCTGCGGATTCGAACTCGCAACCGACGAGCCGAGGGAACTCCACGCTAACCACGGGGCCAAATGCTCAGTTGGTGTAACTATTGGCACCACCTTTCTTATGTTTTGTACTCCCGCGCGTAGGCACGCCCAAAAGGTTCGCGCACCCACTTGCACCAAGAGTCAAACTCGAGACCTCAAGGACAATGGCCGCAGAACTTACCGCCGAGCTAACCACAAGGGCACGGTAACTATTGATGTAACCATATAAGCCCCGTGGTATATATTGTATACCCGGTCGAATAGCAAAAGGGGGTCGGCCCCCTCGTCGGCTCGCGATCTGCCTCCCGTCGCCGGTGATCGAACTCGGAACCTGTGGGCTAGTGCACGGAATACCTCACGGCCCAGCTAGCCACCGGGGCCGTGGCCTTGCTTGACTTATATGGAGCACCATATCGTTATATAGAAGCTTTTGGCTTCTAAGCTATGGCGGGATCGTCGACTCCATGCACACGTCGATCAGGTGAACGAGCACGTCGCCCTTCTTCTCCTAGCTCTGAAGCTTCTCCAGACGTGGGATGGCTGGCAACGAGGCTTGTAGTCAAGCGTAGGATCTCTTCTCGTAGATTCCGTCACTCTCCGTCGAGTTCCGGCGCGGACTTCCATCGACGCTTCGAAAACTCCGTCCAACCCACGCGTCCGAACGAGGACTCCGCTATGATCACTGCTTCGGCTCTGTGATCCCGTCGCGATGTCTCACCTTGGTGCCAAAGGATTCCTGGAATGGCTCTATAGCGAGGTGGTACGAAGCCTTCGGTGCTTCGCCGTGATGGAACTACAGTTCCGTCACCTTACGTTGCGTGTCGGCGGGATCTCAGTCATCCACTGCGCTCGGGTTTGAGCTCCGCTGCCCCTACGGCTTTGGGTGGGAGATATTCGATGAGGTCTCTCGACCCTCACCAGTTCTCAAGTCGAATGGTGCAGCGTAGTCTCCCCTCTGCTCTCTGCATCAACGAAAGCTTCTTCTGAGTGAACATGGCGACGCTCACCCCGTCCTCCACCGAACTCCGTTCGAGCTGCCCCTTCGTGGGTTCCTTCTCCAAGCCAAGGGGAAGCCCTGGCTCGAAGGACAGCCTGGCTCTTCACCTGTAGACAACGAACTCGTCGAGGGGAAGGGAAAACAAACTAACTACTTCAGCAACCTTCATATCTAAGAACACCAAAACGACGCCCAAGGAGAAAGGATGCTTGGCATTCAAAAGGAAGGAGGCCCTGTGGTCAAAATGCCACAGGGTAGATTACATTGCTTCTCAAAAGATGAGGTAAAAAGCTCACACTCTCTCAGGATTACAAAGAGCTCTCAGCTCTGCATGATCTTCCAGCTCTGGTCTCCACCATTCTCTAGTCTGAGTCTTCTTGCTGAATCCTGCGTGTGTGAGTGGTTTTGTATTTTGGAGGGAGTTTTCCTCCTTGGCTCTAACATCCAGCCGCCTTCTTCAAAGCTTCATTTCCTCCATGGTACCTTCTTCCCAACAGTTACCTTGGGGGCCAATCAATTCAAAATCCTCCCATTTGAATTGAGCCCCCTCAAGGCTAAGGTTGGGAGTTCACCTCACCATGGCTGCTCCCCTAGGTTAGGTTCAAGGTTGTCAAGGGTGGTCATCCCCTTGACCCACAAGAGGTAAGGATGTCGAGTCCATGGATAAAAGAGGGGCGGACTGAGGTTCAGTCCCTTGTCAACGAGCCACCCGTTACACCTCCCCCCCCCCGTTCGGGAAAAAAACCGACTCCCTCCTCACATACCGCCGCCCCCCCGCGCAACATCCCTCCCAAAATTCACTAAAATCGAGGACCCCGTGTTAAGTGTACATCTCTATGAGAGTTGCAGTTACAAATGTTGTGTGATTAACTAGGGTGAGGCAAACTTGAAATAAGGGAGAAAGGCAAGAGATGATCGATGAAGCAACTGTGTTGGACGGACTCGTGAAGTGACATATTGGGTCAAGAGCAGGAGAGGAGGCAACTTCTTCTTGACTACACTTCAATTGAGCGTTATGGCTCCATTTTGGTGCATCTTTTGGCCTTTACAACAATATGTTCCCCTTCTTGCCCTAGAAGCCACTCTCATTGAAACTTCCATGGTGTGTCACATATGGTAGCCACTATTTCTTTACTAACAATTAAATGCTTGTCTTCTAGCATAGGGATTTTTATGCTACTAAAGCTTGAAATTTCTTTGTGGTTTCTTGTTTATGAGGTCACTCGATGCTACTGTTGTCTCGTTAACTTATGGAGGACAAGATCTATAATTATTACTACTAGGATTTCCATTCTCACCACATCACTTTCTTAGAACTCATGTTAGGACTAAAAGCTATTTATCAATTATTAGGGATGTATTCCCTATGATAAGAGGCAAGACCACCTTAAGGAGCTAACATTCTTCCTATATTGTGAATCTTCAACTTCATAATATAGTTCTCTTTCTTCCTAAAAACAAATTGCTCTTGGTAATTCAAGATGCAACTTAGAATAGGCTTACAACTTGCCCAAATTCTATATAATTAACCTTTAAATTTTCATCTCTCTCTCTCCTCTCCTCTCCCCCCCCTCCCGACACACACACACACACTATCCTTTTCTTGATTTTTTCCATGCAACTAACATTCTTTCCCTTGCTACCCCTTTAGCAAATATTTTTTAAACTCTCTCTCCCCCCCCCTCTCTCTCTCTCTCTCTCTCTCTCTCTCTCTCTCTCTCTCTCCAAATGAAACTTCCTCCCACACTCTCTACCCTTCCCCTCTCTTTCTGCTAATTTCCCTCACACTCTTTCTCAACTCCCCCCCCTTTTTCCTAATCTAAAACCTGTCTTTAAATAAAAATATTTTTCTAAAATCTTCCTATCTATTTTCTCCCTATTTTGTTGAATTTCCTTTTTTTAATATTTCTATATGTTTCCTCTCTAATCTCTCTCTCTCTCTCTCTCTCTCTCTCTCTCTCTCTCTCTCTCTCCAAACTTCCCCTTAGTTCTTCCAATTTCCCTATTTTCTCCTCTCACTAATCACTCCTCTCTCTTTTTCCTAAATTCCCTAAGTTCAACATTATCAAACTTCTCCTCTCCCTCGCTATTTTTTCCTAAGTATTGCTTTTCCTCTTTTTTTCCTGATTTCTTTTATTTTATCATAATTTCCTATTTTTCCCTAATCGTTTCCTATATCTCCCTATTTCTTCCTATTTATTGTTCTTTTCTCTAATTTCTTCTAGTTTTTTCCTATTTTTTTGGCTATTCTCCCAATTTTCCCCCTTTTTCTTTAATTCTTATCCTAATTTCCTATTTCCCCGTAATTGTTCTCTATTTCTCCATATTGCTTCATATTTTTCCTAATTCCTTCAAATCCTTTATATTTTTCCTAAATTTCTCCAACTTTTCTAATTTTCCATTCTTTGAAATTACTTCTTTAAAATTCTTTCTTTAATTTTCTCTTTTAAAATTCTTTAAAAAAATTCTTTAAATACCTTTGAAATTCCTTTAAACTCATCTTTCTTATAAATTCTCCTTTCCTTATGCTCTAAATCTTAAAATTACATTTATTGCTCTAATCTTTAATTCCTCCCCTCTTCCTTCTCCTTTACATTCACACACCTAAATAATGTGAAGAGAGTGGGAGAGAAGTAAGGAGTCTCACTTGCAGCTTCCTCACATACACAATGGGGGAATACACACAAAGGTGGAGGCTGAAAATAATTTTCCTCTTCTTAGTTGTGAAAGCCAAAAGAACTCTCTCTTAGTACAAAAGGAATAGGTGAACCCTATATGTGGGTCTCAAACCAAACTCAGCTAACCTAGGTGGCATACTAATTGAGCCACTAACTAGAGTACATAAAGATAGCTGTCATCCAACTATTATTCATGGGCGGTGTACCAACCACATCTGCAGCTAACAAGTCGGTGACATAAATGCATAATGGTCACCCTGGCATATCATGAGTGGAGCTCGATATCTCAACACCCCCCCTCCGAGCTCAATCCCAATTCTTGCACACCAAGTAGGTCTCTAAACTTGCACACCTTCTCTGTGCTCAATGCCTTTGTGAATATGTCAGCTACCTGATCCTTTGTGCTACATAAACCAGATCAATAAAACCTACTAGAGCCTTCTCCTGTACATAGTGATAATGCACCTCAATGTGCTTTGTTCTAGCATGATAGACTGGGTTATTTGCCAAGTATATACTGCTCATGTTGTCATAATAAATCACAACTTGCCCATCTGTAGACTGATGCATATCATAAAGTAGCTTATGCAACCAAGCTGCCTCACATGTAGCCATTGTTGCACCCCTGTTCTCAGCCTCTGTGCTCGACAAGGCAACTGTAGGCTGTTTCTTGCTGCTCCAAGTGACTGCAACACTCCCAAAAGAGAACAGATATCCCCACTGGTAGATCGTCTATTAGAAATACTACCAGCCCAATTAGCATCAGTGTATCCATGCAACTGTATTCGAACCCCTATCTCATAAAATAGTCCATACTACAATGTGGACTTCACATACCTCAGTATGCATCTAGCCACATCCAAATGTGGTCTCCTTGGAGCTTGCATAAACTGACTTACCAACCCAACAACATAGCTCAAATCTGGATTAGTAATAGTCATATAAATCAAACTTCCTACTATGCGTCTGTACATAGTAGTGTCTTCCAGAAGCTCACCTGCATCTGCACTCAACTTCACATTTTGCTCCAAAGGAATTGAAATAGGCTTACAGCCTGTCATCCCATATTTGGATAGAATGTCCAATCCATACTGCCTCTGCAAGAGCCATATCCCACTTGTGGATCTAATCACCTCAATGCCCAAGAAGTAACACAGCTCTCCCAAATCCTTCATCTCAAACTTCTGCTTCAATAGCATTTTTCACATGAAGGATATCTTCATCACTATCAGCTGTGATGATCAAATCATCAGCATAAATGACATGCAACAAATGCCTTTCTCTGTTTTTCTCACATAAAGTGAGAAATTTGCCTTGGAAATCTGAAATCCAATAATGATAAGATACTGTTGTATCTTGTCAGACCATGCTCTGGGTGCTTGCTTCAAGCCATACAAGGCTTTCTTCAACCTGCAAACAAACTCAGGATGAACAGCATGCACATAACCTGGTGGCTGCTCCATATAGACCTCTTCTTGCAAATCACCAAGCAAGAACGCATTCTTTACATCCATCTGATGTAAAAACCATCCCTTTAATGCAGCCATAGCAATGACTACTCTTACAGTTGCCATCCTTGAAACCGGACTCAATGTTTCTTCATAATCAATGCCATATGTCTGTGCATACCCCTTGACAACTAATCTTGCCTTGTATCTGTTCACAGAACCATCTGCATTGTGCTTCACCTTATAAACCCACTTGCAGCCAATTGCATTCTTGTCTTTAGGCAAAGGCACTGATTCCCATGTAGCATTTGCTTCCAAGGCATCCATTTCTTCATCCATGGCTTTCTCCCATTTTTCTTTTCCCATGGCTTGCTCAAAAGAAGTGGGTTCTAGTTCATGTATCACTTTGACCATATAGGCATAGTGAATGGCTGTAACTCCATCATATTTCAGCCTATCCATAGGATACTTAACTCTAGTAGACCTGCGCAAAATAGGCTCACTACCAGGTGCTCTCAAAACATCCCTTGTCTTCCTTACTCCAGGTGTAACAATAGAAGGAATACCAACTCATCATCAAGGCTCTGTTTTGAGCCACTGGATTCACCATCCACATAAGAGTGACCTACATTCACATCAAACATGGGCTGATCTACTTTCTCTTTTCCTTCTTGTGATACGTGCATACCACTATCTGCATTGCTTTGAGGAGATCCTTTTGATCTCAATCTGCTTGTCCATGGCGAAGTATGTGAACCACTGCTAGAGGACACTACAGGTCCACTAATATTTTGTGATTGCTACTATGAATTCTATGTAGCATTACCATTTTGTGCATCTACATCATCAATCACATTTACTGGTTTATACCAGTTGCTCATCTCATAAAAACAACATCTCTGCTTACTGTAAGCTTACGAGTAGAAGGGTTATAGCATCTATACCCTTTTTGCTATAGAGAATAACCAATAAAGATGCACTTCTCAGCTTTTGGATCCAACTTGGATCTCAACTCATTTGGCACATGAACATAGGCAATGCAACAAAAAACTTTCAAATGAGAAATATCTGGTTTCCTACCAATATACCTCTCTTCTGGCGTCATGCCATGTATTGATGTAGTGGGAGTCCTGTTCATTATGTAGACTACTGTAGCGACTGCTTCAGCCCAATAATAATCTAGCAAGTCTTTCTCGTTGAGCATGGCACGAGATACCTCTCCAATATGCCTGTTTTTCCTTTCTGCAAGTCCATTTTGTTGTGAGGTATGACTGCATGAATATTGCTGCTTTATGCCATGCTCGTACAGGAACCTTGCAAACTCATTTGAGAGGTACTCTCCCCCTCCATCTGACCTTAGGCATTTTATTTGCAGGCCTATTTCTTTCTCAACCATAGCTTTAAAAGCTTTGAAATGCCCAAACACTTCACTTTTCTTTTTCATAAAAGACACCCTAACTTTTCTGCTATAGTCATCAATAAAAGTGACAAAATAATGATAGCCTCCAATAGATGCAGCTTTAGTAGTCCACACATTAGAGTGGATTAATTCCAATGGCCTCTTACTCTCTTGAACATGTCTAGGAAATGGTTTCCTTGCCTGTTTTCCAAATTGACAGGCTTCACATACGTTATGCATTTTTGCAACCTTGAACTTAGGCAATCCTGCAACAATATTTTGGGCCTGCATTAATTTAAGTCACTATACATTAACATGACCAATGCGTTTATGCCAGATATCAATATCTGCAACTACACCGGTCCCATGTGAAAACATTGCTACACTCAATTCAGGCATGTCTGCATCCAACGTAAACATCCTGCCCTTCTTCTTTCCTTTTGGTATTAAGCGACCTTTATTTTTCATATCCTCAACAACGCATCCATGAGGAATTAGAAGAAAGAGCAAGTGCATGCCAAAGATATGCATTAAGTATTTGTAAAATTTTAATGTTAATGATTTTGCATTGAGTTTGTTCTTTTCTTTCTCATGAAAGTATCTCACTATTATTCTCTTCTTTAAGTGGAATGAGAAGATGAAAATAAATATGCAAAGTAAGAAGGCTACCGAAAATGCAAAAAAGCAAAAAAAGTTGAAGGTATTGGTTATTGTTTCTATTTAACTTTAAGTACTTGAATTATGAAAACTTACAAGTGGGTTTACTAGTTGTTCTCTATTTTAGTTTAATGTAAAAATTTACTCTTTACTACTTGATTTTTCTTTCACATAGGAGTTGAACGCTATCAACATTGAGAAGGATCTTCATTCCATCTCTCGTCTCGTGATATGCCTACTCAAGTAAGTTGATATCATTTAAGAATGATGCATTCTTTCTTTTATAGACTAGTATAGATAGATTATTGATATAGAATTTAGATATGGGATGCATATGGGCTGAATATGGGATGCATATGCGCTAAAGATAGTGTTAGATATCAATGCTCCACTCTAGTGTAACTACGCAAGAACCAACTAACTCTACTTGTAAGCCCCCCATATGAGGAGAAGGCATTTGAGTAGCTCGGTTATCCGGTAAGTCCTGGTTTGGACACCAGATGGGGGCCATGTGTGGCTTGATGGCTGGACGGCTTTAGATAGAGTTGGTACACTACCAACTAGGCTACATGCAAGTGCGGGAAGGCATCCCATGCCTGACCGCACAGAGGGTAGACAGAGCATTTCCCAGGGCAGCCCACTCTCGGGTTGCAGTGCCTGTTTGGAGCCCCAGATGATCTCAGATGGCTCTGGGCCGAATGGACATTGTAGGTGAGTTGCTCTATTTTGCACCATGGTTCTATCATGTGGTTGATGGCCTATTTCGGGACCGAACTCCAGTCGGCCGTGTTGGGCAGACTGGGTCGGTCACCCAATTGGGTCTAACTGACTATGATTGGTGGCTATATAAGAGCAAGCCCATTATCATCACTGGCTACAGCAACCCCGATTCCTTAACATCTAGCCTCCATCATCTACTGTTTCCAGCATGCCATCAAAGCTTCTCACATTGGAGCGCACGGCTGGGAGGCAACGCCATCTATTGTATCAGTTTTACAGTAATCAAAATTTTGATTCTCCATACTATCTGCTTTTCTCTCTTGCATACAAGATCCTGTTATCTGTTCAGCACAGACGTTGTATTGTTTTCTTACATGGTATCAAAGCTTGGGCTCTAGTAAGAAGATTTGGTAGTGTGTTTCTGTTTGCGAGCAGATTGTGAGAGATGGCCTAGCCCGCAAGACTACGAATCCCACCGTTCGGTGAAAGCGAAAAGTTGGACGGCACTAACTATCCACTCTGGAAGTTCAAGATGAAGACCATCCTAAGTGCATACGAGCTTTGGGATACTGCTACTGGGGTGGACGTGAAGCCGGTTATGAGATCGGATCCAGCCAATGCAGGAGAACATATAGTACCAATTGTGGATGACATTCTCACGTGGACAAGAAGAAATGCAGATGCACTATGTTCTATTGTCTGCAGTGTAAGTGATTCCATCATGGCGTTAATTCAACACGTCACCACAGCGGAGGAGGCATGGACGGTCTTGAAAAATCAGTACGAGACCACAAATCAGACACGGATTCAGAATCTGGAGACTCAACTCGTGAACAGAAACTGTCTGAGTCTAAAGCGGCAGAGAAGTTCATCACCAGGGTGAAGAATCTGCGCGATCAGATGACTGCGATTGGCATCACCATCACTAGCGAGAATCTAGCATGAAGGTGCATATGGATTCTCCCACCAAAGTACGACGGTCTTGTTACAGCGCTGAATACGTAGAAGAAAAATCTGCCCCTCAACTTTGAGGATTTCAACGCAATGCTTCTAGAGGAGGAGATGCATCAAAAGACGAGGACTAGAGAAGATTCAGCTTTCTATCTGGATCAAAGAAAGGTAAGGGTAAGGACTCTAGTAACCCATCTTCTTCTGATGATAAAAAGAGAAAGAAGAAGATCAAGTGCTTCTATTGCAACAAGGCAGGGCACAAGCAGAATGAGTGCCAGAAGAAGATTGTAGATGAGAAGAACGGAGTAAAGAAAGAGTCTAGCAATAGTGTGTAGGCAGTACCAGTAGAGCTGTTCATAGCAATTGAGGAGATTTGCACGGAGGCAATTCATGTACCTATGGATTGAACCTTGGATTATTGACAGTGGTGCATCATGCCACATGACTAGTTGGAAGGATTGGTTTACCTCTCTACATCCGGTAGGGAATGACATCCTGGTAGCAGTCGGCAATGATGCAAAATGTCCAGCAAAAGGAAAAGGTATGATTGCTCTCAAGTCAGATGGAGTTGTAAAACAGTTGTCCGATGTTCTTTATGTGGCAGATATCAAGAGGAACTTGTTGTCCATTTCTGCAATCACGGATTGGGACCTCAAAGTTCACTTCGATAAGAATGGCACATAGATTTTGGATCTTCAAGGGAAGGTCATTGGTAAAGCTACACAGTGCAACAACATCTATGAACTCTCAGCTTTCAGTGATCGAGCTGATGTGAGCAACACTAAGCTGTGGCATGAGAGGTTTGGTCATCTAAACCTTAGTTCTTTGAAGGAGATGCATAAAAGTGGAATCATTGCAGACCTACCAGAAATTATAGATCTGCCCGATGTATGTGAAGCTTGCATGATGGGCAAGCAGCATCGGCAGCCCTTTCCTAAAGAGGCCAGCAGGGCAAAGGCTCCTCTAGAGCTTGTTCGCACGGACCTCTACGAAAAGATGGAGATGGAAGCTTTGGGTGGTTCCTATTACTTCATGATGCTGATCGACGACTACAGTGCACCAAAGGCATTGAGAGTGAGGTAGCATTATTAGAGGCAAGAGAGCAGGTTGCTCGAGTCTCACTAAGAGACTCAAGGTGCTGAAGGTAGCACTATATCAAAAACCTACCATGCAGAAACTTCTTCTGGGATTGGAAATGAGTAGCACTCTAGTCATATAAGAAGAGATTCCACCCTTACTATGCAGCTACACCAGCTGAGGGCATAGTATAGTACTTAAAGGAGTTCATCTTCACAATCTAACCTAAGGATGTTCTCCAATTCAAGACTCACACAGTCAAATTACTATTCATGGTTCTTACTCTCTCACACACTCTCCCTTACTACCCTCCCATGACAAGGATGGCCCCATGATCTTGTGTAATCATATAATCCCACTCCTATGATAGTGATGATGGTTCTCAAGGAGCTAAAGAGGTGCACCATAGTATGAATGGCTTAGAAGAATTGAAGGAGGTCCATCATGGGCCCCTATAACCTTACCAACATGTTGAAAGAGAGATCAAGTATGGGTAATGAAATTGTTTTGATCTTATGCATTTCTTTTCATTTTGAGCTCATGTTGATAAGGGAGTTCCATCATGGAGCATGCATTTATTTTCCTTTTCCTTTCACGTCCATGAGGATCCTTCATGTAACCATGAAATTTTTATTTTCAAATTGATGTACATACAATTGGCCACACTTGTATTTATTTTATTTCTATATTCTCAATTATTCATTGTTTCTTGTAATGTTTATTGCCCTATGTAAAAGTCACTATATAGTTGTTGGTTTAGGGTAAAGTAATTAATCCATGTACGGCACCCAAATGCATGAAAGGTGGCAAAAAGGGCTTGTCAATGATGACACTTCTATCAATAGAGGTAGGTGACACGTTAAAAGCACTTGGCTTGCCAACGACTGGCAAGATGATATTGCACAATAATTGAGGAGGCATGCAACATGTCAATTGCAATCGGCCTACATCATGCAATAGATAGTTGGCAATTGGCTTGCAAATCATCATGGCAAGCAAACATGACAGCTCACACATCATCTACAGTTAGATTATTGATGATCAATAACTTGACATCACCACCACCCATGGCTTGCCAATATTAATAGGGGTAGTCATTGTCGAATGTGATACTCTTCTTCGGAATTTTCAATGCCCAATCATCCACTACAGGTCCCTTTTCCAATTAATAGGGGTAGATTCATTGTCAGATGTGATAGTCTTTTTGGGAATTTTCAATGCCCAATCGTCCAATGCAAGTTCCTTTTCCTTCTTTCCCTTATTTCTTGTATAGTATAACATGTATTAATTGGCAAAGAAGGACTACTAGAATCAATTTGAATGGAAAGGGTCTTGCTTGTTACATACCTTTAAATAATTTTGACAAAGGCACACATTCCTCATCATGACCCTCCCCTTGAGGGTCAACATTTGCTTGGGTGTAGCCAATCGTGGAACTATTTTTAGGGCCATTTTGGGGCCGTGACGTGATGCACTTCTGGGTGAATATTTGAATTTTGTGCGGACCCGTGCTCTTGCCGTAGGAAATTTTTCCCGACGTCATGAACGTGCACTTGTGTAATAATGAGATGCAATCTTATCATGGTCAATAGCGCATAGCTCGACACATGGCACTATATGCATTTACTCATGAGCACAGAGATTATTGCTCTACTGACTACATCATGCAGCCTTTGCCTTGCCATGTTTTCTTGTGTAGCTTCGCCATCTGTTACTGTGCAACACAATCTTTTGTTGCATTGACCACCGTGTTGGTTCGAGCACAATCACGTTGGCCTGACAATAGCACAAAAATTTTTCCTTGCCACCTGTCATTATGTAGCTTCGCCATCTATCATTGCGCAACACAATCTTTTGCTACACTGACCACCATGCTGGTTCAAGCAATGATGTTGGCATGGAGAGACCACCACGTTGGCATGAAGACCATTGTGGCATGTCAATCTCTAATGGGACCCCTCAAGGTCCATATCCGCAACCACCATGCTGGATGTTGGAGCTATTTTAGTTCTAAACCAAGGAAAATAGTATTATTTTAGAGATATTTTAGTCGTATTACTCCTTGTGCAACAATTTCTCAACCACCGTACACATTCTTGGAGCTATTTCAGTTCCAAGCTAAAGAAAATGTAGACATTTACAATTTAGTATATTTTCCTTGCAACCACCGCACTGGTTATTGGAGTTATCATAGTTCTAAAGCACCGCGCTAGTTATTGGAACCATTTTCACTACAGTAAGAATAGTTTTTTCAACAATTTCTTGTGCAACGATCCCTATGATTGCAGTAAAATATGAACGAGGGTAGAAATATGCCATTCATTCTTCATTAGAGCCACTTTTACTACCAAAATAGCCAACAATACTTTTGGCGATAATGGTACTACATTGAAATTAAAACAAAAGAAATTACATCCGAGAGTTTTTGCGATAATAGTAGGAGGAGGTATACGTGGAGTAGCCACTGGGCTTTCAAGATCTAGGGTCCCCATTAAAGGTCTGTAGGTTGAAGAAGGTGTTATACGGGCTGAAACAGGCTCCTAGAGCTTGGTACCAAAGGATTGATGTATTCTTTCAGAAGATAGGGCTAAGTCGGAGTCCTTCTGATTCAGTTGATGATCCCATCGCACCTGCAAAAAGAAGTGTCGAAGGATGATAGGGCCTATCTGACATCCAACATTCCATATCTAACCACTCTATATGCTAACCTCATAACCTCACTTACCCTTGCTGCTACCACCCTCTTAACCTTTGCTGAGCTCTAGTGTAACATCTACTTCCTTCATCGTCTCTTTGCTCATGCTTCTCAGTACTCATGTCACAATGCTATCTGCCTAAAAAAGTCCTTGAGCACCTTACATGATTTAGCTAATGTTTTAAATACTTCAATGTGAGAAAAGGATAGTGTCTACAATAGTGCCAATAATGATTGCCAAGGCCTCTACACACACTACCCAATCTTCTACTATAACTCAATCTATTGTTGCAAACTCACTACTTTAATGGCTTTTTAAAGGTCTTTGAGTCTCAAGTCTATTCCACTGATGATTCGCTAGACACCTATGCCAACCAATTGACACCAAAGTACCTTCATCTTTTAAAGAGGATAGTTGGACACATCAAGCTTTTCCTTGTCCCTAAAGCTAGGATAACCAACCAATGAGCCATCCTTAGTGAACATTTTAAATTTGATAATTTATTGATTTCTAAGAATTGTCAATTTGAGAGGAACTCCTTCATTTAGTATCAATGTCGTATCAATGTAAACTCAAAGAGTTTTTATAGCAAGGCCCTACTACCATGTTGGTTGGGAATGATGGTTTATGTAGTTTTGTTGCCATTCTCAAACACTTCAAACTTCTCAAACTCTATTCTATGGTAGGACATCAATTTGCTACATGTCATGCTCTTGGACCTTGTCTTAGAAATGAATGCCGATGTTTCACCCTTGCATGAAGCATAAAAGGAAATCTTTTACTTCATGGGGTGGCTCCTATGATGAAATCCTCTGTTTAGTCCTATACTTGACTAGTAACAAATATGAGAGAATGATGAGAGAACTATATTAAGAAGTTAAAAGATCCACAAGATAGGAAAATTGTCTTGTCTCGTGCATACATCTTAACTATATTAGTTAGTCTCATCTCTTATCGTAGCTCATACATCTCTTATATATTGATAAATAGCTCTTAGTCATGAAGTTGATGTGGTGAGGATGAAAATCCTTCTACTAATAGTTTGTTACAATAGCGATTAAGAAGTAAGGCCTAGGAAGGAACGAAGGCTGTGACATGAAACCCCATGGAAATTGAGTAGCAAAAAATCCCTTGCTAGAAGGCATGGAAGTTGGGGTCTATTGCCGTAGAAGCTTGGGAAGCCTTACACGCTTAATTGAAATGGAGGGTTACCAAAAAGCGAGCAAGAAAAACCGAGCAGAGCTATTACACCGAGCATAAAAAAGTGAGCAGACCATCCAAATCATTCATTTATTGTATTGGGGAAAGAATATTGTAACCAACATCAAATACAATTGAAAACATGAAAGGGCCAAAAGTGTGGTGTAGGGAAAGTTGCTACTCATTTTTGTAGGCTCTAAGCATCCTATTTCTCATTATAGGCACCTCTAAAGATCCATTACGTCTCACATGGATGAATGAAATCTATCTATATATGTATTACCTCTCACATGGATGATCAAAATCTATCTATATATGCATCTATTTCTTATTTACAACAAATAAAAGGAGCATAAGAAGCTTCAATTTTTGGATTATTTTCCTAACCTTTAATCCATCTATCCTAACATCATATGAGCATAGAAATAAACTTTTATTTTGGCTTTTGCATGACACTGTATTTTACTTCAAAGCCACACACATTTTTCATGAATAATCTGAGGATAGAAGAGTTTCACAGTCTCCTTAATCATGGCACCTTAAATTTATGGAAATGGGGTAAGCATTAGAGAAAGCATTTAGTAACAGCAAGGAAGCCATGCAAAGAATTAAGCCATGCAAGCAGTGATGCCAAATTAGTTCTCAAACAATCAAATCCCATCAGTCCACTTTCACGTACTTGCTAGAACATATTTCATAATGCATCCAGTATTTTAATGGAAAAAAAGTTCATGCATAGTAGAGTGAAATACCAAAGGTATTGAAGCTAGTCCAAACCAAAAGATCTTCATTATTTCCATGTATATGAAAATCACAGCCTATCGACCTTGCACTTATAAAAAGTGTCCATGACATGTTTATGCAATAGATACTAAAGAAATATAGAGATGTTTCTTTCATCTACTCCACACTTGTTTGGCTCTACTTACTTTCAAACATTTGTAAAGACTAAAGGTATTGATATACCAAACCCACAAATCCTTGTTATTGTATGTGCAAAACATTACCAAAATTGAGACAGGGATATTTTTTCATCTCCTATACATTGCTACCATTCTCCATACACTCTACACATGTTAGTATTTTGCCAACTTCTTGTGCACCTACTCCATGCGTGCAAGGTTTCGACCACCGGCTAAGGCATGAAACAACTCCACCTTTGTAAGTGCAGCCCGATGCATGAATTGATGGACTTCTGCAATGAGGCCGAGCACCGAAATGAATATGAAGTATATGTGTTTGCAAGACATTTATGCATTCTTTTTTGCATCACGTTGTGCGAAGTCCAAACAAGTGCAACGTGGAAACTCCACAGTTGTCACAGCATAACTAACCTTCTTAGCTATTGAGCCTGGAGTCCGCACGTGAAACACATGCAACACATTTGGAACAATGATATCCTCTTTCAAAACCTTGCCACTTTCTATCATTGCCTTCACAGTCCTTTCTTTGAATTCCTTACTCAATTTTGATCTCCATCTCACAATCTTTCCATCACGATGACATGGACGTGCATGGCTTACTGTGTTGCCTTGTTGCACTGGATCACCTTGCCCAACATCCTCAAGGACAAAGCCTGCTTTTATCAATTCAGCTCTCTCTTCAATACTTAGAGAGGTTCCCTCAGCAACCTTCCACACACTAGGTGAATCCCCTGGCACACCTTGAATAGATCGATCCACGTTCCAAGTATGGGTCACTGTTGTATTGCAAAACCAGATAAATTGCTCTGTGATTCCATTTGGATATTGTCTTCTACCTTTGAAGCATGGTGCAGGCACTCCATGATCAACCCATCTACCTTGTGCATTAATCAACACCCCACACCTCCTTCGCATATCTTTCATGTACCCAAAGCATGTGACAACACTGTGTGGATCAGTTCTCCATATTGCCCAATCAGCAACATGCACATCTGTCTCTTTACAAATTAGTTGACCTAAATGGCTTGCTATATTTGGCTTTCCTCTTTTACCAAGCACTCTATTTGTTGTCACTGTGATGTACTCGGGACGATGACTATCTAGTTCATGCTCCTCACTAGGTAATCCTAAACCCCTCTTTCTTCTTGTTGTCAAGGGTTCAGTAGAGAGTTCAATCCAGCCTCTTCTAGCACAACCTCTATCAAATCCACAAGCTTATTTTGTTGTGCTCTACTTGAATTACCCTCAAAAACTCGTCTTCACAAAACCTCCAAATCTGGTCCAGTCCCAGAGTGCTTTCCTAACATGTATGCATGATAATGGGCACTTTGTAAAGCACTCATTGCAAGATCTAAAACTGAAGCTTCGTATAGAGACACATATTTTTGCAACCCATGACCCGCTCTAATGCTAGAGTGCTTGTTCTCAGATAGATTCACTGTAGGTACAAAGCCAACATTTTCATGTTGCATTAAGAACATGCCTCCCCATTAACTAACACGAATGTCCCAAAAGGCCATCCGCACTTGGAGGACAGTCGATTCACCTTCCTTCACATGGGTAGGAGACCAAAACTTTCTAATCCTATTTTTCCATTCATCTGCTACGGCATCTGTGGTTGTGTTTCTCCAACTTTGGCATAATGATCTGTGTTCCTCTTGAAACTGGGAGGTAATGCAGCGTCTTGTGTGATCAACCATACTCATTTCCCAATGGAAAATACAAGTTTTCTCCTTTCCCTCCATTCTATTTTTCGGCCCTCCATTGTACACAGTCCTTACAGCCAACCAATTTGAACCAGCACTATTTGCCATAAACCCTCGAAAGTCTGGTTTCTCGAATCCATTTTGCAACATTTGCTCATTTAACATGTGCCAAAATTGCACCTATGCATCTTTGTTCTGTACTTTAAACTCACGTGTAACAATGGTCAATAGCTCACATATAAAGGGGTCATATACATGAGCAGCCATAGTGGCCCACCCTTTAACATGTTGTATGTGATCAAAATGCACCCACATTTGACCAAGATTTCCCCCAGGCCTCATTCTATTAACAAGATCCACTCCAGAGGCAGGGCCTATAGAGGACATTTTAAAAATATGAGGTTGACTCTTATCTTGTAGTTGGCTAGGAAACAATATACTTTGCACGAAAGGATAAGTACACCTCTTCTTCAAGGCAAGGATTGCATCCAAGCCTCCATCACCAATGGAAGAATTCTTTCTTGCACACTCAATAGATCTTTGAAGGTGCCTCCGATGGCACAAAGGGGTTATTGTTTTCAACATTTCATTAAGCCTTGTCTCAGTTAATTCTTCATGCTTAGTGTCTTTATCAACAAGCAACATATCCATCAATATGTCTCTTTAACTGTCATCTCAATGTTCTTACAGGATGCATTTGGAGACACCTTAGCATGCATCAAAACCATGTCCTCAACCTGTTGTCTTTTTTGCCTTGAGATCCCTTGTTCCATAGGGTGGTTGTGCATACCCATATGAATTGTGCATCTAGTAACTCTTTCATGGTCATGCGGGAGACAATAGTACATGATTGCAGCACATGGTTCTACACACTCTAGTGACTCACCACAATGCTTGCAAACTAATGTTCCTATCTCCTTGTTGAGTGGCCCTATAGAGGGTGTCTTCTTTAGCTTGCCTTTCCACTGTGTTTCATTTACTAAACCAGTGTGCTCATTGTAAGCACAATCCACATCATAACACCTCAAATAACCTCCACATCTGCCAAATCTTACAACACCTCTAAAAAACTCTTGTTGTTGTATACTCTGTCCAAATATGTCCATCACACCTCTGATCCATTCCTTTCATAGGAGAGCTTGAACTTATTGGTGGTAGCTCAAACAAAACATATCTATCATATCTCGCTGGAAGTTCTTGCATGACATGCATTGATTGCGTACTTGAAAAGGTGACATGCAAAGAGCTAGACAATGGAAGCCTTTGCAACATTGTAAGTACACTAACCTCTTCAACAGAAGTTGATGATGCATTTGACACTATTTTTCTTATGACCACCATGAAATGTTGATGGGTTCGGCCATCCAATCTGAACCCTTTCTCTCCCCCTTCCAAATCCACCAAAGGTTGACAAATAGCAACATCTTCAATTCCAATCTATTGACATACTTGAATCCCCTGATCTCCAATGGCAAAATGGTCCTTAATGTCTATTAATGCAACCTCACAAAACTCAATATCATATCTAATAGCAAGTGTTTGAGATTGGAGATATTTCAGTAGAATAGTTTGAGGTGCCATTCTATTGTCTTAGATAGAAGAACATAAGGCAAAGCCAGTAGAAGGTGACGAGAAGGGGAGGCCTTGGAGAATTGCAAAACCAATAGAAGGTGTCAAGAAATGGAGAGCTTTGAGAATTGCAAAGCTACTAGTAGAAGGTGACGAGAAGTGGAGAAAGGTGACAAGGATGAATACGTGTGTTAATCTTGAATTTATCATTTTAAATTGATATTATTATTATATTGCAAAGGTGGATACGAATTTATTCTGTGAACTTGTACATGATGCGCTATATTTATTAGTAGGAGAACAGTCTAAAAAAATAGACCAATAGATGGTGCACATTGCCAGATATGTATTAATTATGTGAATCTCTGCCCATCACTTTGGAGGTAGCCCACCACTCCTTTTCTTCATGCCACTTTGGAAGCAACCTACAACTCATGCAATGAGCTACCAATTGATGATGTCGATATTGAAGCTCGAGAGTGTGAACAACTAACTTCATGTTAACTTCTATTATCATGCCAACTTCTAACTTCATTTTTACGATCTTGTAACTATCCATCAACAAAACTATGATCTTCTAACTTCACGCTAACTTCTAACTATCATGATAATGATCTAGCTGTCCATCAAGCTAACTTCTAACTTCATGCTAATAATTATGCATAACCGAGTGTTCTGCCTAACTGAGAACTAAGCATTCTATGAATCCGCTACTGATAATCTAAAGCGGCTGCCATCTTCACGTAAAATTGACGCTCCATCTATCAGTTTTCATGAAAATCTGATGCCCCTAACTCAATGAAAACTGACATTCAATGAAGCGATGTACTCATGCTGAAAACTGACGTTCAATGAAAATGTCAGTTCCATTTTCACTTCAGGCTTTGCTTCAAGCTTGCTCTCAAGCATCTTCGCTCTTCTCCCCTTCCCCCTCCTCCTTTTTCCTCCTGCCATCCCACTTCTTTTCACCAAGTGTGCAACGAGAAACTTGGAGAAACAATAGGAGTTGGAACTGGGTGATGTAGCTAGACTCTGGAAAGGATGATGTAGATGATGATGAAGAAGAGGATTGAGATGATGCTGCAAGATGCATTTTTTCCTTATCCGATCTCTTCTTCTTCTGCTTCTTCTTCTGATGATGAGAGGGTCCAAGCTCTTGAGTCTTCATGGGCTAATGATTGCAAATCCCAATGCCCTTCTCTCCAAGCTGGCCATCTCATGCTATTATTATTATTCTGCTTATGCCCACAACGCCTGTCCTGTGTGCTCGATGAGTTGGCGGTTTGCTGGGAGGTGGATTTTGCTTGCCTGCTGCTGGTTTCCTACCGACACTCAAAATCTCATGTTGTTTTCTCAAATTTCTTATCCTAAATTCTGTTGCGTCTCATAACTTTTGCAAATTTCTCATCCTAATTTCTATAGTGTCTCGCAACTTCTAAGTCCCACATCACAACTTCTAGTTGTCTCTCTTCCAAATCACTGCTTTTCGCCCTCCTCGTATTTAATTTAGCGTGCCGTACTCTTGCTCCTTACATATTTTTGTAGCATTGCTTGCAATTCATGGCACCCACTTCCCAAAACTTTGCCCACACTCAACTCCAAACTCCTGTTGCTTCAAGCCAAGTCCTGTTGGTGTCGCCGGTTGGCAAGGTCAAAACCTTCAAGACTTTTGAGCTTCATAATGTTTGTGTTCATAATGTTTTGAGCTTCATAATGTTTCACCATTTCGGTTTTGTGCTCCTACTCCTTGCGCCTTTCTTACTTTCTCCTCATTCACTCTACTCCTTCCTTGTGCCGTTAGAATACCTCTACCCTTCACTCTACTCCTCCTTTCGAGCTTAAGCTCTATCTCTAGTTGAGCTTTCTCTCTCTTTCCATAGCTCGTTGGAGATGGCCAAGCTTTGAGATGTCCTTTGTTCGTGAGTGGGTTGTGGAGTTCTTTCTACTCATAGAAGATAAGCTTCTTCAAGTCTTTGCCTTGCAGATTGCATGCAAACCCTCAAGCTCCGATTGTCCTTGTTGAGCTTCGTCTGCTCCAGATCTACCCACGAGTGCTCAATGGACTTTTCTTGCTACAGGTTAGGTGGAAGCTTACTGCATGGCTGCTGTCTTCGAAAGCGTCTCTAAGCTTACTGCATGGCTGCTGTCTTTCAAAGCATCTCTAAGCTTCAAACTATTGGTTGCATGCCTCTGTCGACCGTCATTCAATTGCTCTTTTCTTCCCACTTGCTTTTACTAGTGCCTTTATTTCGTGTTGCTATAAAGTGGTCATAGCGTTGCTATAGAGTGTCTTCATGCCCACTTCAGTTCTCTAAGTTCATATCTTCATGCCCACTTCAGCTCTCTATGGCAAGGTTAGAAACTTAGAGCCGTTTTGGTTTTGCGCTCCTTGCACTCTTTGCAGGGGGCTCAAGGGAGGGAAAGCATGGCAGCTTTATCGGGATGCAAAGGAAGGCAGCTCCCTTTCATGGCTTGAGCACTGCGTATTAATAGACGGTGCCAAAGTGTATTATATAAGCTAAAATGAGTGCCTTCTCTACAAGCTCTTTATCCATGAAACCGACATATATCTTCGCCCTTTCATGCTTGAGCACTGCGTATTAAATGCGGTGCCAAACTCTCGTATCAAAGCAAGCTAAAATGACTTCCTTGCATGTGAGGAAGTAGTTTATGCTTGAATTATCACTTCCTCTTAGTTTGAATTATCGCTTCCTCTTTAATTAAATCACTCTTTGAATTGCCACTTCCTCACAGATCACAGAGCTTTTTGATCAAATCTTCGTCTCCAACTCAACTAGAGCCGTGGAGATAAAATCAAGTACCATGATAACAAGTTTGGAATGAAGGCCTTTTAGGCAAGCTCTAAACGCATTTTTTTCATTAGTAGAGCACACATATTAATACGTGGTTGAAAACCTTTTAATCTTACTTTTTTCCAAATGTTCTACCATTTTCTCATGCTACAAAGATTTTAAAGTTTGCCTTTTATCAATTTGGACATTGAGGTGATTTGTTGGCAAGAATGATGTGTTTTAGGCAACAATTTGTTGGCCAGAACACAGCGTATTAATGCATAGTTCCAAACATTATGGAAATTCCAGATTTGCGCTTGAGGAAGGCAAGATTTCAGATGTTATTAAATAAGGCAATTTGCAAGTTTTAGCTCAGTGTATTAATACGCTGTGCAAAAGGTTGTTCCTCGTGCAGATTTAGGAGGGCATATTAGTGTTGTGCTCGTGCTTACTTTTGGAGCCATTTGTTGGGGCTTGAGCAAAAAGGTGAATTTTGGCCTGCCTTGATATAGCAAATGCTTGAAAAATAACGGATTGATTGTTTTTTCATCATGGATTGCTTTTTGTTATTGGTGGATTTCAGTCTTGGAATCATGATCAAGAAGAGGGTTTTGAAGCTTTGTGAAAACAAAAAGCCTCCTCTTGCCACTACTGCAAGGGCACAAAGAAGGAAAAGAGAGTGCCCCCCGAGTGAGGGATCTGTCCATGACAATGTAGGGAACGAAAGAGAGGTTCTTGAAGTGGATAGTGTTGCAATTCAAGGTATGGATGAATAAATTGAGCGGTCACTTCCACAAGAGGATGAAGAGATAGATGTCGATCTTGCAGAAATGGAGGTGGAGATGGCAAGAGGAGGTGATGTCATTGGCAGATGCAGACTCCTTGGCTCTGATGAGTGTCCACGAATACCATTGTGTAGGATGATTCCATCTGCTCGTGTACATGGTCTGAGGTCTGATGTGGCAACACTTAAAAGTGCTTTTCAATATGAAGGTTACTTACCTGAAAAAGGGGCTTTCATTGTTTCTCTTTGCACTTCAAATGGGGAGGAAACAAAAGTCACAAATGAAGTCAAAGAAACGTGGACACCATTGTGGAGGTAAGTTGAAGGTGAATTTGAAAAGAGTTCCATCACCATGCTTAAAGGACATAAGTCAACATCCAAATAATGTTCTATAATGCATCCTTTTTTCCTCTTGTATAAATTGGATAGAAAAATTTTGAAGGGTGAATGGTTGTTGTTGTAAATACTATATGGCCACTATGAATGTAAAAATGATGCTCGGTGGAACGAAATGGATATAGCCTATTTCAACTTTAAACCTTTGTTTCATAGAGGTCCAATAAGATCATTCTTGCAAATTTTTTGTTCTTACAAATTTTTTGGGTGGATTGTTTATCTTCCTAAATAGTTTTAAGATGGAGGGGAATGTTGGGATCCCTCCATAGAACAAAGTCATAAAGGAACACTTGGGGTACAATATAGCCACATGGGGTTGGTGATGATGGGACTATTATTTTCCCATTTGCAAGAAGGCAAATGCTTGCTTTATTTTATTATTTTTGCCTTTTTGCATGACTTTACATACAACATCACTATTTATTTTAATGTCCTTCAAGTCAAAACATTAATGTTTAATTTGTTAATGGACCATGTATTTCTTAGATGGACGATGTTAAATGTGTTACTTGATAGGATAGGCATGCAACATCATGTTTTCAATTGCATGTTGGAATCATGACTTCAACTATGTAAAGTGTACGCTCTTGGTTTTCGCTGCTCTCTTTTCTTACCTCGCTCGGTTTTTGTCGCTGGCTTTATCGACTACCTCATTGAAATGTAGTGAAGAAGAAGCTATGGTGAAGCTAGCTGGCTAGTCAAGAAGCAGCTGCCTCCTCTCCTGCTCTTGACCCAACATGCCGTTTCACGCATCTGCTTCAACGATCATCTCTTGCCTTCCAGCTCCCTCTTTCCAAGCCAAATGCTTCCCTCTATTTAATCACACAACGTTGTAACCGCAACATTCGTAGACTTATACACCGGATCCTCGGCTTCAGCGAATGCACGTTCGATTGTTCTGTACTGAGGTAAGCTCTGTCCTCAAGTCGACGAGTCCCGCAGTTTCTTTCCTTCTCTGTCTAAGAACGAAGCCGAAGGCAGTTGCTAGCACATGCCGGACGAGTTTCTGCGTCTTGTATTGGGCTCGCATCATTCTAATTGCGCCGTTGGTCTTATTCAAGAGCTTTGGCTTGAGCCTTAATTCCAAAGGGGCGCGGTCCAGATCAGGCTTCCTCTTCCGTTTGAGGGATACTTCTTGTGCAACTGCGACGCAAGTCTCTAGAGAATGGTGAAGTTCATCAACAGGACGGGCGGTCCGGTGACTATGCAAGAGAAGTTCAGATACATCTGGGGCGAGGAAATTTGCAATAGACTCCCGGATGGACAAAACTGTAGGAAAAGCTTCACCAGGGCATTCTTCAGACTCACAACGTTTTATCGGGTGCGCGTGTCCGTGGATGACAACACGGAGCTGGGGTACGTGGAGAAATGGCACATGGAAGATGCCAAAGCCATCACGCTCGCCCGATCAGAGAGTGGCCGGAGATTGATCGTTAGGTGAATCACGATATAAACAAGATGAATTCCATTCAAATGGCATGCCCAAAGCCTCTTAAATTGTATGGAATTGAAGTGTAAATGAGGGAGTGTTCGGACTAGTAAATGTAATTTGTTCATGTTTGTTGTTTGAAGTTGTTTCCCCTTGTCCAAATGTGATCTTATATTGTTGTTGGCGTTTGTATCAATTGATTGAAATTGTTAGCTTCCATGAATGATGTAAGAGTGGATGTGCTTGTTGTACGAATATTGAGATCTATATTGAAGTCTCCGAGCACATATGTTGATGTTTCGTGGAATTGTTGAAATTATGGCTGCAATTGCTTTTGTAATGAGAGGTGCCTTTGTTTTTGGATGTTTGTAAATGTTGAGAATAGCCAATGGGTCTTTATTGTTGTGCTCATGGATTGTCAACATCTCTATGCCATTTTCCTTGTGCTTTTCAGTGTACAAAAGCCTGTGTTTGTTTTTGTAATATGTTGCAATTCCATTACTTCCATCTCCACATGTGACAGTGAATCCAGGGAGTTGTATTTTGTGTGGGTTGTTTTCATGTGTTTCCTGCAAGCAGAGGAATGTTGCGGCCAAGATGCTTTTGCATTGTTTATACGTGGTGAAGGACCTTGTGTTTAGGGATTGTATGTTGAGTGTATGTTTGTGGACTTGTTTTTGTCCACCACTAAGAGGTCAACTTGTTTTGTTTTCCATATGCATTGTTGTTTTAGCCTTGTGATTTCTTGTAGGATGTTATAATTTGTCTGGACTCTATGTTGTTAAGCAAGTACAAATTAGCTGGATCTTTGATCCGAGAGAGTGCTGTGTATACGAGTCCATGCGTTTTTATATTCAAAGGGTCGAAAGCTAACTTATCCATGGATAGCCATTGTGCTCGATGTATTGTTCTTGCTACAATAGGCTGCACAGGGAATTGGGTCCATGTGATAGTGTTGAGGCTGTTCTTCCTAATTTGGAATTCTCTTGTTATAAGAAGAATTGGGGTCCAAGTTCATGGCGTTATGTCACTGTACAAGTAACTATTACGTGTACATATCTTTATCCCGATGGTGGTGTAAATGAAATCAACCCACACTATGTTGATATTGGGCCAGCTTTACATGTTCCATCAGCACCGTTCACGAGTCCACCATCTTTGGTGTCCAAATTTTCGGAGCATATTTCAATTAGCGTGCCTTCCTTCAAATTGAGCTCTGTATGCAGGCCAGTAGTTGTCTTTGGGTCGTTGGGGATCTTTATCGATTACTGCATGTCTTGTGTTGTGTGTTTTGCCTTTATTGTATGTGCTTTAGAGTCTAATAGCGAGAAGACATCGTTATTGTGCTTGTCTTTGGCTACATTGGTATAGAAGAGGTGAGGGATCATGTGCTTTCCTATCCGATGCCTTTTGTAATTTGCATTAAGGTATGCAATGTCCTCGTCTATTCGCTGTACCACACGAAATTTGTTTAATATGTGTAGGCATAATGAGTTTGTTTGCCTCATGGGTTCAGTTAGCTCATAATATTTGAAATCGTTTATTCCAAATGGATGGCAATATCGTCATGTTGGTAGGCTTATCTAGGAAGATCCATGCATCCTTTGTTGGGCTTGCTTGGCACAAATCTCCACATAAGAGCACACCCACTCCTCCAAAGGGCTGTAGGTGATTGTGTTTTATCTCACACATGTACATGTATGCTGCGATGAATGTGTTCTGATCGATTAGCGAAACTTCATCGAACACTATTACTTCCACATGCTTGATTGTTGTTGCAACTTGTCATATGACAAGCTTGTGCAAGCGGATGTTAGAAGAGGCAAGTGTAGTGCAGAATGGATGGTTGCATCCCCTATGAGGAATGCTACTCTTCCAGTATATGCCAGAAGAAGAACTCTGGGAAGTTCAGTGTCTGACGTTTCCTTATGGCTGTAATGTTGCAGGAGGGCTTGGACAATAAGGAGCAATGTGAATCTCTTTCTTGTCTCCGCTGCCATTGCTAGTGAGAAACAAGTTTATTTGATCGTTATTTTTTATCCATTTTTTGAGCATCAAATCCTCGAGTAGGAGCCTTTGTTGTTGTGTCAATTGTTTGAGCTTGTAGTAAAATTCTTTATTTGGCATCGTTTTGTACTTGAACTTTGTAGTCGATGTACTTCCTCATTTTAGATGTTGTAGATCGAGTTCAAGAGCTAGGTCCATGCCTTCATGAATGTTCATGGTCTCGGAGTCGCTTGATGTAAATGTAACCGTGAGTGGCAGCATTGATAGATTTATTTTTTTCCTCTGCTGACAGCTTGTTGTATTGTATTCTATTGTGCTCTATTGTCTGTCTGTTTTCTTTGTATTTGTCATGCCATCTTGGATGTAAATCGTTGAGCACGTGTTCTTTTTTAATAAATGGCAAGTATAGGAGGCATAGTTTGAGATAATGATGTTCAGGGTCCTTTGCTATATTGTAACTGTTGAAACAAATTATCTTAGGACATTTCCTCTTGCACAATCCTTTCTTGCCGCCTATGTAGCATGTTGTGTAGTCTGTTAGGCAAAGGTGTTGCATGCTTTCGGTTTGATTAGTGTACTTTTTAATTGGGTCTGCAAAGAAAACATATGTACTTCCTGGGTCCATTTGCTCTAACTAGAAACATCATTTTAGCAATAGCATCCGATCTTCGGGGGCGCTTGTCTTAATGTATGCGAAGTTTCTTGTGCTGCTCACATCAGTGGCAAGAGATAGATCTACATACACAACTTGTTGTGCACTAATATGTTATGCACGGATTATTTAGGACATTTCCTCTTGTGCAATACTTTCTTGTCGCCAATGTAGCATGCTGTGTAGTCTGCTAGGCAAAGGTGTTGCATGCTTTCGACACATTAGTGTACTTTTAATTGGGTTTGCAAAGAAAACATCTGTACTTTCTGGGTCCATTTTGCTCTAACTAGAAACGTTGCTTCAACAATAGCATCCGGTCTTCGGGGGCACTTGTGTTAATGTATGCAAAGTTTCTTGTGTTACTCGTCAGTGGCAGAGATAGAGCTACGTACACAGCTTGTTGTGTGCTAATTTGTTGTGTGTTGAGGATATCATTACCTACCTTGCGTATTCGTTCTAATGCGGGGCCATTGGTATCTAGGCATGTTGTCATTGCTTCCTTTATTGCTTGTGTAGTTGCCTTGTCTGCTTTTGTTATGTACGAGGTGCCGTACGCAGCCGCATCATGCGAGTTAAGCACGAACTATAAGTCAATGTTCACATTCCATAGTCATCACTCTCGCTCAAAGGCAGTAAATGCACTCATCTTCTATTAAGCCTACCTTAGCCAAGAAACTCTGGAAATATTAACTCATAGTGGAAGTATCCTCCAAGGACCTTTCGATTTTTTTTGTCTTCTCTTTTAAGGAAGTCATTATCAAAGTAGGTTCTAGTGGCAAGATGACCATTGTTTTGCATAGTGGAGGTTTGGGGAATCTGAACCTACAATGTTTTGTTTGCCTCATGCAAGTTTTTTTGTGTTTATGTGTTTGAAGTTCAGTGCTTGTTTGTGTTTTCATTGAGTTTTCTATTGTAATATACTTGTTCACGAAGTTGATTATATCCTCATTAGTAGAGACTCCGTACTACAGAGCAATCTCAATCCACAACAGGCCATGATCATGTTGGCTACCACGGTTTTGAAACTCGGTTACGAAGAAATATTCATATAGTTTTCCAACAATTACGTGGTCATGTTTTTAGCAACCTCTTCACTGCTTGGAACCTATTGACATAGTACCTTGCTATGGTCACTAGATTTGATCTAATGAGATCTCTTTCTATTTGTCTACCCTTTGCGCTTTGCGTCGTGTTGTCAAGTTCCTATAGGCATGTCATCAGTGGTTCCCAAAGTCTCTCAGCATAAGAAAAGGTAATAAAGAATGTAGGTCATCCCAATTGTTGAATCATTGAAAAAAACTTTTTCTTTAGCTTGTACTTATAGTCTACGGATGTGCACATGCATGTGAAGTCTCGATACCCTATATGTGATTGTATAAGTTTTTTGATGTTTGCGTCCAGGGCTATGTCTCTTGCTCAAGTGTTTTCCCTCACATTTTTCCTTTTCTCAATCAAACCCACATTGAAGAAAGAACTTGCCTAACAAGAATTTTTACTATCTTGAATAATAGGTTCTCTATAGAGTATGTGAAGCGACAATCCTTGTTTATAAGCTCCCATCGAGCTATTTCTTGGTAACTTGTTCATGTAGGAACGTTATATGTTCTCCTTTGTCCATAAAACAAGGTAGGAAATGCTAGCTCTTCAAAGTATTTGTCTTTGAAGATACTAAGTGGGGAGAAGCCTTATGAAGGAGCAACTACAATTGTTTTGTCCTCAAAGTCAACAACTTGTTGAGCGGTATATATACCATGCACCAACGTATCTGTGTGTACTTCATCTTCATCGTTGGTGTTGATTCTAGATTCTTCGTGTTCTGTCATGTACTCTTGCCAGCTAAGTATATGGTCGACCCACTGTGGATTCAGTTTGACATTGTTTTCTTTGTACAATTGTGTTTTGAGTAGTTCTTTGAAAGCACAGATAGTTAATGTTGGGTAGACAATTCCACTCATGTAGTTGTGCGTGTACTCTAGTTTTCTTCTTATTGCAACTACCACTGTTGTTTGAGTCATCTATATGGAACCTCGATAGTACTCTCTGTGCTCTATCAACATCAGCAAGAACGTTAATGATGCTTCCATGCAAACCATACTGTCCATCGTATGACAACTCTCTTATTTGAGCAAATGGAGTTCATATTACAACTAGCCTGCAACCTCGTTTAGCTTGGTTAAAGCTTGTAGACCATAATACTTTTGCTACACCACAAATAGACTTCATTGATTTAAAGTATTCCAATCATACAATGTGGCATTGGCTTCCACAGTGTGGCTCCAGCTCGGCTACAGTTTATTAAATGGGAACACTAAATGTTGATGTGCCTCAAGCTTCACAGGACATGAATTAAAATGAAAACATAAAGTGGAAGTATGCTACATTTGAGTTCAAAATCATGTAAATATAGAAATTAAAAGTAGTACAAACCATTTGAGGCAAGTGAATCCTGTTGCAAGAAATTGGATTTATTTGTTCCAAGTAGGGAAGTTCAAAGAACTCACTAGGGACACATCTTATGTTTATACAATACAATAGCTCAACAAAAAAAGAAATTCAATACCCTTGTGGTTGCAAAACCACTTATTAGAGCACAACTTATGCCATAAGGAGCTCAAGCAACTCACTCCATCATGGTACATGGGAGGTACATGGTAGGATCATGCATTTGGCTTGAATGCTATGATCGAGCCAGCACTATTTATAATGAAGGTGCCACTAGGCTTGATGTCGAGCAGAAGAGAGCGAGTTTGAAGAATCCTATTAGCGTGAAGCTCAAGAAATGAAGTGCCTATGCTACGTAGAAGCGTGTCGACATGGTTCCCACGAATCTCAACTATTACATCCAATGCATCAGGCAACAAGATACGCCCTGTGAGGCAAGGTATCTTTAGAATACACTGCACAGAATCACAGGTGAAGCAAAAAGGACAGCCTCTGGCTCATGATTAACTTGGACCCCACCACACGAACCACATTGGTAATCAATGAGCTGTGCATTCAGGTGAGTGAAGTGCAACATGACCATCACCTACAACCACCAGCAAAGCAACATTTCAGTGCAACTTGATAGTGTATGCAACATACAAGGTTTAATAGTGACAATACTCAACCTTTTGCCTATAACCCAAGTTTGAAACTTGGATCGTGAATGCCTCTTGAAGCTTGGCTCTCTTTTGACCCTCTAGAATCTTGGCCAGAATAGTGAAGTCAAAAAAATATAAGCCATTCTTGCCATGCATGTTAGAGATGTTATGCCCTCTTCATGGTACTCCTGGATTAAGCATGACAACACCTTCTTGCTCTCCCGACAAAGTGAATCTGTGGCATGATATTCCAAGAGTCAAAAAAATCGCTAATGGAAGGGTTTGAGTGTGTGCTCCTTGCTGTGCAAGCAAGTGATGATGCCCAAGGAACATAGCAAGCAATTCTGGTCTCGGGGAGCATTGTGATGACAACATCGAACGGTTCTCCTTTGATAACATTCGTAGTGGCATCTTTCCACTTGGAAATGCTATCTTTTAGGTGCTGATTTTCAGGTGCAAACTGATCAATGAGAAAAAACACATTTTTTTGCGTTTAGGACATTAGGCCGTGTTTTTTAATCGAAAAATACGTATTTTTGAAAGGAAGTTTGCTCACCGCATATGTTTTTCTGTTAGCTTTCTGTGAGTGAGAAAGTACCTCAAGGAAAGGAGGCTATCTTATCTTCGTCATTCTGGTTCACACTTGAGGCTAGCTAGTTGTTGGTTCATTTGGGTTGCATATGTTGGCCTCACTAGTTGTGACCCAAAGTCTTGTTCATAGTTGTTGGGGTGGCTAGTGAAGCTTTAGCCTTTGGTACCCTTGATGCCTCATTTAATTGTAGCTTTTCATTGCTTTTAGATAGTTTGGTGTCTATGTTAGATTGTCTCCATTTTGTGTAATTATATATACGTTTTCATATGCTCTATGCTAGCTATGTTCTATTTCAGTTAACTTCTAGAGATATTCTATGCTTGTTAGCATATGTTCTGTGCTAGTTAGCATATGTTCTATGCCAATTTTAGAATATGTTCTGTTCTAGTTAACTTCTAGAGTATATGTTATTCTATGCTTGTTAGAATATGTTATCTGCTTGTTAGAATATGTTATTTGCTAGTTAACATATGATCCGTGCTTGTAAGACTGGAAAAGGCACGAGTGTGGTTAGCTCTTGATAGCTTGGTACCTTTACTGTGAAAGAAAAGATTCAAAGATGATGCATCATGCACAGTGTTTCATCAATGTTGTGAATGACTTTAGCCAGAATATGGAGATAGCTTGGGGAAAGAGTCATTTCACACAGTACATGGTAATCTCTAACTTGGACATTGAGATGTGCATATTGAATGGTCCTATATTTACTAATTTGTTTTTATATTTGGCAGCACATTTTATATGCTCATGCACCATACATGGCATGGAATTATGGAAGCATCGGAGTGTGGTCCACTTAGGGCATGGAAAGATTGCATTGGCAAGCATGTTGTGCATATAATAGAGTGACCCAACACAGGGGTGGTAGAACTAAGTTAACCCCAATGGTTCAATTGGTTCAATGGTGGTACAGATGTATTGAAATAAGAGCAGCTACAACACTAGCATTCAAAGAGTCCTTAGTGTCCCATGTAGTGCAAGATGTTAAAGCGGAACATCGAAGAAGAATATACAACTCATCAAATGCAAGACATAATCATGCAAGGTGGCATGCAACCCATCATAGACAAGGGCGCATGTGGGTGGAGACTGATGAAAATGATGGTGTAGACTCTTCCAATGTGGATGCCCATGCATAAGTTTCAGAATTTCTTTGTAATTTTAGTTATGTGATTTGTAGTAAAGCCAATGTATAATGGCCATGAGTTGCAATATAAATGAGAAATTTTGTGTTATTGGATGTTAATTATAAGTATTAGCTCAAGGTTGCACTAATTTTACTTTTTTTAGAGTTTTTATTGAAACAAGTATTTTTAAAAATTAGGATTGTGGGCCCTATATAAAAGAATGGTCCCTCATTTTCATTTCATTGTTTAAAGAGCTCTCCACTCCCATACCACCTCCCACTTACCCCTAACATTTCCACCCTATCTCTCGCACCCTCACCCTTTCTCCCTCCATGATATATATCTATATATTATGTTAAAGAAAAAGTTGATTAATCTCGTTTCCATTTGTAAAATTACATAGTTGCCAATTTTGACTATAGATGCTATTGAACTTAATCTTATTGTCGCTATATCCTAGTCATAAACACAAAAAACAAAGTTTAATTGAGGTTTAATTGCATGAAGATGAGCAGCTTATGAAAAACCATGAACCTCACTGATAGAGTGTTGATGACATATACGTGCATAAATATAAGATTGACATGAAAGCACTTATTTTTCCAAAGAAAAAAGACCCCAAAAATTAGTAGAAACTTATATCGATGCTAAGTTTTAGCAAATAGATCGATGCTTGTTTTGACACTCATCAAATTCAAAAAACTAAGAATTGCAAAATGCCTATGTTTGTTGTAGTGCGGACCTTGGCGATTTGTATGGCTTCATGCGATTTTCATATTAGTATGGCACTCCAAGCATTGGGCATCAAATTATGTGAATTCATTTCTTATTATGCCATGATATGGAAATTTAAAGACCTATGGCCCAAACTTTGGCGATCTTTAAAAATATTTATATACAAAATAGAAAGTACCATGGGGGAACTCGTTTGAAGGTTGACTTGATCAATCAAAGGGCACATGTCCTAAATACAAAGTGAATGATGACCAGAAATTATAAGGAAGAATTTTTTGCACCTTAGAGCATGTTTATTTGATGCGATAGCACTCTCGAGAGTCTAACAAAGAGTTGCACTTGTATTAAAAATGGCTTGTTGTATTGTTTACAAAAAAACATGTATTTAATGTCATGTGAATTATAAATTTTTGCATATTGACTTGCTTTATTAAGAAAAAAAAGGTCTCAAAAACCCTCAAAGTTGTTGAAGCTTTCAAATCAAGGCTACAAAACCTGCTCTCCCTTGCAACACATGATGAGGATCTAAGTGACCTATAGACTGCACATTCATTGGGGAGACATGGGCATCGATCCCCATGGAGCAATGCTCCAACACAACCAGATCTTGAGTCATTCATATCTTGTCAGCCAGGTCAAAGTCTATGTGTGTTTTGAAATAACAAACATTCCCGTCTTAAGACGTACCAGGGCTTACAATGCTCAAAGCTCTTCTACCCAATTGAAATGTCCAGATTCTAATCCATAAACTTGAGATACAACTCCGTCAGCTGACCCAACATGTGGGAACAACAGAACAGTGAGCCCTCTGAGGAAAAACCTCTAAACATGTGAATTTAAAAGGTTTCACAAAATTTCATAGTTTTTTTTTTTTTGAACATAGAAGTGTTTAGAAAAGATCGAGGTTTAATGCTAGTTAGACTAGAAGATTTCCATTTCGATGCACTTAAAAACAAAGTAAAGCCTTCAAAAATTTGTGATGCGCTAGCTATTGATTTTAAGAGAAAACCCTACAAAGTTATTTAAAAAACTCCAAATATGTGGACAACTTTAAAGTGGGGATGCAAAGGAGAAGGTAGAAGTAATATTGGTTTAAGAGAGGCACACGTATGTATGTCATGAGGAGACAACATGTTCGTAACAGGGGAACCCTTTATAGAAAAAAATATACAATTTCAAATATTCTAAATGTTTGTTTGGTTGCACTTGTTTACATGGTTTTTTTACAAATTGATGGCGTCGGACTAATGATTTTTCATTTTTATCAAAAGGGTAATGCCTCGAAGAAGTTGCTTGGTTAGGCCCTATGTACATGATGCCAACAATGTGTGGTTGGTTGCTAATTACTTGCCGGTTGGACGCTTGCACATATTTCGAGGTGTATTTGGAGCGCCATTGGTGGTCAAATTGGCACCTCCATTTCAGAGAGTGTGGATTTGAGCATTCGTGCACCATTACACCTCCAACCAATCCACGTTTGCCATGTGGCTCTGAGCAGGTATCTAGAGCTTCCATCCAGCCAATTTTTTATAAAAAAACCACCTAGAACTCCGCAGCACTCTGTAGCTCACATAGAGCTCCTTGCAAAGAGCCGGCGCTCCTTGTAGCTTGTCAAGTGCTCCATGAGATCCATAAAAGGCCTGGTATGATGATAATCTAGTTCACAATAAATAAGATCACGATCGACGCATTCGTATCTCGTGTGCAAGTATGCTTTAAAGAGCGGAAACGGGAAGGAGAGACGTACACGAAGTTAACGTGCAAGGGAAAAACGATGGAGGGTGTTGATTGGTCCACGTGAGGAGAGGAGAGGAGAGAAAGGCCATGCATGGGTTTGAACTGAAGCATCCTTGATGAACGGATAAGCCAATGTGACGGTAGAAATGGAATTTGTGGTGTAGCGGCGTCCACGATGCATTCATGAATGATGTTCTCCTTGTTGTTACGGTTCGTCCACGAACCTAGACGCTCGAGAATCGACTCGACGTTCCTCTAGTTTGATCAACTTTGATGGTTTGCGATCTTCAACTTTCTCCGGATTTTCTCAGGCAGTTCAAAGCGCCAGCTGAGATGTGGTGATGGCGAATTGCAGTAAATGAAAAGTCCGAGCGTCGTGAGAGGACTGCGCAGTGCGCGAGCTGGACTCTCAAAGCCGCACCTTGAAGTCGGGCTCGATCGAATCGCGTGGGCCGATTCCATTGATGACGCGCATTCAGCTTGAAATTCTTGTAGTTTGAGATCTTTGTGTAATTTTGTTCAGGAAAGCAGTATTGATGTTAAGAAACAGTCAACGACGATTCAGATGGTTCTTCATCCTTCGTAACTCACTGGTCGATCGCTTATTACAGGACTCACTCGACGGATTACTTGCCGCAACAGCTGTTGTTCATAAGATTATTGACGACGATTGTTGTTGGTTGTTTGCCCATCTTCTTCTACAGTTTCTTAATGCTCCATTGATTGGTATCGTTATAACAGGAGCAGCTGCTGCGGCGAACTGCTTAAGCTTCATCGCGTCTTGCGCACACAGACCATCATCCATGGAGCTCGATGCGTAGCAACATCCAGCGAGCTTGTGGAGCTTAGCGGACTGAGCTTCAGCAACATCCGGCCACCTCGAGAGCTTAGTGGATTGAGCTTGAGCTCGATAAGAATAGGTGATTTGGAGACCAATTTATGCAGCGATCAAGCGCTGGTTGACTATCATTGGACCCCCTCCTCACCTGCATCGCCATGGCCTCCGACGACCTCGAGACTTCCCTCCACCCTCAAGATGATCAGCCCGCATACCATTCTCTCGGCGACGAATCCAACAGCATCAAGACCTACAGCTCTGAGCAGGACCAACTCCTCCCCCAGGATGACCATACTTCGTCCTGCTCGACATCTCTCGCCCAATTCCTCAACTGGCCCGAGCTCAAGCTGCAATGCCTCATCGCAGGTCCCATGATCTTCATCAACCTCTTCACCCTCTGCATTCAGCTCGTCTCTGTCATGTTCGTCGGTCATCTGGGCGAACTTGCGCTCTCCAGAGCCACCATTGCTACTTCTTTCGTCAACGTTGTGGGAGTAAGCGTAATGGTATGTATGTGATCGTTAAAGCTCACGGTCCTTTCTTTGCTGATCGTTTCCGCCGTGCTCCACACGCTTGGTCGGGATCAAAATGTAATTCACATTCTGTTGTAACTGTGTTCCGCTCGTAACATCCCTCCCGAAACTTACACAGGGTTGCTGATGCTCTGCACATTCTCTGTGTAGGCGGGTATGTCGACTGCCCTTGATACCCTTTGCGGACAAGCTTACGGAGCAAGACAGTACAGTTTGCTTGGAACATACCTTCAGAGAGGGTTGATAGTGCTGAACCTGACTGCCATCCCCCTCGCCGTTGTTTTTGCCTTCGTTGGACATATCCTGGGGGCTCTCGGACAAAATGCCGAAATCGCTACAGGGTCAGGAGAATACGCCCGTTTGCTCATCCCCCTCCTCTTCGCATTTGCATGCTCTCAACCTCACACCCGATTTCTTCTCGCCCAGAGCCTCGTCTTCCCCATGGTGATTTGTGCATTCGTTACTCTAGCCTGTCATTTGCCGCTATGTTGGGCTCTGGTGTACCGATCCGGCTTGGGGTATCGTGGAGCTGCTGTTGCAACCAGCATTTCGTCGTGGATTAACGCCTCGCTGCTCGTTTCATACGTGAATTTGTCCCCTACTTGTCGGCACACCCGCGCAGGACCAACTTGGCAGGCATTTCGCAATATCCCGCTGTTTCTGAAGCTGGCTCTGCCATCAGCGGCAATGATTTGGTGTGTATTCTCTAAACCCCTCAACCTCAGGAAATCGCGCTTCAATGTGCTCTCAAGATGGAGAATAGTTTTTTAAGTTCAGGGTTGTAAGGAAAGGGCTTGAATTTTTGTAGTTCAATCGCTTCTTACATTGATAGACTTTCTTTTGGCAGCTTAGAGTGGTGGTGCTACGAATTGCTCGTTCTCATCGCCGGTTTACTGCCTGATCCGCAGCTTGAAGCGTCTGTCCTTTCAATTTGGTTTGTCTAGACTCTCGTTCCTTGCTCACGTCATTACACAGCTTAGTTACCAAAGATCAAAACCTGATGCGGCAAGTAGTGATCATCTCTCGTTCTGTGGTGGCAGCTTGAATACCGGAGCAACTTTATACCAAATTCCTTTTGCCATTGGCGCTGCTGTCAGGTTAGTGTTGAGAGGCGAAATTGGAGCATCTATACTATATAGTTTCGATCCAAGAATCCACTCTAATTTTTGGAAACTCGCAGGACTGTTTTAAGGTCACCTGACTGATGAATCGAGTTTGTGGATAATTACTCAGCACACGGGTGTCGAACGAGTTGGGAGCAGGCCGTCCTGACGTAGCTCGTGGTGCTATCAAAGTCGCTTTGCGAATGTCCGTAACGGAGGCTTTGATCGTGGGGATTATCTTGTTCAGTTGTCGCTCTCTCGTGGGGCATCTGTATAGCAGCGATGCTACAGTCATCTCGACTGTTGCTAGCATAATGCCTTTGGTGGTACTCTCTTCAATTTGTGACTCGGTGCAATCAGGCCTCGCAGGTAAGCATTGCCAGATAATCTTCTCTTCTTTTGCTCCCGTAGCTTGAACTGAATTCACAGGACCACCCTGACTTGCAGGAGTTACCAGAGGATGCGGGCTACAAAAGATCGGAGCTGCCATCAATCTGGGCAACTATTATCTTCTGGGTTTTCCAGTGGGTTGCTGCTTAGCGTTTCTCACCAGTCTGCGAAGCGAGGTGCTGTTATTTTTGTTCTGATGCTTGAGAATGATGAAATAGAGAAGCAAATACTGGCCGTAGCTTCTCTGCAAGATATCTCTCTCATCTTCTTCATGGTGTGGATACAAATTCCCCTTAGCTGCATGGTGCCCAATTTTCTGCAGGGTTTGTGGCTAGCAGCCGTATGCGCTACTTTTGGTCAATGCTGTCTCTATACGATCCTGGTGTGGAAAATAGACTGGGATAAACAAGTACGCGGTCTCTTCTCCTGCCGAACTTTTGCAAAGCTACAAATGTAAGATTGAGTATTTACTCTTTTTTACAATCGAATAATGCAGGCCATTGAAGCGGCTAACCGGACGGAAGCATCGGCAAAATTAGATCCCTTGTTGCTCAACTGAACTTGCAGAGTTACCTAGGAATCAGATGATGTTCCCAAGACCTTGTCGGGAACTGGAGTTTTCTATCTTCGACAAGGAGAAAACAAATAGGTCGACTTTCAAACTAACATTCAAAGTACAGTGAACTCTCTGTTTCCGAACCGACGGTCGAAGCTTATATTCAACGCCAGTTTTGTAGTTCTTCATCTTCCATTCTTTTCAATATGCAGACCCCCTAGAACGGAGAGATCATACTTTTGTTTTGGAAGGAGATTATCCTATTTTTGTTGGAGTAATCCCATCCATCGGATACCTAATCCCTCCTGAGAGAGACCTTCGTGAACAAAGGAACTCACAGCTTTTATGGCGTTATCTTCTTTAAAACACACGCGTTTTAGAGTTTTAGAAACACACGCGTTTTAGATCTTCGTGAACAAAGCATTATCTTCTTTAAAACACACGCTTTTATGGCGTTATCTTCTTTAAAACACACGCGTTTTAGAGTTTTAGAAACATCAGAATTCCTCATATGGCATTAAGGTGAGACTACATGCATAGTGATGGCTTTAACCTAATGATTAAATTGAAACATCCAAATTTCAGTCAAGAGTAGTCTCTATGCAACGGGGAATCGAGATTTCGAGGCAAGTTAAACTTGTTAAAGTTTGAGGTTTTTAGTGCGAATTTTATTAAAGTTCTTCAACATTAAAGTGGTGTGACTACATGCACAATGGTGGTTTTAATGTAATGATTAATTTAAATCTATTAACGTAATGATTAAATTAAATCTATTAATTTTATTCTACAAGCTTGTCATCTTTGACTAACTGTATATTGTTATTTAATTGTTACCAGAAAGGCACAAGCGATCGCATAGTAGACAAGGGATGATCAACGACCCATGTGATTTGTGGCAGTGATGGTTGTGCAATCAAACAGTCCAGTTTGCATAGTGAGCAGTTGGCAAACAAAGTTACATAATGCAAGCTCAAAAACTTACCAAAAGTACGGCATGTTGCTAACATGTGTCCATGCTTGTGGTGGTGGAGTGGATTCATTTCCCTGTGTTTCATTGGACACCTGGCACATGGTGGGTACACCCCCATGGTTCTGAAGACCTATGTTTTTAGCCCCAACCTTGGAATTTTCCTTGCTCACTTGCATGAGCTTGGTTTTGCCCTTTAGGGAATTGGTTTTCCCATGCCTTGCATGATGTACTGCTCCCATGAGCACTTTCCTCTTGGAGTTTCTTTCATACTCAATAGAAGTCTTTTCTTTGCGATTTTTTTATTTTACAAATTGTATGTTTTGTTTCCAATAAAAGGAAGTTTTAACCAATCTCTCTGGAAAATTACTAAGGAACTAGGAAAATCATATCTTCAAAATATAAGGTAGGATTTTCTCTTCTTTATCTAGTAGATTATATTTTCACCTAAGGCTACCTAGGAATGTTGATTTTTATCTAGAGACTCAAGTGGATTCTATGTTTCTTATATATGTATTGAAGTCTCTATGTAGGAAATGTCAAGAATGTGTCTCTTCATATGTAGTGATTGTAGAAAATAAGTAAGAATGTATCTTTCAAATGTAGGAATTATACTCCCCTACATAAGAAATGAGAATTTTATCAAGTAAATAAGCAAGAACATGATATTATCCATGTAAGAAAACTTCTTGTTTCTTTAAAAATAAACATATAAAATTATTAAATGTATATATTTTGAACATACATAGCAGTTATGTATATTCATGACTCTTGTAAGATATATATATCAAAAGAATTATCTTCATTCTATTTGTAAAACACTATTTTATTTCTTCTATACATTTAAAAAATATAAAGAGATTGTGAAATAAAATCTAAGGAAAACATATAATAATGTCAGCATGAATCATCAACTGTGTAAAGAGTAGAACCACTATACGCAATGTACTCAAATGACATTTTAAAAAAAGTGTCAACTAAAATTACAATGTCCATTGTTCAATTGATATCAAATGGAAGTCTCAATTATCTCATGTGTTCTAATATAATACCACAACTCGCCTAATAAAGGGTAAATAGTTCCATATGCCATGAGCTCCACAATGTATAACAACAATTAAAAACTTCACGATAAAATATTCAATGTAAAGCCCACTTATCTCATGTTTTCTATGATGAAATTGTAAGGCCAAGTTTTCTACAACAGAATTGTATCTTTAAAAAAATGTACACTAACTTGAGATAAATTATTTTTAGAAATTAACAAAAATTGAGTTGGTAGGATCCCATGATTTTTAAGATAAGTAATTGACTAGTGACCTTGTATGCATGAGCTTACAAAAGGTTAACAATGTGCAATGTCCTTTGTGTTGGGAATCCATCCTCATGAGAGACCTAGTGACTAAGGTCTAGAGGAGGTAGTACTACATGAGCATTGATTGGTTGTGGTGATCAATCAAGAGCTTTGATTGGTCCACCACCAAGCTCATGTGTAGTCAGTGCATAGAAGGGCACATGGCAGGTGACCTGAAATGTTGAAACAGAGTGAAAATATTCTATTGTATTTATAGAATCATGCAGAGAAACTGTATTTATTTTTGCCTCTATTATAGGATCTTCGATCTATGGTTTTAGTCTGAAGCCATTTACTGGTTTGTCACATGGATTACCATGGAGATCTGAGAGAAGAAATGTCCCTTGTTCATATGCCTCAAGTACCCTGAATGGACCATCATATCTAAGCTTGAATTTTCCTGGCATTTTTCCTAGTTTGGTGTTGAACATCAACACTAAATCTCCCTTTTTGAAAAGCTTAAACTTTATGTTTCTATTTATCCATGCTACTCTTCTTCTTTGAATAATGTCAACTATGTGAGAGCTTGTCAATCTATCCTCATCCAATTGTAAAAGCTGCTCCAATCTTGCATTGATGGAGTCTTCTAGGAAAAGTTTGTTGTCAATTGCTACTTTGAGACTTCGTGCAATAAATTCCATGGGTACTACTACCTAACATCCATACACTAGCCTGAAAGGTGTCAATCCTATGGCTACCTTGTGAGTTGTCCTTAGTGCCCAAAGTACCGAGTACATGAAATGAAGTACTTTTGCTTTTTACAACAAGAGGAAACTCCCTACAGTTAGAGAGTCTTCCTTTTGCAATATCATGACACTTTCATCACTTCCTATTTGCTGGCCCATTGGTAAGTCTTCCTTTTGTGAATGGGAAGGTCTTGGGTTCAATTCCCACTCCTTAATAAAAAGAGAGGAGAGGAGAGAAGATGAGAAAAGAAAGAGAAGGAGAAGAAGAGGAAGATAGAAGAGGGGGCACAAGGTCTGTTGCAGATGCACAGGAGCACTTTTGTGTGGCACTGCACAGAAGATGTGCAGAAGCGATTTTGCAAACGCGGTCGACCAAAAGACACGTGGTGCTACACATAAGATGCGCAAGAATCCAGAAGATGTATAGGAATCGCAGGCGGAAGGCGCAGAGATTGAGAAGTTCTACAATCGCAGAGACGAAGAACTGCGAGCAAAAGACACGTAGATTGGAGGCACAGATGTAGAGGATCGTACACGGAAGGTGCTGCAGAACTACACCTAGCTGTAGGAGTAACGAATTTTATGCCATTAGCCATGGAGATTTCAATCCCAGCAGCCACACCAGTTCTATTAACTAGAAAAGAATTTGAGACAAGAGGCTAGACGCTAGGCATGGCGACGCTCGAGGGCCATATAGGAAAACGGAACTTGAGGGGAGAAGCATTAACATGGGTGGGGAAAAAGTATTAAGAGGGGTGGGAATAAAGAGGGAGACTATGGCACAAGGGGAGAGGGAGAGGGAAAGAGGAGCATGTACATAATGGGATGAGGAATGTAGAGATGGAGACATCAAGGGAGGAGGGTCATGCTTTATTTGAAAGGAAGGAGGGGGGGGGGGAAATCAAAGTACTAGCGAGGTGGCTTTACAAGAATGAGCGTGTCCCATCAAGGAATAGCCCCCTCCTTTTATAGCTAAGAGAGGGGGTCTCTCCCAATAAATGCATCCTCCCACATGCATGGTGTGTGTGGAAGAGTCTCCCATGTGGGCTAGGTGGTTACGCACTCTCAATTGTGTGTGACAACCCTTTGCCTCATTTTTCCACATAAATCGACCCCCATATCCCAAGTCTAAGATACTCCCTTGGTCTCTTCCCAATTTTATAATACGTTCAAACATCTGGGAGGACAAGTGGAGGGTTCGCACAAGGAATCTTGCCACCTCATCCTACTTTCCCATTATTTAACTTGCATTCTTGGACTTTCTACATCCACCCCACATGGGCCTATCCTACATGGAGGGAATAATCCAATATAATATTCATCTCCACCTATTTTATATTACTTCTCCCATGGTCCTTGGGCCATATCTCACTAAATGTAGGCATGGGACCGCCTAGATGGAGGGGTGGTACATGGAGGACCCATGCCACCTTATCATTTTATATTATTACTACCATGGATTATGTACAACACACCTTATGGGTCCTCTTACATGGAAGGGTGGCACATGGTCATGCCCTGCCACCTCAACCCTGGGCCTTATGCACACCATATTTTATTATACTATTGCCACACATACAAGCACACACACATATTTATGCCTTTTACTTTGGTCAAATTTATCCATAACAGTGGTCATGCTAGAGATAAAACAGTGCAGAGATACACAATGTAGTCAGACAAGAGACTCACTGCATGAAGCAGGGTAGAGCTGTTGTGTGTCAACACTGCAATATTCAGAATGATAAACTACATCTCATTATTACGCCAGTGCGGTGTCATGACGTCAAGAAATTTTTTGATCAGAGCATGGGTCCAACTCAAATTCAAAATTGCACCCAAGAGCATGTTGCGTCATGGTTCCAAAATGGCCCCAAAAAAAGTTTCATGATTGGCTACACCCATGCAAACATTGACCCACCTCTAAAGTGATATCAAATTTGATGTTATGAGATTGTAGATGGCAAAATAGGGACATTATAGTTCACATTTACTAGGTTTAGAAATAACCAAAAAATAAATCAAAGTGGGATACTAATTAGGTTCTAATGGGGCTAAAAAGTTAATTAGGTTCTAGTGGGATACTAATTAGGTTATAATGGGGCTAAAAAGTTAAATGAAAGTTGCCATTTTACACAGAGTGACAAACATTGCCATATCTTATGCTATAAATGGAAAAAGGTGACATAAAGGTTGGTAATTATCAAGTTTAAATGGTTAAAATTATCAAAACTTAATATCAGCTTCCATTTCTTATCTTTAATGCATGCAAAAACAAAGAATTGTCACAAGATGATAAAGGATTGTTATCCATCAATGAATTATAGTAGCTACTTGTGAAAGATTCATCATATGTTCTAGGTATTCTACTCATATTACTTACAGAATATATTGTAGGAATCCTATGAAGCCATAAAATTTTTCTTTATACAAGATATTGCTCATTACACTGCAAGGTATTGACCGTTTTTCGATGCAATTTTCAATGCAAAATACACTTTGAAATTTCTTTTGCTAAGAGCAAAACTGTAAATATTTTTGTTGAAAAAAATCCATCTATATTTTTGTCAGAGTTTCCATCAAGTTTAGCATTTGTATTTCTATTGGCACCCAATGGAAATACCAATGCTATGGAATTTTTTTGGAAAAAAAGTGGGATAGAATGGGCCTTCTCACATCCCCATTCTGCTACTACAATAACAAACACATGCCATTTGAGCTACAAAATTTCCTAAACTCTCTTATTATGTATTGCAAAATTGCCTAAAACTCTCTCATCATATACATGCCATCTAGCTCAACACATCTAGCTCAACAATAGAAAGTAATAATAATAATAATAATAATAATAGAAACTATTTGCTTCAAACTTTAGGACTTTTTGTATCTGTAAACAAAATCGGCCTCCAAAAATAGATTGTCATGTATATGTTGAAGCAAAGAGACTACTGCTCTTTGTTACTATCACTCGTATTATCAGTCTCTTCATCATCGCTAGAAGGGTCACTCATGACCTCTTCTTGTACATTATGTTCTATGTATTGGTACTTTTCTTAGATGATGTAATCACAATCCATGAAGGCATCCACACAAGACATTGTCTTCTTGTACATTATGTTCTATGTATTGGCACTTTTCTTGGATGATGTAATCACATTCCATGAAGGTATCCACACAAGAAATTCTCTCCTTTACGTGAATCTCTTTATAGATGTTGAGCTTGTACCGGTTTCTCCAAAGCTTCCTCAGGTCCCTTAAGTTGGTCTTGCCACTTTCAAGAAATTCTCCTCCAATGAAGCTTTCTCTCGGTCCTAACCGTGCGCACGTACTTCCACATTAAACTTAATCCAATGTTCATCATGTTTTATTTTAGTCGTGACATGGGACAGAAGGGTGTCCACATGCCATATGGTGGCAACATTAGGGAGAGGATTCAGGTTCGTTGAAGACTGCCACGAGTTTGGGCAATCCATTAATCTAGTGGAAAACAACAAGCAAGTAGGGGGCATATAAGGCACATTACAAACCATGTCCCTTTAATGAAACAAAGCAATAAATAAGTCACTCACCGCATATAATTGTACTCACATTTGCAAATATAGAGACTATCAAGAGAAATTATAAACACAAGCGTGATGATAACTTGGGGGAAAGATGTGGAAAAGAGAATACATCATATGTGGAAAAGAGGGGGAAAGATGTGGTCAAAAAGAGGGAAAGATGTGGAAAAGAGAAGGGGAGGGAGGGAGAGGGGGAATAAGAGGGAACGAAGGGAAAAGAGAGGTTCCAAGACAGAGAGGAAGAGATAAAAGAAATGGAGCATGAGTATCATCATATAAAATCTGTAATGCATGTGACATATATTTCTCTCCGAATTGCAAGTACACCTTCTTGTTTACAAATGACCATACATATATTGTCTCTTGAAGAAGCTTAAAAATATACAAAATAGCAAAATGATCACCTTGAAAACAAGGTACCTATGTTTGTGAGAAATCTATTTCTTGGTCATCCTTAGTATGCAAAGATGGCACAAAGCTGTCAATTGTTGTAGCACAAAGTCCTTTAGATGTCATGGGTCCATGCATCAAATGTGCTACTATATCAAATAGGCAATGCTTACACAACATAGCCCTTGTTGATGCAAGACATTGTCAATCGACGTTTTTACCCAATGAAATGTTGTTTTTGCTCTCCTTTTTCTCTTTCTTCGATCCCCACCCCCTTTATTTTAAACAAAGGAAGAAACTTAAGCAACACAAAATTTGAAAAGAAAATATGCTCTTTGCTTCTTCTTCTCCCCCCCCCCCCCCTACAAAATAGTTTTTCCAATTGTAGCTTTGTTTAGATAGTATGTATGAAAATAGCTTTTCTTGATTGTATATGAACTTGCTAAATAGCTTTATCAAGTAGTGTATGAATTTACTTTTTTGTTTTATTTGTTCATCAATTTGTGAGTTTGCAAAATGTCTGCCCCATTTGCCAAAGTGACTGTAGTTGCATCAATAGTTCAAGTAGCATCATTTGTAGCCAATTCTTCTCATATTTGAAATCTTGAGGTAGTTCATTATCATCAAGACTCCGGACCGGTGTGTAAGCAATCAATAATTTTCCACGTGTCAAACCAAATTCTCCAACTACTCAAAGCTGACCAATTTTCCATCGAAATTCCTTCTCATTTTTCTTGAATTATTGATCAACTGGAACATTTATACCAAGCAATGAAGAAATCCAAGGATCCCTTACATTTATTTGGACTCAACTACCATTCTCTTGTCTAATTATTGTGACCATGTGATTAACAGTTCTAGGTTGAATGTGCTTCTTGCAACACATGCAATTGTAAATATTTCTACCTATTCTCTATAAACCGATCGGTACCTTGCAAGCCAAACTTGTTGGTAAAGAACGGATGAGCAGTTTGTGCGAATGTCAATTCACTGTAAACCTATGGAAATGATAGTGTGAAATAAGTCAGTACCTTCCTTTTGTTTAAAGCTCTATCTATTAATTATACATTCTATTGTCACTCACATATTTGATGCTACTTTCTTGGCCTACGTAATGTTGGTAAACTTCAACCAACCGTTGTATTATAATCGAATGAGTTATCAGAATTGCTATTGAATACATTGCAAATTGCAATTGCTTCTTTGTGGTATACTTCCCTGTTGTCGCATTCTTTATCACGTATAGGGAAGGGCGCCCATCATTTAATAGAGAAAGCATTTCATGTTTGATGTGCTCATGGTCATTGTAAAAGATTAACTTCACAAAAAGCAAGGGAATGAGGGGAAAGAAGAAGAAGAAGAAGAGACAAAAGCAATTGAAATACAAGGAATGAGGGGAAAGAAGAAGAAGAAGAAGAGACAAAAGCAATTGAAATACTTGTTTATTAGTTAGAGGGAGGAAAGGAGAGGAGGAGAGGGGAGGAAATCAACATTATAGAATAAGTACTTACAATCGTGTAGTCATTTGTGCTTGTTCTGTTAGCAACTTTTAAGTAGTGAGCTGAAAATCTTTCACTTTCATTGGTTCCAGCGTCTTTTAAAATTGCAACTGCAACTGTGGTGGTTAGGATCTAGGTTTTGTGATAGCTCTGCTATTGATGTGTTTTCACAAAAGCTCAAGTCAATTCTACATGATGGCAACAGTGTAATAGATGTGCTTCCTATTACTTTCAATGTAAAGCTCAAATCACCTTTATCCCATTTGGCATTTTTCTTAGAAATCAGTTCTCAATCCGTACAAAATTTCTTGATCTAATTAGTTCGTTGTGTGATCCTTATCAAGTTGCAATATAATTGTTGTAAGACCATCTCTATCAGTTAAGTTTGCTCTTATGTTGTGATATGATGAATTCTTATTTATATTGTATGTGCCATTAACGATTTAAAATTAGGCCTTCAAATATGACTCTTTGCATGTTTGGAATTATGTACATTATCATTTTATAACTTGCAATTCAGAAGCTTCTCTTTGTTTTGACTTGTTACTTGATATTATGTAACTGCTTTCAGCTCTTACATTGGTTGACTCAAAGTTGTTGTTTGACCTTCTATCTTTTTAAGACCCATTTCTATTCTTTTCTCTACTATCTTTGATATTTGTTTTTCACCAATAGACATTTTCGAGTACTACGCAAATATAATTTGTCTACAACATTTCAATAGTTGATGTCTATTGAATAAAGAACATCTAGCTTAGAAAACCCCACCCAAAAATCCACTATATATGGGCAAAGCTACATTAATTGATATTGTCGCAAGTCAAACATATTGCCTTTGAATGAGAGTTGTGTGATAAGATTTTGGAGCTTCAAAACAAGTCTTGTTTTTATATTTTTAACATTAATTGAAATCTACACCAAAGATATTGCATCATCAACTTAATAATTTGAAAGGCCATTAATTGATTACAAGGACCAAATTAGAAAGAACTAAATAGCAATGATGAGTTGTGTGATAAGATTTTAGAGCTTCAAAACGTGTCTTGTTTTAAAGTTTTGAACACTTTTAATTAAAGTATAGAGCAAAGGAACTACATCCTCAAGTTAAGAATTTGAAAGGCCATCTGATTGATTTCAAGGACTTGATTGAAACTCAAAATGTTCACCTCAATGAATTGAGAGTAGTATTGATGAGCTGTAAACGTGAAATAAGTTTTTGATTTTGAAAGTTGTAATGGATGTCATCAATATTTTGGCATAAATTGTTCAGTTTTAGAACAAGCTAATTTTATTTATTATTTTATTTTGAAGGAATAATGTATTTTTAGTTATTCATCCTTATTAGAGTATAAAAGCATGCCCATTAAATGATAAGAAGAATACTCAAATTTCATTAGTTTTTGCTCTAGGTTTTTAAATGTTCAAATAATCACACAATAAATTCTCATATGTTTTTATTCAATAGAAAAATATATCTCATCATTCAATGGTTTCCAATGTGTTACACACTCATGTCACTGACCAAGGCTACTCTTTATCTAAAGATAATTACGATGTTTGAAGTGACCAATTGAATCCTCCTCAGATACACAATGTCGGTGCCCAAAAGTTACTAACCTCTTTCCATTATTTGCTAACTTTCTCAAAATTTACTACATATTTTATGACCCCCACTGAGTAGCTGAAAGAATACAATAAAACTAGCAAAACTAGGAAGCATCATTGATGATCACACATATACACTAAAGATGCAAGGTCACACAACTTGAAGAAGACTATAGAAGACTCTCAAACATTGTAGGTGATTCTCGAGGAACTACATGTGTAAATTGAAGATCCCAACAAACATTTTAAGAAATTTATGACCTCCTTTGACCTTCCATCTAGGGGCCCTATATGTCATTATTTGTATCGTTCCATTGGGAGAGCTAATGTTGTTGTCAATAGGTGTTCATACTTTCATGTTGTTATCTTTTATTGTTGCCCATAGATACAATTACAATATTCTTTGAATTAGATCTTGTAACTTATTGTGCTGGAATGTAGGTTAAGGATTGTTTAGATTCCAGGAGAAAGGTGGGGTTAGCAAAAGCATGGTGATTTTAGCGATAAAGGAAGTAACAAAAATCCTAGCATTGTGGGTAGGGATTAGGCTTGACCGGTGGCAATAATTACATCAAGGGATGTGCTTTTGTTCTTCTTGATCAGTCTTATGAGACATGAGGCACTCTTCATGGGGAAAGATCATGTCCTATTAGTATGTCTTTTCATTGTGAAGAGCATTGAGTGGAATACGCTTGTCTACATACATTAATCAAAATCGCATCAACCACCACCATATGCTACTAGACGAACAAAGAAAGTAAAATAAGTAGTAAGCCATGCTCTTTTAAATGGTTTTAAAGAAGAATCCAATAAAAGACTAAGACTAAGCTATCAACAACTAGGAAATAACAAAGAAAGGCCACAACTTATGTTTACCTTAGAGATAGAGGAATGGCATGAACAATTAAATGACCAAAGGAAATCAAGATCGATTGAATGAAAAAATGCAAAATTATTAGGAAGGTTCTCAAAAGACATTTGTGGAGAAAGCCTTCAAGAAGCAATGAAGAACCACAACTAGTACGACTAGCCCGCTGTCAACCTTTCTCAAATGTAAGTCTATGCATGTCCTTGGTGCTTGCCCCGCTCGCTTGTCCCAAGTGAGTTCTAGGGCTTGCCCTAAAGCTTAGCTAAGAGGATAAGGATAGGGCAAGTGTTTCTTCAGCCCTAGCCTCTATGATGAGGGTGTTAACATGAAGCTTTAAGGCTTAGCTAAAAGGATAAGGCAGGGGCAAGTGTTTTTTTAGCCCTAGCCTCTATGACGAGGGTGAACATGTAGCCCTAAGGCTTAGCCAAAAGGATAAAGCTAGGGCAAGTGTTTTCTTGAACCTTAGCCTTTATGATGAGAGTGAACATCTAGCTCTCCTCAATCTATATATGGCATGAGTATTGTACATGGAAACGTATGTCGATTATTCAAAGGCAAGGTGGGCCATTATAGGAGGTTCGGGACAAATTTTGACTTACGCTTTCAAATAGTGTGTTATTAAATTGGGGAAAATCTTTTGGCGAGCTTTTTAATGTGAGTTTTTTTACCATTTCCTTTTTTTTTGCGAGCTTTTTTTAGAAATCCATATGTGTTTTTGTTATAAGAAAGATGGGGAGGTTAGAAAGAGCGGGAGAGGATATAGGATATGTTCATTTTCATAGCATGTGGGAGGGGTGGAAGAGTGTATACTATGCACAAGGGGGGGGCAAATGTGAGTGGCAGTAGGAGGCAAAAAATTATGGAAGATATGTCCATATTCAAAGTAGAAGGGAGGAACTATGGGAGATATGTTCATTTTAGAAGTGTTTAATTTGAAACTTTTGACCTCATATTTGGATTCCTCGTTGAATTCCGATCATTTTGAGTACCAACATGACCATATTCCGATAAAAATTGAAAAAATGGTGTTTTTGTCATTTTAGCCTGTTTTGGGCCTATTTTGAGTCTGCGCTAGCGCAGATTCAAAATAGGCCCAAAACAGGCCAAAACTAAATTCATGACAAAAACACCATTTTTAAATTTTTTATCGGAATATGGTCATGTTGGTACTCAAAATGACCGGAATTCAATGAGGAATCCAAATATGAGGTCAAACTTGTCAAATTATACACTTTGAAAATGAACAAATTTCCCACATGCTCTCCCTTCCCCTTTGCATTTAGTAGATGAACATAACTTTCACATTCCTCATCCTCTCTCTCCTCCTTGCACTCCTCTTTGCATACCTTATAAGTTCCCCCTCTACGTTCTCCACTATGATAACGAATATATGTTCCAACTCCCCTCCCCTCCCTTCTCCATGCCACCTTACCCATGCGCCCGTCCCTCCCCCTTTCCTTTATCTCCCCTCCCCCCCCTCTCTCCTCTTAACTGCAACCACAACCCAAACTTTCAACCCACCCCACTCCATGAACCCTCCCCCTCTCTCTCTCTCAGGTGAATGAAAAGCTCGCAATATTCATGAAAATTGAAAAAAAGCTCATGACAAAAAGCTCACCAAAAAATCACACCCTATTAAATTTGGCATTGCTTGTTTCACGTAGTGGTGGCCTACCAACATGGGGCCAACATGATTTGTTTGGGTCAACTTTCACTTGTGAATTGGGTGACAAGGGTTGGTTTGAGGTTTCAACAACTAAAGGTTGTTTTTCATATCGAGGTATCTAACCAAGGAGATCTCTTTTCTTTAGGCTCATTAGGGTGTAGGGAGACAAATACCCATGGTGTGTGAGGTAGCAAGGCCTTACATGGGGGATGCATACTCCGACAAAATTTTAGTGTTTTCTATAGAAAGTGTTGTTTCACGTCTTCTTCTACAGGAAGATCTCGAAATTCCTTAAAGTGGACACTCGTTGTGTCTATTGTAGGGGTAGGTTGGAAACTCTCTCTCATTGCTTTTTGTTGTGCCTAGTGGGATGATATACATGGTTGAAGTTGTAGGTGGCCAACAACAGTGCAAGGTTGTGGTACCAGTTTCTTTGCAAGGACGTTTTCACCATTGTTTGTTGGGGGATGTAGTTGGGTCTCCCTTTTCTTTAGTGTACGTTTGGAAAATGGTAAGAGCACAAGCATTATACCCTATTGGTCCATGTTTTAACTTAATTATTTTGAAACATAAGAAGTTGATGGGAAGAGAGATATAAATATACATATTTAGAGAGAGAGAGAGAGAGAGAGAGAGAGAGAGAGAGAGAGATTCTTATGAAGCTGTTTGTTGGCAATGGTACATAAATTCAAGAAAGTGGTATCTCGAAGCTTGTTTTGGATTGTTGAGCTTAAGGTTCAGGTTTTCACTTTAACAACATATGTAGGGCTATTCCCACTCCCTTTTTCTTAAATATATACCTTATTTTCAGGAAAGGAAAAGTTTCTTCAGAGTCTTCATGATCTTGCCTGTCGAGACATGGGCTCATTGAAAAAGGCAAGTCCTCAAGATCACAAGCCAAAGCTTAGGAGTCAGTGAACTAGCAGACTTTGAAAGATATAAGTCACAAAAGGTAATTTTAGCTGGCTAAGACTAGCCTACTTTAGCTTGATAGTTTTATTTGGAGATAAAGTCTATTGTTATATCTAATTTTGCTCATGAACTTTTGGAGTTAGGGAACATAAAAAGAAAAACACACTAGAAAATTCTTAAGTGGAGCATCCAACTCTCATCCCTTATTGTATACCCCCCTAATGGCTCTCACCTAATCATTCCAATAGTTTGGTGATCTATACTTCTCATCTACATATTCTAAAGGGCCTTAATCTTAACAAATTATTCCATACATATAACTTGACCTAAGGAAAACCTAATTGAAAGGCCTTTATTTTTCAATGGAGAAATTCCCTTGCCCAATGCAAAGGGGGGATTTCAACTCAAGACATCGTGAACCCACACAAGGAGTCTTTCCACTAGGCTACGTGAGATGTTGCAAAAAAGTTTTAAAGCTAATAAATAAGTGGGGAATAATCAAGGATATCCTCATTAATCACCCTCGTGCGAACAAAACCCCCCTTACTTTTACGACCCTCTCCGCACCCCTCCTCCTTTTTTCACTAATTAATACATTTTTGAAGTCTTTTCAATTGTGGATTGCCAATAAAGCTACATTTTTGCATTCTTTCCAAATAGACTCTATTGAGTTAGAATTGCCACCTTTAATTGCTGTTTGCTTCTTAATCTTTAGACTTTGCTTTGTTGCGTAAGAAGCTTGGTTGAGCGCTATGGCATCGATTCAGGTGCTTCTGCTGTCTTTTCGATTTGTTGGTAGTGTTACGGTCGTATTAGTTCTCACGTGGCCAATTTTCTCCCTATCTGTTGCGTTTGAAGACAATGTGGCTCTCAACATCACGGACTACCATGAAGCTGCAATCCTATGGATAGCGAAGGCTGATGATTGTCTAGGCAATCTCCAGCTTCTTTCGATTAGTCTGCTGCACCCTTTACTCTGCGATGTACTTTCTCAAAGACCCAGTTACTCACACGTCTTCGGGGAGTTTACTTAGTCAAGAGGGCCAGCCGTCTCTCGATCACTGCTTTACTCAAAAGCCTAGCAATATCATTGGGGCTTACAGTTATACAGAAAGCCTTTAGTTAGCTTGTCCGTCATATCTGCTACTCGTGAATATCGATTTGAATATGGTGTTTGATGTGTTACTTAATTTTGACGGAAGCATTCATTGTTCCATGAATCCAGGTCAGATGAAGATGTGGCAACCACTGCTACCTTGATTTGATGTTACGCTACCATAGGATCTATTTATTATGTGTGACAAAGGCCATCATTTTTGTTAAATTTTAAGAGGCTTTCTGTGCTTTCATCTCTTTTTGTTGTTGACACCGACTCACTGCAGAATGTGAATGGTTTTGTTAAGGGATGATACCCAGGGTCAATTGTTGCCATAGCAAGAAATTGCTCCTCATTTCTTCAACCAACGCAAAAAATGGTCATCCTGTGAAGGTATGGACACGCCTACAACCGTTATTTTGATGTAGATATGAAGAGGTTTCGTTGCAGATTAGTGTGTCACGTGACTCTTTTCTGCATGTAGGTTTTATTGGAGCATGGAGGGCAAGTTTTGAGAAGTTGCATTTGCAGAACCACCAAAATAAGCTTGGAAGCATCCCGTCATTCCTTGGAAGCATCCCGTCATTCTAATGGGACGCATGTGGATTCTATGGTCTTTAAACCTCTAAGCATCAGGCTGTATTCCTTCTTCCATACTATGGCTTGTGAAGGGCTCCATAAAGGCTCAAGTGGGGAAGGTGTACCGTGTGAATCAATTACTATTGATATTGGAGGGAGTACTGTTGATGTTGTTGGAGCACCTGCTATAACTGAGATTGAGATGAGGTACATTATCATTATTTTCGGGGAGGGGGTGCTTTTGAAAGCTTCTGTATTGTATGTTATGTTAGGGACACATCCCTTTTAATTGATACGATAATTGGTGTTGCTGATGGGGATTGTCGAGGCAGTAATTCTACAACGCTTATCTCACGAACATGACTATAAATCTAGGTTTTGATCATGGAAGTAAACTTTTAATCACAATAAAGGGAATCAATTTTTCATGGCAATAATATTTCATCACGGTGTATATCCAGTAAGCGCACTGTAACGGTTTATTTTTGGTGCTTGCTTGGCTTCCCCCAAGAGTGTAAATATGGTCTATGGTCCAGTAATTCTTTCTACTTTCTGAAACCATTCTATCCTTAAGCTCATAGACCAAGTGCCTTTGCAAGCTCCACAAGGTCAGTCTCCAAACCATGACTTAGCCAATCACGATATTCTTGTAATTGGCAAAGTCCATTGAAATTTGGGTCACCTCTTTCATGGATAGGATAGATCACATTTTCTGCATCCATTCATCTAGCTCATCAATGAAGGGGCTACATATAGTTGGAGAGAGGGCATCCTTGTTTCAGCCCGATATCACTTATTTTGATCTTCTCATCCAGATTAAAATTTTTTACAACGGTTGGCTTGCTTGTAGACGTGGGAGCGATATACCCAAGGAAAAGTCTTAAGGAATTTGTCACAGGTCAAACGAGCTTCTCCTGGTAGAGGCCAATGAGTTCCTTTTATCTCTTGAGGAGCTGGGTGCACATGCGCACTCAGCTTCCTCAATTGATGATGGTACAACCAAGCACATAAATTAGGGGGATTGTACAACTCCTGTTTTGGTGTCAGCAAACAGCAGCAGGGAAGACCCCTCTTGCCCCAGACATCGGTGAGTTTAAGGCATTGGCATACGACTTGGTGTCCTTGACTAGTGCAATAATCTGCTTTCTGTGTCACAAAAATTGATGTGTGAAGCTTAATTTTGAGGAGTTATCCTTAACAAAGAAAACAAGATTGTGGCAAATGGCATCATTGACCATGTCCTCTTGGATCACATTGTTCAGATTCAGGCTAACATATGGTCGAGCAGGCTTTGGCATCAATAGTTCGAGCATTTGAGTGTGAGCTCTTGTTCAGTTTCGTAGAAGCAAGGCTTGGTAGTACGCCTTCAGGCCAGTCACACGACTCCCATAGACCTTGTGTGGCTTGCATGATGAACAAGAGGAGAAACGTTCATATCCAATAATTCTTCTTGTGCAGGGTTTTTGACTTTCATTGACGACTATAATAGGAAGATTTGGGTGTCCTTTTGCAAGAAGTCAGTGCCTTTTAGAAGGCCAAAGCATAGTTGGCCCTGCATGGAAAGTTGAGGACAAATGGAGGGGTGTATTCACTTCCCGAGCAGAGATTTGGAGCTTCGAGATTGACAACTTAAGATGAGGAAGGAGCCTGTTTTCATGGAGGAGATGAACCATTAAGGTAGAGGAAGTGGAAGATGTTGATCATGTGGAGCCACCATGGTTGGGGCAAAAGAAGGGACTTGCCAAGTGGACATGGGCCGAGCCAACTTGCTATGATGACACAATGGACGGAAATTCATCAGGCAAACGCCTTGGAAGAGGCTATAGGAAACCCACATCAAGAGGAGGCTATAGGAAACCCACATCAAGAGGAGGCCATGCAGCAAAAATTCGTTGCCATACTCCACAATCAGACGTGGGAACTTGTGGTCACAGGCTAGAGTCCAAAGTGAATAACAGGTTCAATTGTACTTCGAACAATTACATGCAAGATTGTGAGAACTAACATTAAAATTTGAAGCATAAGTTGCAACCACAAGATTGGATCTTCTTTAAAGACAATATCTAAAACTTGTGCACAGGAATGGAGCTCGTAAAGACATAAAAGGAAGGAGCAAAACTGAAATATAGAGAGTAGACCTCTTCTCCTTTCAAGGTGGAGGTGAGTAGATGGGGGGAGGGAGGGGCTAAGTTCCCATTATATAGGTTTGGTTGAAGGGTAGGCTTTCATTTAGGTGCCCACCTAGCTAATAAGGCATTGGCTTGTAGGCTAAAATTGCACCTTTATTGGCTAACCCTAGGGTTTTCAAGCCTACCATCCCTACGACTCAAAATGGATTCATTGAAGACCTCAATCTTAACCAATGATAGGTCTATAGGGACCCTTAGAATTAGCCCTAAAACATGGTAGAATCAACCCATGACCAGCCTAATTCCTCTCCTCATATGGGGGCATGGTGGGCAGCATTGACGTCTAATTGGTGGCCAAGTGCTATGGACAAGTTGGTGGTTTGATAAATAAAACTTTTTCTTTGACCATGAGGATGAGAATGACTTGCATTAGTAACATGTCATGCTTAGAGTATGGGTCTAATGGTAAGTCTGCTTTTGTGAAGGTCTTGAGGTCCCTTATTGAGAAAGTAAGGTGTGTCAACTTCAGGAAACACTCTGATGTATAATAGGTCTCATGAGCATGGCACTTACATATTGGGTAGAACTTCTAGAAGATTGAACTTTGGTTCATTCAGATGCTGGCCTCATCTTCAAAAGGCACTCCATGAGCTGAACCAGGCCTTGGGGGCATGGCACCGATGTATTGAGGAGTGTTTCTATAAGATTGGTTGACATGAGCCCTTTGAATGCCAGCTACTGCCTCTTTAGTCAGAGGGGGAAGAATATGATATGCATCCAAATATGTTGGCAATCTTAGTCTCGTAGGGATCATAAGAAAATTGACTTGTTCTCGGTCGACTCAAAATGCTCCACACAAGGCCCCAAAGTTGACCCCTTATCGCCTTCACAGATGCATTCATTTGGCCCGTAGAATAGGCCAATGACTAGCCTGATTGCTCTCTTCATATGGGGGCAAGACAGGTGGGAAAGCCTAGACCATGGACTTTTGACTTCCAACAAATATTGGTGGTCAATGGCTATATGACAGGATGGGAGGGTTCAGTTATCATGAGAGAGAGCACATCAGCATTGGCCTGTTGGTGAAAATTTTGTCAAGTCTGATTTCTTGACAGCCTTCAGGTTTCGATGTCCCTAAATGCAGACTTCAGAAGGCACTTTATGAGCTGAAACAAACCCCATGGCATGTTACAAGTATATTTATGAGTACTTGTAGAAGATCACCTAGATTTGGTGTCTCTTGAAGTGACTGTTTGAGATGAAGGGCTTGGAACTTTTGCATGGAGGTATGGCAATGTTTAGAGTCCATCTTAGCAAAGCTCATGCCAAGGAGATGCTTCAGAGCTTTATGATGGCTGATAGTGTGAGACAAGTGTCAAGTTGCTCAGCAAGGACAATTCCATTGGTGGATGCCACTTAGAATTGGAGGTTAGTTGGCAATCTGATCCATGGAGGTATGGCAATTTTTAGATACCATCTTAGTTTCTCGACAAAGCTCATCCCAAGGAGATGCTGCAGAGCTTTTCGCAAGTGGAGTGTGTGGAGACAAAAGTCAAGTTGTTCAGCAAGGACACAATTCCATTGGTGGATGCCACTTTGTATCAGGAGTTGTTTGGCACTACCTTTCAAATATGAGATCTGGCATCATTTACATTGTCAATGTGAGCACAGGCATGTGCGCACACATACTCTTGTTCCTCATAAATGTATGTCGGATCTATATTTTCTATCTTTACCTATGTTTACATGCATGCCTTCATACAGTTATAGTTTTTTGGTACAGCTCAAAATCGTGTATTGAAATGCATAGCAGCTACATTATTTTTTGGCTTATGTGCCACATCTAAAGGCAATGTCAGCAGCCCAGCATAGCAGTGCTGACTTACTGATGCATTTGTACTCCCCCTCAATGTGGATGTAATGTGGTCCCTCCTGTCCCAATCCTTGAAAAAATTAATTTCTATTGTAATGTAAGCAGCAACTACATATTAAGATTTGTCTCTTCCACTATGCCTCATGCATGGTGAATGGACGTACTCCTAGACCTGCACTAGTTTTTACATGTGATTGTGTAGAATTCTATTTTCAAGCATTGTTTTCGAGTAATATAATGTTTCAAGGTGACAGCGTGGTCATTAGAGGTTTGAATTGTAGATTTGGACTATTGAATGAGATGTCTGTGTGGTTAATGGATTTATTTTATTTGGATACTGTAGGAAAGCAGTTGATTCGGTTGTTTTCAAGCAGTGGTTATTAAATTTAAAGAGCGAAAGAGGGGTATTAACACCAGCAACAAATGGTGGAGCCTCTTGCTCATTGAAGAGAGTCACCATCCAGGTGTGAAGCTATTCCCTGTTATGGTAATCCAAGTAGATATCCCTTGGAGGATTCATTATCATCAATTGAATTATCTTGTAAATCATGTTTGATATCTTTGCCATACTCAAAAGGTATATACTCTGCATCCATTGAGTGACGGAATCAGTCATTAAAGTCCTTAAAATTGACTGTTTTTCTACTGATGGAGATATATGATTGGCAGAGTGTTGACATGTTTGGAGAACGCGTGGGATTCGTGAAGTTCAAAGCAGATGTGATGGATAATGCGACAGGAAAGATGGTGCGTTTGAGGATCTGAACAAGGCCAATCTTGATAAATAGTGCAGGGTCTATTTTCACAGTTATATAAGCTTTCTATCATCTATAGACCAAAAAGTGATGTATAGATGCTCTGAAATATTGTAAGCCTAGGTGGCTTTACAGTTAACAATGAGATGTTCTGCACACTGCCTGTCAATCTGAACTTTTATGCCATTCTTTGTAATAGCAGTAACAGTGTTTTTTGCTGAATTAAGAACGAATAGTGTTAGTGTTTACATCCTCGTCTCTCTGTGCCAGTCAGGAAAGGGATCTCTTTTCACAATGCATCTGGAATCATTCCCACCTTGACAGATGATCTGAAATTTCCTGATCATACAAGGTCTATTTTGTCCTCTTGTATGTGGTGTGCATGTAGGTATTTCACATTGGTTTGGGGTCTGGTTTTTCAGCAAACTAAGGCATGGCTTGGAAACACATACTCACAGAATTTGATTTATTTATATTAGTGGAAACATGAGAACAGGAGGGGACCAAAACACTGGACAGAAGGTTTCACATGAAGCACAATTTGGATCACGCAGATGTTTTGAGGAATTGTATGTGACGTGGGGGGAAGTGTGGGTTAAATTTTTAGCAATAATCTATATGTCAGCTTGCTATTTTGTGCCTTTCCAATCCCTATCTATGTCTCTCTAACAGGTATATTTCTAGGTATGCTGGCTAGTGTGCGTGCGTAGGTGTGCCAGGTTGTGGTGTCTGTGAGAGCCTCCGTCAAATGTTCAGTAACTCCTCTTCGTTCCGGCGGATGATAGCCTGCTTCTTCCGGCGAATCAAGCGGCGGTACTCACATATCGTCTCTGCCTCTCCCGGAAGATGATGCTTGGTTTCGAGTCGGAGTTGTCGACGTAAAGCTTTACACTTGTCGTCGTACCAACTATTGCAAGGTACTGAACCAAGAGGTGGGGGGCGTGTGGATCGAGTGATGTGTGGGAAAGTATGTAGGGAAGCCTCATGGAGAGATCATGTGATCAAGGCGGCCCGATCCTCTAAGAGCGATATGTGGTCTATGTCTCCAAGCAGGTCAGCGAGGCGAGTGGAGTATCCGGGCTTGAGTGTGTGGTCAAAGTGTATGTCGTGATATGTAGTGTGTATGATTGATGGCATAGTGTGGGATGTGGGCATTGGTGTCGGACACCTCTTGTCTCTCGGGTCTCATCCCGATATGCTGTCTCCCATGTATAACCACTGACTATGGGAAAGGGGCTTTCTGGACTTTGGTGTGTCTGTGTGTAAAAGGCTATGTCCCGACCTGTGTATGACTCTAAGAAATTCCCTGGGTCTGACCATAGAGTACCGTTGCAGTTCCAAATGCTGCATGTGAGGGTATCGGTGCTCTGAGTCTCATAGACCCCACCCCTTGGGTGGGCCACCCGATCCTCGTTGGGGACCTGTCAAAAGTCGTCCCTCTTGGACTACTGCGCACTTCCCCTCCTTGCGGGCCATATCCTGCTGCTGTAGGAGGGTTCATCTCTCTTCCACTTGAAGAGGTGTAAGGTCCTCGTCTAAGTGGATCTCTTGGTAGCCACGTAAAGCTGAGTGTCTACGCAGTGTTGCGAGGCGGGACTGGGCATCTCTGAAGCGGATGATGAGAGACTGCTTGCGTTTGGGGTCTCTCCCAATATGCCAAGCTCCCTCGATCCCGTGTACCTGAACCCCAAGGGTGGAAGTCACAAATTGGATCGTGTCATCTACGGGTGGTAGCTGTGCGAGGTATCTCATGTGCTCTGACATTGAGAGCCTTATTGGTGCTCTCCTGCTGCTCCAAAATGGTGGCTGAAGCGGTGGCCTTTGTAGGTTTCTGTTTTGCCACATCTACCCACTTGGAGGTCTCTGCAATGGCTGAGTGCATGGTGGCTCTTTGTGCCTCAAGAGCTTCTACTGCTGGTCCATTGTCTGGAGCTGTCGCTGTATCCGCCATCTCCTTCTGGAGCTGTGATATCTCTTGACTCTAGCCTGCTGGGCTTGATGCAGTCGGAGCAGCCCGTGAGAGGCAGGGCACCGTGAGCGCAGCCCTTGGGCTTGTTGCAGTCGGAGCAGCCGGTGAGGGCTGCTGGTGGGTGGAAAAGGCCCAGGAAGGGGTGGTCCGGCAGGTTGCGATGGCAGGCTGAGGCGATGATTGGCTGAATGCAGGGGGCTGGGAGCGGGGCTGGGAGAGGGAGGGAGAGAGAGAATCACCATGGACAAAGTAGCAGGCTGCTGCAAGATGTGCTTCAACTTGGCCTTGTCTTCGGAAAACGCTTTGGAGGCTAAAGGCCATCAGAAGAGGAATTCTCTACATGCGTGTACTCCCTACATGCATATATCTACTTGCATGCTACTGTGGCACAACATTGCATGGAAATGTCTGAACCAACACTGAGTGTGGACAAAATAAGAGTGCACATTGAGTAAAACAATACAAGAAGGAAACGGAGAAAAATATCATCAGAGACTTGGCCATCTTGTTACAAAGTCTGTTACAAACACTCTACGAACTTCACTTCACTTCCCACATAGTGCAGAGGTAACTCTTCATAAATGCAGTTAAATGATCTTGTAGCTGCAGCCTCTTGTCTTGTTACTCCTTTTTACATGTCCTTGTTCTTTCCCCCTATGAATCTCCCATCATCTCCCTTTTCTTGTGCCTTTACCCACTACTGGTCATTGAATCTTGTTTGATTGGCTTCGGGAATTCCTCCCCCAATCCCTTTGTAGCATCTCCTTGCGAAGTATCATCTCATCCAGAGTGGTTCATACACATCATTGCTCCTTCTGACTTCTGGATTCCGTGGCTGCATGAGAGGGACTTTGTCCATGATGCTTTGGCTTCTTCATTTAAACCCTTTTAGTGTTTGTGACTCCCTGTGTAGCTCGGAGGTGGCTTTGATATGCTTTGCTTCATGGTCTTGAAAGTCCACATGAATTCGTGATCTCCAATTTCATCTTAGAGGTCTCTGAATCTGTGATGGCATGCTGTCTTTATGGCCTCTGATCTCACGTTGCCTTCATGGTATCTGATGCTAGGTCGTATTGTTGGCCTCAATGTGTGCTGTCTTAATCATTTTCAAATCTTCATCCCCTGTGCTATCCTTCACCATCATGATAAAGATGGAAGTAGAGGAGTGTTTGGTCCTTGTCTTCCTGTCTCTGTTGGGCAATTGGTTTTTTAATATGTATAAAAATTATCATTCCGAGACGGAGGATGTTGATATGCAACATTTCCTCTCAGAATTTGCTGAGCTATATTATCTACCGCTGAAGAGAGATATTGACTGTGTTATAGTCTTGGAGGCTGGCAGCAAGCCCATTAACGAGGCCCCATATCGTCTCTCTAAGGTGGAATGGGAGGAAGTCGCAGAATAGATAAGAGAGTTGTTGGAGAAGAACGTTGAAAACTCGTCTCCCTTTTGCCTCGCTAATGCTCTTGGTTAAAAACAAAGATGGTTTGTATTGCATGTGCATTGATTACAAAGATATCAACAAGGCCACTACAGAAAAAGATTTCTGATCCCCATGATTGATGACTTGTTGGATGAACATGAGGGTGTTCAGTTTTTCATTGTAATAGATCTGAGGTCAAGAACACCAAATCAGGGTGAAAGGGGGTGATGAGCACAAGACAGTCTTCTGCATGGATTGATTTTGGATTGTCTGATGTACAGGCCACCTTTCGGGCACCGATGAACATTATATTGCAGCTGCTTCCATTCTGCTAGGTGATGGTTTTTTTTAATGACATCCTCATTACAGCAAAAACAAACAGGAACACATTGAGCATGTCAGATAAGTGCTGGAAATCTTGAGCTGTCTCAGCTCTATGCTAAGGCCAACAATGTATTTTTATGGTAGAAGAGGTTGAATACCTTGGGCACATTGTGGGCGGCAATGGGATTTAAGTGGGTCCCTCAAAGGTGAAGTGCGTGAGGGAACAGCCATATCAATGAGTGTTGCTTTGCTTGCTAAGTATGTCTTCCTTTTGTATGATTGGACTTATTCTAGTCTTACAAAGGTATATATCAATGAGTTGATATGGTTTTTAGGACTTGCCTCTTTCTATAGGCAATTCATAGGTTGTTTAACCAAAATGGAAGTCCTCCATGGATCTCCTGAAGAAAGATGCCTTCTTGTGGTCAAATGAAGCACATGATAGTTTGAAGATCTGAAATTCGTGCCCCTGATTTGCTATGCCTTGACTTTTCACGGTCATTCATTGTGGAGGCAGATGCCCGTGAAAAAGAATTGGGGGCTATTTTAAGGCGAGAGCATTGGGTGATAGTTTTTGAGAGCAGGAGGTTCGATTACAAAGAGCTGAATTACCATCTTTATGATCAAGAGATGTTGGCAATCCTACATGCTTTTAAAACGTGGCATCAATATCTTATGGGAGCAAGATCAAAGTCAAGACTACACACAAGACACTCAGATACTTTCTCACGTACAAGCAAAAGAGGTGATTCACACTAATGTAGTGTAGTTATATGACTTTGATGTTGAAGGGCAAAGAAAATGTGGTTGCGGACGCAGCAGCCTTTTTTCAACTTGGAGGAGCCATCCTTTCAGGATCATCTTGAATTCAATTTGCATACAGCATATTGTGGTTCCGGGGCAAAATAAATCAGACTTTCTTTGGAGAGATGTGGAAAAATATGCCACTTAGCGTTCCATGTCAGTGAAAATAAAGTGGATAGCAACTTCCAGCTGTTTTGTTGCAGCAACCCGTTTCAGAAGGCAAGTGGATGCAAATAGCTGTGGGTTTCATCATTGGGATGCCTTGTACATGTATGTGGTGGTTGGCAGACATATGCAACAATGCCATGGCATCATGGTCATGACACCGTATTCAGCAGCTCATGTTGCCTAGCAGTTCATTGATAGTGTGTTAAAGCATCATGGATTTTCTCAAAAATTTGTCAGTGATAGCAGTGTGAAATTTATTAGTCCCTTTTGGCAGGAACTATTTACAGCAGTGCATACCATACTCACTCCCACAGCACAGCATACCATCCCCAAACTGATGGCTAATATGAGAGGGTGAACAAATGCGTGGAAGAATAGCTGAGGTATTTTTTACCATGACACTCGGTGGTCTTGGGATAAAAAAGAACATGCAAAGATGCCCAAGCCAAGCAAAAGAAATATGTGGGTGAACATAGGAGGCACTTGCTTTTTAAATAAGGTGATTATGTGCATCTACCATCTCCTCGAAAATTGATATGCTTCTTGAAGAGTAAGACCAACACAAAGCTAGCTCATCGGTATTATGGTCCTTACAGGATCACTCACAAGATTGGAGAAGTAGCATATCAATTCTACGACCCACTGCTAGGATCACAATGTGTTTCACGTGTTCCTTGTGAAACCACATGTGGGCCAGAATATGCATGTTTCTGAAATCTATGGATCAGGAGGGTCATATTGTCCAAGTTGCTAAGTCCATTGTGGGTTTTAGAGACAGAATACTTCGTAAAAGGTATGCTTTGAGTACCTTATCTAATGGAAGGAATTACTGAAGGATGGACAATCATGGTATCCAGCAGCATTGTGTAGGAGCACCCCCATCTTTTGCCAGGCTGAACAGCACCACTTTGTTGTTGCGGAACCCTTGTGTGACAGCCACAACATGTAATTTTGAGGGCAAAATTCTATGGCAAGGGATGTGTCTCTAGTAAATGGGAAAAACAGGCCAAGTCAGGGGGTAGCCCTAGGGGCAAAAAGATGACTTTCAGAGGGGTAAGGAGGAGAAAGCGGGAAGACTATATAAGTCTCACATCCCCACTATTTTACTCATGTTTGATGTTGACATCTCCTATCTTATCTACAAGCCCCCTCTTACTTCCTCTCTCTCTCTCTCTCTCTCTCTCTCTCTCTCTCTTTCTCCCCCTTCCTCTCAGTCTCTTGTGCTATTCTGTCCACTTTCCTACATCTGTCCCATCGCCTTTTCTACGACTTATCCATAACATACAGATTCACAGTTTAAATACTAGTTGACCATCTGAGCGCACAACTACAGTAATATGCAAGGGAATGAATTCGTTCTCTGTCTAACAATTTATTTTTTCTTGAGGCATTTCTGTCAAGAAGTAAATGAAGCTTGACTGCTGCTGCAAGGAGGACGAGCAGGCAGAGCCTCCTTCTCTGTGAAGCCCTTGACCGAGCTGGAGCACTTGGGAGTAGTTCATATTCACGGTCAATGGTCGTGACCCTTGGAGGGAGGTGGAGTTCTCTAGACTTCCTGGTAGTCTTTGCTTTTCCTGGTTGGTATCTTGGCAGGGATGACGCTGTTAGATCATTCTCTGATTGTGCTTCATTTGGAGCAGCTTGTTGGCGGACTCCCACATAAGGGTCCTGCATCCCAGATGCTTTGCTACAGGTGCAGTATGTGGCAGAGATCTGGCAGCAATCACTTTGGATGGTTGGGCCACTTGGTTAGCAATGCGATTCAGAGGAGCAGTGAGGAGCTTCAAGCCCAAGCTCTTTAGATGTCACTCTCTCCAGGAGCGTGAGAGAGCATTGAGACGAGACGTGGCTTCTGTAGAGCGGCTCAGAAACCGCATCGTGACTATTAGACCGTTACGAGAGTGCTTGGCTAGACCTTCAGACCACCGAGATCCACGGAGCCAAGTTCTCTTATCACCCTTCTAGGGCATGGTGGTTGCAGTATGAAGACAGGATGACTAGACACTTCTTCTAGACCACTGGCCCTCGTTCAGCAGGGACACAACTTCAGCGGCTCTATGGGATGTGATAGACAGATGTATTCAGACCTGTAGGTGATCTTAGAGATGACCAGAGACTTCTATCAACAATTGTTCCAGTTCAAGAGGAGTCCTCCTAGGTCCTTGCAACCTAAGAGGTAGTCTGGGCCGATATTTTGGCAGTGGTCTCCCTGAGCATGAGTAGACGGGTGTAGGACCCTTTCACTGATGAGGAGCTTTTGTAGGTGCCCTGGGAAGGATGAAGTGATAGTGGCGTTCTTCAGTAAGTTCATTGATACCCCCCCTACGTCTGGGCTTTTAAGGAGATTTTTGACTCTAGCTGGTGCCCCCAGTCATGGAGTCGAGGGTGGATTTACTCGATCCCAAAGAAAAGGGGGGTACTTCTTACATTCGGCAGTGGCGACCCATTACGGTGTTGGATACCGCTTACAAGATATTAGCTAAGGTCTTGAGCTTGCATGGTTAACCACATCATATCTTGAACATCATTCACACAATCATGAAATTCAGATTCTTCTTCTGGGTTCTTAGAGGGAAAATCACCTTGAATCTCAAGTATCATGCTAAGTTTTGCTCCCGATTTAGCCTTGCATTCGCTCCTATGGTCTAGGGACCATTTCTCTCCACAGAAGTAACATAGATTCTTTCTCTGCCTTTCCTCCATGAGAGCTTGAGAGAGATGCTTAACTAGTCGCTCCTCTTGTCCCCCATATCCTCCTTGCTTGGTGGCTTAGGCAAGGCCCTAGCATCATCGGCCTTGTATTCTTTAGGATGCCCCATGCTACTGCCATACACAGTGGAGAATCCAGGGATAGAGGGAACTGAAGAGGATACCACTGATTTCAGGTCCATGGAAGTACTAATTTTACCCATGGGCTTGTTGGCAAAATGCCCAATGCCAATGCCCTTTTCCTTCCAGTTATACTTAGGCTCATAACGTTCAGCGGCCTCTGGGTAGAAACATCTGAGGCTATAGAGCTGAGAGTGAGCTATGTAAAGCTGTAAAAGATAACTGAAAAGAGGTGCTGAAACAAACCTCAAACCTTACATCAGCTGTCCCAACTCCCTGTTTGATGCAATGTGTGAATACCTTCCTAGAGGGCTGAATGTTGGAATTATATCTATAGTTCAGCAGTGACCAATGTAATATAATAAGTTAGTTAGGGGCACTTTTCCCTCTTTTAGCCTCTTTTAGAGGTTTTTCCCCCTAACTGCAGTTAGTTCACTAACTATGGTTAGTGACTACTAAGGTTTTGTCACTATGACAAAACCTTATCTACACTACTTTGTGTTGTACTCTTTTACACACTCTATTGAGCAACTACAGCTTTCAAGCTTACGTCTCTCTCACTCTCTCTTGCTCTCACTCTCTCTATCTATCTCCATTCCTTCATTTGGTATCAGAGCAGGTCTAAGAGTCTTGTGCTCCTTGCTCCTCCAAGCTTCAACCACAACCTCGACTTTCAGCCTCAGCAAATCTGCCCGTACAGTCCGTACGACTGTACGGATTTCTATCGCCAGCCGTACGAAAAGCCTCCCGTACGATTTCTGACGCCCGCCGTACCTGTAGCCGTACCACGCCGTACGCCGTACAGATCTGAGTTTTCGTACCTGCAGCCGTACCTCGCCTTACGCCGTACAGCATCGAGCTTTTGTACCTGCAGCCGTACCTCGCCGTACGCCGTACAGCTCTGAGCTTCCGTACCTCGTCGTACCTGCAGCCGTACATCGCCGTACCAGTTTGTACTGCTCCGTACCAGATTGTACTGCGCCGTACCAGTCGTACTTCGCCGTACAACGCAGTACCAGTTTGTACTGCGCCGTACATCGCAATCTGTGCTGTACCGTACAGCTTGATCCTTGGCAAGTGATCTTTGACAGGCTGAGTTTGCAGACAGCCATTGTTTGGCTAAGTATTCTGCAAGAAAATTTGGGGCATTTTGCAGATTGCAGCCATTGCAATCATTGGGCAATTTTGAAGCTATCACAAGAGCAAAATTGCAGATTTGTCTGAAATTTGGGGCTTTTGTATTAAAATTGCAGATTTGGGGCTTTTGATATTTTTACCTCTTTCTAGCTGCAATTTCTAGCCACAAATTGGGGCTTTTGTGTTTGGAGAGCATTTTTTGGAGTATTCAGTATATACTGCCTTTATTGGAGTGTTTGGAACACTTTTGGCAGATTTTGGAGAGTGTTTTATGCTTGGACAGATTTCTGACAGCTCAAGTGCAGAAATCTAAGTTGCATATACAGCCCGTGCTTGGGTGTGGTTTTCTGGGAGTTGTGCATTTTATTCCCAGTAAGGGAATTCAGCTTTGTATCTGCTTCAATTCCTTTTTCAGATATGGCCCATCAAAATCAGAATGATTTTCAGTTCGGTGGTCTTTCTCAGGAAGACAAATTGGATGGTACCAACTACTCCCTCTGGAGTTTCATGGTACGTAATATTCTGATTTCTCGCAATCTATGGGATTATGTCAATGGGGATGAAATCCGACCAGCAGATATTGCACCTGCTACCCCTCCTCACCAAGGAGGTGGAAGAGGTCGTGCACAAGGTGCAGCTGCAGGCCAAGTTGTTGGTGCAGCTACAGTTAATACTCGTGAACAAAAGAGATGGGATTCACGGGATGCCTTAGCCTTGTCTTGCATCTCTCTTTCAGTGAAAAGATCAATCATTCCGCATATCCGGTCGTGTAAGACCTCCAGGGCAGCGTGGGATATTTTGGAAAGCATGTATGCAGCACGGAATGATGCCAGGGTATCTTTTTTAAAAAGAGAGTTGAGCAATACACATATGGAGGAGGGTGACTCCATGTCAGCCCACCTCACTAAGCTACAGGATCTCAGAGAGCAGTTGTTAAATATAGATGAAATTATTCCTGATTCAGAGATGATTACAACCACTCTGAATTCTCTTCCTGAGTCTTATCTCAGCTTTCATACTTCGCTGAATTTATCATTGAGGGGGGGTGCAAATCCTCTTTCTTTTCATGAGCTGATAGGACTTCTGCTTCAGGAAGAGCAGACCAGGAAAAATTTGGCTTCACGTGCAGGTGAACAAGCAATGCTCTCAAAATTCAAATCAAAAACAAAGGGACAGGCAAAAACAGCAGCAAATCAGCCTTCCAGTGGGTCAGGACAGCCTTCACAAAAGGCTAAAAGTGATGCAAGCAAGCCCAAAAAGAAGGGTTTCTGTCACTACTGCAAAAAGCCAGGTCATCACATAGCAGAATGCAGGAAAAGGATTGCAAAGGAAAAGAAAAACAGCTCAGGAATGGCTGTTTCAGATTCAGCCCCTTGTGCATCTGACAGTGGGGATGCTGCAGCCAACTTTGTTGGTCAAGATTATGCCTTTTTATCTTGCATTTCTGATTCTAGGTTGGCTGTTCCAGATGCTCGGGATAGTACAGCTTCATGCAGTGATGACACTTATGCATTTTTGACTTGCAGTTTTGACTCTCCTTCAGATGCATCTGCTTTCAGTGTTGATGAAACACTGAACATATGGTATTTTGACAGCGGTGCATCCAAGCACATCACTTCGAGGAAGTCTCTTTTTACTTCCTTGCATCCACCTCCTGTTGGTAAGAAAGTCACTTGTGCCAATAACTCCTCATATTCAGTACGTGGCACAGGAGAAGTTGAGCTCACTGCAATTGATGGCTCAATTTTCAGACTTTCTGATGTTTTATATGTGCCTGGCATAACCAAAAATCTCCTTTCAGTGTCCACTCTTAACAGAGATGGATTTCAGGTCATCTTTGAGGATGACAAATGTGCTGTCCGGGACAGGGAAGCTAACAATGCCTTAATGTTATCTGGTACTCTGCTGCGTGGGCTTTTTCAGCTTGATATTTTTCAGAAAAGAGCAGCTCATGCTTTGGCAATTTCTTCCCCTACTGTTGCCATGCAAAATGCAGAATTATGGCATGCCAGATATGGCCACATGCATTACAACAGCTTGATGACACTTCAGAAATTTTCAATGGTTGATGCATTGCCACCTCTAGCAATACCTCCTCCACATGCCTGTGAAGGGTGCATTTTAGGTAAAATGCATAGATTTCCCTTCAAGAAGGATGGTTCAGTTAAAGCTGTTCGCAAATTGCAGCTTATACACAGTGATGTCTGTGGTCCCATGAGGACTCCTTCATTGGGTGGTCATCTCTACTTTGTCACATTTATTGATGACTACTCCAATTTTACTTGGGTTTATGGGCTGAAAAAGAAATCTGAAGTGTTCACAGTATTTAAACACTTTTCAGCCATGGTTGAAAATGAAACCGGGCTCAAGATACAGATATTACGCACGGATAGAGGTGGGGAATACCTATCTGCAGAATTTGATGCTTTCCTCAAACAAAAGGGTATTGTGCATCAGCTCACAGTCAAGCTAACCCCTCAGCAAAATGGCAAAGCTGAGAGGAAAAATAGAACCCTCATGGAGATGGACAGATGTATGCTGAAAAGCAAACACATGCCTCATAAATTCTGGTTAGAGGGTTTGATGTGTGCCAATTACATTTTGAACAGGGCTCCCACTAAGGCTTTAAAAACAAAAACTCCTTTTGAGGTCTGGAATGACAGAAAGCCTTCAGTGGATCACTTCCGAGTCTTTGGATGCCTTGCCTATGCACATGTGCCAGTTGAATTTAGGCACAAATTGTCAGATAAAGCCATCAAATGCATATTTGTTGGATACAGTGCAGAAAGCAAGGGGTATCGTCTCTACAATCCTGCTACACGCAAAGTCATTGTCAGTAGAGATGTAATATTTTCTGAAAATTCAGCTTACACTCAGGCTGATTTTCAAATGCCTTCACCTTCAGAAGATGTATTTCAAGGGTTGCTACCCATTGCTTTGGGTTCCCCCGCTGATTTTTCTGATCCAAATCAGAATTTACAGCAACCTTCCCCTGCTTCAGTTCCGCCACGGGATGTCATGCCTCCTCCACAGGAAGTGGAACAAGTGGTACAGCAAGAAATTGCAGACATACATGCAGCAAAAACAGTCCCAAACTGGCTGTTACAGACTCTCCGGGAGAGTAAACTTGATGCTCCGTTACCTGGCAGGACTCGCAGTGCAGCAAGGCACATGGAAGGTGCTAATTCAGTGGAATCAGCATATGCAGGTACTCTCCTTGATGAAGAGGAGCCTGCCACATTTGAAGAGGCACAAGGTAATGTGCATTGGATGAATGCCATGCACGATGAGTTGCAGTCCATTGCCAAAAATCAGACTTGGGATGTTGTGGACTTGCCACCGGGTAAACATGCTATTGGCACACGATGGGTATTTAAAGTCAAACGGAAGCCAGATGGCTCCATTGACAGATATAAAGCCAGGCTGGTTGCTAAAGGCTATGCTCAGAAAAAGGGCATAGATTATGAGGAGACTTTTGCTCCTACATCCCGGATGACCACCATCCGCTCAGTAATTGCAATGGCTGCACATTTTGAGTGGAATGTTCATCAGTTGGACATCAAAACAGCCTTCTTAAATGGGGACTTGCTGGAAGAGGTGTATGTCAAACCACCTCCGGGTTTTGAAATTACAGCAAATGCACTTCAAGTCTGCAAGCTTAATAAAGCTTTATATGGGCTGAAACAGGCCCCTCGTGCATGGTATGCCAAGATACATGCATTTTTGACCAGCAAGGGGCTGCACAATAGTCCTACTGAGAGCACCCTCTACATCAAGATGGATGGGGGGGAAATATTAGTCATCCTTCTTTATGTTGATGACTTACTGCTCACAGGGTCCAATGACGACAAAATTGCAGATTTCAAAACTGATTTGCAGACCCACTTTGATATGTCAGATTTGGGGCTGCTTCATTTTTATTTGGGGATCCAGTTCTCTCATGAGAGACGTGGCACTGTTATGTCTCAGTCCAAGTATGTTCAGAAACTTTTGGACAGATTTAACATGCAAGAGTGTAAGCCCATATCTACTCCTATGGAACCGGGGCTGAAACTCACAATGCATGATGCAGGAGAATCAGTTGATGCCACACTTTACAGTCAAGCTGTTGGATGCCTCATATATCTCTGCAATACTAGGCCTGATATTCTGTTTGCAGTATCTCAGGTGAGCAGGTATATGCACAGCCCTAAAACTATGCATTGGCAGGCAGTTAAGCGCATCTTCCGTTATTTGCAAGGCACCAAGTCTTTTGGCTTACTATTTCCCAGGGGGGGTGACTTGCAGATGCATGCCTACAGTGATTCAGATTGGGCTGGTGATTATGACACTAGGCAGTCCACTAGTGGCAATTGTTTCTTTTTGGGAAAATCTTGCATTTCATGGCTAAGCAAGAAACAATCTACAGTGGCTACCTCATCATGTGAAGCTGAGTACAGGGCAGCTTTCACAGCAACAGTGGAATGTGTCTGGCTGAGACGTTTATTTGCTGATCTTTATCTGTCTTTGGAGGGTCCTTCTCCAATTCTCACTGATAGTCAGAGTGCCATTGCAGTGGCAAAGAATCCAGTGTTTCATGCTCGCACGAAGCACATTGAGGTTCACTATCATTACGTCAGAGAGAAGTTACATGCAGGAGAGATCAGTATGATCTTTGTGTCCACACATGACAACGTTGCAGATATCTTCACCAAAGCACTACCACGTGAGAAGTTCGAGGCATTTCGCAGTGCCCTGAACTTATATCCGTTTGGTGATTGATCAGCCTTGTACATGACATTGGCACTGCAGGGGGGTGTTGGAATTATATCTATAGTTCAGCAGTGACCAATGTAATATAATAAGTTAGTTAGGGGCACTTTTCCCTCTTTTAGAGGTTTTTCCCCCTAACTGCAGTTAGTTCACTAACTATGGTTAGTGACTACTAAGGTTTTGTCACTATGACAAAACCTTATCTACACTACTTTGTGTTGTACTCTTTTACACACTCTATTGAGCAACTACAGCTTTCAAGCTTACGTCTCTCTCACTCTCTCTTGCTCTCACTCTCTCTATCTATCTCCATTCCTTCACTGAACTGATGCCAAAGGCTGAGGCTGGTTAGAGGGCCACTGGGAGTGAGTGTCAGGCTGTTCAGAGGGGGTTGAGGGGGAGCTGCAGGAGGCTGAAGTGCTGGGAGAACTGAATGAGGAAAGAGGGCATGGAGTCCCTATTTTTAGGGCTTTTGGGGCTGGTTTACTGGCCCCATAAAGGCAGCCCTAGGCTCCATAAATGCCAGCCCTAGACCCCATAAATGGCAGCCTAGGGAGGGGTGCAGGGTAGCCTATAAAGGCAGCCCTTCCCTGCCATTCTCTTCATTTGTTCCAGCCTTGAGGGGGCCCAGAAGGGCTCCTATCCTAGGCTGGACCTAAACCTATCCCTAAACCTAAGACGGAAACACTACCCTACGGTTCTCCAGTGGGTATTAGTGAACAAGGACTGATCTTCTGACTTGACCTAAGGCTGAGAGACTGACTTACGTAGCTTGTGCCTGACTGTCCGTGGACACGGGCTCACAAGGGGGTCACAGCATACGACAAAAACTCCTATTAGGGAACTATTACGCACTTGTCGATGTAGCCAGTCTATCACTTTGCACCCAAGTGCAGGGGTGCATGTGACAAAACCTCTTTAAGTCTTTCATTGTACCTTAGGTTATGAGCCTTCCTTTTCACCCCTTTCACTTTCTCCCAGACAAATTAATAGATTTTTTCTCTCATAGCCCCCCTATTGACCTTCAACATTGATATCCCAGATGTTTCTACCTCGACAAGCGCATGTGAAATTTCATCTTCAACATTGAAATTCCAGATGTTTCTACCTGGACAACCTTCAAATGGCTGATGTTATTTTGCTGATGGGGCGGTGTTAGACCTAAGTGGTCTGTTTGTGAAAATGGGCATTTTGGAGCCCAAAGTCTATGAGTCAGTTGAGTCTTAAGTCATAGTTCTCTAAAGGCGTTCAATGTTTGTAGTTCATTTCAAGCCTGTCAATTTTTTGTTTCCAGCTAAGCTTAAACATCCATCGGTATGTTTTCTCATGACTTCATCTGTTACTTAGTCGCTGAGTGCACTGCAGCTTCCAGGCATTGTATTTGCTCGTGGTGGGGCAGTGGGCATTTTCATATTACTGGAATGTGAGGGAGAAAAATATGTTGTTCTTACAGAACAGGTTTGTTGGAGTTAGTCTCTTTGAGGCTTTTTGAAATACAGTTGTTGATGAGTTGGACATTGAAGGCTTGGTTCATGCATGGCTGTCATGGCGTCTGAACTGCGGCAATGGACTGTTGATGCAGGCAAGAGTCCCTGTTGGTCGTGTAATTCTTGAATTGCCTGCAGGCATGCTAGACGATGATGCAGGGGACTTTGTTGGGACTGCTGCTCGAGAGGTAAAGAATCTCTTAAGGAGCGTATTCTCTATCATGTAGCATCTTTGAGTATCTCTGGAATCTCATCAGAATGTTCCTCCTTTTTCTGTTTCTCTTTGAGGCTGGATGACTCTTAAGCAACAGAAACCGTTAACTCTGACTTTGTTTGACATCCTTCACCTGATGAGGAAATATTCTTTTCATGTTCCATGTATACTGATGCGTAAGCTTTCCAATTGCTGATATCAAATTATTCATTGTAATTCCGTATGCCATTTGAAAAGGATTGTGATTTTTCGTGAATCTCTCATTTGTCTCTGCCTTCATTTTATTTAATCTGCCTCCTTTCAGACTTCTCACTGCTTGTGACTAAGTCTAGCTGTATTTGGTCTCGGTTAACTAGAACAATTTTGATTTCCCTTTGCATTGCATTGATTAAAGAACACTGTGGGGATACACACAGCGGACTAGGATTAGTCCAAGAACTAGCATGCATGTATTTGGCTAACCTCTAATGGGTTTTAAAGTGTTGGATATTGTTTGTGCAAGGTGCAGGACTTTGGAGAGAGCTTAATTCCCCCACTTACAAGGGGAAAAGCACAAGGTAAGTGATGCCTCATTTAATGAAGGACCCACTTGAGCTAAAAGCATAAAAGTTGACCGACTTTATGGAGAAAGTACCAACTTTTGGAGAAATATCATTTTTTTGGGAAAGCCACCTATTCGAGGCAAGAGAGCAGGCCAGCTTTTGGAAAGCAGATACTTCCAGTTGCTTGGCCTAGTCTATAAATTAAGGGCCTCCAAGCTTTCAGTTGATGTTGAGATTTGTAATCAGCTTCTTGCTCCCTCAGGAGCCACCTTGTACAAACAGATTTCTATTGCAATAAAGACCTACGGGGAGGGCCAGCCCTTATTTCTGGCCCCTAGTGCTGTGTTTTTTCCATCTCCCTTCCTCCCCCACATTCTCTCTCTACGGCGATTTGATTCCCAGCCAGTTTTGGCCTTGTTTCCTAAGGTGTGAATTAACCATTTTCCTCATCTCCTGGGTGATGCATAGGCAATCATTTTTCATTAGATACCCATCTTCATGGAGGAGATATCCCACATGTGAGCAAGCAAATGGATGTAAGTACCATAAAAGGGAGGTTCATTTGAAGCATTTTGACTGTGGAAGCTTAGTTTAAGGATTGGTTAAGGTTTCAGTGGTATCAGAGCTCAGCCTTGCCACTTTCCTTGGTGGCCACAATCCAAGAAATTGCTAGATTGAGGAGGGACATCAATGATTTGGAAGAGCCAGAGGATGTTCAGCCCGAGGGAGAGTTTTTCAACACCAAGGTTGGGACAAGGAGCCCCTATTTGATTGTGATCCAGCTCAGCTTGCTCTGCCTTTTTAGACCACTTCAAATTGATATGCAAAGCACGTTTGTTTTAGGCCTGCAAGCAGCTTTTGAATTTCAGCAAATTTTGACTAGAGGACTTCAGCCTTGTTGGCTGTCCTATTATTGTGAATATCTAGGCCATAACAGCCTCAGATCTTGACGATTTGGTTCAGCTTTCCTTGCTGCTCCAAAACAGTTACTTTTCACGAACCAGTCTTATATGGCTCAGCCGGCCTTAGAAATCAGTTCAGATCTGATCTTTTTTGAATCTCAAGCATATCGTGGCTTCAGAACATGGCAGATCAGCCACTCGGCGGCCCAGCCCAAAGGGTTAGACGATGGTCTTGATGAAGATTTTGTGAGAATTAGAATTCAAGAGTGGAAACTCTAAAGAATATTTATCGATTTCAGCATCTTTTCGAGAGATCACACATGCAAGTGACAGTCTTTAAGGAAGTAAGACAGCGAGCTTCTCCTAGCCCGTTACCTTTCCGATGCCATCAAGTTTAAGAGAAGGGGAAGGAGTCCATGCATGTGCCACACATCTCATATGGCATGTTGATAACTTAATATCAGGTGGAGAGTGATAGAAAATAGTCAAACGACTTGTAACTTCACTGATGTGAAATCCACGTCATGCACTAGCTTCCCTCCCTCTACCCCCTGGATCCTTCCCCCTCCACCCCCTCCTCCTAGCTCCCCCCCCCCCTCCTCTCCCTGCCTCTCCTACCGTTGTTACCTTTTTCACCCACCCTCCTCCTCCTCCCTGCCCCCCCGCCATAGCAGGTTCATCCGCTTCCCTCTCCCCCTGCAGTCCTTCGTGACCCAGTCTTGTTCCTTTGCCCTCGGGTAAGGACAAGGCTGGGACCCCTCTGTCAGCCGCCTCTTTCCCCTCCCCTATAGGATTCTTCATAGGTATTGAGGAAAGGAGTTCCCTTTTCCAAGGGATGTCTAGAAACTGGGCCGTGGCACTACCTTGAGATTCTACCTATACCCCATGCTTCTAGGAGAGTATGTGTAGATCCCATTTGAACTACAAAGACCGTGAATGCTACATACAGCCAAAGTCACTTCCCAAACGGCGAGCCATGAGCTAGATTTTGTGTCCTATTTGTAAGTTCACAGATTCCCATCCACGTCCAATATTATTTTGCCAACTCATGAGTGGAATCAGAGGCAAGAAAAAAATAAAGATTCTCATAACCATCATTTAGCTGGCAGGGTTTCCCATGCCTCCAGTATAAGCTTCGCTATTGGAGTATTGCTTTGCCAATAGGAATCACTAGAGGTGAGGAATTAAGGCTTAAAAATTTGCAATGATTGAAAGGGAGTATGCCCCCAAGGAGGAGTCATAAACACTCTTGCTTGATACTTAGGCTGGAGGTACTTACAAAGGATTAGTTAAGAAGTTGTGTAGTTATCATGGATCCACCCCCATACTGTAGATGGTGTAAACAAGATCTTACTGAAGACAGCAAAAGTAAACCATATTGAAGATGGTATAGTCATATTGAAGATGACAAAACACTGAAGGTGACAGAGTCACACTGGAGGTGACTTAGACGCGCTGAAGGTGTCACGGACACACTAAAGGTGTCATGTGCTAGCACTAAAAATAATATGGTCACGTTGAAGGTGATAGAAGCTATACTGAATATTTGTACACATAGTGATCAGCCATGTTAAGAGCTCCGAACTGTGAATAACCATGTGCACTTGATTTGTAGAAGATAACTGGCCGGGATGTGATGTCCGGTCACAAGAACTCACACATGTGGTCATTGAACATGTGATCATAATAAATGAAAATAGGATATCCAATAATGATCAAACTCCGTCATCAAAATAGTTGTCCTCTACTGACAACAACTAAGCAGGGGTACTCAATTGTAAGGCCTTCTCATAAAGCTGTATGAGATGAGGATATTCAGCCAAGTAATGGCGATCCACCCACTTGGCATTAGTGGTGAGATTGTTAAAACTTGAGTAGATACTTGTGCTTATAGCGTCCTTTACGTGTATCCTTGTCCTTATGATAGAGAATCTACTTAGGTATGACAACTTCATCAACAACCTCGGGTTGTTCTTCATCCATGGCAATAGAAATGGTATAGATCCCTCATAATGGTTATGAGCTCTGACATGAAAGCATTATGAATTTTCCAATGTGGTGTAATAGGAAAGGTATGCCATTAATCTGCTAAGAAATCCGAAAGGGATCATAGTAACGCAAGGCAAGCTTGACATAGACAACTTGTTCCCCACCTTTTATTTCAGTGTTGCTTTGATTAAAGCGTAAAAGTACCCAATGACCTTGAAATTTGGCAGCCCTCCATCGCTTATTTGTAGAGCTTCTTTGACGTTCTTAGACTCGAAGATTGTGTTTGCGCATATAATCATATGCTGATATTTGGTCTTCAATAAACTGGTCTGCAGCGAATACTTCATTCGTGGTGGGTAACGCAGGTAAGGATAAAGGCCTTCCATAGACTACCTCCACGGGAGCTTTTCTGAGAGAGATCGTTCTTGCAATTATGGATGATCATGAACATGATATCGCAGCAATTCCAACAAAACCTTATTTGCAGCTTCACTTTGCCCATCAGTTTCCGGATGAGAGGAAGATGAACATTCTAGCTTGGTATCTAAATTATCAAACAATGTGCGTAAAAATTGTTGGTGAACTCGCTATCCCGGTTTGAAACTCCCAACTAAGGTATACCATGATGTACAAACATATGCTTAATAAAAAGTGTCGCTGCCTTAATTGCTTTCAACATCTTACATGGAAAAAATGGGCTTATTTACAGAATGTGCCAATTACTGTCCGAATCATATATCATGACCTTGCGGCGACTTAGGAAAACCTGTAACAAATTCCATGGCAAGGTAAGGGCTGAAGCAATCCTTGTGGCTTCTCACGATCATACTTTGCAGTCAAAATAGGGTAGGAATGCAACATACTGAAAGACATATTTTCTGATATGGAGCCAATAAAATATCTTTCAAGCTGTCCTAAAGTTGGTGACATACCTCGATGCTTGGCAAATACAGGACTGTGACGTTCATCTCTCACCTTTTGCCTCATATCACTTGTGACACATATTCTAATTTGATTCCGTAGGGGTATCGATCACTTACATAGTGATCTTTATGTCCACCTCCTTGATTTACTAGAAAAATCAAGATCCTCTTTGTATTTATCCTTCATAACTGATAGCTCCTCATGGGCTTGTGAGATAGCATGAGATAGGGAATCAGCAACCACGTTCTCCTTTCAGGTCATATGCTGAATCTGAAAATTGAACCCAGCTAGAAAATTAGCGCAAACGAATACTTTGGTGGTCAATCAAGATCAAGAAATCGGTCCCCAAAAGATAATGCTTCCAAACTCTTAAGGCATGAATCACTACTAGTAGCTCTTTCTCATAAAATCTTAGTTCAGTTTAGTCTCCTTTATCTTGTGCTCTCAGACACCGCGAGAGGATACTTCGAGCACGGAGACAGGAGCAGACTTTTTCCTTGGCTGATTCCTCTCAGAGCTCTATCACGGAGTTTTTCCAGCCAGATCACATGGACACCCACGGGACGAGGTCTCGACATAACCGTGACCTGTAACCCAACAGCTCAGACAGAGGGTTGACACACAGATCACACTTGGAGACATTCCCTCCACGTTTGAGTCGAGTCTCGCCCGACGGGGGTCATAGTAGCCTTGGCTAGATGCAGATCTATGACCAGGAGACATGCCAGGGCTGCACCTTTGAGTGGCCGACAACACTCTATCGCCAATTTCATGCCCCCATTGCCACATCCACCCTGATGTCTTGCTCGTGATGATGATGATGATGATGATGATGATGAGATAGTCGACTACCGACATGACATGACTATGTTGTACTTAGGATTTAGTACTGACATTCTACATATTTTGCATTTGCATTGGTGTGGATGCTTGTTTAGTAGCTCCACCACCACAGCTCGTTTGTACCAGGTTTTTCAGTCTCATAGATCCATCGGTCTTCCAAAGACTTTAATAAACTTTCTTTCTTTCTTTCTTTCTCCTAGGCAACGGCAAGGCCTTCCTGCAACAAATTGGCTCAGCTTGAACAACAAATGGCTTCTACAAGTCCGGTATTGTAACATGCAACGGTAATTCGACCATGTAATTGAGAGCAAGACCTTCTTTAAACCTTTAGTGAGGAATTAGCGTTGTTTACCATAGAGAGAGAAAAGAGATGAGGGTAGAGAGAGAGTAGAGGCGACAATGGATTGGGTCCCTGTACCCACTGAGGGCCCCCTTCCCCAATCAAGGGAGAATTTGCTTTATACTTGGAGAACTGAGAAATACAATGAACACTTTTCGAGAGAGCACGGAACGCGCTTCTGAAGTGCTCACTGTGCGCACGTATAGCAGACCCAAAGACCTGAGAGGCAACGCCGACCAATACCGAGACCTTGATGCTGTCCACACTGATGATGTAGGACGCTTCTGCAAGGCAAGGAAGAGGCTTGTGCTGTCCACCGGAATGCAGGGTTACTGGGTGAGTGAAAGAGTGAAAGCTGAGAGTAATACATGCTGAGAGAGAGCTGAGACATGACTGAGAGAATAGAGCTAAGAAGTAGGCTGTGTAGCCTATAAAAGAAAGCTGAGAAAGCTGAGGAAACAGTGTCCAAACCTCTCTCCGTTTGCTGGTCCAAACCTCCGACTGTTGTGCTCCGTGGTCACCTTGAGATCAGGCTGAACTGATGGCCAAGGGACTGAGGCTAGAGCAGGGCCAGATCTGAGGAGTTCAGGGGCCGCACAAGGAGGCTGAAGTGGAGCTGTAGGAGAGCTGAAGGCAGGAGGAGCTGAATGCTTCAAAAGGGCAGCCAAGGGGCCCTTTTATAGGGCTGGAACTGAGCCAACCCAGTCTGTAAACAGCCGACTGGGTCGGTCAGTTTGTTTGACTGGTTGGCCTACAACCAGCCTATAAAAGCCCTCCCTGGCTCATTTGCCGGGGAGTTTTTGGGCAGCCTTTGCAGGCTGCCTTCCCTGCTTACCTGTCCAGCCTTTGGGGGCCCTAAAGGGGCTCCTAACCAAGGCTAAGACCTATGCTATAAGAAGGAAACACTAACCTACTGCTCTCCAGTGGGGACTAGTGAACAAGAACTGAATTGTTGACCTGACCTAAGGCTGAAAGACTGACCTATGTAGCTTGTGCCTGACTGTCCCTGGACAAGGGCTCACAAAGGGGTCACAACATACGACAAAATCTCCTATCAGGAAACTATATCACACCTGTCGATGCAGCCAGTGTGTCACTTTGCACCCAACTGTAGGGGTGCATGTGACATTCCCTCTTCCTCAACTTGGCGGTAGGTTCATTGCTTCCATGTAGTCCGCCAATATTTGGGAAAAATCTTGGAAAAAATCTTCGTCCAACCCACACTGCTTTATGGGTACCTCGATCACGGAACTTGGTGTAAAACTCACGGATCTTGGGTCTTGACCCATGCTTGAATTTATGAAGAAGGATCTTTTCTGGCTGCAAAACTTCGGCTTCATCAAGAACTTCAGGTTATTGCTTGTCGGAAATCTCTGAAAGAGGAGGTCAGAAATATGGCTTTAACCAAGCTACATGGAACACGTTGTGCATAGTCCAAGTGTCTGGTAGGTGTAACTTCATTGAGACATGGTTGATCCTTTGAATAATAGGGAATGGTCCGAAGCTCCTGAAGGACAGCTTAGGGCGTCACTTGCCCACCTGCTTTAATCTTTGCTTGATAATGCGTAAATACACCCATTGACCCTCTTTACACTGGACATCTCGTCTGGATTTGTTAGCCTGGTGCGTATACGATGCTTGAGCTTTGGTGATGTGGCTTTTCACCGACTCCGTAATCTCTGCCATTCATTCGGTGGTTTTGTTGGCTTCAAGAGATGGAGACACCATCTAGGTGAGGAGTGAGATAAACCGCTGTCCAAACGCTGCTTCATAAGGTGTACGATCAACAAAATTATCAAACAAGGCTTGCGAAAAGTTAGAGGTAAACTTGGAGTCCGTGTTGGATGTGATGGTCTTTGGCAACCCTCAAATGGGATACCAATACTTGATAAACAAACGAGCTACATTTTCAGCGTTGGCCGTTTGTTTGGAGGGAATAAGCATACAATATTTACTAAAGCGACAAACAATATTACGCGTACCTAGGGATGCTGAAGTGACCCCACGAAATCCATGAGGGGTTGCAAGGTGGACTTTATCTTGCTCATCTTGAATCCGCGCTACTAGAAAATGAGCTACAAACTGATGCATAAATTGCAAAATTGCTGAATGGTCACACTCACCATCATACTTAACAAAATTTGGAGTGGACTGAGTGAGTGGTGTTACCTTTGTGGATGACGATGTTGTGGCAGTGACGGTTGCTACGCTCAAAATAGCGGCTAACATTTGTTTGTGTTGGAGAAGCATCGCCTCTCGTTCTAGTTGTTGTTGCCTCTCTGCGTGGGCGAGCTCTGCGCGTCGCAATGCCTCCTCATTTTTGCGTTCCTCATGCATCAACAAGAGCAGTTTTTTAAAATTTGTGGTTCCTCTTTCTTCCAGCGGCTTTTCTACTTCTTTTTCCACCAGACGTTGTTTTGTCTGGTCCAGCTGTCTTTTGCTTTCTTCCAACTGGGATGAATGTTGTCCGAGTTGCTGCAGGAGGACCCGATTCTGCTGTAGAAGGTTCACCATCACTTCTTGAGCATTTGGCAGAAGCGTATCTTGTTGGTAGTCTTTCTCCTCTTCAAAGTCTTCGATGTTGAATCTTTTCCTGGCCCTTCCATGGGGCTTGATTGTGTGTCCTTTCTGGATGTCAACACAAGCATACACTCGCGGTAGTCAAGTTGGATACAGACCGAAGCTCTGATACCAATGTAACTTGCAACGGTAATCTGATCGTGTAATTCACAGAAAGACCTTCTTTAAACCTTTAGCGAGGAATTAGCGTTTACCATAGAGAGAGAAAAGAGATGAGGGTAGAGAGAGAGTAGAGTCGACAACTGATTGGGTCCGTGTACCCACTGAGGGCCCCCTCCCCCAATCAGGGGAGAATTTGCTTTGTACTTGGAGAAGTGAGAAATACAACGAACACTCTTCGAGAGAGCACGGAACGTGCTTCCAAAGTTACTAGGGAACGTGAACGGCAACGGAACATCGACCCTTGGGGGAACGGTAAGGGAACTCCGAACGCCACGTCACCATACCCATAAACAATACATTAGAAAGCTTAAACTTAGAATGCAAGACTCAAAAACATTGCAATTGCTTTTGGAGTAAGGCTTAAGGACTCAAGACTCAGGACATAGTTCACGAATAATCATTGATAATAGAATCTAGATTAATCATTATAGCTTGCCAATGGCATACAAAAGCAAAGTCCATCAGAGACAAGGCACAAACATATGAGATTATCTTGAGTCTTGGAATCTTGAATCTGGATACAAGAAAAGGAGAGTGACACCTCCTACTACTGAGGCTCCTAGAACTTAAAAAACTAGCTGCTACATGCATGATCCACTCAACACTGTCAACATCAATGATCAATCTAAATCTGCAGCATTGTGGTTGCTTCCCTCTTCCTCCTCTTCATCATCTCCATCATCTGGATGATCTCCATCTTCTTGGTCATCTCCAACATCATCCATGGATGCACCCACCACAGGAACGATTTGCTGGCATGTTGCCTTACCATTCTTCTCCTGCCATCCAATGAATTCCTCACGGCTGTACCCAACATTCATCTTCTGCAGCAAACGTAAGTTTGCATGCACAAACACAAGGTCACTTGCCTTTTGTGTCCCAAGTCTGTTCCTCTTCTTTGATGCAATGTGCCCAAAGCTACTCACAAGGAGAGGAACTTGCTCCTTGACTCAAAATGCGGATAGCCAAGTTCTGCAACAAAGGTGTATCAGCCCCATAATCCTCCCACCATAGAGAAGACACCACAATATACCTGTCCCTTTGTGCATCCTCAGAGCCACACATTCCATATTTCTTACTATAAAAAGCCAACTCATCCTTTACTTGCCTTCGCTCTTGTGCATCTGGAACCATTTGCTTTAGTATCTTCTCCCATCCTCGCATCACCTCCTTATCCGACTCTTGCTTGTTACCTTGAAATTCAGGATCCAAGACATGAGTTGCAGCATGCAAGGGTGAATGATAGGAGTTCCACCGCTCCACTGCCAAGTCTACTAATTCTTGCTTCCTATCAGGATTAGTCACCACCTCCTTCACATTTTCAATCATTTTGTCCCATCCCCTCATAAACTTTGCCAATATGGCTCATCACTATCCATAAGCCTCATCAAAAGGATGATGGGCTTCACTATTTTCACCATATGATTGACATCCTCCCAATAGGCATCAGATAAGCATAAAGACTTGCATTCCAAGGCATTTGCACTCTTTGATTCCTTCCACGCCTCCCATTCATTACACACAACAAGCTGCCTTAGAGCATTTTTTGCCTCTAGAAGACGCTCCAACATGATGAAGTTGTATGCAAAACGTGTCTCTGAATACTTCAAGAGGTCTTTGGAGGCAAGCTAACGATACACTGCAAGAATGTAGTGGTGTCGTGTGATAAAACCAATAATATCCTTTGCAAAATCAATTATTGGATGAACCCAAGCAAGCTTCCCTATGTCCTTGAGCAAGTTATTCAAGCAATGTGCCATGCAAGCACTAAAAGTGAGCTTAGGATAACGTGCCTCCAAAATGCGACCTGCTGCCCTGTTGGAATTCTCCCCATCTGCTATGAATTGAATGACATAATCAGCCACCACCTCATTAATAGATTCACTCCACAAATCAGCCAACCTCTCTGCTGTCTTTCCGCCCTCTGAGTTATCAATGGACTTCAAGAGGCATGACTTACCCCTGCAATATGCAACTATGCCCTGAATAGATTGACTACGTGTATCACTCCATCCATCACCCATCAAGGTAGCACCAAATGTCTTCCATTCCTCTTTAACAAGCTTCAAAGCCTGCTCTATGCTGTGCTTCTCTCCTTCTAAAATCTTGGTTCTCAAGGCTTCATAAGATGGCGGTGTGTAAGAGGGACCAAAAGCTGCAATAGCCCTCACCATATCCACAAAATAAGGATTGCGGGCTTGATTCAAGGCAATGTCACCACTATAAAAAAAACGCCCCACTGCATCATCTACCTCTGCCTTCTTGCCAGGGTGCCAAGTGGCAGCTAAGGAAGCTTGTTTCTTGCCCTTCCCAAGATTGGAAGTGGCAACTGAAATAGAAGGCATTGCTGAGATTGGAATACTTGTAGACACTGCACTTCCATCAGGCATAAAAGCTCGAGCACCATGCTTAGATGCATTTGCCAATGCTTTTAAGCGTAAAAGAACATTTTCTGGCACTGAAGGACATATGCTAATGCCTTTATTCTGCTCTCCTAACAAGTGAGCTTTCACTCTCACTGAATTGCCAGTCTTTGGCTGGCCACAATAGCGGCATGTCCATTTTCGTGAACCTCCTGCAAGCACCTCCTCGGATTTAGAAGGTCCACTTCCTTCCACCAAGGGGATTGGGCATCAGGGCGTGGAGGAGCCATGAGAATTCAAACTTCAAAGTTAATTGTTGTAACTTGTTTGCTGCTCTCACAGTTCACTGTTAAAGCAACAAATTGAAGTCCCATCAATATCAACTTGGTACATTGCACAATAGGCAAATATATGATGCATTGATACATTATACATGCAATTCATTATGACTAAACTGTGCTACTTGCACACAGCATTGGCACTGTGCATATAATTTTTGTAGTTGCAGGCTGCTTCACTGAGGCTTGAGCACCTCCTGAGTCTTAACTCCTCACTCCTCTGCTCAGCTTCTGTAATCTGAATGTAGAGTCAACGTAGAGTCCACAGTGCACAGTCAATGCTTGAGCCTTCTGTAGCTCAAGCCTCAACGCCAAGTTCTAATTGGTCGTTGAGCACAACAGTCTATTGCCAACAGTTTGTATAAGCTAGTGTAGCTGCCAAGGCCCAGCCTCTAGCGACAAGCTAGAACTCTTCTTTTGTGTAGCCTTCACCTGTGTAGGCAATCGGAAGACGGGCGTTAGCGTAGCTGTTTGTCTTGTGCCGTCACCTGTGTGTGTTGGAACGCTTGCATGCAGTAGGCTAGCGTAGGCTAGCCTCTAGGCTAGCTATGCGTAATCTAGCGTAGGCTAGTTGTAGCATAAGCTGTAGCGTAGGCTGCGCGATGGTAGCGTAGCTTGATAGGCTATAGCGTTAGCAAGCTGCTAGCCTGCATGGTTGTTAAGACACTCGTGTCTTATCGTAAGACACTTAAGACACGTGTCTTACCTTAAGACACCTTTAGACGCTCTTGTTTTTTTTTTTTTTTGGTGGGTGGGGGGTAACAACAACATTGAGTTTGACTTAGCCATGCTATCATCGATGGTGACTTTGGATCTAGCAGTGGCAGTGACCTCGTAGAATCGGATTAGGATGAATCTTCAGAGATTTGAGTCTTGAGAGTTGAAAGTTTCCTTTTAATTATATGTATCGAGATGCATATTTCATTCATATCACATGTGACAAGATTCAATTGTCCATTTAAACCTTTAAGTACTCAATACTTGCGAGCTCTTGAGTCGTGAGTCTTAACTTTAAGTTTGAAGTCTTGAGTGACGAGTCTTGACTCTTAACTACATTGTACAAGTGCCTTCTTGCATTGTTTAAGTGTAGCTTATTGTACTTCTAGAATCTAGCAGCGAGCTATGCTAGCAAGTTGTACATTTGTGTACTTATACATATATTAATTAAATATTTATTATTATAATCACAATGGCGTGTCTTACGTGTCTTATCTTTAAGACACTTTAGACACTTGTGTCTGAAGTGTGTCTAACGTGTCGTGTCTTAACGTGTCTTACAACCATGCTGCTAGGCATAGGCTAGGTGTTGCATGCAGCCTTGCAGGTCGAAGCAAGCTTGCAAGTGGCGAACACGCAAAGCATGGAGGTCGACTGCAAGCGGGGAACACACAGAGCAGCGAATCGCGCCGATTAGATTAGGATTAGATAATTTGCCCCAAATCTTTACCTGCATGAAGGGAACGGCTTAGGGAACGTTCCCTAGACGTTCCACAAGGGATATGGAACGTTCCATAGCCGTTCCAGAGGCCAGACGTTCCACAGACGTTCTCTTCGAGCTGAGTGAAGAGAACGCCGTTCCAACATTCCATAGCTATGGAACGACATTCCCTAGCAAATATGCGCGCTTCTGAAGAGCTCACTGTGCACATGTATGGCAGACCCAAAGACCTGAGAGGCAACGCCGACCAATACCGAGACCTTGATGCTGTCCACACTGACGATGTAGGACGCTTTTGCAAGGCAAGGAAGAGGCTTGTGCTGTCCACCGGAATGCAGGGTTACTGCGTGAGTGAGAGAGTTAAAGCTGAGAGTAATAGATACTGAGAGAAAACTGAGACATGACTGAGAGAATAGAGCTAAGAAGTAGGCTGTGTAGCCTATAAAAGAAAGCTGAGAAAGCTGAGGAAACAGTGTTCAAACCTCTCTTTGTTTGTTGGTCCAAACCTCCGACTGTTGTGCTGCGTGGTCACCTTCAGATCAGGCTGAACTGATGGTCAAGGGACTGAGGCTAGAGCAGGGCCAGATCTGAGGAGTTCAGGGGCTGCACAAGGAGGCTGAAGTGGAGCTGTAGGAGAGCTGAAGGCAGGAGCAGCTGAATGCTTGAAAAGGGCAGCCAAGGGGCCCTTTTATAGGGCTGGAACTGAGCCAACCCAGTCTGTAAACAGCCGACCGGGTCGGTCTGTTTTACAGACTGGTTGGCCTACAACCAGCCTATAAAAGCCCTCCCTGGCTCATTTGCAAGGGAGTTTTTGGGCTGCCTTTGCAGGCTGCCTTCCCTGCTTACCTGTCCAGCCTTTGGGGGCCCTTAAAGGGGCTCCTAACCAAGGCTAAGACCTATGCTATAAGAAGGAAACACTAACCTACTGCTCTCCAGTGGGTACTAGCGAACAAGAACTGAATTGTTGACTTGACCTAAGGCTGAGAGATTGACCTACGTAGCTTGTGCCTGACTGTCCCTGGACAAGGGCTCACAAAGGGGTCATATAGGTTGTTGCTCGTCGGAAATCTCTGAAAGAGGAGGTCAGAAATATGGCTTCAACCAAGCTACATGGAACACGTTGTGCATAGTCCAATTGTCTGGTAGGCGTAACTTCATCGAGACATGGTTGATCCTTTGAATAATAGGGAATGGTCCGAAGCTCCTGAAGGACATCTTAGGACATCGCTTGCCCACCTGCTTCAATCTTTGCTTGATAATGCGTAAATACACCCATTGACCCTCTTTATAGTGGACATCTCGTCTGGATTTGTTAGCCTGGCGTGTATACGATGCTTGAGCTTTGGCGGTGCGGCTTTTCACCGATTCTGTAATCTTTGGCATTGATTCGGTGGTTTTGTTGGCTTCAAGAGATGGAGACACCATCTGGGTGAGGAGTGAGGTAAACGGCCGTCCAAACGCTGCTTCATAAGGTGTGCGACCAACACTGGAAGAATAGGTATCGTTCAGAATGGCCTGCACAAGCGGAAGAAACGGCTCCTACTTTCCCTGAGCATCATGACAATATGATTTCAAAATATCAAATGCCATGCCATTATACTTTTCCGTCTCGCCGTTCGAATGCGAATGGAAAGCGTTGGACATCTGCAGCTTAGTACCAAAATTATCAAACAAGGCTCGCGAAAAGTTAGACGTAAACTTGGAGTTCCTGTTGGATGTGATGGTCTTTGGCAACCCTCCGATGGGATACCAATACTTGATAAACAAACGACCTACATCTTCAGCACTGGCCGTTTGTTTGGAGGGAATAAGCATACAATATTTACTAAAGCGACAAACAATAGTAAGACATTGAGTATTACGCGTACCTGCGGATGCTGGAAGTGGCTCCACGAAATCCATGCCTATGTCGTGAAAAGGACTGTCGGGGATTGGCAATGGCATAAGTAAGCCTGCCATTTTCTTGTGGGAAGCCTTGACCTTTTGGCATGTTTGACAAATTCGCACATAGCCGTATACGTCCTTCCGCATCTTTGGCCAATAGAAATAGCGCTCTAACTTCTCCAAAGTCCCGTTGATACCTCTGTGGCCACCGGTAAGGGCGTCATGGGCATCATGAAGAAGCAACTGCCGTTTGTCTTTGAGTACACGTAATCTTTTCTTATAGAAAAGCCAACCATCCTCTAATGAGTAATGGCCTGGAGCAAGCGTTGTGGCTAACTGGAACTGCGTGCCAAACTCTACTAACTCCGCGTATTGTGCCTTCATGCTATCAAGATCCTTTCCTTTGATTTCGAGCACAGTGGCTTGCTCAATGGTTTGGATGGAACCTTCCGACTGAGAGCGTCTGCAACGGGGTTGTTTTTGCCGAAAACGTACTCGATCATTCCCCCAAACTGCTGGAATATCTGGCTCCATCGCTGCTGCTGATCGCTCCATTGCGTACTAGGCATTGTCTGAAGCCACGTAAGGGCTTGGTGATCTGTCTTTACCGTGAAAGTCCGTCTGTATAGGAAAGGCTTCTAATGTCTTAATGCTTGGATGACACCGAGGAGCTCTCTATCATACACTGAATAGTTCTTTTCGGCATCGTTAAGCTTTCTGCTGTAGTATGCCACGGGCCTATCCTCTTGCTGTAAAACTGTCCCTATGGCAACGTTGCTAGCGTCTGTGATTACCAGAAATGGATCATCCGAAGAGGCAATCTTCATAACTGGTGTTGTTATGGCCAACCGTTGCAAGTCGTGGAAGGCCTGCAAAGCTTTGCCTGTGACTTGAACTTTTTGTATGCGTGTCTTTACCCTCTTGTGTAAAGATGTCAGCTTCAAAAATCCGGAATTGATGGTAGCCACTCTTGAGGTCAATCTTTAAAAAAAATCTTGCACCATTGAGTCTTTCCAAGATGTGCTCGATGCGGGGCATAGGAAACTTGTTGAGTGCTCTGTAGTCGACACATAGTCGTGTGGACTTATCATTCTTTGCCACAAATAGAATGTGTGTAGCAAAAGGTGAAGAAGAACGTCTAATAAACCTTGCGCGCAGTAATTGAGACAATTGCTGCTCCAACCCCCCCTCCATAGACTTTGAAAGTCGATAAGGGAACTTACTTGGAGGTGTCGAGTTCGGAAGTAGATCTATGCGATGGTCTTCCGGTTGGTTGGGAGGCAGCTGGGGTGGCAGATCATCCCGGAGCATCATCCCGGAGCATGATGTCTTGGAACTCTTGGAGTAGATCCACCATTGCTTGCCTCATCGGAGGAGCGGCTTGAACTGCAGTGATTTGGCATTGGACATAGACAAGTGTGTTTTAATCGGAGTCCTAGTGTGTGTGGTCCTAGAGTCCTAGGCCATGTCCTACAGTTGCGTGAGTGTGAAGAGTCTTGAGGCCACTTGTGCCACCTCATGTGGTAGGTGTGATTCCTCCCCTAGATTATAGGATCTAGATTCTCTTGTGTGTGACCTCATCTATGAGGTATCAGTGTGGGAAGATAAGGCTTGCCCAGCCTATAAATGAGGCCATGTACTTGCTACGATAAAACCAACTATCAACATCAGCTATTGTGCCTCAGCTCTTGTCTCCAATCATGTGTCTCTCACCCTCTCCCCATTTTCAACAGTTGGTATCAGAGCCAGGTTGAAGTGTCCTGCCCATTCCTCTCCTCGTAAGCTCCTCTTGTAGCTACCCGTGATTTCCTCCTCTCCTTGAGGTGATGAGCGTCATCAACGAGGAGCTGCACACCTACCTTTCATAGCTGCGTATGAAGGGGAGCGATAGCAAAGGGGAAGCACTCGTCATGGAGGAAGCGTCCTGCCCATCTTTCGTTGCCACACCTGCGCCACTCTTCTGCTGCTTCTACTTACGCTGCATGCACCACTAGATCTGAGGCGGCCTCCCTCGCAATCTGCTCACGCCTTGCCCATTGCTGCTGCTGCCTCTCCGCTATTTTCTCTGGTGTCAGAAGTGGGATTTGAACCTACACGCTTGTGCCATTCTGCCCGCCATCCTGCGGAGCTTCTACCTGCTCGAGCCTGCTGAGTGCCCGTACACCCACGCTGCTTCTAGTTGCCCACGCAACTTCTCCTACTGCCCATGTAGCTAGACCTGCGACAGCTCCGGTCTTGTAACAAGGCGATGACTTGGCGGCGTCTCGTATGTACCGGCGACTGACGACCTGAGGGCCGTGGCCATTGACTCGCACGTCAATGCAGCGGAAGCGTGGTGGGCCCATAAACCTCACGATCTGTTGTCCATGATTCGGCTCATTGATTCCTTGCTGCCTCCCTGTCTCTTGAGGATGCCTTGATGTAGTAGCAGCGCTGCTCTATCTCTATTCAGACCGACTTGAACCTTGCTCTATCTGTGTTTAAGCTCGCCATTCTGAAGATCTCCAATTGATTCCTCTCCACCAACATATGAAGATAATGCTGCAGCAATTCAGTCGTCATTTTGACTGACACAGGTCCTGTTCGTGACCAATTTCTTGCCTGAAACCCTAATTTTCGCCCCTTTACAATTTATGCTCAACTTCTCGAATTTTTTGAGTGTTTTCATGATGTGAGGGTTCCCAACCGTTGAACGAGAACTCTTCTGTCAGAAATTTAGAAAAGCCCCAATTTTCTGCAAACCCTAATTTTGCAGCAACCCTAACCCTAAAATTTAGGGCTTTTCTGTTCTGTGTCTTCCTTTGGCATAATTGAAGCTTCTACCATGTAAAATTTGGGCCTTTTTTGAAATCTGAGTAAACATTGTAAGGGATTTAGACACTGGCTGTAATAACAGCTAAGAACTTCTCACCAATGGATAGCATAAAAAACTCCTCGTACATCGAGAAATTTTCAGGGAGCAATTTCCCAACTTGGCAGACAAAATTCCGGCTTTTTCTTATGCGAGAAGGCATATGGAATATCACCAATGGCAAGGAGCCAAAACCCCAAGGTGATGATGCTAGAATCAGTTGGTGGGAGAACCAAAATGATAAAGCAATGGCTATCATTGGCCTAGCTTTAGCTGACAACCTTATCCACCATGTGGATTTTGATAAGACAGCAAACGACGTTTGGGAAAAGTTAGAGAATTTGTTTGGAAATAAGATCAATAATTTTAAAGTATTTCTTAAACAAAAACTCTTCAAGCTCAAGATGAAGGAAACTGAAACCCTCAATGAACACTTGAGCAATCTTGGGTCAATTCTCCAACAATTATCTGCCATCCGAGCCATTGTTGAAGATGATGGTCAAGTTGCTATACTTCTCTCCAGTATTGAAGACATTTCCAAGTACAATGAGATCCTTGCTGTCCTAAGAGTCAGCCGCAATATGAGCTTTAAGGATATGGTAGCTCATCTCATTGATGAGGACCGTAGGCTTACAGAGAAAGCAGAATCTTCCTTCGAATCTAGCAAAGCATTCTTTCTCAAGAATAAGCCCAAGAAGAACGGAAAACCTCTTAAATGTAATTACTGTCAGAAACTTGGCTATCCAGAGGATCGTTGCTTCAAGAAAATGGCAAAGGTACAAGCCAAAGAACATGCCAATCTGGTTGCGGAGCAGAGCGAGGACGAAGACGATGAAGCTACATCTTCTGGACCTGAGGAACAAGCCTGCACTGCTGCTATTTCTGGTCTATCCCTCCATGAGGTGATAGATGAAGAGTGGGCTTTCTAGAGTCATGTGTGTTAGGTACTCTGCCTTGGGTAGTCCCCCTAAAATGATGTAATAATTTGTCATTTTTTGTGTGCCTTGTCCTATAAAAGGCTCCACTTATTTCCATGTACCCAGTTAGGAGACAGGGGGGTTGTTATGTCTTTCCTTTATCAGGCCTGGCCGAGTTCCAGGATGTTGGTGTACTCCCTAGACCTATGAGTTGGTCATGCATCCATGCTCAGATTTGAGTCTCTGATCACGTTGACACCTAAGCCATGAGAGTGCTTGGTTCAACCTCTGAATTATGCTCAGCTGTTAGCCTCTGAGATTGCCTGGGATGCACAGTCTGGATGATGTTATAGTTTCTTACCCTAGCTCCGAAGGGGGGTTTGTTGGAATCGGAGTCCTAATGTGTGTGGTCCTAGTGTGTGTGGTCCTAGAGTCCTAGGCCATGTCCTATAGTTGTGTGAGTGTGAAGAGTCTTGAGGCCACTTGTGCCACCTCATGTGGTAGGTGTGATTCCTCCCCTAGATTATAGGATCTAGATTCTCTTGTGTGTGATCTCATCTATGAGGTATCAGTGTGGGAATATAAGGCTTGCCCAGCCTATAAATGAGGCCATGTACTTGCTACGATAAAACCAACTATCAACATCAGCTATTGTGCCTCAACTCTTGTCTCCAATCATGTGTCTCTCACCCTCTCCCCATTTTCAACAAAGTGCACACAAGGCACCCTTGCGGGCGGCGCGACCTGCTCGAATATGAGAGACTAACGAAATGTCTGGTATGCTCCGATCACTGCTTATGCTCTGATCACCGCAATGATTGAATATGAGAGTAACGGAATGCCTGATATGCTCCGATCACCTCGTATCACGGCGGGATCAGGTAAACCTTCCATAATCGTGCAGGAACCCTGCCGCCAATCAGGCGTCTAAACATGCTCACGGAACCACTAAATCCTGAGGATCACGTCGCACCCCATCAAAGGAGTTAAAATAAAATCCCACGTAAACATGGCCTTTTGAACTCAAAAAGTGAAATGGATGGCCTTATGCGTCATTTGTGTGCGCAAGCCGAGCGTGAACCCGTCCATTGCAAGCTCGTGAGGCACCAAGGTGCACCCCATGTTCTTGGCAAGCTGAGGGGAGATGGCATCTTGTGAACCCCCCATATCGAACATGACAATAAATTGATGCCGTTAGTTGTGCCGTATGCTCGAATGAGCGCCTTCTTTTGATATGAGAAATCGCCCTCCCTCTTACCTTGAAAGATCACTTTGGGAACGTCGTTCAAAGCAGGGAAGAGGCTGAGGATAGAGGCGGGGCTGCAAGAGCCAATACGTTGGCGACGGACGAAATAGGTGCTTTTGCAGCCTTTTCGGCAAGCCACCTCGGACAATCCTTCTTTCTATCCCCAGCGATGTGGTGGCAATGAAAGCATCGATGTTCTTGGTGGTACCGCTTCGTAGATAGACTCGCGTAATACCTGCTTTAGCCTTCTCATCCGGAGTCATTTTTAGCTTGGATTCCTCCTTTTGACCAAAAGCCTAGCTGTCTTTCTTTTGGAACTGGTTGTCCTTCTTTTGATCCTTATCCGCTATGTTGTTTGACTGCTGTGGGGCTTTGGAATCTTTTTGGACCTCCTTGGGCTTTCCGCTGTTCAGCATCATCTCTTGATTTTGTGCGAGAGTCAACGCCTGTTTATAATCCGGTGGGTCGATATTCCGAATGGTAAAACGTATGTTCGTGTCCAATCCTTGAATAAATTACTTCATCTTGGTGCTCTCCGTCATGCCCAACTATTGCGCCAGCGTGATGACCTTGTTACTGTATGTTAACACAGGCAAACCATTCTGGGAGAGACGAGCGAACTCATCCTCCAGGTTAAGCATATATTGGGGTGGGAGAAAACGGGCTTTCAGGTCAGCCATAAACGTTACCCAAATGAAATTCGTCTTAAACGTTTTTGGGTCAGTATGCTTACTAGCCCAATGCTGTCACCAAGTCATCGCCTCACCTGTAAGATGAGGGGCTGCAAGGTGGACTTTATCTTGCTCATCTTTAATCCGCGCTAATGGAAAATGAGCTACAAATTGATGCATAAATTGCAAAATTGCTGAATGGTCACACTTACCATCATACTTAACAAAATTTGGAGTGGACCAAGTTACCTTTGTCGATGGCGATGCTGTGGCAGTGATGGCTGCTGCACTCAAACTTGCCTGCATAGCGGCTAACATTTGTTTGTGTTGGAGAAGCATCGCCTCTTGGTCTAGCTTTTGTTGCCTCTCTGCCTGGGCGAGCTCTGCGCGTCGCAATGCCTCCTCATTTTTGCGTTCCTCATGCATCAACAAGAGCAGTTTTTTAAAATTTGTGGCTCCTCTTTCTTCTAGCGGCTTCTCTACTTCTTTTTTCACCAGACGTTGTTTTGTGTGGTCCAGCTGTCTTATGCTTTCTTCCAGCTGCGATGAATGTTGTTCGAGTTGCTGCAGGAGGACGCGATTCTGCTCTAGAAGGTTCGCCATCACTTCTTGAGCATTTGGTAGAAGCGTATCTTGTTAGTAGTCTTTCGCCTCTTCAAAGTCTTTGATGTTTTCTTGACCCTTCCATGGCGCTTGATTGTGTTCTTTCCGGATCAACACAAGCATACACTCGCGGTTGTCAAGCTGGATACAGAGCGAAGCTCTGATACCAACGTAACATGCAACGGTAATCTGATCGTGTAATTTACAGAAAGACCTTCTTTAAACCTTTAGCGAGGAGTTAGCGTTGTTTACCATAGAGAGAGAAAAGAGATGAGGGTAGAGAGAGAGTAGAGTCGGCAACCGATTGGGTCCCTGTACCCACTGAGGGCCCCCTCCCCCAATCAGGGGAGAATTTGCTTTCTACTTGGAGAACTGAGAAATACAATGAACACTCTTTAAGAGAGCACGGAATGTGCTTCTAAAGAGCTCACTGTGCACACGTATAGTAGACCCAAAGACCTGAGAGGCAACGCTAACCAATACCGAGACCCTGATGCTGTCCACATTGACGATGTAGGACGCTTCTGCATGGCAAGGAAGAGGCTTGTGCTGTCCACCGGAATGTAGGGTTACTGCGTGAGTGAGAGAGTGAAAGCTGAGAGTAATAGATATTGAGAGAGAGCTGAGACATGTTTGAGAGAATAGAGCTAAGAACTAGGCTGTGTAGCTTGTAAAATAAAGCTGAGAAAACAGCCTGATCACATGGACACCCACGGGACGAGGTCTCGACATAACCGTGACCCGGAGCCTGTAACCCAATAGGTCAGATAGAGGGTTGACACACAGATCACACTTGGAGACATCCCCTCCACGTTTGAGTCGAGTCTCTTCCGACGGGGGTCATAGTAGCCCTGGTTAGACGCGGATCTATGACCAGGAGACATGCCAGGGCTGCACCTTTGAGTGGCCGACAACACTCTATCACCGATTTCATGCCCCCATTGCCACATTCACTCTGATGTCTTGATGGTGATGATGATGATGATGATGATGATGATGATGAGATAGTCTCATAGATCCATCAGTCTTCCAAAGACTTTAATAAACTTTCTTTCTTTCTTTCTTTCTCCTAGGCAACGGCAAGGCCTTCCTGCAACAAATTGGCTCAGCTTGAACAACAAATGGCTTCTACAAGTCCGGTATTGTAACATGCAACGGTAATTTGAACATGTAATTGAGAGCAAGACCTTCTTTAAACCTTTAGCGAGGAATTAGCGTTGTTTACCATAGAGAGAGAAAAGAGATGAGGGTAGAAAGAGAGTAGAGGCGACAATCGATTGGGTCCCTGTACCCACTGAGGGCCCCCTCCTCCAATCAGGGGAGAATTTGCTTTATACTTGGAGAACTAAGAAATACAACGAACACTCTTCGAGAGAGCACGGAATGCGCTTCTGAAGAGCTCACGGTGCACACGTATAGCAGACCCAAAGACCTGAGAGGCAACGCCGACCAATATCGAGACCTTGATGCTGTCCACACGGACGATGTAGGACACTTCTGCAAGGCAAGGAAGAGGCTTGTGCTGTCCACCGGAATGCAGGGTTACTTCGTGAGTGAGAGAGTGAAAGCTGAGAGTAATAGATGCTGAGAGAGAGCTGAGACATGACTGAGAGAATAGAGCTAAGAAGTAGGCTGTGTAGCCTATAAAAGAAAGCTGAGAAAGCTGAGGAAACAGTGTCCAAACCTCTCTCCGTTTGCTGGTCCAAACCTCCGACTGTTGTGCTCGTGGTCACCTTGAGATCAGGCTGAACTGATGGCCAAGGGACTGAGGCTATAGCAGGGCCAGATCTGAGGAGTTCAGGGGCTGCACAAGGAGGCTGAAGTGGAGCTGTAGGAGAGCTGAAGGCAGGAGGAGCTGAATGCTTGAAAAGGGCAGCCAAGGGGCCCTTTTATAGGGCTAGAACTGAGCCAACCCAGTCTGTAAACAGCCGACTGGGTCAGTTTGTTTGACTGGTTGGCCTACAACCAGCCTATAAAAGCCCTCCCCGGCTCATTTGCCAGGGGGGAAAGGCTGCCTTCCCTGCTTACCTGCCTAGCCTTTGGGGGCCCTAAAGGGGCTCCTAACCTAGGCTAAGACCTATCCTATGAGAAGGAAACACTAACCTACTGTTCTCTGTGGCTACTAGTGAACAAGAACTGAATTGTTGACTTTAGAAAATGTTCTTATTTTGTGTGCCATATTGAAATTAGGTCATTCATATTTTGTGTGCCATATTGAAATTAGGTCATTCAGGAATCGCCTTCACTTTATCATGATTCATTTCGTTCAGATTCTCCAAAACAATGTCCCTAAAAATCTTATCTCGAGAAGAAAAAACTCACTTTCCTTAGCATTTATTTAAAGTTGATGGTCTTTCAAAAGCCCCAACATAATCCTCAGATTTTCTCTATGCTCTTCCTCATCCACACTAAATATTGTGATATTATCAAAGAATGTTCCTACAAAGAATCTATGCTTTTGAAAAATCTAGATTATCATTCGATTGAATATTGCTGCGGAGTTACTCAGATTGAAAGAGACTAGTAAATATTCGTAAAGACCTTGTGCTATCCTTAAAGCCGTTGTGTGGAGGGCAATCCATATCTGATGGTATCCACTCTTGAGATCTACCTTGCTAAATATCTTGTCTCCCTTTAAACTATCTCGGATCTCATCAATCCAAGGGATTGAAAAGTGATTCTTGATAGTCATTTTGTATAGTGCCCTTTTGCGAACTATTGATAGTTTGCTGATCTAACTGCTTCCTTCCAGGTGCTGTGTTTTGTGGCTTATTTGAACCAAAGATTTTTCCACGATTTGGATGCTTGTTTGGGAGAGACTTAAATGAAATCTTTTAGACTTCACAAGCAACTGTAGCTTGAATGAAGAGATTTGGACTACTTTTTGATTAGCCTTCTCCTTTAGTGCTAGCCTTCGTCATGGCTGAGTTTGCCCTTCACCTCCGGAGTGTCGACAGAAACTCAGTACGAAGACTTTGTATAAATGGATGCTCAAGTATGTGTGGGTGTGTGGATTTGTATGTGTGAGAGCATACTTTTATACTATGGTCTACACCCATTGTTGGGCGTTGATGACGTTAGTGGGGATGTCATAGTAGCTAGTCCCTGCTATGCGTGATGGAGTTTATGGTTTTCAATCTTATGAGTGACTATCGTGAGATTGAAACTGCACTATGTTGTGTTTTTAGAGGATGAGTTTGGGAATGTTCCTGGATTCATCTAGGTATATATAAAGCTTCCTTTTCCGGTGGAAAAGTTGGTTTATGTACTTGGAATCTATTCCTCTTCTTCCTAAACTCCTGTCTATCCCATCGAGTGGAGAATCATCTGCCATCACCTTTCTTGTTCTCAACTCTCAGAGCCAAGGGTATAATTGTTGGAAATGGAAGTGAGGGAACACGAGAGAATGGAGATGAAGCAAGCTGAAATGAAATTGCTACAACAACAATGAACTGCAAAGCTAGGGTAGTCATAGAGATGAAACCATAGAATGAACCCTAACTACGGTTAAAAGATGTGTGGTGACCCACAAACTCAACCTCTAACTAAGGTTATGACACGTCCCAGCTCTCCTGAAACCCCTGATCTGCAAAACAACCACACACAACATCAGAACTAAGCAGGCTGCTCACTACCCAACCGTGACATCTACGGGATGTGATCCCCAATCAGAAGATGTCCCCTCCGAGCCATGAGCTGAGCTACTGGCACGAACTCCCAATCAGATCCAGACCAGCTTGGTGTCCCATACCACTAGGTGGCGCTGTGAAGCCCTGGATTTGCCACTGGGCCTTGGGCTACGCTAAGATGCAGGCGCGCGTCCGCGACTCAATCCAGGATCAGACCTAGCACCTGGGAACGAGACTTGCTCCCAACTGCCCCCTGAGAACTGAACCCCCTGGGCCTCTTTTATAGACTCGGGCCCTGGCGCCAAAAATAGCGAAGACCTATAAATAGTTCGTACCCTTGCCACTCAACCTGAGAATCAAGCCTGCCTAGCTCTAAGCCTCCCCAGGCTAACCTGAGCTAGTTCTGTGTACCTAGTACACGTCAGATACCAATCCGTGCACATGACATACTCCCCCTCCTCTAAGAACTCACTCCTGAGTTCGCTAAGAAATCCGGAAATGTTCTTTGGAGGTTTTGTAATGTCTCCCATGTTGCATCCTCCTCAACACAATCCTTCCACTCAATCTTGTATTCCGTGATAGTACGATTTCAAATCTGTCTTTCACGAAATTCAAGAATAGATTCAGGTTCGTGAGGAATAAAAGTCAAATCTGTAACTTCTATAATCTCATGAGGAGAAACAAGTTGATCATCTGCACCCAATACTTCTTTCAGTCTACTGACATGAAAGACTGGATGTACTTTAACATCAGGAGGCAATTCTAGTCGATATGCAACTGGTCCAATTCTTTTAATGACCTTGAATGGGCCATAGTATCTGGGGGATAATTTCGGAACCAAACCAGTACTTAGGCTCTTGGATTCCTTAGGAATTCTCAAATATACCATCGTTCCTTTAGAGAACTCTCTGGGTGAACGATGTCTTAGCATAAAATCTGTCCCGATCTTGGGCACTTCTAATAGACTCCTTGGCAAACTGCAACATTTCCTGCATGTCTTGCAAGAAGTTCTTAGCAGCATCATTTTGAATCCCTTTTAATCCAACCATAACTGGTGACTTAGGTTGAAACCCGTACATAAGCATAAAAGGACTGTAACCTGTACTAGAATGCTTTGCACTGTTGTAAGCAAATTCAATCATAGGTAGATAATCTTCCCATGAAGACTGTCTCTTAGATACATATGCCCGAAGCATGTCTTCAACCAACTGGTTGACCTTCTCTGTATTGCCATCGGATTGTGCATGATCCGAGGAACTCATACTTAGAGTAGTTTCTAACTTCTCAAAAACAAGTGTCCAAAAGTTACTTGTAAACTTTGAGTCCCTGTCACTGACTATGTCAGATGGCAAACCATACAGCTTGAACAAGTGGTCCACAAACTCATGAGCCAACTGAACAGCTGAAATAGTTGTTCTTGTAGGTAAGAATCTAGCCATTTTTGTCAAACGGTCAACTATGACCCAAATAGAGTCATGGCCCTTGCGCGTTCGAGGTAAACCAGTAATAAAATCCATGGAAATACTTTCCCATTTATTACCTAGAATTTATAAAGGCTGTAATAAGCCCGCGCTTCTAAGGCGTTCTGCCTTAGTAACTTGACAAACCCAGCAACCTACTACATAGTTCTCTATAAATGCACGCATCTTAGGCCAATAAAAGGTATGCTTCACAAGAGACAAAGTCCTATGTATACCTGGATGTCCCGCACTAGGAGCATCATGACACTCCCAGAGAATCTTGGATTTGAGGTCCAGAACATCAGGCACACAAATCTTTTCATTCCGGAACAGCAAGCCGTTCCTAATCATCCACTGACCTCCTGCCGCCTGTATCCTAGGTGGCACAATCCCTGAGTCCTGGTCAACCATGGAGCTCCCATCCTGGACTCTCTGCCAATAAGAACTGAAATGACTATCAGTTGCGTATAGCCCTCTCAAGGATTGAAATAGGTCTGAGGATATTTCCGTAAATGACAAAGCATTTATAAACTTAACTCGACTTAAGGCATCCGCCACACTATTCAACAAACCCTTACGATAACGTATTTCGAAATCAAAATCCTGCATTAATTCTGCCCATCTAGCTTTCCTTCCTCTCAATTCTGAGCCATCACACACATACTTAATTGACTGGTGATCAGTCAATACAAGGAACTTTGAACCATACAAGTAGTGTCTCCAAACCTTGAGAGCATACACTACAGCATAAAGTTCCTTCTCGAGTGTGGGCCAACGATATTGAGTGTCGTCTAGCTTCTTACTCTCGAAAGCTACAGGTCTGCCCTCTTGGAATAGAGCTGCCCCAATCACATAATCACTCGCATCGGCCTCCAAAACATAAGGCCGGGTAGGATCGGGTAATGCAAGAACGGGTGCTTCCTTGATAGAAAACTTCAAGGTTTCAAAAGCCTTGTTCATTGCATCATTCCAAGAGATCGGCTGGGTAGACCTGCGTCCACGACCTTTCAATATGTTGGTCAAGGGTGCCGTGATACGTGAATAATCACGCACTGACTTCCGAAGAAGTACCGTGAATCCTAGGAAAGAACGAAGTTGTTTCACAGTCTGAGGGATAGGCCATTCTAAAACCTTCTGGATACGATCCAGATCAATGCTAATAACTACAATGCCCAGAAAATCCCTGAACAAATCGTTCATCATCTGCTGAAAAGTAGCAGGAGTATTGGTCAAACCAAAAGGTAATACGAGGAACTCGTAATGACCATACCTAGTCCGGAATGCGGTCCTATCTATGTGTTTAGCATAGATACGGATTTGGTGATAACCCGTACGCAAATCAATCTTAGTGAAATACTTCGCTCCGGCCAAACGGTCTATCAAATCATCGGAACGAGGTAAAGGATAGCGGTTCTTAATTGTGACTTTATTTAATCGTTTATAATCTATACACATTCTCCAGGAAGAATCTTTCTTCTTTCTTAAGAGGACAGGTGCACCCCAAGGTGATTTACTTGGGCGGATATAGCCCATATTCAGGTAATCCTGAAGCTGGATAGCTAACTCATCCTCCTCTACCTGGCTCATCCTATAAGGTGGTACACTGATAGGTTGAGCCCCTGGGACTAAGTCTATGCGATGATCTACTGCCCGTTCTGGAGGTAAACCTTCCGGCAGTTGCGCTGGGAATACGTCTTTAAAATTATCTAACAACATTCTCAATTCATGGTGTTCAAACACACTTAATTCATTCTTGTTAATTACCGAAACAACAAATGAAGAAAGTGGAATCAAAACACACTGATAGACATCATAATGAGAATTGCTTAATATATTCCGAAGCTGCATCGCAGATACAATAGGCCCTTGAGAAGGGGGAATTTTATCACACTGAATACAAAATTGGGTGTCCTTATCTACAAAAGAAAGCGTATGCTCTGTCCATCCGATCTGAATATTGTGGGTTTTAAACCACTCTATCCCGATCAACAAGTCTACATGCTCCAGATGCATAACATAACATGTAAGAGCTCCCGTGTAGGCCTGAATCCGGATAGGAAGTGCTTCAACCTTGCGATCCCAAAACTGCTTCCCAGCTGGAAGCTGCACCTCATAGGTGTGGTCGCTAGGTACTGTGGACAGCCCCATCTTCTGCACGAATTTGTAATTAACAAAATTGTGAGAGCTGCCCGGATCAAAGAGAATGTGAACCTGTTGGTCCCTAACTTCTCCATAAACTCGGAAAAGATCATGGGAACCAAACAACGAAGTATTGAAAGTACAATTACAAGAAAGTGGGCAGGTAATGACATTTACTGAAATACCTGTCATCGCGACTTGGTTCGCTCCCTTGGCTGCGGTACGTGGACCCGCCTGGAGCTTCGGTCCTAGCACCAATTTTTGGTTCTTCCGCTTAGGACACTCATTCTTTGTGTGGCCCCGCTCCTCGCAATAGAAACATCGGCCTTCTTTCTTGAGCCTGAGAGTGCGAAGGAAACGGGCCTTACCATTCTTTGCTGGAGTTAATCTTTTCCTGGAGGCGTTGTCCGTAGACTTCGTCTCCGCAATACCAGTCGTATGCTGAAAGAACTTGCGTTTGTTCTTTCCACTCGTATCGGTAACTGTGGTTGCCTTGGTACCGGCCATGGTATCATCATATATGCGTGCATTGTTGGGGTAAAGGCACATTGCCAACCCTTAGTTAAAGAATTAAAGATAGGACACCTATGACTGTCTTAAGACAGTCATAGGGTAAACCTAATCCTAATAAAACTTAAGTGAGTTTGTGGTGTGGCTCACTCATCACTTCACACCCGCACTATTGTGTCACTCTCACTCTCTCTTGCTCACTTCCTCTCCTCTCTTCCCCCTATCAACTGGTATCAGAGCCTCCCCTCCCAAGCCTCCTCTCCCTATCCTACTCTCCCTACTCCACTCCCTAGCCTAACCCCTGTCTACCTGGCCCGCCGTACGGACGTACGTCGTCCGTACATCCGTACGGACGGGCGTCGCAGGGCTATAGGCAAAAAAGGGCTTTGAGCAGCGGCGCGGGCGCATCGAGCAGGCAGAGCCAGGCGGCGCAGCGAGCAGGCAGGGCCAGGCGGCGCAGCGAGCAGGCAGGGCCAGGCGGCGCATCGCGCAAGGCAGGGCAGTGAAGCAGCTTGCCATTTCGCAGGGGGTAGCGTAGGCGCAGGCGCAGGCTCGCGCACCGTACATCTGCTTCATCTGTACGGCGCCGTACAGCCGTACGGTGGCCATACGTCTGTACAACTGTACGGACGGCCCTGTACCGTACTGTCCGTTGACAGGTCTTTCAGCAGGGAGCTGCTTCCGATTTTGTGCAGCAGGGAGGTACATTTTCTTGTTTTTCGGGATCTGTGTCAGAGGCAACTTCTCTCCTTGGATCTGGCTTTTGCACAAGTACAGCAAGTACGAAAGTACAAAAGGTACATTTTTGTTTGGGGAAGAAAGAAAGGAGAAAGAGCATTCTGCTCTTCATTCCTCTTGATTCAGGGTCATTTTTCAGTTCACAAAACTGTGTTATCTTGAAAGTACAGCAAGTACTTTCATTCATCTCGTGCTTGAGGTGATGAGAACCACAGTGTGTGGTTGATTGCACAGTTGTTTTGTTCTGGCAAGGTAATGCCCTGATTTTGCAAGAGGACATATGCTTTTACTGGGTTTGAATCTCAGTTTACAGGTGAGCAGATCATAGGGCTTTTGCCCGGAAGTTGATGCATTGTATGCCTTGAGGCAGTGTGGTGCCAGAGAGCACACTTTTGTCTTGATTTCCGCAGTGTTGAGGAGACATTTTCTTGCAGATCACATTTCTTGTGCAACACTCAGAGAACCTCAGTTGAGCCACGCTTGGCCAGGGCGCATCGAGTTTACTCGGTCCCTAACTGTCCATCGTTGACAGTGCTCAAAAGGTTCCTCATTGAGTGTTTGTACGTTGGGATCTGTGTATGTCATTTCTACACAGGGCAGTATATGCATTACACTGGTGGATGATTTTGTCAGAGAGATTTTCATATTGCATGCTACCTCAGTGTTGAGGTGTTCTCCACTTGGTTCAGGTGTCAGATCAAGGGGCTTTTGCCCAGACTTTGTTTGACAGCACTTGGGTTACCGACAGAGATCTTCAGATGCATTTTCTCTCCTTGGTATAAGGGTGATTGCTTGGGATTTATCCCATTTACTGTTGCAGGTTTTATGACAGGCTGAAGGGTCATTTACTGTTTTTTGGGTGTTTGTCAAGTGATTTCTGCAATTTGAGTCAGTGACATACCTCATCTGAGGTGGGAGAAGTGATCAGTACAGTCAGTACAGCAGTGTTTACAGCAGTGTTGGTGGTTTTGTCAGATAAGTATGCACTGTTAAGCTCTTGTTGAGCAGCAGCAGCAGTCTGAAATTACTGTTTTTATGCCTTTTTGAGCTCAGAACAGTTTGTCAGAAGGTACAGTATTTGCAGGGACATTTACTGTTTTGCTGCAGATTTTACTGACAGTAAAAACAGCACCTTTGAGAGTGCTTCTGGCTCTTGAATAGAGCAGGCTTTTCTGAGAAATCAGAACTTTTTTATTCAGTCTTTTTACTTCCAGGGAGTCAGGTACTTTCCTCATCTGATATGGCATCAGGAGGAGGTGATTCTTCAATTCTGAACATAAAGAAACTGGAAGGAGCACATAACTATGCAGTATGGGCAGAACAGTGCTTGAATGTTCTTCTGTTAAAGAAGATTGCTAAGCCCATAAGGGTAAAGGGTGTCAAGCCATCTGATATGGCAGCTGACGATTGGGAAGAGCTTGATCTGTCTGCGAGGGCAGCTATCATGCTCACTATTTCAGACACTCTTGTGTTCAATGTACAGGCTGAAAAGACCTCTTATGGTCTATGGCAAAGACTAGAAGAACTGTATGCCCAAAAGAGCTCAGCCAGTAAGGTTTATTGGCTGAAGAAGCTGGTCGATCTTCGCATGAAGGAAGGTACAGCTATGACCTCACACTTGAGTGAGTTCAATGCTATCTTTACACAGCTGATTGCACAGGGGTTGAACCTTGATGAGGAGTTCAAGGCTACTTTCTTGTTGTGTACTCTTCCTGAGAGTTGGGACACTTTCAAGACCACCCTGTCAAACTCAAATGCCACTCTTATTTATGCTGATGTAGAGAGCTCTCTCCTTATGGAGGAGATGAGCAGGAAGAATAATGCGGGCAGCAAGTCTTCAAATGCTTTGCAGGTACAGGATAGAGGCAGGACTCAGCAGAAGGGGAGATCTGCTAGTAAGTCCAAATCCCGCAGTCAGTCCCGTGGCAAAAAGGACATTGAATGCTTTTATTGTGGCAAGAAGGGACATGTGAAGTCGAAGTGCTTCAAGTTCATACGGGATCAGAAAGCCAAGAAGGCTGAAACACAAGATGCAGGAAATGCAAGCAAAGGCAAAGGCAAGGCCAAGATAGTTGACTTGGATGCAGTGAATGTTGCAGCAGAGGACAGTGACAGTGACATACATGATGTTTTATGCTCTTCTGCTGTAATAGCACATGCTTTGGTTATTGATGGCCATGACATGCACACCTGGCTCTTGGATTCAGGTGCCTCTTTTCATGTTACACCTCATAGGGAGTGGTTTACTTCCTACACAGGTACTCATGGAGTTGTTCATCTTGGGAACAACTATGCATGTCAGATTGCAGGGATTGGCAGTATACAGATAGTACTTCCTGATGGACAGTCATTTATGCTTGATGGTGTTCGCCATGTGCCGCAAATCAAGAAAAATCTGATTAGCACTGGCTTATTGGATGACAGTGGTTACCACACCACATTTGGAGATTCCAAATGGGTGATTACTGATGGCCATACTGTAGTGGCTGAGGGTTTTAAGAGTGATACCTTGTACCCTCTTTATGTTTCCAGTGTGGGTAATCATGTTGTTGCCATAACCGAGCTGCCAAAGGTTTCATTGTGGCATAGCCGGTTGGGACACATGTCTGTTAAGGGAATGCAAGAACTGTCACGTTTGGGTTATCTGCCGCCTCTGTCTTTTTCAGATTTGCCTACTTGTGATCATTGTATTTTTGGCAAGCATTCTGTGACTCCACATAAGAGGAGAACTCCCCAGAATAGAGCACCACTTGATCTAGTGCACACTGATTTGTGTGAGATGCCACAGTTATCACTAGGGGGTGCCAAATATTTTATTACTTTCATTGATGATGCCACACGTAAGGTGTGGGTCTATTTCTTGAAGCATAAGGGAGATGCCCTAAATGCTTTCAAGAGGTTTGTCGCTCAGGTTGAAAATCGGACAGGTCGTAGGCTGAAATGCCTCAGATCCGATAATGGGGGTGAGTATGTGTCACATGCTTTTGTGCAGTTTTGCCAAGCTAAGGGCATCAAACAGGAACTCACAGCCCCTCATAATGCATCTCAAAATGGTGCAAGTGAGCGGATGAATCGAACTATTCAGGAGAAGGTTCGATGTATGTTGTCTTATGCTGCATTACCCCATGGCTTTTGGGCAGAAGCCGTGCAAACAGCAGTTCACATTATTAACAGGTCACCAAATAAGGCTTTGGAGTTGAAAGTGCCAGAGGAGGTGTGGTCTGGCAAGCCACCCTCATACAAGCACTTACGGGTATTTGGCTGCGAGTGCTTTGCTCATGTACGCAAAGATCTCCGCACCAAACTAGATCCAAAGTCTATCGGATGCATCTTTATGGGATATGGTGATGAAGGTGAAATGGGGTACAGGTTATGGGATCCCGTTAAACGGAAGATTATACGCAGCAATGATGTCATCTTTAAAGAAGATAGTGTACACAAGGAACCCGTGCAACCTGTGGAATACAGGAGGGTTATTTATGATGATGTTGGACAGCCAAGAATGCCCATTTATATGCAGCAGCAGCCTGCTGCAGATCACCCTGTTCAAGAGGGTATACAGGCTGGAAATCAGCCAGATGATTTTGCCAATGATGTACCACTGGATATGCCAGCAGATGAAGCTGTAGCACAGCCAGATAGGGTGGTACAGCCACCTGTCATTCATGAAGAACAGGCTGGACAGCAGCCTAATCCGGAACATTTTGTTAGGAGGAGCTCCCGTGCACAACGGCCTCCTGTCAGGTTTGTTCCAGGAGCCAATAATGTGGCTGATTTTATCATGTTGACAGATTGTGGTGAGCCTTCCAGCTTCAAGGAAGCTATGGGAAGAGCAGAGAAAAAGAAGTGGGAGAAAGCCATGCAATCAGAAATGGACTCCTTACTTCAGAATGATACATGGGACTTGGTGCAGTTACCTGCAGGCAGAAAGGTTTTGCCATGCAAGTGGGTTTACAAAGTCAAAGTGGATTCAAATGCTTTACCTCGGTATAAGGCCAGATTGGTTGCCAAGGGATTTAAGCAGGAGAAGGGCATTGATTTTGATGAGATTTTTTCCCCTGTAGTCAAGATGACTACTTTGAGAGCAGTGTTAGCTCTTGTTGCTCATGATGACATGGATTTATGTCAGATGGATGTGAAGACAGCCTTTCTTCACGGAGATCTCCATGATGAGATCTATATGAGTCAGCCAGAGGGATATGCTGTTAAAGGGAAAGAGCAGCTTGTATGTAAGCTCAAAAGGAGCTTGTATGGACTCAAGCAGGCACCAAGAGAATGGTACAAGAAGTTTGATGCCTTCATGCAGTCCCAAGGGTATCTTCGGTGTGAGACCGATCATTGCTTATACACCAAACGGGCAAAGGATGGCAGTTTGATGCTACTCATTCTATATGTGGATGACATGCTTATTGCCAGTAAATCTCAGCATGAGATTACTGCTTTGAAGAAACAGCTGCATAAGTCTTTTGACATGAAAGACTTGGGTGATGCAAATCATATTCTTGGGATGCGTATTACTCGTGACAGGTCCAAGGGACTTTTGTTTCTGTCACAGAAAGAGTATATTGACAAAGTACTGCAGAGGTTTAAAATGGAGGGGGGGAAGTCCATTAGTACCCCGTTGCCTCCACATTTAAAACTCAGCAGTAAGGACAGCCCCAGATCAGATGATGATAAGGCTGAAATGGCCAAGGTTCCGTATGCATCTGCAGTTGGATCTTTGATGTATGCCATGGTTGCCACTCGTCCGGATATTGCTTTTGCGGTGGGAGTCATCAGCAGGTATATGGCAAATCCAGGCAAGCGGCATTGGGAAGCAGTGAAAGGTGTCTTGAGGTATCTCAAAGGTACCAAAGACTTGTGCATATGCTATGGTAGGAGGGATGCATTGGTGCATGGTTTTACAGATTCAGACTATGCAGGGAATGCAGATAACCGGAAATCTACTACCGGTTATATTTTCACATTTGCAGGAGGTGCTATCTCATGGGTGTCTCGGTTGCAGAAATGCGTTGCACTGTCAACCACAGAAGCTGAATATGTTGCAGCCACTGAGGCTTGCAAGGAAGCAATATGGCTTACTCGGCTGGTGGGAGATTTGGGCATTACAGGAGATATGCCAGTTTTGCATTGTGATAGTCAGAGTGCTATCATGTTGGCAAAGAATCCGGTCTTTCATCAGAAGACCAAGCACATAGAAGTGAAATATCATTTCATCAGGGAGGTACTGGAAGACAAGCGTCTTGAGCTTGTGAAAGTACATACTGATGATAATCCTGCAGATTTGCTCACTAAGAGCTTGCCTACAGAGCGGTTTGCACATTGCCGCCACATCATGGGATTAGGATGAGACCATTCTTACTTTATGGTCTTGTATACAGTAACTGTATATTGCTGTAATTTTTATTCTTTTCTCCCCTTTAGGCACATTGGCCTTTAGGTGGGAGGTTGTTGGGGTAAAGGCACATTGCCAACCCTTAGTTAAAGAATTAAAGATAGGACACCTATGACTGTCTTAAGACAGTCATAGGGTAAACCTAATCCTAATAAAACTTAAGTGAGTTTGTGGTGTGGCTCACTCATCACTTCACACCCGCACTGTTGTGTCACTCTCACTCTCTCTTGCTCACTTCCTCTCCTCTCTTCCCCCTATCATGCATATGTCATGGCCTCCTGCAACGTTGTGCACTTGTTGTTCTTTATCTGCAACTTGTAGGAGTCTGGCAAACCATCCACGAAGAAACCTAACAAGGTTACTGGATGCATTTTAGTGGCCCTGGTTTGCAGATCCCTAAATCTTTGAAGATAAACTTCAAAGGTCAAGTTTAATTTTGACATACTGAGGGCCTTGAGCTTGCCAACGATATCATAGTCATCCTCCTTCTTCAAGAACTCCTTCCTGAAGATGCCCTCAAAATCTGTCCAAGTATCAGGCTTAGGCTGGAGTTCTTTCCACCATAGCAAGGCTTTACCTGACATAAACCCTGCTGCAAGCTGAATCTTTTTCTCATTTGGATATGGGTGGAATTGGAAGTGTACCTGCCACTTGTGCAACCAAGTGTCAACTACCTCCTTTGTTCTTGACTTTTGGTCACCTGGAAAAGGATCTAGAGTTATATTCGGGCCTAGCACCGAAGCCATAGCATCCACATGCGTGAGTGCCTGTACAGTGCTAGCCAGAAGAGTGAGAGTTGCTTGTATCCCCTGGAGTTGCTGTGTCAACCCCGATTGATTAGCATTGACCTGCTCGAATTTGCCATCAAGAGCAGTCGTAAATTCACTGAAGGCTTTTTTAGTTATCAGGTCCTCATAGAGACCCTGATCCTCCTCTCCCACAGGAGTGTAATCCAAGTCCTGCTCTCCCATGGTGAACTCGGGATTTTGAGCATCAGACATGGCTGAAATCTGATTTGAATACAAACTGAGAGAAATAACTGACTGCAACAAAGCACAGAGGAGGATGGAGCAGAAGAAAACCGTCCCGAATGATGCTGACGGAAGGAGATGCTGGAACCTGGCGAATCAGAAGCCCACGAATCCCTGGACCTCTCCGAACCCGCAACCGGATGCGCGTGCTGCTGGAGTAGCTGTACGGTCTGCTGACGCAGGCTGTACGGTCGCTGATGGAGGCCGTACAGTGCTGACGTAACTGTACGGCGTCCGTACAGTGCTGCAGGTACAGGTGCGCAGTCGGGATTTGAAGCAGCAGGTGCAGGGGCTGGCGCAGATAGTCCGTACAGTGCTGATGCAGACTGTACGGGCTGATGCAGGGCCTTCGATGGCTGCTCAGGCTGACGCAAGCAGAGGGCGGATGCAGAAGACTGCACGAGGCAGGGCGATGCTGGCGCAGGCAGGGTACGGATGAGGCTGGCTTGGCTGGCACAGAAATCGAGGGGAAAGCTCAAAGCTTTAGGCTGCTTGTGGGTAGGCTAGTACCCTGCCCCCACCTATATAGGGTGCAGGGCAGCCTTATTTGGAAGCTGAGCTTCCAAAAAAGGCCAAGCCCCTCCAGCTTTGGAGGGGTGCTTTTTCGGAAAAAAGCACCCCCCTGCGCAGGCTGTTCGCAGCCTGTTGCGCAGGCTGTACTCAGCCCTGTTGCGCAGGCTGTTGACAGCCTGTTGCGCGGGCTGTCAAGCCTCTCTTTGCCCCGCCTATTCCGTACCATCACAGGCGCTACTACCCCGCCTCCCTTGCTGCTTTTTTCCTGCACATCTCTTCTGCTTTTCTGCTCTCTTTCTCCTTCCTCTAGACTTCTCTCACAGGCCTTCAGAGATCTAGATTTTCTCTCTCTCCTATTCTTCTTTCTTTTCCAGATATCTCTCCACCCCTCCTATTCCGGGTATCCAGCAAAAACGCAGCAAGAAATTTCGAAATTTAGGGCATACCTGGAGGAGAAATCCGTCAAAAATTCTCGCATCAGAAGTTCCTACCTCAGGAGTTGGCTCTGATACCAATTGACACGTCCCAGCTCTCCTGAAACCCCTGATCTGCAAAACAACCACACACAACATCAGAACTGAGCAGGCTGCTCACCGCCCAACCGTGACATCTACGGGATGTGATCCCGAATCAGAAGATGTCCCCTCCGAGCCACGAGCTAGCTACTGGCACGAACTCCCAATCAGATCCAAACCAACCTCGTGTCCCATACCACCAGGTGGCGCTGTGAAGCCCTGGATCTGCCACTGGGCCTTGGGCTACGCTAAGATGCAGGCGCGCATCCGCGACTCAATCCAGGATCAGACCTAGCACCTGGGAACGAGACTTGCTCCCAACTGCCCCCTGAGAACTGAACCCCCTGGGCCTCTTTTATAGACTCGGGCCCTGGCGCCAAAAATAGCGAAGACCTATAAATAGTTCGTACCCTTGCCACTCAACCCGAGAATCAAGCCTGCCTAGCTCTAAGCCTCCCCAGGCTAACCTGAGCTAGTTCTGTGTACCTAGTACACGTCAGATACCAATCCGTGCACATGACAGGTTAGGGGTAAAAAACCTTAATAAAGTGTACATTGTAAACATCAATCACCAAACAGATATAATTTCAAAGCTTTGCGAAAAGCCTCAAACTTTGGATGAGGTAATGAGATCTGCCACATTCAGTCGTGTAGGGCAGAAGACCAAGCTGATGTCCCATGCATGTAGCCGCTCCTTGACATAATGATAATGAATTTCAATGTGTTTCATAGGAGCATGAAACACAGGATTCCGTGCCACTGCAATAACACTCTAACTGTGAATGAGAATTGGAGTAGGCTTCTCCAATGATGCATGAAGATCACCCAGCAAACGCCGCAGCCAAATACAATCGGTTGTGGTCGTGAAGGCTGCCTTGTACTCAGCCTCATATGAAGAGTTAGCCACTGTAGATTGTTTCTTGCTTAACCAAGAAATGCAGGAGTGCCCAAGAAAGAAACAGTTACCACTAGTGGACTGCTGAGTTTCAAAATCACATGCCCAATCTGAATCGCTGTAAGCATGTAGCATGGAAGTGAAAGTCACCCCCCTTGGGAAGGAGCAAACCAAGAGTTTCGGTGCTCTGCAGATAACAGAACACATGGTTTGCAGCTTGCCAATCTGAAGTCTTTAGACTGTGCATAAACCTGCTCAACTGGGACATTGCATATTGAATGTCACGACATGTGTTGCATAAATAAATAATGCATCCCACAGCCTGGCTGTAAACAGAGGCATAAAATTGGGATGCCTGGCTGTAAACAGAGGCCTCAAAAGGTTCATTGGCATCATGAATGTATAGCTTAAGCCCCAGCTCCATAGGAGTAGAGATGGACTTGCAAATCTGAAATCTGAACCGTTCCAAGAGCTTACCAATATACTTGGACTGGATGCCCAAATAGTAGCGAAGGAACCCCAAATCTGACATCTCAAACATCTGCCGTAATTCAGCCTTGAAATCTGCAATTTTTGTAGCATTAGTACCAGTGAGCAGCATGTCATCGACGTAGAGAACAATGATGAGAAAATCCCCCCCTTCTTAACATAGAGGGTACTCTCATGCATGTTGTTTTGCATTCCCTGGCTAGTCAAAAAGGCATCTATCTTAGCTTACCAAGCTTGTGGAGCCCGCTTCAAACCATACGAGGCCTTTCTCAACTTGCATACTTTGTCTTCCTTGCCAGGTTCCACAAATCCAACGCCTGAAGGTCCCCATTCAAGAATGCAGTTTTAATGTTCAACTGATGGATCTTCTATCCATGAAATTGCTAGAATTATTGCTATAATTTAGCAGTGACCAATGTAATGTAATAAGTAGGTTAGGGGCACTTTTCCCTCACTTAGAGGTTTTTCCCCCTAACCACAGTTAGTTCACTAACTATGGTTAGTGAAGGATAAGGTTTTGTCACTTAGACAAAACCTATCACTCCATTCAGTTGTATCACTCTCATCTAATTGCAACTACATTTTTCAGCTCTCACACTCTCCTGCTCTTGTTCTCACCTTTACTCTCTCTCCCATTCTCACATTTGGTATCAGAGCAGGTTGACCCTGCTCTCTGCTTCTCGCCTCCATGTCACCTACCTCTTGATTTTCTCTCTTCAAAGATCACGGGAGTAGCACCTTTCATTTCCTCCCAGCCAATTCTGCCAAGACTTCATAGCAAGAGAGAGAGAGCTGTAATCGAAATCACGTAAAATCAAATCCATCCATCCTTCTCTCACTAGCCTTAGCAGACCCCAAATCCCTAGATAGATCTAGATGCCACATGTCATCCATATAGGGCCTTCCTAATGCAACATTTCACCCCTCTCTTGGGATGCATTTAATTCCTTGCCCCTAGGCACAATCTTTGCACTAGGCCCCTGGTCTCAGATCTATCTAGTCTGGTGCTATCAGCCCTCACCTAGGACCTTGACATTAATCCCTCCCGATCATTTACATAAAGCGCAAACACATATATTACAAAGATAGATCCTATAAGGGAAATGTCGACTGATTCTTCCGAGGTCATGCTACCTCGGCTAGAGCGTAACATTCCTTCCCTCTTCAGACATCAGCGTCCTCGATGATAAAGTCTGGGAACACTCTCCGCAACTGATATACGGATTCCCAAGTAGCTTCGGATAGAGGCTGACCATGCCATGCAACCAACACCGTGGGTATCTTCCGATTTCGTATTTGCATTGTTCCTCGGTCCAGGATTCTTGTTGGTTTGCGCCTTGCAATATCCTCTATCTCCTGAAACAAAACCACACCTTCGATTAGTGAGTCACCAGTATGTAAAAATTTCTTTAAACGTGAAACATGAAAAACCGGGTGCACCTTACACCCCTGTGGCAATTCTAATTTATAGGCTACACTGCCTATTCTCTTTAGAATTAACCACGGCCCACAGTATCGAGGTGATAACTTAGCACACTCTCCTGAAGTCAACGACTTCGAGTGCGAAGGAATTCTGAGAAAAACTTTTTCTCCTTCTTCAAATACTCTTATAGACCGATTTTCATCCGCATACACCTTGGCTCTATCCATAGCCTGGCGGATATTGGCTCTCGCAAGTGCTAGCATCTCCCGCATCTGAACTACAAAGTTCGCGGCACTAGGCACTTTCTGAGGTACTCCAACTATAGTTGGATTGGCTGGCCTATAACCATAGTTCAGCTCAAACGGACTGAACCCAGTAGATGAATGTTTCCTATCATTGTAGGCAAACTCCAACAATGGCAACCACTTGTCCCATGTATGCTGCCTCAATGACACATATGCCCTCAGCATATCCTCTAAAGTCTGGTTGACTCTCTCCGTCTGACCATCCGTCTCAGGATGATCCCCACTACTCATTCCCAACTCAGTCCTTAGTGTCTCAAATACCGCTGTCCAAAAGTGACCGGTAAACCTGACATCTCTGTCTGACACTATGGATCTAGGCAATCCATGCAGACGAAATATATGTCTAATAAACAAATCCGCTACTTGCGGGGCACTAACAGACTCTCTAGTCGGAATGAAGTGAGCCATCTTGGTTAGACGATCAACCACCATAAGGATAGAATTATACCCTCCTTGTGTTGCAGGTAGTCCTACAATAAAATCCATGGAAATGCTCTCTCACTTACTTAGTGGTATTTCCAAGGGCTGTAAAAGTCCGGGTGGCTTCACCCGCTCGGCCTTACTTACCTGACACGAGAAACACCGTGTCACATATTCATGAATATGCTTTTTCATCTTTGGCCAAAAGAAATCTCGCTTCACGAGATCATATGTCTTCTCGACTCCTGGATGTCCCGCACACTGGCTATCATGGCATTGTCGAATGACTCTCTGCCTGAGATCATTCTGACCAGGTACTACAACCTTGCCATTTCTAACTAGCATACCATCCCTTATGGCATATCTTGCATAAGTTTGGCCTTTTCTGGATGCCAGGTCATCCTTTTCATTTTCCTCGGGTTTTAACACATGAGCCTTAGGCCATAAGCTCTGGACAAACTCGTCCACCTTCTGAGTTTCTCTAATCTCGGTCATTAGAGCACTCTCTAATACCGTGAAACTCAGGTTGTGCATAATGCGAGACAACGCATCAGCTACCTTATTGTCTTTTCCTCTTCGGTACCGAATTGTTAGATTAAACTCCTGCATGAGCTCTGCCCACCTAGCTTGGCGGCCCCTCAAGTCAGGCTGTTTACAAAAATGTTTCAGAGTATCATGATCCACATCCACATAAAACTCTGAACCATACAGATAATGCCTCCATGTTTTCAAAGCATGGATAACAGCATACAACTCCAATTCATGAGTTGGCCAATTCCTTTGAGAGGGAGAAAGCTTCTTGCTTTCGAAGGCTACTGGCCTTCCCTCTTGAAGGAGGACTGCTCCTACCGCAATGCCACTTGCATCGGATTCTAGGAACAACGGTTTCTGGGGATCAACTATTTTTAACACCGGTCCTGAGACCACAGCTTGTTTTATGGTGTTAAAACTTTCCTGTTGATTGTGTCCCCAAATAAAAGGTACTTTATCTGAGGTCAGATCAGTCAATGGCGATACTATTTCGGAATATCCTTTGATATGCCTTCTATAAAACTGGACAAATCCCAAGAATGATCGCAACGCGGTCAGACTCTGAGGGATTGGCCAAGTTAGTATCGCAGCCACTTTCTTCGGATCCATTTCTACCCCCTGTGGAGTAATTATGAACCCCAAATATTCAAGCCTAACCATACACAGTATAGTTTTCTTTTTATTCACGTAAAGACTGGCTTTCCTCAAAGTACTGAACACTATCCTTAAGTGTTCACGATGCTCAGTAATACTTTTACTGAATATCAAGATATCGTCAATAAAATGTACTACGAACTTTCCGATATACGGACGTAGTAAATCATTCATAAGCATGACGAAGGTCGCTGGAGCATTGGTAAGTCCAAAGGGCATTACCAAAAACTCATAATGACCAAACCTGCTTCTAAAAGCGGTTTTATGCACATCCTCGGCTCTAATCCGGATCTGATGATAGCCGCACTTAAGATCTATCTTGCTGAAAATCACGGCTCCATGTAATGCATCTAGCAAATCATCAATCCGAGCCATCGGATACCTGTGCTTAACAGTGATATTATTTAATGCTCTGTAATCTATACAGAGGCGAAACGTATCATCCTTTTTCCTCTTTAATATCACTGGTGAAGCAAAAGGTGAGAAACTTGGTTGAATCTGCCCCAACTTGAGGTATTCTTCCAGTTGCCTACGCACCTCCGCTTCTTCAGTAAAACTCATTCTATAGGGAGGTCTATTTACAGGTTCTGCCCCTGGGATCAGTTCAATCTTATGCTGAACTTTCCACTCTGGAGGTAACCCATAAGGTAGTTCATCCCTAAAACATTCAGAGAACTCCTCTGTTATAAGATTAGCCAGCTTGGCCATCTCATCACTTTGCGTAACATCAGTGCTAGCCGAAGATTCATCCACCGACTCTACCGATGCTGTGCAAAGGTATAAAAACTCTACTTGAGCCTTTCTGATTTCCATCACGGAAACCAACGGTCCCTGAGGTATATCTCTTTCACCTCGCAAGACATAAAGCACATCATTCATCTTGAATTGATATACGTGCTTTTTCCAATCAATGGCTGGATTCTTCCTAGAATGCCACGCCATTCCCAGGGCTATATCCGCATGAGCAAGCTTGGTTATTTCAAAATCAAGCTTCTCAGCATAGTCCTGAATCCGAAGCTCCAACTGGGTAACCCTTTGGTCCCATACTTTAGTTGAACTTCCATCAGCCATCCTGACTGTATACGCATAGTCAGATGGACTTGTCTTTAATTTCAGCCTCTTCACGAGCTTGGAGTTAATCACATTGTGAGTTGACGCTGAGTCAAACAACACAATGACATCATGACTGGCCACTTGCCCTTTCATTTTGATTAACTCCGTATCATTGAAGGCTGTATACCCCGTTGCTGCGGGGGCTTAGATAGGATGTTATAAGGTGCACTCGTCACTAACTTAGTAACAGACACACAGAACAAACAAGGTACTAACCTCTGAGAAGATCCCGCTAGCTGAATCTGCATCTCTTCCGCTCTGGGACTTCCCTGCATTTCCACGTCGCACTCTGAGATCACCATCTCAGCCATCCGACGATCTTTATTACATGGACAATCTCTCCACTGATGAGGTTGAAGGCAACCAAAGCATAAGCCTTCTCTCCTCGCTTTTTCCCGCTGTTCTGGGTTCAAGGGAGACTTAGACCAAGCCCGGGCTGCCATTGGAGTTACTTTCCTCTTCACTCCAATGGTGGTACTTGGTTTAGGAGTTTCAGCCGGTCTCGCCTGCTTGGCTTGACCACTCGGCTGCGAACCACTCCCTCTACTAGCCCACTTCTTCTTAAACCCAGACTTCTTCGGATACCCATACTGGGTTCCGACCTGTGCAAACCCACTTGGCTTGTTGCCCTTGGCATCCTCGTAGTTCAGGGCTATAGCTATTGCATCATCTAGCGTGTTCGCGTACTTAGCCCGAACTTCCATTTTTATTCGATCATTCAATCCAAATATGAAATCTTTCACTTGGATTGATTGAGGCAGGGGTTCGTCAACCTTCATTACACTCTCTCGAAACTTATTAGTGTATTCTGCCACTGATAAATTTCTCTGACGAAGGTTCCTATATTGATCCCAAGCTCGGGATGCCTCGTCAGGAGGTAAGAAGTGTTTCCTGAACTCTCTTTTAAACCCCTCCCAGGTAGTGGATGCTATGCCATCTTTTTGTTGTTTGATCCACCACCGATCCGCAGCCTCACTAAACATATGGGTGGCCTCGCGGATCTTTTTGATGTCATTTCTGATCTCACAAATGGCGAACGCCTCGTCCCATTTGTGTAACCAGGTTTCAATGACATCGGAGCTACGGTCGTTCATCCGACCAGAATACTTTTCCGGTCTGTAATTAGCAATATTTGGCACTTTAGCCTTCCTAGGCTCGACCGTATGGACACTAGACTCCAGTTCCATTGGAGCCTTTCCCTTCTCTTCTCGAGAAGGTCTGGCAGACATACTCTGTAGCACTCTCCTAAGTTCAGATTGCCCTGCGTTGGCTTGTAATTGCTGCGCTAACAACTGTTGCAAGGCATCCTCCAGCAATGCAATCCTGCCAGATAAAGTATGAGCTACTGGGCGCGATCCCTGCTGGGTCGGCCGGACTCCTGATTCACCAGGGTCCCTCCTGGAAGCTCCTTCTTCTGCTTCCATTCAAATCAATGGGTGTTTTGCTTTTTTTTTTTTTTTTTTATAAACACCCCTAAAACACTGTACTTACAAACTGACACAATTCCCTATACTAGGGAATATCTGCAATCTGACAACCTACTGACCAAGTATTTGACACAAGCATATATCACAATATACCCCAAACCACTTTCCCTGTACTAGGGAAATTCCTGCATCAAACTGACTTGAGCACACAAGCATAATCTGAAAGACAGTCCACAAATTTTATTTTTTTTCACTTCAGATTCCCTTCTGCTGTATAGAAATAAATGAACTGTAAATTGAAATTTTGCACAGAAAGAAAAAGAGCTGCTCCCTGGTGGTTCGCTCCAGCATAACAGCAACTGAAACAATCTTTTGGAATCTCTCTGGTCTCCGTTGATTCCGAGTTCCGTCAGGGTTACGTGAACCTTACTCTCCGTTCCTGTCGATGAATCTCCCAACCAACGGAACGTAGGTTCGTTAGCGCCAACCAACTGTCACCTACTAGCTAACCCCCACGCCACCAACCTGTGCATACCAGGTCCTTCACGGACTCACACGACCTTCGGATGGATCCCTGCTCACGCAACGGCCAACGCTAATCCTTGGGTAATTGTCGAACATCCCGTTCGTGAGCTCCGGCATATGCCATCAACCCGTCACTGCTCGTCGACCAGCCAGCCTTCAATTTCGCCGCTCACGGGCCGCTGCGAGAGCGCCACAGTCCTTGTTCGTGGGCGTCGCCGAATTACCAGCGGTTCCACCAACCTGCTATCCGCCACTAACTTACGGGACCCCCAGGCTCAAGCCACAATTCAGAAGCCTCCGTTCGTCACGTCGCAGGATCACCCGGTCAGTTCGTCGATTGGCGCTCAAATCGTTCACGTGAAGGTCTTCTTATCCCTTGATCTCTCCACAGGCTCTGATACCAATTGTCACCTACCTCTTGATTTTCTCTCTTCAAAGATCACGGGAGTAGCACCTTTCATTTCCTCCCAGCCAATTCTGCCAAGACTTCATAGCAAGAGAGAGAGAGCTGTAATCGAAATCACGTAAAATCAAATCCATCCATCCTTCTCTCACTAGCCTTAGCAGACCCCAAATCCCTAGATAGATCTAGATGCCACATGTCATCCATATAGGGCCTTCCTAATGCAACATTTCACCCCTCTCTTGGGATGCATTTAATTCCTTGCCCCTAGGCACAATCTTTGCACTAGGCCCCTGGTCTCAGATCTATCTAGTCTGGTGCTATCAGCCCTCACCTAGGACCTTGACATTAATCCCTCCCGATCATTTACATAAAGCGCAAACACATATATTACAAAGATAGATCCTATAAGGGAAATGTCGACTGATTCTTCCGAGGTCATGCTACCTCGGCTAGAGCGTAACACTCCAGCTCCACCCCGCAAGCTCCTTGCTCCATCAGTTCACCATCTGTACAATTCGTACGGACTGATTCCGTACAGTCCCGAACAGTACCTGCGTTGCCATTCGTCATCGTCATCGTCATCGTACAGCAGTCTTCAGCTGTACAGATCGTCGCCAGACTGTACGGTTCGTTGTAGAGTTTCGTACAGCTTCATCGCCATCATCGCCTGTACAACTGCAGCGCCGTACACCCTGCAGCTCCATTCCGTACACAGGCGCCGTACAGCCTGCAGCCTCTTCCGTATGCTCTTGCGAAAGGTTCGTCCGTACTGCACGCGTGGCGCCGTACACGTGCAGTTCGTCCGTACACCTCCGTACAATCTGCGTCGATCGTACTGTACATGCACCGTACATTCCGTACAACCTGCAGCAGACAGCTCGCTCGTACAGTACGGCCATCAGTACTTGTGTCGTGCAGTCACCGTACAGGCCATACAATTGTATTTGGCCTTCTGAGCAGGTTTCATTCGTGCAGGCACTCTTGAAGTTGGTCGTCTGGCAGACATTTCTTTGCAAGAAGCCATTGTTTGGCAGAGTAGTTTTTTGGGCAGATTTGAACATGTTTTTTTGAATTGGGCATTTTGTAAAATTTGGGGCTTTTCTTGGATTTGCCCCAATTTCATCTTAATTTCACCTCAAAATTTGGGGCATTTTGTATTCGCGGTCAGGCATTGCAAACACTTTGCAAGTGTTGAAGAAATTTGGAGCTGCACTTGGAGCAAGCATTGCAGATCTAGTGTGAAATTTGGGGCTTTTGTTCAGAAATTGCAAATTTGGGGCTTTTGTTCAAAAATTGCAGATTTGGGGCTTTTAGTAAATTTGCCCCTTTTTGGTTGCAATTTCAAGCCACAAATTGGGGCTTTTGTGTTGGGAGAGCAATTTGACAGGTTTCAGTTCACATTGCCTTTCTGTGAGTGTTTTGAAGCACTTTTGGCAGGTTTTGGGAGAGATTGAATGCTCTGGCAGATTTCTGACAGAGACATTACAGAGATTTGAGTTGCATTTTTAGCCAATGTTTGGCTGTGTTTTTTTTTTTGGGATTTGTGTGCACTCCATTCCCAGCAAGGGAATTCAGATTTGCATTTGCTGTATTTTCTTTCTCAGACATGGCCCAGCAAAATCAGAATGATTTCGGTTTCAGTGGTCTCTCACAAGAGGACAAGCTGGATGGTACCAACTACTCTCTCTTGAGTTTTATGGTACACAATATTCTGATTTCTCATAATTTGTGGGACTATGTAAGTGGGGATGAGTTCCGGCCAGTAAATGTGGCACCTAATACCCCTTCCCAACAAGGAGGAGGCAGAGGTCGTGCACATGGCATAGCTGCAGCACAAGTTATTGGTGCAGTTATACCTACCACTCCAAAGCAAAAGAGATGGGATTCACGTGATGCTTTAGCTTTGTCGTGTATTTCTCTTTCAGCGAAAAGATTCATCATTCCACATATCCGGTCATGTAAGACCTCAAAGGCAGCATGGGGTATTTTGGAGAGCATGTATGCAGCTCGGAATGATGCCAGGGTGTCTTTTTTGAAAAGAGAATTGTCTCATACACATATGGAAGAGGGTGACTCCATGTCAGTGCACCTCACAAAGCTACAGGATTTACAAGAGCAGTTGCTGAATATTGATGAGATCATTCCTGATTCAGAGATGATTACCACTACTCTTCCTGAGTCTTATCTCAGCTTTCATACCTCGTTGAATTTGTCGTTGAGGGGGGGTGCAAATCCTCTCACTTTTCACGAGTTGATAGGAGTTCTGCTGTAGGAAGAGCAGACCAGGAAAAACATGGCTTCACGAGCAGGTGAACATGCTATGCTCTCAAAATTCAAGCCTAAAGTAAAGGGACAGGCAAAGACTTCAGCAAATCAGCCTTCCAGTGGTTCAGGACAGCCTTCTCAAAAGGCTAAGGGTGATGCAGGTAAACCAAAGAAGAAGGGAATATGTCATTACTGCAAAAAGCCAGGTCATTACATTGAAGAATGCAAGAAAAGGCTTGCAAAAGAAAAGAAAAACAGCTCCGGTATGGCTGTCTCAGATTCAGCTCCTCATGCATCTGACAATGAGCAAGCTATAGCCAACTTTGTGGAGCGCGACTATGCCTTCTTGTCTTGCATTTCAGACTCTCAGTTGGCTGCTCGGGATAGTACAGCCACTTGTAATGATGACACTTGTGCTTTTCTGACATGCAGTTATGATTCTTCCAAGGATGCATCAGCTTTCAGTGTCAATGAGACACATAATACATGGTATTTTGACAGCGGTGCCTCAAAGCATATCACTTCCAGGAAGTGTCTCTTCACATCTCTGCATCCACCACCTGTTGGTAAAAAGGTCACATGTGCCAACAAACTCCTCCTATTCAGTCCGTGGTACAAGAGAAGTTGAACTTACAGCCATTGATGGCTCAACATTCAGAATTTCTGATGTCTTGTATGTGCCTGGCATCACAAAAAATCTACTTTCAGTGTCCACTCTTAACAGAGCTGGATTTCAGGTCATTTTTGAAGATGACAAGTGTGCAGTCCATGATAGAGAGCATGACTATGCCTTGAGATTGTCTGGCACTTTGTTACGTGGTCTTTTTCAGCTTGACATGTATGAGAAAAGACCAGCACATGCTCTTGCAGTTTCCACTCCTACTGCTGCTATGCAGAATGCGGAGTTATGGCATGCGAGATATGGACACATGCATTATGGCAGCTTGATGACGCTTCAAAAACATGCCATGGTTGATGCATTGCCTCCTCTTGAAACACCTCCTCGACATGCCTGTGAAGGGTGCATTCTTGGTAAAATGCACAGATCTCCTTTTAAGCAGGATGGATCAGTTAAAGCTGTTTGAAAATTACAGCTTATACATAGTGATGTCTGTGGTTCCATGAGGACTCCATCATTGGTCACTTTTATGGATGACTACTCCAACTACACTTGGGTTTATGCGCTGAAATGCAAATCAGAAGTGTTTATGGTTTTCAAACACTTTGCAGCCATGGTTGAGAATGAATCCGGACTAAAGATACAGATATTACGCACAGATAGAGGAGGGGAGTACTTGTCTGCAGATTTTGATGCTTTTTTGAAAGACAAGGGCATTGTACATCAGCTAACAGTGAGGCTAACTCCTCAGCAAAATGGCAAAGCTGAGAGGAAAAATCGTACTCTTATGGAGATGGATAGATGTATGCTGAAAAGCAAAAAAATGCCTCACAAATTTTGGCTTGAAGGTCTCATGTGTGCCAATTATGTTTTGAATCGGGCACCCACAAAATATTTGAAGACCAAAACTCCCTATGAAGTTTGGCAAGGGAGAAAGCCTTCTGTGGATCATTTCCGTGTCTTTGGATGCCTTGCATATGCTCATGTGCCCGTTGAGTTTCGGCATAAGTTGTCTGATAAGGCAATCAAATGCATTTTTGTTGGGTACAGTGCAGAGAGCAAGGGCTACCGTCTCTACAATTCTGTCACATGCAAGATTATTGTCAGTAGAGATGTAATATTTTCAGAAAATTCAGCTCACACTCAAGCTGAATTTGATATGCCTTCTTCCGGTGATGTCTTTGAGGGGTTACTACCCATTGCCTTGGGTTCCCCTGTTGATATATCTGATGAAAATCAGAATTTTCAGATATCTCCACATGCTCCGATTCAGCCACAGGATGTCATACCACCTCCACAAGCCGTGGAAGAGGTTGTTCAGCAAGAAATTGTAGATATACATGCAGCAAAAACAGTCCCAAATTGGCTGTTACAGACTCTCAGGGAGAGTAAAATTGATGCTCCATTACCTGGCAGAACTCGGAGTGCAATAAGGCATGGGGGAGGTGCTCTCTCAGTTGAATTAGCTTATGCAGGTACTCTTCTTGATGAGGAGGAACCTGAGACATTTGAAGAGGCACAGGATAATGTGCATTGGATGAATGCCATGCACGATGAGTTGCAGTCCATTCAGAAAAATCAGACATGGGAAGTTGTCGATTTGCCACCAGGTAAACATGCCATAGGTACACGGTGGGTTTTCAAAGTTAAAAGAAAGCCCGATGGCACCATTGACAGGTATAAGGCAAGGCTGGTCGCAAAAGGATATGCTCAGAAAAAGGGCATAGACTATGAGGAGACTTTTGCTCCTACATCGAGAATGACAACCATCCGGTCAGTCATAGCAATGGCTGCAAATTTTCAGTGGAATGTTCATCAGTTGGACATAAAAACAGCCTTCCTTAATGGAGACTTGTTGGAAGAGGTTTATGTCAAACAACCTCCAGGCTTTGAAGTTTCAGGAAATGCACTTCAGGTATGCAAGCTCAATAAAGCTTTGTATGGGCTGAAATAGGCCCCACGTGCATCGTATGCAAAGATTCATGCCTTTCTGACCAGCAAGGGGCTGCACAACAGTCCAACTGAAAGCACCCTCTACATCAAGAAGGATGGGGGGGATATTTTAGTCATCATTCTTTATGTAGATGACTTACTGCTCACAGGGTCAAATAAAGATAATATTGCAGATTTTAAAGCTGAATTGCAGACCACTTTTGACATGTCAGATTTGGGGTTGCTACACTTTTATTTGGGGATCCAGTTCACTCAAGAGCAAAGTGGCATCGGTATGTCTCAATCCAAGTATGTGCAAAAACTCTTGGACAGATTCAACATGCAGGATTGTAAGCCCATAGCTACTCCCATGGAGCCGGGGCTGAAGCTTACAATGCATGAAGCAGGTGAATCATTTGATGTCACACTCTACAGTCAGGCTGTTGGATGCCTCATTTATCTCTGCAATACACGACCTGATATTCAGTCTGCAGTTTTTCAGGTGAGCAGATATATGCACAGCCCAAAGACTATGCATTGGCAGGCTGTAAAACGCATCTTCCGTTATTTGCAAGGTACCAAGTCTTTTGGCTTGATGTTTCCCAGGGGGGGTGACTTGCAGATGCATGCCTACAGTGACTCAGATTGGGCTGGAGATTATGACACTAGGAAGTCCACAAGTGGCAATTGTTTCTTTTTGGGTAAAGCTTGTATTTCTTGGTTGAGCAAGAAACAATCTACAGTGGCTACCTCTTCATGTGAAGCTGAGTACAGGGTAGCTTTCACAGTGATAGTTGAATGTGTTTGCCTGCGTCGTTTATTTGCTGATCTTCATCTTTCATTGGAGGGTCCTTCTCCAATTCTCACTGATAGTCAGAGTACTAGTGGCAAAGAATCCTGTGTTTCATGCTCGCACGAAGCACATTGAGATTCACTATCACTATGTCAGAGAGAAGTTGCATGCAGGAGAGATCAGCATGATCTATGTGTCAACACATGACAATGTTGCAGACATTTTCACCAAAGCACTTCCACATGAAAAGTTTGAGGCATTTCGTAGTGCCCTGAACTTATCTCCTTTTGGTGATTGATCTTTTCCTTGTACATGACATTGGCACTGCAGGGGGGTGTTAGAATTATTGCTATAATTTAGCAGTGACCAATGTAATGTAATAAGTATGTTAGGGGCACTTTTCCCTCACTTAGAGGTTTTTTCCCCTAATCACAGTTAGTTCACTAACTATGGTTAATGAAGGATAAGGTTTTGTCACTTAGACAAAACCTATCACTCCATTCAGTTGTATCACTCTCATCTAATTGCAACTACGTTTTTCAGCTCTCACACTCTCCTGCTCTTGTTCTCACCTTTAATCTCTCTCCCATTCTCACAGAAATGTGGCAAATGCAACCACACACCTAACAGTGGTCGTACGAGAAGTGGGAGCAAAGGTTTCATCATAATCTATGCCTTTCTGTTGTGCATAGCAATTTGAGCTTTGTTATTGTCAATGTACCCATCTCATTCTTTTGGATTTATACACTCACTTCGTGCCAATTGCCTTCTTTCTGGCAGGCAAGTCCACCAACTCCCAAGTGTGGTTTTTCTTATCGGAGTTAATCTCTGCTTGAATTGCTTGCATCCAATGCACATTGTCTCATGCATCATCAAAACTATCAGGCTCATCTGCCTCAAGTATGCTGCTTACCTAAGCAGACTCACTGAAATGGGCAGCCTCAAAGTCTCTAGTGCCACTCCGTGTACGGCTAGGAAATGGTGCTGAAAGTTTGCTGTCCTCAAGTGTGCGGAGCAGCCAACGAGGTACTGATCTTTCTTCCTACACTACTGTACTTTTACGTGCTACGGCATCATCCATCTCTTCTTGAGAAACAGGCTCAGCCATAGGTTGAACTGAGGCATCACTCACTAGAGTATTTGCAGCCACCCACTAGAGCATTTTGCTGCAAATTCTGATTTTCCACTGGCATATCATGTGCAACATCAAAGGAAATGGGCATCGTCCCGTTAGAGGGTTCAGAAGGACCCTGATTTCTGTCAAAACCAGCAAAGGGTAGATCGACATTTTCAGCAAAGATAACATCCCGACTAGTGATAACCTTCTTGGTCACGGGATTATAAAGTCTATACCCATTGCTTTTACTGCTGTAGCCAATAAAGAGGCACTTCTCTGCCTTGTCACCAAGTTTGCTACGCAACTCTTTAGGCACATGTGCATACGCTACACAACCAAATGTACGAAAATAGCCCACATTGGGCTTACGACCAAACCATGCTTGATAAGGTGTCATGCCCTTAAGAGCCTTCGTGGGACACCTGTTGAAAATATGATTTGGGCACATGATTACTTTCATCCAAAATTTGTGTGGCAACCCTTTTGCTTTTAGCGTGCATCTCCCCATCTCCGAAAGTGACCGATTTTTCCTGTCACCCTTTCTATTCTGTTGAGGAGTATACCTCACCGTAAACTGATGTGTAATGCCCTTCTCGGCAAAAGATTGTTGCAATGACTTGGAGATATATTCCCCCCCTTGATCTGAACGGAGGGGTGTAAATGCCATTCAGCTTGATTTTCAACCAAGGCAACAACGTGTTTGACCACATTGCAAACTTCAGACTTTTGCTTAAGATTGGAGACCCATGTAAAACATGTGAAGTCATCTATGGATGTAATATAGTAAAGATGACCTCCAAGAGACGGAGTGCGCATTGGTCCACAAACATCAGTTGAACGAGCTGTAATTTTCGTGTAGCCCGGACTGCACCATCCTTGGGGAAGGAAAACTGATGCACTGTGCCCAAAATACAGCCCCACATATTTTGTTTGGAGGAGTCTCCAAATGAGGCAAGGCATCAACCATATTACGCTTTTGCAATAACATAAGGCTGCCATAATTTACATGACCAAACCTAGCGTGCCATAACTCTGCATCTTGCATGGTAGAGGTAGAAGCTACAAAAGCTGAATATGCTCTTTTCTCATAGGCATCAGCATGTGACATAATGAACCGGTGAAAACCAAGGCATAATCTCTCTCCTTGTCATGGGCCGTACATTTGTCATCCTCAAAGATGACTTTGTATCCTCTTCGTCGAGAGAAAGAAGAGAGAAAGTAAATTCTTCTTAATCCTAGGGACATACACAACATCTTGGATGCAAAGATCCGAACCATCCACTGTTGTGAGGGAAATTTCCCCAATCTCTTTAACTCGATAAGATTCATTGGCACAAGAAACTGTTTTGCCAATCGGTGCATCGGATAACTTCAAAGAAAGATTTATGTAAGGTGATATGGCGGGAAGCATTGCTATCAAAGTACAATGTCTTAGCTGTCTCATTCATGTTGAAAATACGTGACTCCCAAGAAGCATCACAGTTGCAAGTAAAGAAGGCCCAAGCAGGCTCAACAAAATAAGCAGAAGTATTCTCAGAACTTGCATGATGAGCTGAGCTTGAAATTGCCATACCAGATTCTTTCTTCTCCTCTTTTGCAAGCCTCTTGGGGCATTCACTGATGTGATGATTGGGCCTTTTGCAATAATGGCACTTGTCTTTCTTGCAAGGCTTTGAGGCATCCTTTTTATATTTCCCACATGCATGTACATGTCTAGAACCATTGCTAACTTGGCTGAACTTTCTTTTTGCCTTTATCCTTCGTTGAAAAAGCATGCTCCCCACTACACGAGCGTAAAGCCAGATTCTTTCGCTTCTGTTCCTCCTGCAACAAGAGTGCTACTAATTCTTGAAAAGTGAGGCGATTCTGATTCGCTCGCATCGAAAGATTGAGAGACTTATGAAAATAAAGACTCCGGCAAGGAGTTCAAAGTAATGGTAACAAGCTGTGAGTCTGGAATGACCTCATCAATGTCGCAAATCTTGAATCCAGTTGACATGTTCTTGCACAGAGTCACCCTCATCCATGTGCACATTATGAAGCTCTCTACACAAATATTAGACTCCTCAGGAGTAATACCTACAGATGCTTGCCCAACCCATGCAGCTTGTTGTCCTTGTTGCCTACGACTTGCACCACCACCACGACCCCCCCTTGTTGTGGAGGAGTACCTAGTGCTATAGGACTGGGACAGGCCTTATCACCCGTAATGTAATCCCAGATGCCCTGGGCAACTAACAGATTGCTAATCAAAAAATTCCAAAGGGCAAGCAATTGAAAGGCATCATGCGGATTTTGCTATGCCATTTGAGCAAACAAAAAGAGGCAAATAATCTCAACAAAGTTCACTTGTTGTGAACACCCTGCTCAAGTAACATATATCACTGCCAAAGCCTATACTAGGCTTGAGGATGCTCCTCAAATACACCAGAAAGATCCCGTGCTGGGATATGTGCTGCAATCTCAAAGTTTCCCCTATAAAACCAGCAGCTCAACAAGGCATAAACCCAACTGAATGCTTGATTGTACTTGCAAAGGCAAACCTCAGTGGCATGAGGGCCAACAAATGCAAGCAATTGAGAGGGAAAAGTGCTCCCAATGCAAGCAGTAACAGAACTGAAACTTTACCAAACTAAAACCCAAGCAAATGGGCTGCAAAATGCCTCCATAAACAGCTCCAAGATGAACTGAAAATGATCTCCCATGAACTATATGTGCTTTCCTTCAAAATTGCTTGCCCTAGCAAGCAATAAGTGACTGATTTTTATCTCTGTTTTGGAAAAAAACAGCAAGTCCCCAACTTTATGGACTGAAAATGCACCTAGAGGTGCAAAATATGAGCTGTCCTTGCATAATACTGCTTGAGACATTCAAAACAGCAAGGAGAAGTTTTTGGAAGCTCCAAAACAGTCCCGAGAGTGGTAGAAAAGCTTCAAAACAGCAAAACAGTCTTGAAAACAACCTCGCAAAGTGTGTCCACCCCTCCAAAAATAGGTGCCCAGCCTAGGAATGATTCTTGTGTTCGAAAAACAGCAACAAATACTTGGAAATGGAAGCGAGAGAATGGAGCTGAAGCAATCTGGAATGAAATTGCAGCAGCAACAATGAACTACAAAGCTAGTGTAGTCATAGAGATGAAACCCTAGAATGAACCCTAAAAGATGTGTGGTGACTAACTCACCCATAAACTCAACCTCTAACTGATGTTAGGGGTAAAAAACCTTAAGAAAGGGAAAAAGTGCCGCCCATAGCCCCTTACTACATAACATTGGCCATTGCCTTAGTAAATATAAATTATTCTAACAATAATCTCCTTTAAAGTCTTTGGATTGAAACATTTTATTTTGCCTTGGAAAACCACTGAAGTACTTACGTGCTTACTCTTGTGGTGTCTTCTTTTCTATGGTTTGCACCTTCAAGAGTCTTGTCCAGAATCTATCTACTCTTGCACTGATTCTTCCCCTCTTGGTTTGAAGATATCCCAAACCAAGAGTATCTATGTCCTGAACTCAGGAGGCATGAAGTGTTCCTTCAACTGCTTTTTGAACTCCTCCCAAGTCTTTGGCATCATACCTTGTGATTCTGGGGCCTGGTGCCAAAGAGTAGCTGATCCACTAGGTAATAAATTAGCAAAATTCAGTTTGTCCTTCTCCGTGGTCTCCTCATGTGCAAAGTAAGTATCCAAACTCTTGATCCATCCCAATAGAAGTTTGGCCTATGATCACCATCCTACTCGGACATCTGCACATGCTTCTCTACTAACTTGATCTTCTGTTCAAGCTCAGATGAGTTTGACATTTTCTATTACTCTAATCTATAATGCCTCCTGATAGTTTTGCTTGGTGGATCATCTCTCACCTCATTCTGAAGCTCATCTTCCTCCTCCTAATCATCCTCATAATCTTGTAGCATACTTGTAAAACCAACGGGATTGGGTCTTCTTTCCTTCCGGTTGAGAGGATCTGTAAGTCCTTTTCCATCCACATTCGTGGCCATTGGCTTCTCCTTGGTTACTTGCTTTCCCCACTTCTCTCGGATTGATTTCTCCCATGAATCCTGAAGTGCATTATTCATGGCTGAAAGCTTCTTTTTCAAATCTATCTCAAAAAGCTAAAAGATATTTGGTGCCATGTCCTCTCTAATGGGCTCTCCTCCGCTCTCTAGCGTCGTGGGAGTCTCCTCCGACGAGTGGATCGGTCGCATCGAATCAACGTGCTTCTCAATCTTTCGTTGCTTGATGGGCACAATCTTCTTGGCTTCTTGGGCTACTTTCTTTGTTGATTCTCCCTTGGTTCTCTTGGTATTGTTGGGGTAAAGGCACATTGCCTACCCTTATATTAAAGAATTAAAGTTAGGACATCTATGACTGTCTTAAGACAGTCATAGGGTAAACCTAATCCTAATAAAACTTAAGTGAGTTTGTGGTGTGGCTCACTCATCACTTCACACCCGCACTATTGTGTCTCTCTCACTCTCACTCTCTTGCTCCCTTTCCACCTCACTTCCCCCTCTCAACTGGTATCAGAGCCTCCCCTCCCAAGCTTCCTCTCCCTCGCTTACTACCCTTTCCGTACGGACGTACGGACAGCGCCGTACGACCGTACGTCGTCCGTACAGTCGTACGGACGGACTGCGACAGCAGCAGGCGGGCGGCGCAGCAGTCGACGGCGCGGGAGCAGACCAGTCGACGGCGCGGGAGCAGACCAGGGCGACGGCGCGGTGCAGTTCAGGGCGCAGGCGGCGCTTTTGCGCAGGCGGCGCATTTTGCAGATAGCTGCAGCTCCCGGTATCCAGCACTGTGTGGGCTGCGTCGAGGGCAGCTCCAGGGCGGCCTGCATCAGGCAGCTGTACAGAGCGGCGCACCTACTCCAAGGACTGCCGTACAGTCGTACGGATTTCCGTACAGCTGTACGGACGACGCCGCCACAACCACAGGCAGTTACACAGTTTTTTTTTCTCGATCTGTGTGCAGCAGGGAGGTACATATCCTTGGGATCTGTGTTCAAAGATTTTTTTTTTTGGGGAAGCGTGCTGCTGTAAGGACACAAGTACAGCAGGACAGCCGGAGCTTCTATGCTTTTACTGAGTGAAATTCTCAGTTTTGGGTGAAATTATCAAAGGGCTTTTGCCTAGATGTGTTTGCAGTCTATGCCTTGAGGCAGTGTGTAGCCAGGGAGCACACATTTGCTTTATTTCCGCAGTGCATTTAGTGACATTTGTTGCAGGTCACATTCTTTGTACACACTCTGAAAATCTCAGTTGAGCCACGCTTGGTCAGGGCGCATCGAGTTTACTCGGTCCCTAACTGCCCATCGTTGACAGTGCTCAAAAGATTTTCGTCTGGGTGTTTGTACTTTGTGGTTTGTGTTGTTACTGAGTACACAGAGGCAGTCTATGCTTTGCACATTGTCAGGTACAAGAGTCAGAGAGATTTTCATATTGCATGCTACCTCATTGTTGAGGTGTTCTCCACTTGATTCAGGTGTCAGATCAAGGGGCTTTTGCCCAGACTTTGTTTGATTGCACTTGGGTTATCGACAGAGATCTTCAGATGCATTTTCTCCCCTTGGTATAAGGGTGATTGCTTGGGATTTATCCCATTTCCTGTTGCAGGTTTTGTGTGACAGGTTGAAGAGTCATTTACTGTTTTTGGGGTGTCAGTCAAGTATTTTCTGCAATTTGAGACAGTGACATACCTCATCTGAGGTGGGAGAAGTGATCAGTACAGTCAGTACAGCAGTGTTTACAGCAGTCTGAGTGGTTTTGTCAGATAATTATGCACTGTTAAGCTCTTGTTGAGCAGCAGCAGCAGTCTGAAATTACTGTTTTTATGCCTCTTTGAGCTCAGAACAGTTTGTCAGAAGGTACAGTACTTGCAGGGACATTTACTGTTTTGCTGCAGATTTTACTGACAGTAAAAACAGCACTTTTGAGAGTGCTTCTGGCTCTTGAATAGAGCAGGCTTTTTCTGAGAAATCAGAACTTTTTTTTTCAGTCTTTTTACTTCCAGGGAGTCAGGTACTTTCCTCATCTGATATGGCATCAGGAGGAGGTGATTCTTCAATTCTGAACATAAAGAAACTGGAAGGAGCACATAACTATGCATTATGGGCAGAACAGTGCTTGAATGTTCTTCTGTTAAAGAAGATTGCTAAGCCCATAAGGGTAAAGGGTGTCAAGCCATCTGACATGGCAGCTGATGATTGGGAAGAGCTTGATTTGTCTGCGAGGGCAGCTATTATGCTCACTATTTCAGACACTCTTGTGTTCAATGTACAGGCTGAAAAGACCTCTTATGGTCTATGGCAGAGACTAGAGGAATTGTATGCCCAAAAGAGCTCAGCCAGTAAGGTTTATTGGCTGAAGAAGCTGGTCGATCTTCGCATGAAGGAAGGTACAGCTATGACCTCACACTTGAGTGAGTTCAATGCTATCTTTACACAGCTGATTGCACAGGGGTTGAATCTTGATGAGGAGTTCAAGGCTACTTTCTTGTTGTGTACTCTTCCTGAGAGTTGGGACACTTTCAAGACCACCCTGTCAAACTCAAATGCCACTCTTATTTATGCTGATGTAGAGAGCTCTCTCCTTATGGAGGAGATGAGCAGGAAGAATAATGCGGGCAGCAAGTCTTCAAATGCTTTGCAGGTACAGGATAGAGGCAGGACTCAGCAGAAGGGGAGATCTGCTAGTAAGTCCAAATCCCGCAGTCAGTCCCGTGGCAAAAAGGACATTGAATGCTTTTATTGTGGCAAGAAGGGACATGTGAAGTCGAAGTGCTTCAAGTTCATACGGGATCAGAAAGCCAAGAAGGCTGAATCACAGGATGCAGGAAATGCAAGCAAAGGCAAAGGCAAGGCCACGCTAGTTGAATTGGATGCAGTGAATGTTGCAGCAGAGGACAGTGACAGTGACATACATGATGTTTTATGCTCTTCTGCTGTAATAGCACATGCTTTGGTTATTGATGGCCATGACATGCACACCTGGCTCTTGGATTCAGGTGCCTCTTTTCATGTTACACCTCGCAGGGAGTGGTTTACTTCCTACACAGGTACTCATGGAGTTGTTCATCTTGGGAACAACTATGCATGTCAGATTGCAGGGATTGGCAGTATACAGATAGTATTTCCTGATGGACAGTCATTTATGCTTGATGGTGTTCGCCATGTGCCGGAAATCAAGAAAAATCTGATTAGCACTGGCTTATTAGATGACAGTGGTTACCACACCACATTTGGGGATTCCAAATGGGTGATTACTGATGGCCAAACAGTAGTGGCTGAGGGTTTTAAGAGTGATACCTTGTACCCTCTTTATGTTTCCAGTGTGGGTAATCATGTTGTTGCCATAACCGAGCTGCCAAAGGTTTCATTGTGGCATAGCCGGTTGGGACACATGTCTGTTAAAGGAATGCAAGAACTGTCACGTTTGGGTTATCTGCCGTCTCTTTCATTTTCAGATTTGCCTACTTGTAATCATTGTATTTTTGGCAAGCATTCTGTGACTCCTCATAAGAGGAGGACTCCCCAAAATAGAGCACCACTTGATCTAGTGCACACTGATTTGTGTGAGATGCCACAGTTATCACTAGGGGGTGCCAAATATTTTATTACTTTCATTGATGATGCCACACGTAAGGTGTGGGTCTATTTCTTGAAGCATAAGGGAGATGCCCTAAATGCTTTCAAGAGATTTGTCGCTCAGGTTGAAAATCGGACAGGTCGTAGGCTGAAATGCCTAAGATCCGATAATGGGGGTGAGTATGTGTCACATGCTTTTGTGCAGTTTTGCCAAGCTAAGGGCATCAAACAGGAACTCACAGCCCCTCATAATGCATCTCAAAATGGTGCAAGTGAGCGGATGAATCGAACTATTCAGGAGAAGGTTCGATGTATGTTGTCTTATGCTGCATTACCCCATGGCTTTTGGGCAGAAGCCGTGCAAACAGCAGTTCACATTATTAACAGGTCACCAAATAAGGCTTTGGAATTGAAAGTGCCTGAGGAGGTGTGGTCTGGCAAGCCACCCTCATATAAGCACTTACGGGTATTTGGCTGCGAGTGCTTTGCTCATGTACGCAAAGATCTCCGCACCAAACTGGATCCAAAGTCTATCAGATGCATCTTTATGGGATATGGTGATGAAGGTGAAATGGGGTACAGATTATGGGATCCCGTTAAACGGAAGATTATACGCAGCAATGATGTCATCTTTAAAGAAGATAGTGTACACAAGGAACCCGTTCAACCTGTGGAATACAGGCGGGTTATTTATGATGATGTTGGACAGCAAAGAATGCCTATTTATATGCAGCAGCAGCCTGCTGCAGATCACCCTGTTCAAGAGGGTATACAGGCTGAAAATCAGCCAGAAAATTTTGCCAATAATGCACCACTGGATGTGCCAACAGATGGGGCTGTAGAACAGCCAGATACGGTGGTACAGCCACCTGTTATGCATGAAGAACAGGCTGGACAGCAGCCTAATCCGGAACAGTTTGTTAGGAGGAGCACCCGTGCACAACGGCCTCCTGTCAGGTTTGTTCCAGGAGCCAATAATGTGGCTGATTTTATCATGTTGACAGATTGTGGTGAGCCTTCCAGCTTCAAGGAAGCTATGGGAAGAGCAGAGAAAAAGAAGTGGGAGAAAGCCATGCAGTCAGAAATGGACTCCCTACTTCAGAATGATACATGGGACTTGGTGCAGTTACCTGCAGGCAGAAAGGTTTTGCCATGCAAGTGGGTTTACAAAGTCAAAGTGGATTCAAATGCTTTACCTCGGTATAAGGCCCGATTGGTTGCCAAGGGATTTAAGCAGGAGAAGGGCATTGATTTTGATGAGATTTTTTCCCCTGTAGTCAAGATGACTACTTTGAGAGCAGTGTTGGCTCTTGTTGCTCATGCTGACATGGATTTATGTCAGATGGATGTGAAGACAGCTTTTCTTCACGGAGATCTCCATGATGAGATCTATATGAGTCAGCCAGAGGGATATGCTGTTAAAGGGAAAGAGCAGCTTGTGTGTAAGCTCAAAAGGAGCTTGTATGGACTCAAGCAGGCACCAAGAGAATGGTACAAGAAGTTTGATGCATTCATGCAGTCCCAAGGGTATCATAGGTGTGAGACCGATCATTGCTTGTACACCAACGGGCAAAGGATGGCAGTTTGATGCTACTCATTCTATATGTGGATGACATGCTTATTGCCAGTAAATCTCAGCATGAGATTAGTTCTTTGAAGAAACAACTGCATAAGTCTTTTGACATGAAAGACTTGGGTGATGCAAATCATATTCTTGGCATGCGTATTACTCGTGACAGGTCCAAGAGACTTTTATTTCTGTCACAGAAAGAGTACATTGACAAAGTACTGCAGAGGTTTAAAATGGAGGGGGGGAAGTCCATTAGTACCCCGTTGCCTCCACATTTAAAACTCAGCAGTAAGGACAGCCCCAGATCAGATGATGATAAGGCTGAAATGGCCAAGGTTCCGTATGCATCTGCAGTTGGATCTTTGATGTATGCCATGGTTGCTACTCGTCCGGATATTGCTTTTGCGGTGGGAGTCATCAGCAGGTATATGGCAAATCCAGGCAAGCGGCATTGGGAAGCAGTGAAAGGTGTCTTGAGGTATCTCAAAGGTACCAAAGACTTGTGCATATGCTATGGTAGGCAGGATGCTTTGGTGCATGGTTTTACAGATTCAGACTATGCAGGGAATGCAGATAACCGGAAGTCTACTACCGGTTATATTTTTACATTTGCAGGAGGTGCTATATCATGGGTGTCTCGGTTGCAGAAATGCGTTGCACTATCAACCACAGAAGCTGAATATGTTGCAGCCACTGAGGCTTGCAAGGAAGCAATATGGCTTACTCGGCTGGTGGGAGATTTGGGCATTACAGGAGATATGCCAGTTCTGCATTGTGATAGTCAGAGTGCTATCATGTTGGCAAAGAATCCGGTCTTTCATCAGAAGACCAAGCACATAGAAGTGAAATATCATTTCATCAGGGAGGTACTGGAAGACAAGCGTCTTGAGCTTGTGAAAGTACATACTGATGATAATCCTGCAGATTTGCTCACTAAGAGCTTGCCTACAGAGCGGTTTGCACATTGCCGCCACATCATGGGATTAGGATGAGACCATTCTTACTTTATGGTCTTGTATACAGTAACTGTATATTGCTGTATTTTTATTCTTTTCTCCCCTTTAGGCACATTGGCCTTTAGGTGGGAGGTTGTTGGGGTAAAGGCACATTGCCTACCCTTATATTAAAGAATTAAAGTTAGGACATCTATGACTGTCTTAAGACAGTCATAGGGTAAACCTAATCCTAATAAAACTTAAGTGAGTTTGTGGTGTGGCTCACTCATCACTTCACACCCGCACTATTGTGTCTCTCTCACTCTCACTCTCTTGCTCCCTTTCCACCTCACTTCCCCCTCTCAGGTATTCACCATGTTGAAGCTTGGTAAACACAATCTTCTTGGCTTCCCTGGGTTACTTTCTTTGTTGATCCTCCCTTGGTTCTCTTGGTAAACACAAACTCTTACGCAATCTCACAAACATGTACATAGGAATTTCTAGGTTGAAGTAAGGCTATGTCCTAAGTATTATCAAGCTCTTTAACTAGTAAGGAAACCACGTTGTGATACCTGTCAGGGTCGTGATTATGCGAAAGTGCAATTTTCAGTTAAATTACTCAATAAACTTAGAATTTTACATAGCCATTATTTTAAGATTAATATCCACACACCTCATTCAAATTTCACGCAAAGGTTGCGAAGAGAAGGGAAAAGAGTTCGGCATCTGATGGGGTGTGAATGAGGTACACCCCTACCTAGGTTATCCCAGGTATTTCTCTTTGTTACAATGATGCTCGGCTTCAATGACAATAGTAATGCAGACCCTCGGGGTAACTAGAAATCCTAGGGCATGAATAAGTAGTCCAAATTACGGTCTCCCAACAAATGAAAAATGAAAGAACATAATACATAAAGCTGTAGGAAACTGTAGAAAAAGCAACAACTGGCAGCCCTTGGGGAAAACCAGGCAAAAAGATGCCCAATACTTGCTAGTTTTTGCTAAAGCTCTCCGAAATTGTTATTTTAGCACCAACCTATCTCTTTGATTCTGAAACACATAGCTTGGCATTTTCTATATATACGAGGTTATAACTTCAGAAATTGAAGGGAACATGTTCAATATAAATGAAATCAGTTTTAGAAAGCCCTATGAGTGAAAAACGAAATCTGAAAATTACTTTTTGGTAGCTTGGAAGACAAAAACGCATGTAAAAGAAAGCGTAATGATTGATACAAGTTAACTACGCGAAGAATACTTGCCGGCGTGACTTGTCTTGGGTGTTGGAAAGGAAGAAACGTAGGCTGAAGCAGAACTCCAGCAATCTATCAAGGTGGACAGCAGGAGAAGTTCCTGGAGCAGTAGAAGAATGAAACAAAGTTGCCAGAGGTCAAGCGAACAACAAGGAAGATGGCTAGGAAGAAGACGAATTTGCAAGGAGAGCAGTAGGGAGAGGATGCAAATTTGCAAGAGAGAGCAATTTGAGTGCTTGGAGCTGATCCCAAATTTCTTATAGACCTTGGGTGAAAGCAAAAAGCTGAGAAGGCACAAAAAGCAAGATGGCAGTAATTTACGCTCTTACTATTTAAAAACACTATCTTTTGGGGTCTGATTTCACCGGTTAAGATGGATCACCAAAGCCTTGGTACTTCTTGACACAAAACCAAGCTGCATTTGAGATGGGCAAGGTGTGGACAAGGTGAGCAATGTAACCAAAAAGCAGTTTGATTGCTAGCCATGCAGTCGGGCTCGACATCATATGGATGTTGGGAAGTCTGCAGCAGAGAAATGGAGGACCTTGGAGACACTCTTTGGTGTAAGGATGAAGCACTTGAAGGCAACTGAAGAAAAACTTGTCCAGCTTATAGATAGGAGAGACTAAACCCATGGGGACTTTCTCAATTGTATGCAGGCCTTGTTCAAACAACTCCATGTGCTCATATCCCCAAATTGAGGAAGAAGTTAAAAATACTATCTTGTTGAAGAGTCTACCTCCCAGGTACATTGAGATGGTAAGAATTTTACACTTAGATGATGATATGGACTTCCTAGATTGTGTAGCTTTGTTACTTAATGAAGAAGAGAGAGAGGAATCTCTCCAACTCGGAGGTGAATCTACCTATGTTGCTAAGGAAAAGAAGAGTAAGGGTAGGAGAAAGTGTGGCTGTGGATATTGTGGCAAACTTGGACATGTGCAAGAACATTGCTGGAAACGGCAGAGAGCTGAGCAAGGAGAAAGTTCAAAAGCTAAAGCTCTTGACCGTGCTGATTTCATTGCTGTTGTAGAAGATGACTAGGCCTTCTAAGGTTCTTATAGTGCTTATTGCAGCACCTGTCTTGAATTACAGGTTTCACTCATATGGTGTAGTTGTTTGGCACTTTGTCTTGAATTGCAGGTTCAATTTCTATGGTGCTAGCTGTAGTTGCACCTGTCTTGAGTTATTATTCCAGTCATTTCTTTTGTAGTGATGGTTATAGTGGTCTTTTGTCTTGCATTTCTCCCCCATTTCGGTTTCTTGGGGAATGTTGGCATAAACACTCATAGGGGAGTCTTTGTTCTAAGGTAAATGATTGGGCTTAGGCCTTGAGTTTTGATTGGCACGGAAATTGATGTATGTAGTGGTCGCATGAGAGTCATCGGTCATTGTATCGCCTGTGTAGTTGCCAAGCCTTCACAGCCAGCCAACGTCTTGCTCTAGTCTATAGTGTCGTCTCAGCTAGGTCAGCAGGTCATTTATTGAAGTCGTATGTCTATGTAACATAAACATGGCAAAAATCTATAGTAGTAGTGAGCTGTCTATCCCGAGTCTGTTAGTTGGAGTTTGTTCCTCTCAATCTATTTTCTAAGCAATTTAGTGTGTTGGATGAGCCGTGAGTTACTTGATTGCTGCAATTTATATCCTGTGTGTGATTTAAGCTTCGCTTTGAGAGAATTTTGTTATTTCCTGTAGTCTCTATTGTTGGATTGGTTGTGCATATGAATCATGATAAAGCTCAAAGTCTGACATAGAGCAAGGTAATCCGGGTCTAGGAAACAATAAAAAAAGTTAGATATGAATTTTTGGTGAGTAGGTTTGGTAATGGTATCAATAACGTATTCACCAAAACCAATCTCTCATTTTCTAATTCCCCTCTTAGCCTGCGTGTAATTGAGTAGGGGATTAATCTTTGTCTTCATAGAACTTTCTAAGCATATTTCTTTGTCATCATTCTCAATCCACATTTGATGTGAATCATAATCTATCTCAAGGTTGTATTGATGCCGCCAAGGCATATCCAAGATAATATGAACTCTTTGAAGGGCTGCTACCAGGAAGTGTCATCTATCTTTGTAAGGCTCAATTGAGATTTCTAAGTTCTGGACCACTCTTGTACAATTGTACTTTATTGTTGTGAATGCATCCTTAATTTTATATGGAAGCACTCTTCTTGTCCTCTAATAGACATCACATTCGATACACCAAGCATGAGCATCTCAGAGGAGAGTACTCCACCATAAGCTTGCTTGTAGAACTTTTAGAGCTGTTAACTCGCCGCTGAAGTAACCTCTTGCAGGCTCAGTATATGCCTCGGTGAGTACCATTGCTCGCTCAGGTGACAGGACCCAATGGTGCAACACTTCATCTTCACCTTGGCCACCAATTGAACTATATTTCCCGATGAATAGCAGGCCACCAATCAAAACTATATTTCCAGCCATCCATGAATGAGTACATCTTGTGGCCTACAAGCTGGTTGTAAATTCCATTTGTGAAAGGAATCATAAACGGATTTGGCATTGTCTGAGCATTAAGTTTTTGGTAATCCACACAAACTCGGAGTTTGCTATTTTTCTTGGGCACCACCACAATTGGTTATGGCTAATTGCTCCGATCAATTGCATAAATGAATCCTATTCGGATAAGTTGATCAAGCTCAGCCTTTACTTGCTTAGCATGGGGGGATGACAAGCAAGACGGTCCACCCCTACCACTGGTCGGGTCTATTGCCCTGGACACATGACCAATAAGTCTGGTATCTAGCCTAGGGGGTGGCGTGGATGGCCTCCCATGCTTGCCCACTCTAGGTGCAGCCTAGGGGCAGCAATCATGGCAGCAAGCAGGCCCCCTAGGGCCCCGAGTCATGTCCTGATCTGTGCTGTACTGATCTGCGCATATCTGCTTCTCTCTTGGCCCATGCACCTTGCCGCAGTGTCTAGAAAGCTAGATCGGTCTCAAAGGTGGCTGAATCCTCCACAAGACCTTGGCAGAGACACTTGCCCAAGTACACATCCAGCCCCATCCTCACAAGGGGCACCCACAAGAAAGTCCCTCATCCCTACTCTACACACGATACATTAGTGATAGTGATGATGTGGCAATGATATCATGGTCACTCATGATGTAGTAAGTGACATGGCGTGTGTGCCACATGGCAGGTTGACTGACCCTACAAAACTGACCTAACTTCACCTGTCCCTAGGCTTAACTTGACCAACGCTAGCTATTCCACTTGGCACAATTGTGACCAAGGGTGACTAATCTAGCTATGGTAGATTCTTTGCCATGTGTCACTCCTTATCCTCCACATGGACTTCCAGATAGTAGTCTTTGCTCTGTGTGGAGCAGGAAGCTCTACATGTGGATGATGGATTTCGACTGGAGATTTCTGTCGATTTGAAAAAAATTGGTGTGCCGAACTAATATGTTTTTTGTCTCTTTTTTGTTTTTTGTCATCATTTTTCGTCCGTTGTTGGTTGGGCTGCCTTGTTGCTTTTGCATAGCTCTATGTCGTGTCTGTTGTTGCTTGTGCATACGTGCTTCGAAGCTATTGCATGGTGGGCTGCATCTGCTGTGTTGTGTCTAACTATTGTATATTTGTTGCTTGGTCGGTCGTCTTGCATTGTGGTCGGGTCGTATCCATTGTGTGGTGGCCGTACTGTGTTGTAGCTTGGAGGTACTGCGTCAGTCCATTCACTACGGCTGCTACTTTGCTTCTTGGTTGTGCTAGTTTGAGCTTGTCTGTTCTGCTATGTGGGTGCTTGTTTGCTTCCTTTGTTCGTCGTCATTGGTATGGCTGAGTTGGTCTGCTCCGCCATAAAATTGTCGTGTAGTCGGTCCCGTAGTATGTGCTAAGTCGTTTGCTCTTTGCTGCATCTGTTTGTTGTCGTAGTCATGTCTTTGATAGCTTTGTTTGGGCTTTGTTGTTTGACTGCAGGGTCTAGGTCGACGATTGTAGGGTCCTTTGCGTTGTTGTAGATAGAAATTAGTAGTAGCTTGTTGCGACCTTCGCTATTATAAATCTCGGAGACTAGAATAGAGTGGAATTGTTAGAGTGAAGTAGAATAGAGTCTCTCAAGGAAGATAGAGACTTCTCTCTCTCTCTCTCTCTCTCTCTCTCTCTCTCTCTCTCTCTCTCATTGATGAGCTTGAGTCTTCCATTAGGACTCTGGGGTGTGTAGGTTCCCCTTTAGCTGGTTCCTTGATCTCAATTCTACGGTACACACGTGACATGGTCCTACTCTTGTTGGCTTAAGGGTCGCTAGCGACATTCGGACACACTTGAGTCTTTTTGCGATACACATTATTGAAAGGTCAACTTGGGTAAAACAAACGTTGTGATCTTCAACTCATCCCGAGGGTTGCGCTCGAATAGTAGTTTGCTTTTGATGGGGCTTCGGTGGAGATTGTTGCATCCTATACAGAGCTAGGAGTTCTCTTTTCAGGCCTGATCTTCACGATTCAACCAGTTATGCAGTCCTGTTTGAGCAAGGGATATGCCGCACTGGCCAGACTTGGCGTGTCAGTGCTTCCACTCACCATTTCAGGATTCTAGAACCAAGTCTCTTCTCTTTGACTCCTTGGTCTGCCAGGCTGGCAGGTTTAATACGTGGTTCTCTACATCAATACATATTCCTTTGGTTGTACATCTGAATATTCTCTCTCTAGATCTGAAGTGCATTGTCATACCGGTGTGCACATGGAGTAAGTTGATGCTTGGAGTGACGTCACTCCCTTCTCTGACAATGGGACCATCTAGAAATACATCATGAGATCAACCTTCCTGAAGGGGACCTCGAGGCCCAGCACATCCCTAACGATCAAAGACAAAAGGCACACTGGAAGTGTGTTTGGCCCTGAAGGAGTCCTTTCAGATACAGGCATAATGGAATTGAGCTTTGTGTGCGCCCCATTGGGGTCCCAAACAGGTATCATTTGAAACATGTTGGAAATTGGTGTTATTCTCTGATGGACCTGTGGGCATTGTGAAATGGTTTGGTGCCGTGAAGCTGCAATGAAGAATGGGAAGAGAGCTCGTGGATTGTGCAAGTTTGTGTCTCTAGGGAGTGGGCTCCACCTTGCATGCCTTGCCTTCTACATCCCTGTTACCTTAACACCAATTGGACGTCCCACCCCGAACCCTTTCCATACCCTTTTCCCCCCTCTCATCAACTAACAATTCCATACCCCCCTCTCATCGTGCAGGTTTTAATCTGCCAACTGCTCTTTGAGCATGATATTTTCAACTTGTAATCTTTTATTGGCCGTGTGCAAGCTGATCCATCTCTTCCCCCACATGCTGGTTTATGTCTTGAGACCAGATCTGTAACCTTTGCTCCGTGGCATCCTTCTCTGCCAATTGTTCTTTATACTGCCTTACAGACTGTTCCATAGCTATCTTTTGCTCATTATACTGTTCTGACATGATTTTCATCTCCTGAACTTTAAACTGTAAATCTTTCACAGGTTCTTTTTTGCAAAAAAAAAGATTGCACAATATTTTCAATCTCACAGATACATGAAAGTCGAGTGAATATTTTGCTAATTTTGTTTGTCAATTCAACATATTTTAATTAGTGTTTTTGTTTTTGTTGGCTCATGGATATTCTTTTAGATGCTGTTCGTAATCTTGTGGTGTGTGAGTGCATTGCAGGTGGAGGAGGAGGTAGGAATTCATATAAAAACATCTGATCTGATAGATCTAACAAGTTTCCTGGACAAATCAACCGGCTGCAGGATGTTCCCTTCCCCAGTAAGTGCACGTATAAGTCTCTTGGTCTACAATTTGCAACCTTTTTTCTGTTTCAATAAATTTATTCCTAATGGCAGGCTCTGCCTTGTACTTGGGTTCAGCAGATAGGCGTTTTATTTATTGAGCTGGTGTAGGCTCACCATTGTAGATGGGCCTTATGAGAGTAAAGAGTGTTCTAGTTTCATTGAATAAGCAAAACAATGCGTCAGTTTTCTTAGAGAAGTTCCAAAATGGAGGGCCGTATCCAAGTGACTCTTTTTGCCATTGATGCCTTTTCCTGCCCTGTTTGGTCCCCGATTTTCCAACTCTAAGAGGGACTGTGCTGAGAATGATTTGTGCAGAATTTAGAAAGTGACTGACTGATGATTGTTATGCGTCTATTTTATTTCAAAGCAAAGTGCTCAGCTACACATATTGTGATCATGCATGAATGGTTTGAACTCTGCTGTGTTTTGTCTAATTGAATCTTGGAACAGGGTGGCTGTGATGAGGAGATTATCTTAATGCTCTACAGGAGCCATGTGAAAAGAGAGGTAATCACCTGAACAAATCTTACTTTGCTGGCATTGTGCGATCTTAGTCTGCACTGTTTATCCTCATTAAATGCATGGTATGCAGGTGATTGATTCTTTGCAGGGACAAAAGACTGGCCTTCAAGAGCATGGCGAGTTTATAAAAGTACGGATAGTTCCTTACAGCACCTTATGGCGGTCAACTGCTGACTCAAAAGTCCTTGCTGCAATTACCCTGTATGAGATGGCAAAAAAGGAGGGTGTTTTGCCAGCTCCACCGAATGCATCTCAATGAGGTTTCCAATGAAGCATAGATTACTTTATGATTCTTCCAATGAGGTTTCCAATGAAGCATAGATTACTTTATGTTTTCCATTTCCAACTATTGATTGACCATACTTATCAAACCGAAGTCGATGGGAACAATTCCTTTTGTTGCTGGAAGTAACAAAATATACTTCAGCATGAAGGTTATCTAGGTAAAGCCCAAAATATTTGGCATCTTTGTTCCATTGTACTATTGAGATTGCACGGAGTAAATGAGAGATTTCAAAGAGGCCAAATGCATTTAAGCTTTTAGACAACAGTCCTTCAGCGTTCTTGTCCTTGCCAGATTTTTAGAGACTTTAATGCAGCACGGCTCTTCCATTGGATAGAGGAACTTGAATTTTCATAGTAGCATCATGAAATATGATATCGGATTTTATAAAAAATATTGCAATATAGATATAGCAATGAAGGACTAATGCACAACTATTTGTTCTTGGTGTTGTTTCTCTTGTAGGAGTCGAACATGACTTCTTAGTATCGGGAGAATGGCCTTGTCCTTGTTGGCCATCATGGCAACGTTAGAGACCAAGGCACATTGTTCAATGTTGCCAATCCTAATGTGCATGGTGGAGTTTCCACCCAGCAGAGGAGAAGCTATCAAAAAGTTTGAGAGGTGGAAGCAAATCTAGAGGTGGAAGATGCGGTTGTTCATAAGGTTATACGAGGGAAAAGGGTCCAACAACATGAAGAGAGGTGGGTGGCAAGAATGTTGAGGTTGGGAAGACAATGCTAGTGGTACCACAGGAGAGAGGAGGCAAAAAGACAAGGAGATCACTAAGAATAAGTGGCTGAGTAATACAAACAGAGGTTGGAGACTTTAGGAAAAGCGATGGCCAATTTGCCAAGAAGGTCAAGGAAAAGTAACTTTGAGAAAGTAATGCATGATATGACTCGACTCAAATGGGTTTCGCTCTGGACTAAGGGTCTAGTGTTGCCCTTATTGTAGTCTTAGGAGCAATTTTTCTTGATGATAGTATGATGTGACATGATGAGTTTGTGTTAACCTTGTGCATGTGTGTGTGTGTGTGAGAGAGAGAGAGAGAGAGAGAGAGAGAGAGAGAGACATTAACGTCTAGAGAGAGATGCATTAACGTTTGTAGAAGGCCTCGCGCGGGCCTATGAGACAAAGTACAAAACCAAAAGTAACGCATGCAAGCCGCTATGGGCTGAAGCAAAGGGCTCACTACGGCCCTTGGTGAAAGCTAAAGTGCTAAACTAGTGAGCAAGATAGCAGAGTAGCAAAATAGGAAAAAGTATCTGGTGCTTAGAGCTAACGCTTCTAGTACACGCCCATGCTCCATATATCCAAGTACCCTGGTAGCTCTGAGATGGGATGTGAGGTCTCGTATCTTTGTCTGACGAGCTGTCTCTCAAGGTGGGGGAGGGCATGGTCTCCTCAATCTCTGTATCCAATGGGCTACGTCAAGGGTGACGTCTCGTCTTGTCGATCTCCTCTGAGGAAGGGTGAAATAGACCGGACCTCAACCGTGGGTGCTCTGGTCACTCTCCGTGCCACACGTTGAGTGTGCGTCTCTCGGCTAGCAACATCGTGGCGTTGACTCTCATTGCTAATCCATGATGCTCTCATCTCATCAAGCTCCTCTCCCTTAGCCTCTCTGGTAGTTGACTCAGATGCATAGAAGTTTGTAACACGTGTGTGCTCAGTCGATCTCGGTGACCTGTGGCATCGCCTCTTGCTGCTTTCTCGTCTGTCGCATTAGTATATCTTTGTGTCGTCGCATCTCAATCAGATAGAGCTCAACACAAACTTGGTCGGGAAAATTGACCAGTCGTGTAATCGGACCAAAGCCATGTCTCTCTTGAAAGAGGTAGTGATATCACCCTCAGATCTCATAGTACCCCTGTAGCTCTGCTTCCCTCAATCCCAACTGATGTGACGAGACTCGCACCTGTTGGATGGGGATCCTCAGTGCATGGGAGACTCTCCTATGCTCGAGATACTGAGATATGATAACGAGACCATACTCTGAGACCCTCAGGAAGTGGTCATGGTAGAACTGGATCTTGGTGGGGAACAAAGCCCTAGACTTATGAAGCTGGAGGAGGTCCAACCGTATGATACAGTTGATCTCATCTCGTGGTAGAGTGTTGCATATGGTGAAGTCTCGGCCTCCTCATGCAAGTCTCGTGCAAACTGTGAGGTCCTAGGAGGAAAATAACAAATTGCGATGAAGGTGCCCTCTTGGGGAAGTTGTTGGATCTAAATCCGTAGAAAGTTGGCATGTGCATCTTGCTTCTCTACGGAGGCCACTCTAATAAGGGATGATCTATGTAGTAATTCACTCCTCTCGATCCTTGAACAAGGCCAGATATTCAAGATTCTTAGCGTGAAAGTACTTCATGGGAGGAATTGGAGGTGTTTCATTAATCTAGGAATGATAGGAATACTCCATGTATCGAGAGTAGTTCTTGTCATGTCCTAACATGTATCATGCATCCAATGTCGATCTTGAGTAGTATGGACTCTGTGTGGGCTCGACTAGAGTCCCATTGAGAGCCTTGGTGTCTTTGGAGCACATCTGAGATTAGTTGTTGCCATTCTTGAGCTTAGTTGTCTTGGTGTCTTTGGAGCACATCTGAGATTTGCTATTGCCATTCTTGATTCCTCTTTGTAGGGCACGCTGAAGAATGGCGTGAGGCGGCTTGTCGTTCGCTTGGATGTTGCAATAGCAATGCTTTGATGGGATTGGTGCTCGTGGGGCGTGTGTACAATCCTATTGACCTAGCCGGCTTGAAAATTGGGGTCTCAATCTCGGTGCCTCTCGATCGTCTCCTAGCCTATGAAGAAGTTTGTGATATCTTGCTAGCTATGGCCATGTCCCACGTTGAATCTCATGATTATAGACTTGATCCCTTGTGTGTCAGAGATTTTTGGGGCATTACATTTGCACACGCTCCTCTGTCACTACCTCGTGTGTTAGAATGTGCATAGATTTTTTAAGTCTCTAGAGTCTTTAAGAGTTGCAATCTCACACTCTGCCTCAATCTGAAACTTGTGGGAGGTGGCCCATTGTGATTTGTGTTGCATGAGAAAGGTGAATTTGTAGGTGGGCGGGTGCTTGGACAAAGCCATCCTCACTCCAATGAAGGAAATGCTCCCAAACAGAAGGCTATCTTGGTCGTGATTGCTTGCAAGAAATATATCCATGCTTGATGGATGTATACTTGCCATTGATTGGGTTGATGTATCTCTTTCTATATCAACTGCAAGAAGGGGGCATTGAGTGAGTATTGATATGGCCGAAGCTGAGCATCATTTTGGTGTTGAAGATCATGACTTTGGTTGTACCCAAGTTGACTTTCATGTCTCGATTCTTAGAGTTCGGTAGTAGTGTCACATGCATTTGTAGTCCCTTTGTTGTGTTAGAGATCAAAACGATATCATTGGCATATAGTAGTAGTCTGTGCCAAAGTCATTGCTTGCCAACCTTACACACTTCATGTATTGACAACATATGGTGACCAAGAATTGAAAAATAAAGAACCTGTGGAGGTATGCTTCCCCCCCTCTGCCATTGGGAGATATCTTTCGGCTTCGTACATCATACATCATGTGACCGCAAGCGAGGTCCTAGATCTTCTCACAGGAATGTGTCCTGTGCTTGGAACTACATTCTAGTCGAGACTCACCAACGAAGTGACCTACCCCCTCTCAACTTGAAGAAGATGGAACTCCTGTGTCCATGATCTCTAGATGTACAAATGCTACGGTTGTCGTGACTACTGCTAACGAACCAGTATCCTAAATTCTCGTGGCTTCACAGATGGCATCTCGTCACAACGATTACATGAACAATTCGCTTTCAAAGCCTCACCATCCGCATAGGACTTCTTTTTAGAAGACTTCCCTTGTCGTTGTTGCTCTACCCTTTTCCTATGAGGTAGTCCAAACTTTTGCCCCTAATTGGGAGGGAAGGGGGGGTCTTCAATCCTACATGATGATCCTACTGTCCCTATAGAGAACCCATTTTCCATTTTCCTTACTGTCCTTGAACCTCTTGATACTTCTTTTCTCCGCTTTATCTGCATCTTAGAGATCCTCATAAATGAAGATAGACCACATGATCGTCCTACCGTCCCTATAGACAACCCATTTTCTCTTTTCCTTAGTCTCCTTCATCCTCTTGATACTTCTTTTCTTTGTTGTATTTGCATCTTGGAGATTCTCATAAATGAAGATAGATGTTTGATTCAAGGCAGTCCTCTTCGTTAGGGCACCTCATTGTACTTGTGCATCTTTAAACTTATGACGATAAGGGGCCTTTCCTTTGTGATATCTTTCCCCGGTTTCATTATTTGACCTTAAACTTCACAATTCATGAACTTTCTTGCTACAGCCAAATGTTGGATTTCTCTTCCTTAATCCCATCTATTTTGAGATTGAGAGCTCTAATCCATCTATTTATTTCCTCCCCAAAACTCTCATGGATGACTTTGTCGGGTTTGCGCTTGCTCACTATCTTTGATCATGTTTTAGCTTGCTTTGTATGTGCTTCCACTTTGGAATCCATCTTGGCCTCCATTTGGGACCTATTTTTCCCAATACCAAACTCCAAGCGAGATTTTTTGAGTAAAAAAAATCCAGGCGAAACCCACCAAAATAGGCATGCATATGCACCATCACCATCACCATCATTGAATGTGAAGCCTCTTAGCTGTCTTACAAATTGTTGAATCATATAGGATGTGTGTTTAAAGGTGCATTCCTTAACAATTTCTCACATGTGCCTCAATCTTTATTAGCTCTGTTAATCACATTAATAAGACAAAAATGATTTTTAAAATTATATTTACATGATGAAATGGTCGGCCTCTTGCAGAGCATGATAAAAAAAAGCCAATAGTTCCACTCTCGACTTTTATAAATGCTTATAATTCATCATAAATTTGGTCCCTTTGAAATGATTATATTTTTCAAGATACTATCATGGATAGCAAAAAAGCAAGGCCTATCCAAGTTTTAATACGTTTAGAAATATGATTGGTCCTTCAAATTCTTTACAGGTGCTTCAATTCTTAGCAACTCTTGTAATCATGGTTGGTCTCCTTGATCCTCTTGATACTTCTCTCGCACACAAAAACATGCTTCCACAACTACGTACGTTACAATTAGAAATGCCTAATTTTTTAAGCCAAGAAAAGTTTTTCAAATGATAGAAAGAACTCATTCATTATAAACGTGGAAAAGATGAGCACTCTTGCAAATACAATATATATAAAACTTATTTAGACATTGAAACTTGTTCAACACTCGTGCAAACATCCATTTTTTTTAATAATGGAGCCAGAATGATAAGGGATGTATGAGAGACATGCAAAGACAAACTTCGATTGAGATGGCAAATTTTTTCAGCTAGAATAGACTGTGCCGACATGGCTTGTTCTAGGTAAAAAGATTTTCCATATCAATCAAAGTTTGTATTTGGATGTCTCTCATACATTATCCCATTGTCTTTGTAGATGAAGAAAGTTTATATAGCCAGAACTAATATTAAAGTACCAATTTAAACAATATTTAAGCTAAAAATTTGGTACCAATTTAGTCAATATTTAAGCATTTGTGTTAAGGGAGTCATTATCCATCTTTTTTGGCTAGAGCATGCTATTATGGAAGGACTCATTAGCCAAAAATTAGAGTGCCAATCAAAATCAATTTTTAAAAAGATAGAACACGTTGTGCCTATGCAACCTTTTTAGCTTTAAAAATGTAATGTTATCAGCTTTAACCATGGCCTAAATCATGATAGACAAACACTCACCATTGGACTACACATTGTAAAATATTTAAAGCTAGAATAGGTTGCACTGCCATGGCTTGTTCTAGCTTAAACAATCATGCAACTTGTGGTTCAACTGTGAGTGTTTTGTCTAACCATGGCAAAGATCATGATAGACAAAAACACACAATTTTAGGCTCCAACATTCATGTACAATTGTCAATGTTTTAGAAAGATGCATTATTACAATTCTCATTGTTGTTGATAGATCTCATCAAGTTTACAAATGTTACAATTCATAGTGTCCTAAAAGGACTCATTAGCTTTGAATTAGAGCATACAAAAATTAGATTTTATAGAAAAACTCGTGCCATTGTGAGGCTTGTTCTAGCTTTAAAAAATTGCTTTTGTTTGCTCTAAATTTTGTAGACAAAAATATGCATTAAATCACAAAATTTTCAAGCTAGAGCTGGTTGTGCTAGCGTGACCTGCTTTAGTTAAAAAGATTTGTGATTTCTATTCATATTCTACTTTAACTAGGCAAAGACCATGATCAAGGAACATTGATATATCTACTATAAATTGTAACATTTTTAATGCTAGAGTAGGCCGTGGAGGCATGGCATGTTCTAGCTTAAAAAAATTTGGAATTTATAGTACAATTGTCAATGTTCATGGAGGACTCATTAGGCTTCAATTAAAGTAAGAAATATTAAAATATTTTAGTTGCAATAGGGCATGCTTCCACAAATTGTTCTAGCTTAAATATTTTTGAATTTTCTTGCTCTAACTAAGGGCTAGATCATGACAGACATACACACAAATGTACAAAGCCATATTTTGGAAGCTAAAACATGCCATGCTTGCATGGCCTATTCTAGCTTTACAAATTTGGCATTCCTTGAGCATTTGTATTTGCTATAAAAGGACTCAATAGCTCTCAACTAGCAAACAAACTTAAGTTTGAAAGCTAGAATAGGCCTTGCCAATGTGGGCTATTCTAGCTAATGAAATGTGAGTTTGTTTGCTCTAATTGAGAGATAGATTATGACATTTGTGAATGAATAAATTGTCATATATGGGCTCCATCTCAAGCGTAAGGTTCCTTTCTCATGCATAATCCACTATTCTTGCAAAAAAATTTCATTCAATTGCAAGAGAAATGGGCTGGATCATGAGAGTCATGCACTTGAGAATATGCTTTGAACTCGCAAAAATTTTTAGTTGTTGTCGTGTGGCTTTGAGACCCAAGTTTGTGGTTGGGAAGATGACATGTCAACTCTAAAGATACTTGCAAAGTGTGTCGAATGCAGTGCCCTCAGAGATGGTTGAAATAGACAACTGGATTCGGTTGAGGATTGATGGCTTCAAATCACACTAGATGGAGGATGAGAGGGCAAGGGAGGGAGGAAGGGTTGGAAAAATGAAGGAGGGAAGAAGGATGCGGGGTGTAGGGAGCAACGGATGAGGGAGGGAGGAAGGATGAGGTAAAGGGGGTGAGTGAAGGAGAGTGAGCATGAGCGATGGAGAGGGAGAGGGAGCATGAGTGATGGAAAGGGATCTTGGCAAGGGAGCGTGGTGATGGAGCTTTGCAGTGGTGGCTTCTTGGCAATGGAGATTCACAATAGCTCCTTCTAGACTGTTGGAGAGCTCACACAATAGGAGCTTTATGATGGTGATGAAGAACTCAAATAATAAGAGCTTCATGGCTACTTTGTGGGCAAGGACTGAGTGAGGGAGGGAGGGAGGATCAGTGATTGAGGGTGGGTGAGGGAGAGTGAGAGAAGGGGGAGAGAGAGTGGTGTGTGTGCATGCGTGTATTAAAAGACTACAGACTGGTTGTCAAATTGTTTCGATGATGAAACTGACTACTGTAAGAGCTTATATTTTTCTCATCCCTATGCCATGGATACAAAGACCTTTGGCATATGTCCCTGTATGATGGTGATCATGTCGGTGGCACTTTCTTGCATCTTTTGGAAGTTTTTTCCCACTGCTTCTAGCTGCCACACTGAGTGGTAGGATTTGTAAAATGCTATGATTAATAGAATTGGTGGTTTCACAATGTGTGTGTGTGTGTGTATGTGAGAGTGAGAGAGAGAGAGAGAGAGAGAGAGAGAGAGAGAGAGAGAGAGAGAGAGAGAGAGAGGTGGGGATTAAAGGTTGAGTCTGTGCCTTCACCCTAGTTATGTACACAATACTCAACATGTATATATGAATGACATAGAAGATAATGGTGGTTCAGCACCCACAAATCTGTGTGTTCCTCTCTGGCTCTCACTCTCTCTTGTTTTCTCTTCCATTGTGAACTCATCATTGGTATCAAAGCACCACAACATCGGTCTTGTGGTGTGTGTGTGGGAGAGGAGATTTGGATCGAGGTGCTTCTTGAGGTATACAGGACTGCCATAGCCACACGGCAGAGATTAAGTTTGGATTGGCCATTAGAGAGAGGAGATCAAGCCTCGGAGAAAGGAGGAGCTTTTCTGGTGTGTGAATCCCCTCTTATCCATAAGAGGGAGAGCCATTCTTGGATCTGTGAGCTGTCTTTGAGGTGAAGAAGCTTCTCTGCAGAAGTTGCACAGAAATGGTAGCTTGATAGTCCTTCACCGTTTTTGCCATAACTTTTGTATTCGATATGGGATTTGGGAGTTCTAGTGCTCAGATCGGAGAGCACATCAAGCTCTACACACCCAAGTAGTTACAGCCTGCATTATGTAATATTTTACAGGTCTCTATTTTGTGCACAACAGAGTTGCTCTATTTTGGGACAACAAGTCCAAATTTGTTGGAACTTGACTTTAAAGCAAGCATTCACACATCTGTCAGTTCTCGTGGTCCTAAAACCTCTGTGTTACTCATCATTTGCATGTTTACAAATAGATCTATTTATTAAAACATTTTTTGGTCCGTGTGCGTTGGACCTAGTGATTGGGACCACGGTTTCCAAAACCGTCTATGTTTATTCCATTACGCTTGGGAGGCACAAAAACCCCTACTTGTTGTCAGTTCTTGTGTGATCTTGTAGAGTGGAGAAGTTTCGTCTCTCTGAAACGTCAAATTGTCTTCTTTTTTCTCTGTTTCAAAAAATCATTCAAAGGTTCAATTTCATTCAAAGGAGTTGCGACAGAAAGGAGAAATATGCAGATTGCATCGCTGATTTCAGATACATAGTAACGTTCATGGTTTAAGGCATCTCATGATTTATTTTGCAGCATCGGTTATTGCTATGAGACCGTGATTTTGGAATACCTTATGTAGATCACTCTGGTTGTAGTTTGAGCCATGTGCGCTCATTCATGGTTTGCATTGGGTCACAGTGGATGCTTTATAGGCCATTGGGATGCATTTTGGTCCTTGTTGGATGCGTTAATAGGCCCAGATTGCCTTGTGGGATGCTATTTTGATGGACACTTTGCACATGGACGCCATTTTATGCTGAGGAACAACTTTGACACATTGTAGTCGATGCACTGATAATGCTACACTCTCTTGGATGAGATATTGTTGATCCATGTGCCCATGGATGGTGTTTATGCTTGAGGCATTTGGATTGCCATTGCAGTTGTTATTTTCTTTTGGGCTAGATTTGCTCATATGGATGCATAGTATATGCACATGAGTTAGTTGCATTTTGATGCTTTGACCTTTGAGTTTTGGTGATATTGCACTCTATTGTGACATACAAATTTGGGTGCACTTGGTATTTGGTGTGATTCTTTCTTTCTGGCACTAGCATTTGGGATTTTGATTTATTTGCATCATGGCATCCTCTTCCATGTTTGAAAATGAGTTTCTCAACATTAAAAAGTTTGATGGGACAAACTTTTCTTTGTGGAAAGAACAAAAAAGGAATGTGCTTATTCAAAACAAGCAGATTAAACCCTTGGAAGGGATTGTAGCTAAGCTTGCAGCTATGTATGAGGATGATTAGAATGGGTTGGATGCATTAGCAAAGTCTACTGCTAGACTTCATCTTGCAGAGTCTGAGTAAATGCGAAGACTATGGAAGAAATTATGTGCCGCTTATGATTACCTCATGAAGAGGTTGTTTGAGTTACAGATGAAGGAAAGGGTCTCCATTGCTTCTCACTTGAAAGAATTCAATATTATTTTCAGCTAGCTTCAGGTTCAGAAGCTGCATTTTGATGCACACACTAAGGCAATATTCTTCTTGTGTTCATTGCCATCCTCATGGGATACCTTCCATAGAGCTTTCAGTAACTCTGCACTTGGTGGGTAGCTTGTTGGCCAAGGAGATTAGATGGAAGTCTATGGATGGCAACAAGCAAGTTGCAACCTTAAATGTGCAAAGGGGTAGGTCACAGTTCAGGGGGAAGTCCCAAGAAAGAGGAAAGTCTGATAGCAAATGCAAGGCACAAAACATTGAATTTTACCATTGTGGCAAGAAGGGCCACATGAAAAAGGATTGCTACAAGTTGAAAAGAGAGCAAAAGGATAAGAAAAAGAATGCAAATTGGGGTGCAAATAAGAAGGGAGTCCAAGGGAGGACAAAGGAAAAGTGAAGATCGAGGAGATCAATGCAATCCATGATGATGGTTATAATGACATTCTCTTGATGTCTAGTCTACTTGCAGAGTTGCTTACCACTTCATATGATGCAGATTCCTAGGATTGGATTTTGGTGCTTCATTCCATGTTACTCCCCATAGGGAATGGTTCTCCACTTATGATAGTGGAAAGATAGGTTGTGTGCATCTTGGAAATAACTATGCATGTGACATTGTGGGAGCAAGTGACATAAAGTTTCTTTTTTCAAATGGGTCCGATTTTGTTTTGAAAAATGTGAGATATGTGCCTAAGCTGACCAAGAGTCTCATTTCAATGGGTCAACTAGATGATGCTAGTTTTCAGACCACCTTTGGTTTTGGGAGTTGGAAAATTCAGAAGGGCTCTATGATTTTGGCTAGGGGTGACAAGTGTGGGACTCTATATCCCTTACATGTATTAAGGGTGTGTGATCATGTTATTGCAATGATCGAGTAGCTAGGTACTTCTTTGTGGAATTGCCAGTTGGGCCATATGAGCCAAAATGGAATGAAACTCTCATGCCGTTTGGGTTATGTACTACACTTGAGTTTTTTTGACTTTGAATTTTGTGAGAATTTCCTCTATGGGAATCATACTAAATCATCCCATAGAAGAAAGGGAAAGAAAGAGCTTGAAAAGATTGATTTGGTGCATTCAGACGTATGTGGTCCCATGCCTACACAGTAATTGAGGATGCATACTATGTGAAATTCATTGATGATGTAACTAGGAAAGAATGAGTTTATGCTATGGCTCGAAAGAGTGATGTGTTCCAGGTATTTCAAAAATGGATGGCTTTGGTTAAAAATTAGTCAAGTAGAATGCTTAAATGCGTACGGGCTGGCAATGGTAGAGAGTATCTCTCTCATGAATTTCAACATTTCTGTGTCCCCTCGTACTCTAGAGCAAAATCCAATTGCAGAAAAGATGAACCGCACCATTCAAGAAAGGTTGCAATGTATGCTTTCCAATGCAAGTCTTTCTAGTGGTTTTTGGGCTGAAGCAATGAAGACTGCAATGCATAAGATCAATAGATCACCTAGTAAGAGTTTGGATGGTGGTATTATCGAAGCGGAATGGAGTGGCAAGAAGCCCTCTTACTCTTATTTGCATATATTTTGGTGTGAGGCATATGCACATGTACCAAAAGAGCTTTGGAAGAAGCTAGATCCTAAGTCTATGAAATGCATCTTTCTGGGTTATAGTGCAAGTGGAGAGATGGGCTATCATCTCTAGGATCCAAAAGCAAAGAAGATCATATGAAGCCATGATTTGGTCTTTAGTGAGAAGAAGATCCATAAGACACTCATGAGGGATGTGGAAATGAAGAGAATCACTTTCTAGGATGTGAATCCACCCACATATGTTGATAGACATCAAGCTGTCCATGCACCAAATGTGCAAGAAATGGTGCCACCAAGTATTCCCATAGGTACACAATCAAGGGCAGATGATGGATCATCTATTGGTGGAAATGATGAGCCAAATGTGGCTGATATGCAGTGGGACAGCAGGATGAAATGCCCTTGAGAAAATCAGCTAGAGTGTCTAGACCAACTGATAGGTTTGTGTTAGGGGCAGACTATGTGATGCTTTTACTGATTGCGGGGAGCCTTCTTGCTACAGAGAGGCTATGATGTGCGAGGATTAGTGCAAGTGGGAGTATGATATGCAATTAGAGATGAGTTCACTCATGAAGAATAAGACTTGGGACTTGGTTTCTTTGCCATATGGAAAGAAAGCACTGCCATGTGAATGGGTCAACAAGATGAAGGTCAAAGTTGATGATGTTGTTAGAAAGGTCACCTCCGTATCTATAAGCCTCAAATGAGGAGAGAGTGGGGGAGGTAGACCAAGGCCTGTAGGGGCTGCCACCACATGGGCTACCATGTGATTAGCACATTGACAGAACAAAGGATGAAAGATGATGTGTCTGTAATGGTTTTTACGCTCAAGGGAAAAATAAATTTATAACTTTATGACATGAGAGAAATGCTTGCGAGAGGCATTCCTAGAAACCTTCGCTTGCCATATATTTTGGGACTATTGCTTGCCATATTATCTTTGAGGAAATGCCAACTGTTGGCATTCTGTGAAAGTCCAGGTCCACGGGAGGACAATATTCCATCTGACAACAAAGAATTTCGTGCATCTTCCTAGGTGCGAAAGTGATGTGCGATTGGCGTTGACGTGCAGGTCTCCTGATTTTAACTTCTAAAATTTCAAGAGCTCCAAATCAGACAGTTGGAATTTATTTCCAACTGACCGCAGACCTTGAAGCATACGCAATGAATACACCTCAAACTAATTGCAAATTTCATCTAGTTTTATGGAAAAAATTCACACGATGGAGAAAGACCCAGAGAGTCATCAGTCTTCCTTCCCAAGTAGTTTACTCTATTGAGCTGCATTTCTCTCAATTTCCCTTAGTTCACTCCAAAGCTCCCTGAGTCCCCTCTCTCTTCCACTCTCTCCCTTCCCTCTCTTACCCCGCACCCTTGGAGTTGTCCCTCCTTGGTGCTTTATACTGTGGGTGATAGGGCGACATATTTTTGTTTGGTGCCAACACTTGCAAAAATCCCCCTACTTCAGTGGCTTCCTTCTTGTATTCATCCATTGTCTCCTCCCTACCCCTCTCCCTCCAGTATCTCCCTTCACTCTCTCCCTGTCCCACTACCTATCCTCTCTTGGCACTCAACCCCCCATGCTGTACTTTCTCCTTTTGCCTCTCTCCCTCCCCTACCTCAACTCTGCCTCCCCCTCCCTCCCCCTCTCCCCCTCATATATTCGATCAGGGTGGCAACTTAAACTTTCTAGATTCACTACATTATATAAATCTCCATTAATTGGTGCCCATTGCATAGGTTAATTGATTGCCTGCCTTAATTTGCCACTCATCACATAGGTTAATTGGGCATAGTGCCATTTCTTTTAATACTAATGCCTAATTAAAAGCCATCGTGGGAACCTACTTTATAGCTTATTGAACTTGTTAATTGTGGAACACAGTCCTTTCAATGGGTATGGAGGTTCCTTAGATGGTGATTTTGGTAGGCATAGGAGAGGAAGTTTCCCCCCAATCAAGACTTAAGGAAGGACTCTAGAGAGTTTCTTGCTAAAACAACACAAATGAGAAATGGCAAGATGCTAATGGAATTTTCAAGGATTTTGCACCAAAGCATGCGAAACCATTCATAGGGATGCAACAAGGTGCTTCTTTAAAATGGAAGCCACTCAGTGAATCCTTTTTGTCCCTACCAAGTGGTTTCTTATTAGTATAGCTATTTATGGTCTAGGGTTGTTGGAAAGGCCAAGGGGCTGAGCTTGAGTTGATGATGTTAATAAATAGCATTTTGGGGATTATCAATAGTGAAGTGTCATCTATTTCTTAAGAAACTTTATTGAAAAATGCATAAGGAGCTAATGCAATAGTGTATGAAGGACCTTATGCTTTAGAGCTCATGAGGTAAATAGAGTTGAAACAAGCGCACGGATTTTTGAGAGGTGGAGTAAGGACATGCTGGCTCAACAGGTGGGGTAAAACAAAAGGGGAGTTTTAAGGGTCTACATAGTAGAGATGCATGAAAATGAAAGAGATTAGGTAAGTAAACGATTCATGTAATTGGACCACTGAGAGCTGACATCTAAGCACTCTGCAAAACTATCGATGTTGTTTAAGAAAAGCTGAAAGATTATGGGGATTCTGTAAACTAAAACAGCATGGGGGGATGGATGAAATGTAGAAATGTGTCACGTATAGAATGGGCGCTGCCACAATCATCTAGACCCACCTATTTTCCTTTCAAATATTTTGTTTTATTACTTTGAATCCTCTTCCCTTGTATAAATGTCTATGGTCACACTAGAATTATGTATCATATCCAATTTTGGGTGTATGTTAAGATGGACATCATGTGTCACACCATCAAATTCTAAGATTTAGTTTTGAGGAAGGTTTTACAAATAACACTCCTAGAGCTGCGTTAATGGGCTGCTATGACATGAATGTTAAGTGCCATATTAGGTGGTGATGGGATCATACAATTCTTTGCTCCTATTCTCATGAACAGATGCACAATCCAACGTGCCTTCTCTCTTCAATGTTGGTGATCCATGGAAGCTCCTTTTTATTTTTCATGACACTTGGCATGGTCAATCTTGCATGGCTCACATTCTCTCCATTCAGTCAACCTTTGTTTGATTCCATGCAGCTATCGTTGCACCCTAAACATGAAGGGTCATGGTTGATTGGTGTCTTTTTGGGATAGCTTGTTGGGTTCCCTCCCTCTTTCCAAAAAAAAAGAAACTTGGTAAGTTTGTACCTATTGGAAGATCAAATCCAAGCTATCAAAATCCTATTTTTGCAATAAAAAGATGTGTTTGCGTGAAGTTATACTGATCTACCATAACTATGCTAGCATTGAATTCCATTAATACTAGATGCCAAGCCAGTCCTTGAGTAGAAATATAGCATGAATTCCAATTATGCCATGCAAGTGAAAGATGAACTTTATCAACTCTTTCAAGCAGGGTTCATCTACGCCATTGACTAGAGCAATTAGTTATTTCCAATCATTGTGGTGCCTAAGAAAAATGGAAAGCTCATGTCTTTGTTAATTATAGGAAGCTAAATGCTCAAGTGGTGCTAGAAGCTTTTTTAATTCCTTTTATTGATGACCAAGTTCCAGGTCATGAGATGTACTTGTTCATGGATGGATATAGTGGGTATAATCAATTTATTTTGCACTCGGGGATCAATCAAAAACTACATTTATCACAAAATGGTGTGCTTATGCTAGTAAAGTCATGCCATTTAGCCAATGAAATGCACCATCGAGAGATTCATGGTAGAAACCTTCCAAGATTATCTAACCAAGTTCATTGCAATTTAGCTGGGCAATTTTGTGCATCTTGTCTACCTTGGAAAAATCTTTGACAAGAGTAGGCAATCAAGGATTTCCCTAAACGTAGCCAAGAGTGTTTTTTGCGTATAGGTTGGTGTGTTACTTGGCCACGTAATCTTTGAACGAGAGATTTAGACCAAGCTAAGCAAGATCAAAGATCTTAAAATAATGCCAAAGCCAAATAATTTAACTCATCTTAGATCTTTTATTGGATTCATTAGTTTTTATAGGCAATTTGTGAAGGACTTTTCCAAGATTGCAACACTTTTGTATAGGTGTGGGATGTGATTTTTCATGTCCATGTCGATGCATTTGGCTATGCAATTGGCATTATATTAGCATAGCTAGATGGGAGATTGGATTATCCCATATATACTATGCAAGAATGTTCATGACACCACTCAAATACCATTACAACACCACTAAGTGTGAAGCTCCTTGCATGGTTTACAATGTCCATAAGTTTAGGCATTATTTGCTTGGTAACCCATTCATTTTCTATGTGGACCACCAAGCATTGTTTCAATCGACATTCCTGATGCATTTTTCTTTGCTATGGATTTGATTGAGACTCAAATGCTTTAGTATTTGCCCTAGGGCACACTCGTTGAACAAATGCCAAAGGTCAAATGCAGGCATCTAGCTTTGAAGGCTTGGGAGTATACATTAATTGGCAGCTAGCTATAATGCTAAGGTGCTAATGGTATCTTGTGCCATTAGGTCTTGCAATATGAATGTCCCATGGTATTGTGATGATGAGTAATGTGCATGCTAGGCCTACAAGAGGTTATTTCAATTGTGAGCTCACAACTTGAAAAGTTCTTCAAGCTCGATTATGGTGGAGTAGCTTGTTTTGTGATGCAGATGCCCATTGTGTTCACTGTGATGTTTGCCATACAAAAGGTCACCTACTTCCTTAACATCACATGCCTCTTCCACCAAGCCAACCCTAGGAAGAATTTCAATGCTAGGGCTTGGATTTCATGGGTACTTTCAAAACTGTGGCATAACACACATAGAAAAAATACACTATTGCTGCTATTGATTATACTGCCAAATGGGTTGAGGCCAAAGCACTCAAAGATAACTTGGCTTGTAGCATAGCCAAATTTTTGTCTAAAAATATCATTTGTAGGTATAGTTGTCCAATTGAGTTTGTTAGTGATGGGGAACTCATTTCATGAGTGGTTTCTTTGAGATCTTGACCAAATAATTTAAGGCCATTCTACGAGTTGCAACAATATTCTATCCTTGGTGTAATGGATAGGACAAGTCAACAAATAAAACTCTCAAGTTAATACATACAAATATGGTGAGTTCACATTGTCAAGATTGAGATAGTAAGCTTGCATTGTAGGGTTATTGCAAAGCGTATAAGGTAACCATAAATATTACTCCTTTCTGCATGGATTTTGGTTTAGAAGCCATGGTAACTTTAGAGTTTTTAGTTCACACTCTCCGAGTTGTAGCCAAGCATCACCTTGTGGAGACCAAGGCAATCAAGGGGTGATTGCATTATCTCACCCACCTAGATGAGTTGCCTATGCAAGAAACATGGTCCCAATAGGTTATACAACAAAGTAGGAAGGCATGGCATGGCAGCTACATCATTCCCAAGCACTTGAAGGAAGGCATGCTTCTTCTATTGTATAATGCCAAGCTAGCTCCACTCAAGCCCAATCTAAAGCTTGGTTGGGAATGGACTATACACACTCATTGAAGTATGATAATGGAAAATAACAACTAGCAAATTTGTAGGGATAGATTATTCTTGATATTATCAATGGCAGCCGAGTAAAGCCTTACTAGGCCAAAAGGTTTGCCTAGTGATAGTGGCAAGAATTTGCAAGCTTCATTCAAGTCCATGTCAAAAGGATGAGTTTAATGATGCTCTAATTAGGGGATATTACAGAGATAAGGTGCATTTCATAGGATCTAGAGCATTACATGCACCATTGATTGTAGCAGCACAAAGTTTGAGATAGCCCATTGTGCCATACAAAGTAAAATGAGTGTGCGGTGTCAATTGAATTTCATTTTGCAAAGCTATCTTCCTTACCTTAAGGCCCAAAGGTCCTTCACCTCGATTCATTTTTTCATCCTACTTCATTGTCTCCACTAGCTCCACTTTCCTCTTTAAGCCATCGATAACTCTTGTCCTAATTGCCATGGGCCCTCATATCTCTTCAACTTCTATTTTTAAACCCGATTTCCTATAAAAGATACAGACCATGGTGAGATTGAGTCATAAATAAAAGCCCTATTTCTAGCCTTTGTACAGTGCGGACATCACACTCAATACCACAAAGTCCTTTTTGAAGCAAAATTGTCACTACAAATTTGCAAAGTTGTTGTGGAAGGAGTCTTGGGATGCTATAGTTGCTAGTAGCATTGTGGTGAATTACACCACAACAGATCAAAGTATTTTATTTGATGAATGGTAAGGGAAAGCTCATTGTAAGCTTGCACCTCAACTTTGCATGGTGCACTATCATCTCACTTTTGGGAAGGTTTTGTGGGGTGCATGCCCTACTCAATGTTTGCTCACACCCTTCTAGCTCACCCCTTGCCACCTCCTATGCTAGTGCTCCAAGTAGACATAGCTTCAAAAAACCATCCTACTCCTACTCCCTATCACCAGTTGGCCTATCACCATCCTACTCTTACTCCTACTCCCTATCACCAGCTGGCTAGTCCATGCCTACTCTTGGTCCTCAACCTCCACTCTTGGATCCATTTACCATAAAGGCATTGGAGTATAAGGAACCAAGTACCGGTTAACCAAGCCCATGCCACTTGACAAGCCCTTCATCATCCCATAAAACTGCTTATGGCACCAAGTCATTGCATGAGTGCAACCAAGAAGATGGAGAGAAGGAAGTGACATCCAAGCAATCAAACGAGAAGCATGCTGCCACTGTCGAGCCATAGAATCACGAAGGTTGGGCCACCATCGAGAACCTAGACATTTAGAAGATACCAAAAACATAGTTTTTAAGTGGAGAACCCTAATTATGCTAGCTCAACCCTAGAACCTCCCCCTGAATAAGCTCTATTCCTACCACCTGGCCCTCCTACAAGCATGGGGCTTCTGGAGATATTTGTAGGGCTACCTCTTATGGAGCTATAAGAAATTTGGTGAACATTGTGGAACAAAGGAGCTCCAAAGGAGGCATGGACTGTACACCCCTTATATAGTCACCTATATGGTCTAGCTTAGTTCAATTGAATGGATAGAAGAAATTCAAAGACTCTATAGTATGGCACAACTTGGAATGGAATGTTGTTAAGCTGGAATTTATATTTTGGGAGGATCTATGTAAGACGATGCACCTTATTCACAACTGGTTTTTCTTTTTCTTTTTCTTTCTCCTCTAGTATGCAATTCAGCAGTTATATTTGAAGATTATAGATAAGGGCTTTCATGAAAAGAATTGTAGGATATGGAGATCTAAGAGAATAATCCTTTGTCTCAATATTGCAAGGGTCTCCCTTAATAGTTTCTAAGGGACTTTGAGAACTTTTATGACACATGATTGATGTTGAATTGTAGTGAAAATGGAAATAGTAGGGATCTATGAAGAAACTACACTACTAACCATTGTGAGATAAGAAAAATCTCATATGTAATGGCTATTCTTGATTTTGATTTTGTTTACTAGGCCTCTGTATGGTAGCAGGACTTGAAGGCTCTTGGATATATTGATCCATTGCCCAGCACTTCACGTGGCTGCCAAGCCATTGTGACAATGTTGAACAAAGATGTCATGAGAGAATCTTGTTCGTGGATTTGCAAGAGACAAAGGATCACCTTGATTCTCACACACACACACACATATACACACACGCATGCACGTGCATGCACGTGCACACACACGCACACGCTCACATGCAAGCATGCATGAGTGTGCGTGCACACATACACACGCATGCACGCACGTGCGCGCGCACACACCCACCCACCCACCCACCTCGGGGACGTTTGTAACAATTGGGTGTGCCTATAATTGGTGGGCTCTAGTGACATAATCGAGAGGTTCACAAACATTGGAGGGCTATTTTGAATTAAGTGCTCAATTGGGATAGTGTACCCTCAGATACCCTTTGTATTGGACCACTAGAACATTTAAATTTTGAAAGAGAAGTGACGCAAAGATTCTTTGTGACCTTGGACCACCTCATTCGATGAGGAGTAAAATGCACGGGAGTGGCCCGGTGAGTGCAAAGGGGAGTACATATCCTCACGAAATATGAAGAGGTTAATGAGAGTCGTGAGGGCTCATCAAGAGGGAAGTTTGGCTTGAAGGTTTTTGCTCGTATGGGAGAGTTTTGAGATAAAGCCCTGTCACACAGACTCCGAGAAGGCACGGAGCTCAACTTTCGAAGGTTCAAGTCATGAGTTTAAAAGACAAGGAACTCTTAAAGGACTTGTAGACTCTTCGAGGAGGACTTCGTGACTTCGAACGAACGGAGAGCTTTACCAGGTAACGTGAGATGCGCTCTACTGTCTCTACTTCGCGTGGACAACTATGGATTTCTACCTTCAAAGTGCTATACTTCAGAGTGCACTGACTGAGTGCTCATGATAGTGCTAGGAAGCCCTTTGAAGTTCGTTGAACTATTGGATGCTTTGCTGTGGTCTATTGCTGCGAAGTACATAGCACGTTGGCTTGCCACGGGACTTGTTACGAAGTACATTCACAGGGCTTGCTTTCATACCTTGGTTCACCTTGCTGCCCTGCAGAATCATCACAATGATCTACACATTATCTACGTAGCAGTATCTCTATTATGACCTTTTATAGACCCCCTTGGGTTGCTCATCTGGCGGGAGAAAATGCGTAGCGGGGGAGAATTGTTGGCGAGGTGGATCACTAGGGTGGAGAAGACTCTGTACCTTTTCGGCCCATGGGACTCACCTGTGGGCAACATCTACCTCACGAGAGGTCTATCTGTCGGCTCCGTGAAGTTCGGTTGCCATAAGCACTCTGTCATAAACCTATTTGAGTAGCATCAAAGAATGGCCAGAGGAGGTGGTTGAATAAAGAATACGTTCAGGATATCGTCATATTATCGTTCACATTATTATGGAGCTAAGTCTTGCTTCTGGGTTGAACTACGAGGGAGAGATTGCTTGTCTCTTCAAGCAATTACGCCGTCAAGTAGGAGAGGAGATGACTTTCTTACGCATGGACTCTTTAGCTCACTGTCTGAACTAATCATCACTGTCTGAACTAATCATCTCTTATACTCATGCACAAGTTGGTCTAGATCTCGTTCGAGGCCTCTGTAGCTCATACTTCTATTGCCTTACACTCCCTCGACTTGGTTTTGACGACTATGCATAGCCTTGGTTACTGGCTAGTTCTGGGAAGAACTATGCTAGTATTGCTGGCTTTGCATCGTTACGAACGGGACTTTACACTTCTGGCAAAAAGTTCTTACTTTCTATGTGCTCGAAATCTACATGCTTTTAGAGATTGCTGGTCAGGAGCTCCCTCCTATGAACTAGCGGAGGGGAGACGACTAGCCAGGATCGTTACGAACCACGGGACTTTACACTTCTGGCAAAAAGTTCTTTGAATTGGGAGACGACTGTGGCCTTTGAACATTATTCTTCACTTATAATTGCCTTGAGGAGATGGGATTGTCAAAAGATTAACATAATCCTATTGTGTTACAAATAAACATGTGAGGGGCGCGCATGTATGCCCTCTACACGAACTGCCATAACTAAATAACTGACGTCTGGAACACACTCTTTTTCTTAATTCGTTTTTTGGTCTATCTTGCTCCTCTCCTTCTCTCGCATGCATGCATTGCTCTTCCTCTCTTCTGCCATAACTAAATAACTGACGTCTTCGACATCCATAAGTTTACTACTTTTTACGTAATAGAACACTCTCTTTTTCTTGATTCGTTCTTTGGTCTATCTTGCTCCTCTCCTTCTCTCGCATGCATGCATTGCTCTTCCTCTCTTCTGCCATAACTAAATAACTGACGTCTTCGACGTCCATAAGTTTACTACTTTTTACGTAATAGAACACTCTCTTTTTCTTGATTTGTTCATTGGTCTATCTTGCTCCTCTCCTTCTCTCGCATGCATGCATTGCTCTTCCTCTCTTCTTTCACGATCTTGTTCATCGTTCAACATGGTATCAGAAGCAGACAATCGTGAAGATCCCCGAATTGTTAAGGCACGGGTTGATCTCTACTGTTTCTTCCCCCATTGGGAGCCCGTCTGGGGCGAAACAGTATCCCTCCTTCTTCATTACGCCCTTGCGCTCCTGCTGAAGCCCTCCCTTCGATCCTAAATCCACCTCACCATGGCTTCAACCTCCAAAGCGACCAAAAGGGTGTACGACATCGACAAACTCAACAATCAAAATTAACGCCTCTGGTTCATTAAGATCAAAACTCTTCTCCAACGATCCGATCTCTGGACCGTTGTTACGGGTACCTATGCCAATCCTGGACAGACTGACCCGGTTGCTGAAAAAGCATGGATACTGGCCAATGCAAAGGCACACTCGGACAATCATTCTTCACTGTGGTGATTCGCAACTTCAATTGGTTCATTCTCTGGACACTGCTAAGGCAGCATGGGACAAAGTCAAATCCTCCTACGATCACGTCGACACAGCAACACAGGCTTCTCTTTCTCCAACTTGGAGAGCATGAATCTGTACCTGACTTCCTGGATCTTTGGCAAGGCTTACTCGACGAGACTGTTTTGAAGCAGGCCTCAAGATTCCTGAGATTCAACAAGTTACCATGCTACTTGCAGCATTACCTTCCTCATGGAGGTCCTTCGTCACGACTAAGAGCTCCCTGGTACAATTCGCTCTTACTTCATTGCTTGGCAAGATACTTCAAGAAGACACGATGCACAAACATAAGGAGGGTACTTCGAGCTCTCCACAACCATCAGCACTGTTTGTTCAATCAAGGCAGACCTGCTTCAACAGGAGGCCTCGTCGTAATATTGGCCGAGCAGGCTACAGCAACTCACAATCCAATCAACCTCCCCTTCTTCCCACTCCTTCAATTGGGGTAAATCAATTCAATGCTCGAAGAGGCGCTCGCAGAAATATTCCTATGACAAGACGGAAAGACGGACACAAGCTTGGCAACCAAGAACCCCTTCACAGCAATCAAATGTGGTCACTACGGACACCTCAGCTCGACTTTTCTGCGTCACACATAATCCAAGCACAGATCACCACAACGCCGTCAGCCAATGGTGCTTAGAAACTGGAGCCACTAAACATATGACATCCCAGGCTAAATGGCTCGATGATTTTCAACGGTTTCCAACACCACTTTCAGTTTACCTTGGAGAAGGCCATCCAATCGAGGCAATTGGCACAGGAACTGCGCAGATTCAACTCTCGACCGGCCCAATTCTCATCCTCAGAGATGTCCTCCTGGTTCCAAACCTGCGGCGAAGCCTCATTTCAGTGGCTACTCTTGCTGAAAGTGGATATTCCCTCGACTTCACAGGATCAGCATGCACAATCACAAATCCATCTGAAGACGAGCCCCTCAAATATACAATCCAAACCTTCAATGGATTGTATCCCTTCGGATGCACCAACATGCCAATCCTGCAAGCCAACCTCGTCTCCTCGAATCAATCCATTGCACACCTCTGGCATCAAAGACTGGGGCACCCGAACTTCGAGACTCTCTCCAAATTGGTCCATTCCCACCAAGTGACCCGCCTACCTCCTCGTCTACAACCAAGTGACACATTCTGCCGATCCTGTGTCATGGGAAAACATCACTTGTTCACCTTCTCAGGACTCCATGGCCATCGAGCGAAAGAAATCCTCGAACTAGTCCATGCCGATCTGTGCGGACCCATGCAGACTCCTTCCATGGGCGGTACCCTCTATTTCCTCCTGCTGATCGACGATCTCACCTCCTACTCATGCGTATACTTCCTCAAACGCAAGAGTGAGACGTTTGCTAGGTTCCAAGAATATCATCAGTGGGCACGGTTCAAACAGGGAAAGTTCTCAAGACTCTTCGAACTGATGGAGGTGGGGAATTTACCTCCCATGAATTTAATCGGTACTGCACGTCCAATGGCATCGCAAGGCAGACGACAATCCCGGAGACTTCCTCCCAGAGCCCGATCGCTAAGCGTAAGCTTCGCACACTGATGGAATCTGCTCGCTCCATGCTATCCGCGGCTCAACTTCTACACAGATATTGGAGCGAAGGGAGCGAAGCGGTTGCCACCGCATGCTACTTGCAGAACCTCGCATCCTTTAATCGGACCGGTAAAATCAGCCAGGGTCTTCGGCTCCATCGCGTATGCACACATTCCAGACTCCAAGAGAAGGAAGCTCGATCCTAAAGCTGCCCAGGTCCCAGTGCCTGTTCACTGGCTACGACCAACCTTTTGGGGTCAAAGCCTTCCGCCTGCTCAAACTGGGGACACGCCAAGTTATCTACTCGCGCAACGTCATCTTTCGCGAAAATGTGCCAACCCCCTACAACAACGTGTCACCAGTTGCCCCCGTGCATGAAACAGTCATGCATGATGAGGATGACGAAGACTCGCCGCTTCAAAGGGGTTTTTCCCCTTCTCAATAAGGGAAAAGCTAATAAGGCATTCCAAAGAAATGTTTTCCATAGGACCACCCTCCTACTCAAGAAGCATAATATTTTTGAAGTTATTCAAATAAAGGGTTAGACATGAAATTAGCCTTCACCGTGGAAACTCTAACCTTACGTGAAATTCTCAAAAGAAGGGTGCATATAATATTCACCTTTCAAAATGTAACATTTAATATATATAATATAATATTTAAATTAACATTTACAATATATTTTCCTAAATCTAGATTCGAATCCAAGGGAGTGGGTAAGTGGTCTTGAATGCAAACCAAATTCTCATTATGAATTGTAACGTCTTCCCGGCTGGCTCCAACCTCCTCCTCGAATCCTCATTAAGTCATTCACCTCCTCCTCGAATCCTCATTAAGTCATTCACCTCCTCCTCAGATCCTCTTTTAGAGTCGTGACTCCTTCTAACTTTCTAAGTTCCCCTCACTTTCCTCCAAGTTTTAAGTTCTCCTCAGTCCTCACTTTCCTCTACCGCCTTTGTCTCGACTCTGAGCTTCCTTCAGTCTCTTCAGTAAGGACTCAGGACTGAGGAGTTTGTGAGTCTTAAGTCGTGACTGTAGTTCGTCTGTCCATGATTCTGTCCATGCTTGGCTGAAGTTCGAAGTTCAGCTGCTCGTTGTTAGCTGAGGGACATTCTCAAACTCCGCCTTCTCTTCCCTCTTACCGAATCCCCTGTATTTCACGTTGGTCCCTTGAATTTCTTGTAATTCTATCTGTGTGACAGCTTCCTTGGATCACTTGAGCTCTCCAGTTCTTTGGAGATTGAGCAACCCACGGTTTTTAAGGAGGCTGTATTGTGTGTGTAGCAACAAGGCCAGTTGAGTTGTACCTATAGAGCTCGGTGTGTGACGGCAGATTAAGCGTTCTGAACATGGTGTGTGCGATGAAGTCCAATCGCATTTCACGCTGGTCCCTCAAAACATGGTGTATTTCTAGGAGTCTACTGTTTACGTATTGTATCTTTGCTTGGAAAGGCTTTTCATTTTAGATGCGCTTGCCTGTGCATAATGGAAACATTGCCTAGGCACATGTGGGTTTCCTAACAAGAAGGCATGAACGAACTTTGGAAGATTGCTCGTCACTTTGAGGAGAAGATATTCTACGGCGAGCACTGCTACTGACCAGGTACAAGGATGTCCGGGTTAAGGACCCCCTCTTGGAAGTCACGCAATGTTGCTGTTGCCTTGTCTTGACTCTTGTGCTTGACAGATTTATCTTTGCTTCTAAAAGTAAGAGCGAGCATCATCTGATCAGGGCTAGCAACATTCAATTTATCAGAACTAACGTTTTAAAGGAACGGCTTGATGTTGATTGTTCAAATCCTCCTCCTGCGTAGCACACTTTCTGTAGCACGGTTTCTTCGAAGTCCTTAGTGCATGGTTACACTTGGTTGCACTTGCTCGACAGATCCAAACTAGCATCGGCTAAAGGGAGTTCATCGTCCGCTTGAAAAGGATGTGAGTGTTCGAAAACCGGCAGCTTTTCTCAAGCATCTCATTTGAGTGGAGGAAAGTGGAGCACGTTGCGAATGATCATTGTATTTGACGCTGTCTTTTTTGCATGAATCAAGCGAGGCTTTCAAGGATCAACCTTAGGAACTTGAAGACTGGTGCGCGCTTGATATCCAAAGACCAGGAACGTAGTGCATCTAGTCTCCGGTGCTTTCTTTTGGCAGGAAGAGAATTGCTTCTCATATTTCATCAACAACCTCCTCATAGGGTTTCCCAATAACAACTAAGAGTATTTCTAGAAATTTTGAGTCTACCGGTCGAATTCATTGAAAGGTCGATGGATAAAAAATGTGTCGGCATGGGCAGTAAAAAATAATTGTTTGGGAAAGCTCTGAACATAAAGTGCACCCTGGGGAGGGTTCTTCAGTCTAGAGGACTCATGAATGGCACATCACAGAGGGAGAATTAGATCCTCCAAGATTTGGACAGAAAGGGGGCAAAAAGGAAAAGAAGGTAGAGGATGATGAAGAAGAAGATGATGACATGGCAAAGAGGGATGGAGGCTCAAGGAGGTCATTGAAGTTCTGATACCACATGTTGGAGTAGCAATGGAAACATGGTGATGAAGAAAAAGCATGTTTATTCAAAAGAGAGATGGCCAATTTATTTTTTTGTGTGTGTGTGTCCTATCAACTATACTACTGAATCAATCCTCAATGTACCAGTAAACCAAAATGATTGTTAGTCTTATGTGTAAGCTTTACCTTGTCAAATCTATGGGAATTTCCCATGCATAGTCATTGTCCATTCTCCCAGTTTTGTAAACCAAGAGCCATAACCAGAGTGAGTCACAGGTTGGGGTCATGAGTGTTGTTACTAGGTGTGAGCAAGCCATGAAACTTCCTATGTACTACTACTGGGGTGAGTTCATCAGTTTGTGGGGGGGTACATTGGGACAAATTGATGTAATGGGATCATACCAAAGGTTGCAAGGTCCATGGTTATGATTTTGATCACATGAGTGAGTGTGTGAACACGTGTCTGTGTGTAGGCATGACTGATGATGTGTTAATTAGTAGGTGTGATTGAGTGAATCTAGGAGTGTGGTGTGTGATTGAGAATAATTTTGGATCTAGAGATGCTCTCTTGAGCTCAAATATGATGTCATTCTTGGATGTAACTTGCGCCTATATATTGGCCATCTCTATTTTGAATAAACCATTAGGGGAATTTTGGACTCAAAAAGGGCCTCTCTCCTTCCATTCTCAACAAGTGAACCTTCGCAAAGTGTGCTTCAGCATTGGAATAGCCGATGCATTTACAATATCCTAGTAAGCCTTGAAGACCATCACCTATGTATTGGCAGATCCAAACTAGCATCAGCTAAAGGGAGTTCATCGTCCACTTGAAAAGGATGTGAGTGTTCGAAAACCGGCAGCTTTTCTCAAGCATCTCATTTGAGTTGAGGAAAGTGGAGCACGTTGCGAATGATCATTGTATTCGACGCTGTCTTTTTTGCATGAATCAAGTGAGGCTTTCAAGGATCAACCTTAGGAACTTGAAGACTGGTGCGCGCTTGATATCCAGAGACCAAGAATGTAGTGCATCTAGTCTCTGGTGCTTTCTTTTGGCAGGAAGAGAATTGCTTCTCATATTTCATCAACAACCTCCTCATAGGGTTTCCCAATAACAACTAAGAGCATTTCTAGAAATTTTGAGTCTACCGGTCGAATTCATTGAAAGGTCGATGGACAAAAAATGTGTCGGCATGGGCAGCAAAAAATAATTGTTTGGGAAAGCTCTGAGCATAAAGTGCACCCTGGGGAGGGTTCTTCAGTCTAGAGGACTCATGAATGGCACATCACAGAGGGAGAATTAGATCCTCCAAGATTTGGACAGAAAGGGGGCAAAAAGGCAAAGAAGGTAGAGAAGAAGAAGATGATGACATGGCAAAGAGGGATGGAGGCTCAAGGAGGTCATTGAAGCTCTGATACCACATGTTGGAGTAGCAATGGAAACATGGTGATGAAGAAAAAGCATGTTTATTCAAAAGAGAGATGGCCAATTTATTTTTGTGTGTGTGTGTGTGTGTGTGTGTCCTATCAACTATACTACTGAATCAATCCTCAATGTACCAGTAAACCAAAATGATTGTTAGTCTTATGTGTAAGCTTTACCTTGTCAAATCTATGGGAATTTCCCATGCATAGTCATTGTCCATTCTCCCACTTTTGTAAACCAAGAGCCATAACTAGAGTGAGTCACAGGTTGGGGTCATGAGTGTTGTTACTAGGTGTGAGCAAGCCATGAAACTTCCTATGTACTACTACTGGGGTGAGTTCATCAGTTTGTGGGGGGGTACATTGGGAAAAATTGATGTAATGGGATCATACCAAAGGTTGCAAGGTCCATGGTTATGATTTTGATCACATGAGTGAGTGTGTGAACACGTGTCTGTGTGTAGGCATGACTGATGATGTGTTAATTAGTAGGTGTGATTGAGTGAATCTAGGAGTGTGGTGTGTGATTGAGAATAATTTTGGATCTAGAGATGCTCTCTTGAGCTCAAATATGATGTCACTCTTGGATGTAACTTGTGCCTATATATTGGCCATCTCTATTTTGAATAAACCATTAGGGGAATTTTGGACTCAAAAAGGGCCTCTCTCCTTCCATTCTCAACAAGTGAACCTTCGCAAAGTGTGCTTCAACATTGGAATAGCCGATGCATTTACAATATCCTAGTAAGCCTTGAAGACCATCACCTACGTATTGAATCAAACTTGTCACATTTTCAAACAAAGGTGGAGCACCTGTCAAAGGATCCACTGGATAGAGTCCATCAACAGTCCATAAGTTGACATCCTTTGTTCCTTGTTGTCATAATTGATCTAGTGTATCTTTGCTGGCAACCTTGTGGCCATAACATTGACGAGTTGTGGCATACTCTGTTGCAACTTCGATGTGCAAGGTGCTTTTTTGTGGCTTGTTGGTGCGATCTTCCGATGGAGCCATGAGAGGGATTCAGAAATAAGGCCTTGGATCAGTTCAAAGAATGGAATAGCATCAATGGAAACAAGTTTGGGACAATGGAAAGATATAATAGGATCAATGGAAGCAAGTTTGGGACAAAATGATGAGAAGAAATTGGATTTGGGTGTTGTAAAGTGCTTACGATAGGAGTATGAATGTGGGATGGGAAGATGATTACAGTGAGAAGGAGTAGGATTTAGATGTTGAAAAGTGATTTGGGTGCATAGGCATGGTTTGGGGGAAAGTTTTGAAGAGTTTTGGGCCATTTTGGGCACTTTTGAAAAATTTCAAGATTTTGGGCTAGGGTATACCCACGAGATACTTTTTGGGAATGTGGACCACCTAAAGGTTGTAAAGAGAGAGAACTTTTTGAGAGTGGGGGAGCCCTCCAACTGGGAGAGGGAGGTGCACTTTTGGGGACCACCAAGGACCTAGGGAGATGTACTTTTTTGTCCCCATATGGGGTGATCGGACCCTTTGTAGGCCGTATTAGTTCTTAATCCATTTTGCTAATCCACTCCTTAAAGGAGATACACATGCCCAATCATGCAAATTATATCTTCCACATGAAAAATTTTGGTTGCATACTTTCTGCAAGTACCAAGTTGTGTTCCATTGGGTCAACATAGCACAACATGAAAATGTATCAACCCAATTAAATGCATTGTAGGTATATGGTTGGAAGACATTGACATCTATTAAAATGTAAGGCTTCAAAAGTTTAAATGGAGAAAAACTTGGTAAGATGCTTGTATGAAATATCTTCTATATGCAAACCAACCTTTGTTCCATTTGGATAATGGACATCACCTTGCGCTTGATGCATCCCAATTGAGTGCTTGATGCATCCCAATTGTGTGAGCTTTATAAGTTTAAATGGATAAAAACTTGGTAAGATTCTTGATTCTATTAACTTGCCTTGCAATTTGACTTTTTTGAATACTATATATTGTGCTATGTTGACCCAAATGGAACACAACTTGATACCTACAAAAAGTAGTGCAACCCAAATTTTCATGTGGTTTACATATAATTTGCATGATTGGGCATGCGTATCTCCTTTATTTTTTCCATAAGTGATGCATAAAAGTTTAAAAACATGCATGGATGGGATATTACCATAGTAGTATGTTTCCAATGGGCACTATACTTTGAAAAGGCCTTAATGTGAGCAATATCCATGTGATTCCAAGTCTTGAAGTGGTTCAAATTTCAATTGCATGATGCAGATTGGTCATAGATATTTCCTTTATTTAAAAATAAAATAAAATGCGGGTTTATATTATCAAGTCCAAAAGATAGACAAACGTTTTTACATCAAAATGTTCCTACCCCTACATGGGGGGAAATAATGCTGTGAGCTGAGACATCTATCCCTAGGTCATCAAGCTGATCTATGAAGGCTGACAGGTAATTCAGCTGGTTCATCCTTCAGTATAGCGTGGAAGACATTAGGAAAAAAGGAAGATGATTTTGGGGCCTTTTAGCCTAGAAGGAAAATATCCCTCCACCAATCAAAGGAGGGCCAACGTAACGTTGAAAAAATACAAAAAAGAAAGAAAAAATAAATATTGTCAAGTTTGCATTCAATGAGGACACTTGAGCTCCTTTATTACATCTAGTGCATGGTGCAAAATTTGGTACTTCTCACATCACTGGTGCACCTCGGGCAGGCCAAAACCCCTAGAATGACATTTGAAACACTAAAAACGGGCACCTGAATGCCCGAAAAATGCCAAAAAAGCCCTAGGAAAAAAGCTTACGAGAGAAGGCAATTTGACAGGTTGGCCCCCTCCGCAAAAAAAGTGTACTAGGGAAGGGGACTTTATAGGTTGGCCAGGGGGCCAACCTATCAATTCGCCTTCTCTAGTATGATTTTTTTGCGGAGTTTTTTGGCCTTTTCTAAGCTTCCGGGTGCCTTGTTCAACCTAGCAAATTGCCTTCTCTAGTACGTTTTTTTTACGGGGCTTTTTTGTCCTTTTTAGGGCCTTTGGGTGCCCATTTTCAGTGTTTCAAATGTCGTTTCGGGGGTTTTGGCCCGCTCACACCGATGATGTCAGAAGTACCAAATTTTGTACCGTGCATCAGTGGAGTTATGTCATATTTTAGTGTTTTAGAGGAAAGCAAAACGAAAAAATTGTGAATTTCTCTCAAGGCCCCAAAATCAGCTCCCTTTTTTCCTAATGCAACTTTGATAAAATCTGTGCCCGGGATATGTATGTAAGGGCATGAGTGCCTACAGTTCTAGGCTTTTCCCAACAGTTCTTTGGTTGGACACTACACGAACTGAATGGATTGTTCCCTTGACATCATACTTTAGCTGTGGCACTCTCCGAGTTAGCACGTGAAATTGTTCTTTTGAAAGGGGGTGGGCTTGGTGAGGCTTTCTGCTGTCCAATGGAGGTGGCAATTTCTTGAGCTTGTGTGGGTAGCACACTTTGCATCACCAGCGATCTCTTCTGTGGAGAATGGGAAGGAGTAACTAGCATAGTAGCAGGGATGGGAGAGAAAGGGAGGGGAGCAGCACCCTAATTGGGGGTGAGCGATTGTGTTCCTTGAGGAGCCGAGTTTCTTTGCTCTTGACCTAGCGTCTTGTCTCTTTCATTCACTTCTTTCTCCACAAGATCTCATAGTTGAGACAACACCTTATTCTCTTTTTTGGCCAGGTCATCCTCTTTCTAGACGAACACCTATATCTGCATCTAGGTTGTGAGGATTTTCTGTAGAATATCACTTCGTTTCTCATTGCATACATAGATTTAGAAAGAAATCAATATTTCATTTTCTATTTAGTACATCATAATAAGTGTTTAAAAATTTGCATGGGTTGGATATTACCATGTGCGTGCACATGTATGTGTGTGTGTGTGTGTATGTTGGGGGAAAGGGTGGGGTGTAAAATACTGTGAAAAGGCCTTAATGTGAGCAATATCCATGTGCTCCCAAATTTATATGTGGTTCAAATATCATTTTCATGGTTGGGCATGCTTACTTCCTATTTTTTTCCATACATCATGCATAATTGTTAAAAAAACATGCATGGAGGTTATATTCCTAACAAGTTGTGCTCCATTTAACAAGGGATGAAAATTGGTAGGACTTGGTTAAAATATTTGATAAAGTGCAGATCATGCTTAGCCTAATCTATCACTCAATGAGCATAAAGATCACGGAGGATCAAACCATAGAAGAAAATCCATGAGAGAGACACATGGTAGGCAATACTCAATCTATTCCAAATGTGTGTGTGTACTCAACAATACATGATAGGCCTCTTATATAGAGAGTGCCCTTTGAATAGTCAACACTAAGTGTGGGATCCTCTAATCCACATCTCTCTTTGTGGATATCCTTGATCCACATCTCCACATCATGTAGTCCACATCCTAGGGTGGCTACTTTGATTCTTTCCTATACCATATCTTCGCCTCTAATCTATGTGCTCATGGCACAATATCTCAACACCTCCCCTTGGTTCCATGATCCATTGGCTATTGCAAGGTGGTCAGATGTGAGTTTACATTTCATCACCTCCCCTTAGTGCATACCTTGCTACATAAGGTGATCAAGTGTGGGTATTACAAGATCAAATCCTTCATTGGATGCTTACATGGCTACTACTCTCAGGTGATCAGGTTTGATTTACAAACATATGGGCTAAAGGTGGCAAGGTTGTTGCTTCTCAATGCTTGATGTTGATGGCATTTTCTTCTTTGCTTGATGTAGCTTGATGCATGATGCTTTGTTCTACCATGTGCCTTAATTCTTTTTGTGTGGATGCCATGTTCTGGGCTATGGTCATCTCATGCACTTGTGCTTTTGGCATGTTTTTTGCATTCATACGTTGATTTCTCATTTGTTGCAAAGGTCTTACCAATTGATTTTTTTCAATATTGGTAGTGTCTAATTGCCAACAATGATTTTGATGTGACAAGTGTGTAGAGCTTGAAAAGATGATGTCATTTCCTTTTTGGAGCGTGTCCAAATTCTTCCTGGATTGCAAGTTACGCCTTGTCAAAGTTTCTCTAAAGAAGAGGGCTTTTGATGATGTGGCATAGGGATTCATATGCAAAATTCAAACTGTGCTTGGCAGGGGCTATGTGCTTAGGTGGCACTTAACTAATCTTACCCTTAACCATGGATATTGCTAGTGAGTTAACTTAACCATGGTGTGGCTTTAGGATATCAGAACTTGATGATGATATTGATGATGGAAATGATAGTGGATTTTGAATGTCTTGTTGTTTTTGGATTTATGGTTGTAGGTTTAGGGTGGCATGAGAATTTTGCATTGTGATTAGCAAAATTTGGAGCACCATTGTTTTGTTCTTGCTCTCAATACCATCTCAAGCACAACACACATGCACGAAGAGAAAACAACACTATGCTACCTTGATAGGTGGTAGCATGGTGTTGTCTTGTTGTGCACTATAATTTAGCATGATGATGATGCTAATAGCAAAGGGAAGGTGATGATGCTCCATGGGATTCATGTAAGGCATGTGCAATGCAACGAGGAAGTAGCTCCTTCATAATGCGAACACTTTTCATTCCGATGTTTGGGATTTAATTTAAAATTTTAATGTTTAGGGTTTATGGAACCCTTGGGGGGTTTACCTCAAAACTTTTAATATACCACGTGAATTCAAAAGGAGGGATATTCTAATTCCCATTTTACAATAACAGGAGGGGTTTTAAAATTCAACTTTAGAAAAAATCCTATTGGTTCATAGGTAAAGAGGGGTGGGTTTATTGGGGGAGAAATTTTTAGTTGAGGGGGTTTTTAAATACCTCTTGAATGCACATGATACATAGGGTTTCTTAGTAGTGCACCCCCTGAGATGGAACCCTGATGTTTAGGATATAATGTAATGGATTAAGGGTATTTGATATGCTTTAAATTCCAATTGATGCATAAGTTTAGGTTTTAAGTATTAGGATGGGATGCGAATGCTTTGGGATGCAAATGGTTTACTTTGGACTTGATTTGCATTCCTTAGGTAACCAAGCAACTCTTTCAGCAGTCAATATTTAATTGATTATAGATCTCCTCAAATGCATGAATCTATTGATATATTAGCAACTAAAAATGATTATGACCATTGGATGCATAAATGATTAGAATATGGCCATTGGATTAGACTTGTTTAATGTAGATTAGAATATGGTCATTGGATTAGATTTGTTTAATGGGTCAAGTGTTAATTGACCATAGCCTTCCTAAAATGCTTTATGACATTAGGGGAGAATTGGGGTCTCAAAAGGGCCTCATAAGGAATGGATTAGGGAATGCTTAGTGGGCTAATGCAAGGGGCTTGGAGGGTCCTAAAGAGGCCTAACCAGCCCAGCCTAGGTGGGTTAATCCCACATTTGAGCCCACCTCTCCCCCCATCAATGAGGGGAGGGGGCCACTTTTTGAAATTTGAATTTCAAATTTTGAATCTCCCTCCCTCCCTCCCTCTCTCTCTCTCTCTCCCTACCTCCCTGTCCCTCCCTCCCTCCCTCCCTACCTCCCTCCCTCCTCCTCCTCCCTCTCTCTCTCCCTCTCCCTCCCTCCTCCTCTCCCCTCCTTCATCTTGCTCCTCCTTTTGCCTCCTCCCTCTCCCCTCCTCCTCCTTCTGGCTCCTCCTCCTCCTTCTAGCTCCTCCTCCCTCCTTCCTCTCTCCTCCTTTTGTAGCCGCCCAGGATCCCTCTCCTCTGCTCCTCCCTCCCGCAAAATCTCTCCCCTCCTCCTCCCTCTTGTAGCATCTCTTCCCTCCTCCTCCCTTCTACAGTAGCTCCTTCCCTCCCTTCTCCACATGTCGCCCTACTCTTCTTCTCCTCTTCCTCTTGCCCTCATCTGCTTCTCCTCCTCCCTCTTCCTTGCTACTCTCTCCCTCTCACTGCTCCATCTTTGCCAGCTCTCCCCTACATTTTAGCCTGCATCACTGATACCTCTCGTTAAGTACTCATGGCACCATTTGAGGACATATCCAACAAGTACCATGTGAACCTACAACTGGAGGTAGAATATGCAAGCACACGTTCTTTGGGATATAATGGAACTCCTCAAAGTGTGCTCCACAGTCTTCGATTGCAAGGGAAGAAGAATCTTGACCTTTGGGTGGATGGAAACTTGTATCCTTTAGATCCTGCCGCCCAAAAGAGTCCTCCTTTTCATACAGTGCATGATGTTGTTCGGTTTGTTGGCAAGGGACATGTTGGATTGCTCGGTTATTGCAATCGATTGAACCATTCTTAGACATTGGCTATGTAAGCAAGCGAGGTGCAGAGAGCCCAAGCAGAAGAACTTGCACATTTGGGATATATTACTATTGTGGAAATGCATAATAGTATGCAGGATCTCCAATTGCAAAACAAAGAACTCAGTGACAAAGCACATGCACTAGACTTGGAGTGACATGAATTGGAAGAATCAATCCAGAAGCTTGCTGAAAGCAAACAAGATTTGGAAAGGTCTATCTATGGCCAAGTTCAACGTGCTGTGGAGAAGGAACGAGAGAAGTCGATAGAATGAGTACAAAAGATGAAGGGAACACCTTTGGGACTGAAGGAGAGGAAAGGCAATTGCAATCTATGGATGCATTGTCAACCAATAGTGGTGCCCGAAAGAGGAGAATACGGGCTGCAAGGTTAGTTTCCCAAATTTTCAATGAAATTTCTTACCCCAAAATATTTGTGGTGTTGCATTCTTTCCACTAAGACTCATTTGTACTCTACTTTAGGAATTTCATGGAGGATGTGATGGGAACAATGGAAATGGATGATAGTGATCCTTCATATGTTCTAAGAAGTTTAATAAAGCCAAGTGATGTCATGGGAAGTGTTAAAGGACCCTAGACAAAAAGGGCTACGTAAACAAGTTGCTAGAGAGGTAATGAAGGATTTCAAGGGCCTCGTCCAAGCAAAGGAGGTGCTTGGAGCTTGTGATACTGCTGGTGTAAGTCGTGAAGCTTACAACTCTATTTTTAAAATTTTCAAGTCTGCTATGGAGGAAAAGTATAAGATATCTACAATGCCATTGCCAACACCGTGGTCTGTAAGGCTTGCACGTCAAGAAACAAACCAATGTGCTAGAGAAAAGCTTGGAGGATACCATTGTGTAAGTGGCACAATGACTTGGAAGAGTAGAAAGAAATCTGGCATCCAAATGTTTGAGATGAATGCTTTCAATAATGTTTACGTGGATGTAGAGAATTTGCAGAGAGCCATGGTCAAATTCTATGGGATGAGAGAAGAAGGTAAGAGAAATTCCCTCTTCACATTCAACTTTATTTCTTCTTATTTCTATATCCTTACTAAATTTCTCTTTCATTGTACAGATGGCAAGCTAGTATTTGTTATAAAAATGGATGAAGCTCAGTTGGTAAAAGAGCACAAGCTAGAGAGGGTGAGCATTTGTATTATGAATGACGCCTTGCATTTTGCTCAAGGGGATGAGGAAGTTGAGCAGGGTTTCTCAATCCAATCTGAGAAGGACATATGGTGGCTTGCAGCCTTTGAGACCCCAAAGGAGTGCCACGAGACATTGAAGTGGGTTTTGGAGAGAATCGGCATCCCATCGATTATTCGAAGACAAGAGGCAGGGCAAACATTAATTGTGGATGGGCATGGAATGTTTCAAGTTGAATGGCATCTAGCTGGTGATTTGAAGATTCTCAAGTGCTTATATGGTTGTGATATAGGTGCAAATGCAAAATGGACATGCTTGTATTGCACCCACTCTCAGAAGATGCAAAAGGGAAGCCTACAGTGGGAAAATGGCATCCTTTCTTGCAACCAAAGTACAGCCCCTGATCATCACAAAAAGGATCCTAAGTGGGACCCCATTCTACCAATTCCATTGGAGTGGGTACACATGTGTACTTTGCATGCTGAACTGTGTATACTTAATAAGTTACTCTATCTCCATCTAGTTTATGCTTGGAATTTGAGACCACAGCAAGTATTTGCACAATGCATTACAAAAGCTGAAGAACTACTCTCACTAATGGGACTTCACAGAGGCAATGTGAAGCTTAAGTAGGACAAGAAAAAATTGGGAAAGACACAAAATCTTCTTGCTAAAGTGTCCATGGGTGGAGGAAAGGCAAGGAGGTCCTTGTCCAACAATAATGCTGATAAAGAAAAACATACATTGGCTCAAAGCACCCTAGGTTGGGAGTACTGGAAAGATTTGTGTGAGTGCACCACAAATCAAGCTTCACATCTACGAATTGCTACTTTGAGAGAAAAACTGTGGAAAAAGCTTAATGCATTTATAAAGTTGCTTAGACAAGGTCAAATAGATGAGCTTTATTATGAGAGATTCAGGATAGCATTGGGAGAATTCATATCATTGATGGTAGAAGCATGGGGGGAGTCACATATTACTCATTACATGGTAATCCTCCTTAGGTTAAAATTTTGTGCTTTAAACTTGAGTCAGTTTATGTTTCTAATACAATGTTTTTCTTTACAACATATTCTTTATGCACATGCACCATGGTTTGTGGAGCAATGGGGCCCTCTGTCCATTTCGAATACTCAAGGAATGGAGAAATCACACTACAGAGCAAAGGCAGCATACTTTAAGAATACAAGGCCCATGGGGGTGGTATCGCGCGAAGAAATGCACTACACGAAATATTCGATTGGTTTTATAGATGTCAGGACTCTCAAGCACGATAAGGTAGAGGTCTCAAGTCTCGCAAAAGCGGTTCAACATGTCAAGAAGACAAGGAGATGTGTTGCTTGGAAGTCCTCAACAGGGAGCCAAGGGGTTGCACTTTGGTTGCAACGTAGAGTTAGACGGGGGAGGTGTTGGGTCCTAAGAGAGCCCCAAATGTAAAATGTTTGATGAATAAAGTCAACACTATTTTGAGTCAATTATAGATTCCAAAATTCACAAATTTGTTTAGAAATTGCAGAATTGCATGTGCGACATGGCAGGGCGGAGGGGTGAGTGGGTTGGGAGGGAGGGTGGTGAAGATTAAGTATTACCGAACTAGCGACAAAAGACTGGGGGGGAGGAGGTGCACTCAAAGAACCCTAATTTAAAAGAAAAACCCTAAAGTGCTTTAAAAAAGACTATATAAAGCACTTCAAAACTCTAAAATCCCTCATTTCTATGCACGAGTTAAACAAACTGCTAGACCCACTGGACACCGTTTAGACGCTACCCATTGTCCTCCTCACAATGCCATGGCCTCCGAACACACTACAAGCCCCAATGGCCAAGAGGGCAATGATCACCAAGGATCTGAAGGTGGTTTTCATCATCAGGAGTTCAAGCAACGTGAGTCCCCACCATCCAACTCTCATGGGTGATCCCAGGGATCTCAGCACCATGAGGAATCCCAGCACGATGAAGGATCCAAGCACGATGAGGGGTCCTCTCAGTCCTTCCACACAACTAATCATGGAAGTAGAGAGGTCTCCCGAGAGGGGCAAAATAGTCCAGTCAATCCTGATCAACTGCCCCTCCCTCCTCCATGGGGTCCTAGCATGGAGCATCTAGACCAATAAGGGGAGCATGAAAGGCAAAGAGAGGAGATGGAGAGATTACAGGGGCCACAACAAGGGGAAGTATTTGGCGGGCTCGTAGATATAATGAACCTTGGACCCAATCCTCCAACTAAGCAGACCGCATAGAAGAGCACCATCAACCCTCTGTGCCTCAAGATGATCAGATATGAGGAGCCTCTAGTACGAGCTGAGCAAGAGCCTTAGCTTGCTGTCTCACAACCTTGTGAAAAGGAAAAGAGACCAAGGACAAAGCAGACCCCTAGGCACCAAAGGCCACCTCGAATGACCCAGCAAACACAGGAAGAGGAGTCTGAAGAGGTGGTTGCAACGGAGGAGAGGCGAAAGAAGTTCAAAGCGGACAAGCAGCCATGGAGCCATGTCCAAAGGCCAGTGCAGGGTCCCCTAAAGATCAAGAGGTGCAAAAAAATCTGGAGTGAAGGCACTTTAGGAGATCCAAAAGTTCCAAACCACTGTGGACAATCTCATTCCCCATGCACCCTTCCAGCATGTTGTACGTGAAATAGCACAGCATTACAAGAGTGATGTGCATTTCACTTCAGGTGCTATGGGAGCAATTCAGGAGGCAACAGAGCAGATGATAGTAGGTCTTTTTGAAGACGCAAACTTATGTGCTATCCATGCCAAAAGAGTAACAGTGATGGACAAGGACCTTGCACTCACCAAGCGCATCTGCTCCGATCCCTCCCTTAGGCCCTAGATGTTGTTTAGGTTCATTTGGTGTAACCTGAATCATTTTGTAAATCTCTGCCCTTTGACGCCAATGAATAAAAGGTATTTTTATGTTCTATTAGTGTTCCCATGTTATTATACATGTTATGTGATGCTGTCCATCAGTTTATGCAAGTTCACTGTGAATTTGAGTGGTCAAATGGTGTTTTTTCACTGTGCGACAGAAGGCAAATGTGTTCGGCATTGAGCGGGGAGCCGAAAAATGGCAAAACCTGCTATGGTGCATATGGGGCCTATAACACATTTGCCTTCTGTCGCACGGTGAGATTCTTACTGGATTGCTCAGAAATGACCATTATAGCGCAAATATTTATCTGATCGCATGCTTTTGAACAGAATAGTGAATGAAAATATTAATGCCAACAACAATTAAAGTTACAAAATACAATGACAGTATAAAATAAATTTTGTAAAAGAACACAAAATGGGGCACTGTATAAAAAGTATAGCTGTATTCATATAAAATAAAATTTCTATACAATAAGGCTTCAGAGCCTTTCTCTCTTCTCTAAAACACTAAGAACATTGGGCTTTGAATTCCCAAATACACTCTTAGCTCTAAACCTAGTTGATAGAGAGTCATTGCTATTGTCGTTGCTGGCCAGGGACATGGTTGCTGCAGTTAATGCCATACCTTGAAAATTGGTTCCAAAGGCATTGAGGGCAACCATGCGATTCACCAAAATGACCTTGTTAGCATTGCGATTGGTGTCAGGATGACCAATCACTCTTGACAAGGCCTTGCACTTTAGGAGGTCATCAGTGCCATGTGGAGAAAGCATTTTGTGGATAACCACAAAGCACCCTTTTGCTTGGCCAAGGTAATGTGCCAGTGTGAGTGATCTCGGCCGAAGCTACTGTGAACAAGGCATTGCCGAGATGAGAATAGGTCGACCTCAAATGCCTCCTGCAACAGTCCAACATTACATTAGAATTCCATTAAAGCAAAAGTATACCAAGAGAGAAGAAATTCAAAGCTCATAGTTTCTTACCACTGTGGAGTCATCATGCTCAATCCCTTCCTCTTTCTCAATGAGGATGGATCTAGAGCCTCCTGCTATTTGGAGTGAGATGTGGAGGCTTCTTCTAGAACATGAGGTAGGTCGGAGTAGATTGATGTCTCTGCATCTTTGATTTGGGCTAGTGTTAAAGCAAGAACCTCTTCTATTGAATCATCTGCTTCCAAAAACCTCAGTTCTTACATAGTCATGTCCATATCCACATAGGATACCAAGAGCTTCATCCTCTTGGAGACCAAAATAACCTCTATGTCATGGAAAAAGAGGTATTGTTCTCCATCGACAAGAAGGGGAGCAAGAAACCATATCATTGTTGTGGGGTCAACAGAGGTGGTGCCCAAGGTGGATGGAATTTGAGAAGTAGAATGGGGTTCAGGAGGTCACTGGAGCACTTCCAGGGTCAATGCAGCTTCCCGCTCTTCATCTTCTTCATCTATGGGCTCTTCATTCTAGATGTTGGGCTCATCTACAGAAATAAGAGGATCAGAATGGGCAGGGGCAGGGTCAGGGCTTGAGGTCGAGGCCTCCTCTTCCATTTGTTCCTCCTGGAGAAGGAAAATAAAGGTCATTTCCTATCACAGGAACCTATTTCCTGTGTTTTCAATGACTCCACATGCTAGGAGGTCATTAGTGTCCATCTCCCTAAACCCTAGGGGTGTGAGCTGGGCTCAAAAGAGATCTAAACGCTTCACGAACTTGGGTTCTTGATTGAACAAGTACTTCAAATAATCAATTGGGACCCATCTTTTTGTAGACTCATCAAGTTGATATGCAAAACTTGCGATGCATTCATGCATGTACTTGATGAGGTCTTCAAAATCATCTCGGGCTCCCAAGTAGGTGCCTAGGACATCTATGCTCTTATCGACTGGAAATAACTCCTCCTCTCTATCAGTTAATGGAGTATGGGAGATGAAATCATGGAAGGTAGACCTAGCAGAATCCATGGTAGTTTGGTAGCTAGGAGAACTATGGCTATGATAGTGAAACTTTGAAACTAAAGTAACTTTATAACCTATATATACCCAAATGTTCTAAATATAAAAAATAAAAAGAATTATAAAATTTTTGGGAAAAACTTGACATTGACATGAAACAAAACCATTCAAAACATCAAAATTAGTTGCACCACTATTAATTGGAAAATGTCAAAATCCACAATTGTTCCATCCCACATTTTATAGACAATCTTCAATATTGCAGGAGGGATAAAAGTGGCACTATGCACGAGCTTCTCTGCACAATTTCCTACCTTTTCACCATTTAAGGTAAAGTGAAAGGACTCAGACATGCCATCCTCCATGACCAATAGGTGTTCCCGCGCATCCCTGAGAGTCCACTGTGACGTGACAGTCACATTCTTAACATCTCCTAAATGAGAACCAATACATATACTTACCCCTGTATTATCATCATCGTTAGAGTCAAGGGGGAGCCAATTATCACCTGTTTTCTTCTAGTGCCTATATTGGAAAGCAAAATATAACATTTGGTGGGAGATGTGGTACTTGACAACCACATTGTCCTTACATACATGGCATTGAAACAGATCACCCTTTTGTTCACCTGACCTACTTCCCCAATTCACCCCAAGCAATTCCTCAAGGGCATTCTCATGTAGGCACTTGCATGACCACATGGTTTTTGTTCTGTGCATCTGGATATTATGAAAACAAGAAGCAAAAAAGTGCAGAGGCATAAACCAAGACAACCTTACCCATTTAGAGCCAAATGTAAACTTCATGGCCATGCCCACATCCTTTGTAATCTTTTCCTTATATGATTGCATTGTTCTTGTGTCCACCATGCTGCAATCCATGTCTTCAAGTTGTGGTGTTGCAATGCATTGAAGATGGCCATAGCCTGATGCCATCCTTGGAGTAATGTACTTGGCATTATACCAATAGATATTTCTCTGTTTCAAAGCAGAGGACTTCTCTCTAGAATGCATTTGCCTTCCTAAATCCTCATGAATGGCAGTAAACTTACCTAAGAAGCACTCAACTGGTTCCCACTCCTCAAAGTTTGAAGGAAATACATCTACTATGCACAAGTGCTATTTCAAAATACAATTTCAAACTGACTCATTACACTGGTTCTATTTCAAAATACAATTTCAAGCTGACTCATTACACTTTAAAATCTTACACAAAATGCAAACTTACAATGCGATGGTATTGTCGATTGATTACTTGATGGAGGAAGGTGCATGTCCTTCCCCATGTAGATGTGTTACACCTTTGCAAGTAATCCTTTCTTCCCAATCTTGAACTTCATGATGCGGTCCTTCCATTCATGCAAAAGATCACCTCTTTTGCTCTTGGGAAGCTTATGTGGACCCTTGGCAGATCCTCTCATGACTATCCAATCATTCAAGCTGTAGATGCAAGGAATCCATTTACCCAGTGCATTTTTGCTCCTGTGGGACACAGAGTACATGTATGGTCTCCTCACCATGCTTGTACAGATGTCACAATAGCAATAGTGGACTAGAAAGTGCAGCTTGGAGGGAGAGAGCAGCTCCGATAGAGGGAGAGAGAGGGAGAAGGTATAAAGAGTGCAACTGAAGCTTAAGAGAAGCTCCAAGAGGTGCTGTAGCTAGGAATGGAGGGAGAAAGAGTAGAGGGGGATGAGCAGCTACTCCAGGAGGTGTTGTAGCTTGGAATGGAGGGAGAAAGAGTAGAGGGGGATGAGTAGCCACTACAAGAGATACTGTAGCTACGAATGGAGGAAGAAAGAGCAAAGGGGGATGAGCAGCTGCTGTTATAGGAGGTGATGGAGCTAGGAGTGGAGAGAGAATGAGTAGTTGCTACAGGAGGTGTTGGAGAGGGAGAAACATAGTGGACCAGAGCAGGATGGGGCAGAGAAGATGCCAAATGCATTCCCACATTTGAAAAAATGGAGGGAGAATGGAACTAGACCAGAGAACAGGAGGGGGCAGGCCTGTAACAAGCTGAGAGGGGGGGAAAATTTGCCCAGAAGGGCCCAACGCCTCTTGAATGACTTGTAGGTTTGTTTGGGGGAGGTGCATATGGGAGAAGTGTCAAGCATGGGTTGAGGGGGGGGGGGATGGTTTGAGTGGTCCCCGGTGTAAGAGGAGTAGCCAATAGGGGTTATTTGCAGGACTGCCCACCCTCCACCTCAACATGGAATTGCCCCACAAAAAAGAGCACTCCCATTGGTACACCTCAAATACCTCACTAATCCCTTGAAATTAGGAAACAGTAATTGGGGGCCCTTTGGAGACCCCAATTCTCCCCCAATGTGAAATAACGTTTTGATGCTATTCCTTAGTTAAACAAGCAACGTTTTCAATAGGGGAAGAATTAATTGATCATAGCTTTCCCCAAATGGATCATTATGAAAATAATCTTTTGATGCTATTCCTTAGGTAAATAAGTAAATTTTTCAATAGGGCAAGAATTAATTGATCATAGCTTTTCCTAAATGGATCATTATGAAAATAATCTTTTGATGCTATTCCTTAGGTAAATAAGTAAATTTTTCAATAGGGCAAGAATTAATTGATCATAGCTTTTCCTAAATGGATCATTATGAAATATTCTATTCATGCATTAACAATGCAAAATGATTGTGAACATTTGATGCTCAAATGATTAGACTATGAGCATTAGATTATATTGTTCAATGTTGAAAAGTCTAATAGTGAATTACATACAATGATTATAGCCTATGGTGCCAACAATCCAAGAATTCCACTAGATCATATAGTTGAAATTTCTTTTGTCTCTAAAAGTAAAATGAAAATTTCATGAGCAACGACATAAAGTATAGAATTGCTATCATAGCCATCCAATAAGAAAAATAAATCCCTAAGCACATAAATAAGCTACACATCATCATGTAATAATTAATCCCTAAGCATATAAATAAGGTACTATTAACTAGAAAAGAAATCAGTGCATGAGTCTAGACGCTAGCATGGTGATGCTTGAGGGCCATGGAGGAAAAGGGAGCGTGAGGGAAGAAGCATTAACATAGGTGGGGAAAAGGGATTAAGACGGGTGGGAATGAAGAGGGGGACTATGGTGCAAGGGGGAAGCAAGAGGGGGAAGCGGAGCATGTACATGATGGGAGGTGGAATGTAGAGATGGAGACATCACGGGAAGAGAGTCATGCTTTATTTGAAAGGAAGGATGGGGGGGAAATTAAAGTACTAGCTAGGTGGCTTTACAAGAATGAGCATGTTACATCAAGGAATAGCCCCCTTCTTTTATAGCCAAGAGATAGGGTCTCTCCTAATAAATGCATCCTCCCACATGCATGGTGTGTGTGGAAAAGTCCCCCATGTGGGCTAGGTGGGTATGCACTCTCAATTGTGTGTGACAGCCCTTTGCCTCATTTTTTCACATAAATCAAACCCCATATCCCAAGTCTAAGATACTCACTTGGTCTCTTTCCAATTTTATAATACGTTCAAACATCTAGGAGGACAAGTGGAGGGTTGACACAAGGAGTCTTGCTACCTCATCCTACTTTCCCCATTATTTAACTTGCATACTTTGACTATCTACACCCTCCCCACATGGGCCTATCCTACATGGAGGAAATAATCCAATATAATATCCATCTCCACCTATTTTATATTACTTCTCCCATGGTCCTTGGTCCATGTCTCACTAAATGTAGGCATGGGACCGTGGCACATGGAGGAACCATGCCACCTTACCTTTTTATAACATAACTACCATGGATTATGTACCCACCATATTTTATTATACTATTGCCACACATATGCTTAAGTACACACATATATTTATGCCTTTTACCTTGGTCAAATTTATCCATAATAGTTTCCCCCCCTAGGCAGGGAATGCACATCATTTCTATGCCTGGGACCATCACGAACAAAGAAGGGCTTGAGATAATGCTTGTTGATCACCTTCTTGCCATATGGCTCATGCAGCTCCTGTACTTGTAAAGACCCATTGCTACATTCCTTGATGACTTTGTATGGACCGATCCACAGTGGAAGGAACCTTTTATCCATCTAGTGGTCCAATCTGTTATCAAAACATAGCACAACATCCCCTTCAGCAAAGTGTCTTTCCCATCCCTTGCAAATCTTTGCATTCAAGTGGGCCTTTTATCGATTCTTTTGGATCTCTATTTGATGTAGTGCAAGGCATCGAGTTTCATCTAACTTCTCAAGTTGTACCAACCTGGCCTCTACATGTTCATCTTTTGTCATCCTGTGTTCTTGTTCCAATCTCAAGGCCGAAATCTCTATCTCTAGTGGTAAAACTGCCTCAGTACCATACACCAACTCAAAAGGAGTGTGACCTGTAGACATTTTATGGGTGATGTTGTAAGCCCACACGACTTGGGTGACCTTCTGATCCCACTGGCTCCTGTTCCTTGTGGCCATTTTCCCCATGGTTTTACAAAGGAGGTTGTTGGTCCGCTCTGTTTGTCCCATGGACACTGGATGATAGATGCTAGAAGTGTGGTGATCTATACCCATGCAATCCATGAGCAACTCCACTACTTCATTTAGGAATGGACTCCCATGGTCAGATACTATTTCCATGGGTGTCCCAAACCTTGTGCAGATACATTCAAATATGAAATTATCTTGTGTTCTATGGTAGTCACATGGCGAAGGTGGTGGTAGCTAGTTGTGAAGAGGTCAGGGAAATCTTTACATTTCTAGGATCTCATCTTTCTCACTCGGAGTGAGGTCAGGGGAAATCATAGATTCAAGTTGTTGAGGACTAGCTATCACCTTTTCCACAGGTGGCGGGGTCGGAGACACCCCCATCATGTAAACTTCTTCCTCTGAGGACTCCTCCCCCCGTCTGAATCTTCCATTGACTCAGACACCGAGGATGAGAGAGTATCACTGTCTTGCTCCTCTTCTTCTTCTGGTTCAGTGGCACCTGGTTGCACCGGGATCTTCTCATTTGAAGCACCAAAAGACATGTGTCCTATCTTTCAATAGCTGACTGCATCACTCTTTCTTAACCATAGCCTCCCAAGTATGGCTGGGTAAGTCCTACCTGTATCTTCAATGTCCACTACATAGAAATTGATGGTGTATCTTCAATGTCCACTACATAGAAATTGATGGTGGTGGTCAACCCATTGACAGTGATGGGAAAATCCTCAATGACTCCCACAGTGGTGAGCCATTGACCATCTGCTACCTTGATTCAAGTGGAGGAATGCCTTGTGCATTTCAAATTCAACTTCTTCATGATACGGGGCACCATGATATTACATGCAGCTCCCCCATCAACACACACACTTTTGACACGGTAGTTATTTATGATGACATCTACTGTATGCGAGTGCCGATCAATTTCTTTAGAGATAGAAGAAACCTCTTGTACCTTTTCCTTTTTCTTGCTCCTCCTTGTTGAGAGCCCTTGCTGCAGCTCACGTCTCACCTTAGTGCTTAATGCTATTAGTTGAGGAAGCGTGATGCTCAAAGACTGATGAGCAAGGTCTTGAATGATTGAATAGTGTTCTTGCCCTGAGCCGATAGGAAAATCTGAGGGCAACCACTTACTCCTGCAATATCTTTTAGCCTTCTCTGTTGGTTGGTCTGCCATCTCAGCATCTGAGGGCTTTGAGAAGGACACCTTCTTCCTGGGGCGGCTCGGTCCATGGTTCGGAGAGGGGTCTGAGGTAGTACGACTTCTTTTCCCGAGGTCAAGGATCTCTATGTCAGAATCCTCGGTGCCTGATTCACTTAGAAGATTCACCCTTGGAATATTGGGACATTCCATGCGATAATGACCCTTCTGGTGGCACTCGTAGCACACAACATTGACATGTTTTCTTGGATGGTGATTGGCTTGATTTTTGATGCCCACCATCTCAAGCCAAAGATCATTTAGGGCCTTGACTCCGGGTTCTTTAGCAAGAGGGGCTGGGGGAATAGGAAGGAGGGGGTTTCATGGGCGAGGCTGGGGAAATCTTCTCGGTGGAGGTTGAGGATATACTCCTTGTTGAGGGTAAGCATCTAAGGGAGGACCATACATTTGAGGTGGAGGCGGTGGATACATCCCTCAGTTAGACCCCCTAGGTTGTTGTTGCAAGAATTGAGGGAGTTGCAGAGGGACAACCGTCTTCTTTGAAGTGGGGTTAGATTGAACTTCATCAAACTTTTGAGCAATCTCATGTGCTAGCACCATGGTTTCTAGATTCTCCGATTTAAGCTTGAGGCAAAATTCGTCACTTGCTCCTACTACAAGATAGCCCAGCACATTGAGTCATTCCAGCTTGAAATCTAGCATTGTCCTACATGGTAATTAAACGGTCCAAGAGCACGGTCGCTCGATCCACATATCGATGCGTAATCTCACCTTTTGACTACTTCAAGTTTGCCACCTACAAGTACACATTCTCCAGCTCCTCTTCTTTGCCGAAATACTCAATCATCACTGCTATCAACCTTGGCTAGCTTTGGCGAACGTCTTCGGCCTGCTTCTCGTACCACACTTGAGCCAAACCCTCTAGAAATGTGGGAAGAACCAACAACCATCTATCTTCAGTAAGAAAGTTGAGAGAAACAAAACGGCGCTTGAAGGCCACAAGATACTCATTTGGATTTTCTTCAACCTGTCCACAAAACACGAGAATGTCAGCCATGCTTGGAGAAGAGAGAGACGAAATGAGGCTTATCTATTGGCAAACAATGGAAAGAGGTAGCTTGAAATGAAAATAAGGTAAAGATACATACACAAAGCACACATAGGTAGGGTAGGGTGTGACTGGTGTATTGTGAAATACTACATGGGAAAAATCTTCAGCATAGAATAGCTCTTACACAATCTTAAAAGGACCAACCCTCATGATATTACATCCATCTTTACAAGTGAGGGTTAGAGACACGGTGCTGCATGAGGTTGTTCATCAAGGCAAACAAGAATGCCATGACAAATGTCACAGTTGGAGAGCTTGCACATCACCTTTAGCTTCTTCCAGTTCTTGTAGTCGCCATGCTATTTCTTCAAGGGGTGTGCGGTTTGGCATCCTTCTTTTGAGCAATGTCCTTAAGGACCTTTCTGATGATGTTCCAAAGTTAGTAGACTTGTATCAAATATGCCCAACACTTAGTTTTATGATGACCACAACCTTTGCATTCTTTACAAATGATCACCCTCATTCGTGGCTTGCGGCTTTGTTGGGGCGGTGCTTCCACTCGCTTCATGCGTGATTGAAGTACAAGCTTTACGTGCCAAGAAATCAGTAACTAAATTTTGAGCTTGAGGGATATGCTGAATTTTTACCTCTTCAAATTGTTGGCAAAGTTCCAATGCTTGTTGATGTCATGGAACCAAGCCTTTGCTCCGCACCTTCCACCTTCCACTAACTTATTCACACACGAGTTGAGAATCTCCTTGCACCTCAAGTTGCTTGATGTAATGTTCTTGTGACTTTTGTATTCCAAAAATGAGTGCCGAGTACTCAGCTTGGTTGCAAGTACTTGCTGGTGCAGACTTGCTATAACAATACACCTCACCCCCTAGTAAAGTGAGCTTCACACCCACACCAGCAGCCTTGGTCGAAGGTTTGTATGCGCTGTCAAGTATATCCATCATGATGCTATGTAGGCTAGAGATATTAGCATGTCTCGGAAGATGCCTTTGATGCCGTGTGCTCATGGCCCAAATCTATCAAACATGGAAAGGTTGCCTGGGCATGGCTTAGGTACTTGGGGATGTCATGTTCGACTGAGTGCAAGTGCTCTAGCCAAAGTGATCCATTTCGAAGAGAAGGGTGGTTGTTAGCGAGACTAAGGGGGTGTCAATGTAGAGGCTTCTACTACTAGCATAGGTGGCATGATATCAGGTGGAAGGACTACTATGGAGAAATCGATGACATATCTCTGGCTAGGTGTAGTGGGTCGAATAGAGGTCCACTCCCTCAAGATGGCCAATCAGCGATGAGAGAGAGAGAGAGAGAGAGAGAGAGAGAGAGAGAGCTTATTATGCAAGTGCATATACGTATCTAGGATAGGATCGGTTCTTTAATTTTTATGACAATTTTTACGGAAAATGCTTTATTATTTAATTTGAAATTTAAGGGCAAATGGAAAATGCTTTTTCATTTAGGTTTTATGATTGTAATGCAGGATTTCAACCTGCATATTGATTTATGATTGCTAGTTTAGCTATTCGGATGGAATGCAAATGTGAATTTTTGCCTTATTCCATAAACTTGAATTGCAAATGCTAATTTCTCATTAGTGGCACATTTTGATTTAGAATTGCAACCTATAGTTTGATTTAAAATTGCTAGTTTATGAGTTCATCGGATGGAGTTCTACAAATTATTTTATTCTATAAATTGTTTTATATTATTTTTCTTTATCTATAAATTTCAACTGCCAATTCTTTTCGATTTAGTGTTGTATTTTCAATCATAATTGTGACCATATAACTTGAAAGAACTATCTCAACAAGCAGATAATAATTCTTATCCATATGGCATACAATCATTTGCTTGATTCTTCTATGATTGATGCCAATATGCTTGCTGACTCATAGGAGTCTAGGTCAGTGCAATGCACATGCCATTTCTACATTTTAGATGATAGGGAACATGACACCTTAGTTGTGCAGTATGCTTTTCTATTGCATTAGGAATGGCTATAAAAGACAAATCCCCATGCAGAAAAATATAAAACAACATTGGTGTGGTCAGATGGTGCTGCCTCTCAATTTAAATCAGCCCGTGGATTCTACTTTGTCTCAAGGTTCCCGGTCTAGACATGATGTGGAATTTCTTTGGGTCTAGCCATGGCAAGGGTGAGCATGATGAACATGATGGTCATGGTGTTGTTATTAAGAAAGCTCTATTCAAACACCAAATAACATATGCTCAAGAAGAGCTCAATGATGCCCACCCATCATGTTGTAACATGGCTCACATCCAACCTCTCCATAGGCACGCACATTCAACATATAATAAACAAATCCTTAAGAATAGTGTAGTATGCAAAGTGTTCCATCAAAAGTGGATGAAGTGCAAAGGAAAATCCGGCATGATTGCAAGAAAATTAAAGGAGTTCATGGTCTACACATCATATGGGGCTTTTCAAACAGTCACTTGATTATAACAAGAAAAATTTCTTGTTTTTGTAGTGTGTGCGTCAGAGGGGATCATGACGATTGTGAGAACATTGCAATTGTGAAGACATGGGAGCGAGTTCAAGTTTCCCTCAAGTTTTCCTCTACGTTCAGATGGAGTGACAAACAATTGAGAGATAAACAATGACTCACCACAGTTTGGGGAGAGTTTTGGTGACCTCACTGACTGTCTGGAAGAGGGGGATAACATTCCAGTTGTTACTACCTCTGGGGAGAACGAGGAAGATGACCCATACTTTTTGTTGCAGTGCACAAAACCTAAGCACAAGGTTGAGGAAGCATTTAAGGATAATTGGAAAACAACCTATGAGAAGTGGGATGTAGTAATCGGAACTTTTTGGTTAAAAAAACATCCAAGAGAGGCTACAATTATGAACTGCTACATAAAAGTCCACAAACATTTGTATACTCTCATCTAGTAAGAGCTACTAAGTTCTAGATGCAACCTGTGCCACAACAAAAGAAGGGCAAGAGATTATTCAAATTGGATTTAGATATGCATGAGCACATCTTGGTGTGTGTTGGAGCAGTGGACGAGGGCGACTAAGATAGTACTAAGAGAATGTAGTCTCATTGCAAGGAAATAATATTCCACTTATCCTGGAAAATGGAAAATGTATTTGAGACTACAATTCTTTTAGTAAATCCCAAAATAACCATTGCGCTTGTTTTTGTAAATCCAAAATGATAAATCCCACACTTGCTTTTAGTATATCCCAAACAACCATCATGCTGGTTTTATTAAATCCCATAATGAATCCACAAATCCACAAATCCTAAACAAATGAATTGTATGCCATTAATATTGTAGTAATAGAAGCAAACCACCATGATGGTGGTTGTTAATATCCTAGTGTGTGCAACCAACCACCACACTAGCGACCACTTATCCTGCACTACCGTCATGCTATACGAAAACAGCCCCATTTAGGATGGTTATCTTTAACTGTTAGATTTCATCCACCAAGCTACTTAAGACATTAGAGTAGTCATATTTTATTGCTTCATCCACCTTGTGTATTAAGCAGTCATGTATAAAATGGACATCCATCCAAGTTTACTTTGGTCGACTAAAATAAGATCGTTTAACATTTTACTCAGGCAGACTTGAGATAGTTCGTATATGCTCACAAAATTTTATGCTCACAAACATTTTGTGGCTCAAGGAAATTCCAAACTCTCGAGTATCTTATCAACCTCTCTATAGCAAGCATCTCCTAGCTCTTTAGGCTAGTCTAATGAGCTATTGTAGACCTCGTTACACACTCAGACTACCAACTACTTGCTTGCCTCTACCAACTTGTACGCCCATAGTAACTCATCCTTTCACTCGGGGTCCTCTTCATCCTAGTATTGGCACTCTATACAACTTCGTGCCGCCATGATGTCTTGCCAAAAGAAACCTACATCATGAGCTTGACAAGTACCTTAAAGGAGCAAGAAAAACGATAGTCTTTGCCAACTCCAAGTCATACAGCCAATTGCAAAGTATGTCCTCCTTGTAGCTATTATCCTCCCTCTTCTCTGGGTTTGGTTCTATGAGGAGGTCATCCAACATTTTTCTCAAATAGAACATGAGCACTCCAAATTCTTTTGGGTATGCCATAGATTTGCAGTAGGTGGATCGATGTACAAAGTTTTGGGGCTAGATTTCATAATGGGCTCTCAGTTGTGTCTACATTGCACTTAAATAGGGAGAGAGTTCATTGAGCATGGCCTTCTCATTCTTCTTTCATACAACCTAACATGTCTTCCTCTCATCATTAGGGTGAGGTGGGTAGTCTTATCTATTAGCATGTTGGAAATGTAGCAAAGATATGCAAAGATAATGTGCAAGCAATGACTTCCATACATGAAAGTTACAAAAAGAATCACAAATACATGGGGTGAAGTCACAAGAATCTATGTGAGGGCCTGTAATTCAATAGATTAGATACATATTAGATAGATTACATCTCAAAGACTCCTTTTCTTCAGATTACATCTCAAAGACTCCTTTCCTTGAGGGAGTTGGTTCCACATTGCTTTGAGCAGGTCACCTTTTTTAGCTCCTTGATTACAAGCTTGGCCCTACTTGATCCTTTCCTAAAGGGGGCTGGTTCCTTGCTTTAGGGGCTTGGCCCCTCTCTTCATGTTGCTTCCTCTTTCCTTGCCTTGAACTGGGCCCTTCTTGCTCCTTTTTTGAAGGGGGTTGGTTCCTCCCTTCAGACTCCTTCTTCTCACAGTCAGGTTCGGTCTTGGCCTTCTTCAATTCAAGCTCCTTGTCTTTTTCATTTTTTGCCCAAATGGCAAATTGAGTTGCAGCATCTACTTTCTCATTGTAGATAGTTGTAGTAAGCAAGCACATTTGATCTGTCCATGACCTAGGCAATGGGAAATGACATTCTCTACATAGCGATCTTGCATGCACAACACCTCAAATAAAAAAGCATGCACAAGGTGGTAGCACATAGGCCATCGGATCATGTAATCATCTATGGTGAGGGTATGACAGACCATCCATTTCAAACCCTGTTGCATAACAAGATATGCATTCAATTTAACTATTGTGGCTATTAATACAACATTTTTGCTCTGTACATGAGGAAGTTACTTCTTGATTGCTTCCTCCCTCATCCTAAGGCTATGGATGTTCTCCTTCATCTCCTCCACTCTTTGCTCACTCCGTGCAATAGATTCATCTGATTCCCTTTGCATCTCTTGAAGCTGCTTAAATTGCTCAAAAACATCAACATGGGCAGTTTCCAAGACTTCCACTCTAGTTTGGAAAACTCTCATGACAACGGACTACTTTTCAACACTTTCAAAAGACACTGCAAGCTCGTGCACAACCCTATTGTAATCTTGTTGTAGGGTCTTATAGCTTACTCTTTGAACTTCCACCAGTGTTTCTAGATAACAATCCCCACTATGGCTACTGTAACTTGCTCCACCATGGATGCTCTCTGCATCCTTCCTGGCCTAGAGAGCTATCGCACTATCTTCTCCACCTTGGTTGTTCTCTGCCCCACCATCCTTTCTGGCCTTGAAGCTCTCTCGCAACTCCTCCATCACTGCTCTGCTTTCTGCATTCTCCCTTTTTAGTTCCTCTATCATCTAGTCTTTTTCAATGTTCAATGCATTCTGCATGTTGCAAAGCCGTTTGTAAAGAGTCTCCTTTTCCGCACTTTGATCTTCAGGCTTCTTTTGCATCATTGCTAGCTACTTGTCCACGATGTCCCCATTAGTTTTGACTTCTTCAAGCCTATCTTGGAGCTCCTTGATGCGCTTCTCTTCTTGTTCTCTTCTATGCCTTTCCATATTGACCATTTTTATAGCAGCCTCAGCTTGCTATCGTGCTTGCAAGACCCTTGGTTCTACCTCGTCTACCTAGGCTTCTACATCCTCTTTGAGAATTTTCTCAAGTTGCACTACCTTTGTTACATCAGATGCTTTCTCTTGTAGAAAAGTTACCTTCTGATACATCTTAGACTATAATATTACTCAAAAATCCCTTTGAGGGTAGATATCATCAGGTGCATTACAACTCTAGCGAACTTAGTTGACAATTTGGATTTGCCATCCACGCATTCTTCAGGTTGGTTATCATGCTCTTGGAAATCACCTTTGAGAAAGAGACATCACGTCCTTTCAGTTGCTCTACTGCTGCTTGAACCTCTCAAAACTTCACAGTTTCTCTCGTACTAGGAAAGAAGTCCATTGTCTTCTTTAGTACATCCTGGAGGTCTCTTGGCAAGCTAGAAAGCTTGATTCCACCATCTTTACTAATCTGAGCATTGGGGTATACATCTAGAATATCATGTCTCTTCCATTGCTTCTCGAAGAAGTGTGCTTGCAAATTGCCTCTAGGAATGCCTAACACATTTTCAATCATGCTTTTAATGATAATCTTATGACCTTGACAGAATATTGATCCCTCCTTCACGTTCACCTCCTGTACCAACGTGGTGAAGTTGTTGAGAGCATCCAAATTGGGCTTTTGAAAAGTGAGTAAGGAGCTCCCAAATGTCATGATTTCAAGATCAGGGGGACGAGAGGCTCTCGCACTATGCTGCAGAGGGGGAGGAAAGATTGTGTGAGGAGCTCATGAACTATGCAGGGGGGAGGAAATATCATGTGAGGAGCTTTCAAACTGTGCAGACATGTTTTGGATCCTGATGTGTCCAAGGGGATCCATTATGAGAGGGGATAGAAGTTGCAGGAAGAGTGCAAGGGAGAAAGAAACGGTCGAGAGGGATGTAAGACAAAATAGTAAAGGAAATTGAATAGTGGAGTCTTAGTTTGCAGTCTAATTGCAAGGGAGAAAGAAATAGCCGAGAGAGATAGAATAAAAAACAGTGAAGGGAATGGAATAGTGGAGGTTTAAGTTTGTAGCCCGCCGACTACAAGGAACTGTCAAGGTGAGAGCCATCGCGGTGGTTGTCCAAAATTTTGATTAATTCAAGGCGGTAGTACTACCTTGCATAATAATGAGTGATTTGAGGTGATTAGGCTTCATGGTTTACGTTTGTGGTAATTACTACTATCTTCCATCGGTAGTGGCCACCGGTGGTGGCATCTAAGATTACCAGCCATGTCTATGGTGGTAGTTAAGATTCCAATGGGATGTCTGTGAATTACCATCCACCACAGTGGCCTGCAATTACTCACCTGTCGCTATTACCACCACCGAGCTTGCATGCATGATTACTAATGAGGGCAATAAATTACCACTCACCAGGCTTGCATGCTCAGTAGAGTAGTAGAGTGCATGGTAATGAGTGATTAGAGGTGATTAGGTGTCATGATTTACTTTTGTGGTAATTACTACCTGGTGGTGGTGGCTAAGGTTCCACCGGGCTTGCAGTTAATTACCAGCCACCATAGTGGTCCACAATTACTCACCTACCAGTTACCACCACCGAGCTTGGATGCATGATTACTACAAGTGCCGTAAATTACCAACCACTGGGCTTGCATGCTCATTAGAGTACTAGAGTGCATGGTAATGAGTGATTAGAGGTGATTAGGCTTCAAGAATTACTTTTGTGGTAATTAGTGCCCGGTGGTGGTGCCTCTCATCAACCACATATGTTGTGGCTAAGACTCCACCAGGCTGGCAATTACAATCACTCACCTGCCAGGTATCACCATCAGGCATCTGCTTCATGATTACTAGCCATATTGTAATTAAATGCCATTGCCCGTCTGGGGTGGCACCTATTATTCCACCGCCATGGATGCTGTAATTAATATGGATGGAACACCGGGCCTCTAGCCACCACGGTGGCTTGAACTTTATAATATATAAGATCCCTGGCATTTGGCATTTTACTATATTGCTCTCATCCACCCTTGCTCTACTAATTTGCTCCACACGCTCTACTACTTTGGTCCACACACCCTCCTCTAGATGTCTTCCGCTCCTGCTCTACTTTGCTCCACGCTCCCTCCCCCAACTCTCATCCCTCATCTGCTCCCTTGCTCATCCGCCGCTACTACTCACCCACTCATCTTCACCATGCCTATTATTGTAAATACTACCACCCCTCGATGCAATGTGATCCCAATGCTATCTACCTTCTCGTATAAGGTGATTGCCTTGCACTCACTTGGACTAGAAATGCTGGCTCTAGTGGACATCCTTCATTCCCATAATCAATTCCCCCATATCTGCATGTGATCACCTTGGATGACATGGTCGCAGAGGGCCTCTATATCACTGTGTTGTATGGGTTCCCCAAGACATCAACGAAGGCCTCAATATTTTCATAGTAGAGTACTCTCATCTTGTCGAGGGGGCCATAATATGAGTCTTGGCAATGTGCATGAACTTTGGCCTCTCCATCATCTCCTCCATTGGCTCCCTAAAAAAATTTAATGCAACAAGATGTATTGGCAGCAATACTGAGTTGTACAAATTTCATTTTGCTCAATGAGGCTCATAACCACTTAGGAATGGCTAGATGTAATCTTTTGGCCTCTAAGGCTCTCAACGATCTTTTGGCTCACTGGATTAATCTTTTGGTCTCCAAGGCTCTCAGCAATTGCTGAGTTTTTACATTTATGTAATCTCTTTCATTCAATTTGAGGCTCTTAGTATGCACTATTTTTAGCTTTTATATTTGAGTGGTTATGGTTGCTAGATGTAATATTTTAACCGTGAAGGCTCTCAGCAATTCCTATGTTTTTATAAATGTAAGATCCTCTATTCAATTTTTGCTCAATATAAGTTGTTAGTTCTTATATAACCTATTATTGGATGCAGACTTGATGTAGATGCAATCTCTTTTGCTCAATTTTCACTTGAATCGTAGTTGATTATCTGGATAGCATCACCGGGCCTCCAGTCACTGCAGTGGCCTCATGGTGGCCTAGAATACTTTTGCCATCATTTAGGATTTATTGCAACAAGGACTAAACTACTTGTAAAATAGGAGTACAATTTCCTTGGTTTAGGACCAAATAGTGTTAAAATAGCTTCGACAACCCTCCGCTACGGTTGCATGGAGATACATCTAGAAAAATACAGTTAAACTTTTAGAAAATGCAATTGATGATATGGCCCTTGAGGGGTTCCCTCTAGGGGCAAGGGCCATATCGACATGCATTATACAATATCCAGGATGGCATTGGATAAGTCTTGGACAGGTACGGCATGTCAATATGGCCCTTGCCCCTAAAGGAGACCCCTCAAGGGCCATATCATCAATTGCATTTTTCTTGGTTGCACAAGGAAATACATTTTCCTTGTTGGTACACAAATATATAACCCCAAGAACTAGCACAATGGCTGTCATAGATTTTTTTTTGTTTGCCAGTGTGGTGGTTTTCATGGATCTCCTCTTGTAATACATAAAAGTAGGTAATGGAGCTGTAAATACAAGAACCAGCATGGTGGTCTTTCCAACCTAACCTTGAATTTTAGGCAATGATAGGTGATCAGGCCAGAGACTGCAGTGTGGTGATGTTTAGAATGATAGATTGCATCTCATTATTATGCCAACAACCAGTGTGGTGGTCTCTCCAAGCCAACCTTAAATTTTCATGATATGCATGGGCGTTGTGCCTACTAACATGTAGCAAAGCTATGGCGAAAGGCCGCACGATGATAGGTGGTCAAAGGTTGGAGACTGCGCTACGGCGGTGTTCAGAATGATAAATTGCATCTCATTATTCCGCCAAGAACCAGCACGGTGGTCTCTCTAATCCAACCTTGAATTTTCATGATCTGCATGGGCACATTGCCCAATGACAGGTGGAAAACTGAGGTGGAAAACCTATGGCAAAAGGTTGCACGATGATAGGTGCTCAGGTGCTGCATGAAGCAATGGAGAGATGCATGATGTAGTGTAGAGTTGTCATGTGTTGAGCCTTGCGGTGTTCTGAATAAATAGATTGCATCTCATTATTATGTCAGTGTGGCATCATGACGTTAGGAAAATTTCCAACGATAGCACGGGTCCACATAAAATTCAAAATCTCACCCAGAAGTGCATTGCATCACGGTGCCAAAATGACTCCAAAAATAGTTCCGCGATTGGCTACATTCTAGAAAACATTGACCCTCATGTGTTGACAATAGCATGTCCCCAGCATGTACGCTTATGGGCAAACGTCCATTGGCAAAATTTAAATTTTATTTTTGAATAAGAATTTTATTACAATAAGTTTGACACATGGGGTCCCAAAAATATTACAAGACCAAAAAAGGTGGACTATGATGCTACCCTAAGTGCAAGGCTCATCTCATCCATAGGCCTCATAGTCCATTGTCCCTCACATCCTACACTCTTTAAGATATCACTGGCAACCTTCTCTGATAAGCACTGCGGTGCATCATTTATTCCCTTGCATGGCACTTAATGGCATTAATGACATAAGAAGGGGGACTTTTTTGATCATGCTCAAGGTAATGCTAAACATCTTCTAAAAATTGAATCATTTCAACAATGATCCATCCGAGTGCGTATGAATATGCATGGCATGTACATCTGCCTCTTAATGCTACTTCTTGTATCTTAACTATAGGGAGGGTATAAACCTTTTTTTTTGCCCATGCTCTTCTTCTTTCAAGTCAACTTGAAGGCTCCAATGGCAAACCAGGAAAAAAAAAGAGTACTCTTGGGCTTTGGCTCCAATTTGTTTGATCTCCTCCTCCTCATCAGTGTAGGAGTAGTGTGTCCTCCTCATCAGTGTAGAAGTAGTGTGTCCTCCAGCGAGTTGTTCGGTCTGCTCAAACCATCACCTACTTGAGAAGCCTGCATAATTCAGCCATAACAATCCTATAAGATCTCTCTACAGAGCTAAGCAGCTCGCAACCGCGCCATGAACAAGTTTTTCGATCTCATTTTCTCCCCAATATTAGAATCATTGATGGATGAACCAATCCCTTGCCTGCTTTTCCCAATTCGTAGACAGCACCAGAACTGCAAGCAAAGTTGCTTGAACAGAGGGAGCGCAAATTGTTGTGATCCACAATCCCTGCAACATAGTTAACAGGAAACTGACTAGTCAGCAAGGAGATCGATGCTGCGGATAGGAAGGGCAGCACCCGAAAACTGGGTCAGGAGGCTCAAATCCTACTTTTGCTTGCTAAAGCAGAGAGGGTTGCACAATTTCATTCTGTATAGCCTGATCGATAGCATCGTCTGATATATATACGCAGCAGCCGTAGGGCACCCACAGGCAAATTTCTCTGCTTTGCGCAGATGGAAGCTCCTTAATTCTCACTTTGTGACAATCTGACAAAGAGTTGATACCTGGCCCTGCAAGGAGGTGTTGACAGCTATGGCGTATCCAATCGGTAAACCCACAAGATAATACGAGCCTAAATTGATGACTGCTCCAAGCCTCTGGAATCCGCACCCTCTTGCAACTCCTGCCGTTCGCCGTATTTATCAAGTCAAGGTGAATTTATAGTGGTTGGTTTTCTATTATATATAACTCTGCCAACATTCAAGCTCGCTCGACTTACCCGAGAGTGTTGCTTGTACACTGTCCAACATGGTCGCAGCTGCTAGCATTGGTCCCAATTTGGCCACATACGTAATCACTTCTTCGTTGTCGCTGTAAATCCGACCTACTAGTTTGCGAATCGAGAGCAATATAATCGCCACCAACGAAGATATTGACAACGAGAGGGTAAGACCAGTGCGAACAGCCTTTCGAGCTGCTTCTGGATGTCCAGCTCCCAATTCATTCGATACTCGGGTACTGCAAAATTAATTCAATCACACCAATTAAGTCCCGTGCTATTCACATTTTGTAGTACCCAATTGAGTTTGCTGAGCTAAAGTGATCAGCATTGACCTTAGAGCTGCACCTATACCAAATGGTATCATGAACATCGTTGCTCCCGTGTTCAAACTGCAACAATAAAACCAATTGAAAGCTTTTTGAGGGCGAATAGTATAAGCTATAATATACGCTATTCCAATCCTTCCTGTGTAGATTAGCAAACTTGCTTTCGTCAACATACCATATTGCAAGGGCTGAAGTTTGCAACTCTGGATTGGGCAACAACCCTGCGAGCAGAACGAGCAATTCGTAGCACCACCACTCTAGACTGCCGATGCATGCAGGTAAGGCGCTTGTGAGGATAAAAGTTTAGAGCTTCCTAATTAGATTTTGAGTTCTTAAAGTGACATAATCAGATGAAGGAGCAGAGATGCACCAAATCATTGCAGCTGAGGGCATCGCGAGCTTGACGAATCGGGAGAGATCACGGAAGACGTCCCCATTGAACCCTGTTCGAGTTTTGCTACACGCCTTGGAGAATCTGACAAAGCTTGCCAGAAGCACTAAGTTGATCCAGTAAGAGACGCTGGTTGCAACGGCAGCACCTCGGAAACCGAGGCTTGATTTGTAGATGAGAGTCCAACAGAGGCAGAGATGGCAAGCGAGGGTCGCCAAGGCGCAACAGGCCATCGGAAGAACGAGGCTTTGAGCTAACAAGAAACGGAGGTGGGCTTGGGAGCTACCGTAGGCGAACAAGGTGGGGATTAGGAGGCGAGCATACTCTCCTGCTCCAGTGGAGATTTGGACGTCTTGACCGAGAGCGATCAGAATTTCTCCCACGAATGCGAAGATGATAGCTAACGGGATCGCTGTTGCATTAAGAACAACCAGAGCTCTGTGCAGGTATACTCCCAGCATAGAGAATTGGCGAGCTCCAAATGCTTGTCCGCACAAGGTATCCAGAGCCGTGCTCATCCCCATCTGCAGAAGTATTATCAAGAATGTAATCATGAGCATCATGGATCCAATTTCTTTCAACAGATGAGATTTCTCGGCCAATATAGGCAAGCAAACAAGTTCGAGCACGGAAAACATATAATCACACAGAATGCATGCACACTGGCACAGACAATCTAGGATGGAGAATTTCTGCAATCCCCAACATTAGGAGCTAATGCAAGTTTCAGGAAGTCTTTGTTTCTTCCCAGAAAAGATTCAGTAAGACTTGGAAGGAAATTTCATTAAATCCTTTGGTTCCTCGAGGTTCCTCACGCCTCAAATTAGACATATCCCGTATGCCATTGTCATCCGCGATCGTCCCACAGGGTGCAAGGTGTCCAGAGTAAGATCCAAGGATCTTCAACCTGTCCGATCAAATGGGTTGTATAAAGGAAGATTATCAGGAAGGAGCAAAGCTCATCCCCGATAAAGCTTGTCCCGCTACTGAATTATCAGCGAGACGGTGTGAGATCCAGGAATCGCCTTATTAATAGGAATCTCTTCGAGTTGGGTCGCTGGAATGTGACCTGTTCGGCTACGATACAAATTAATCACGAGCACAAATCTCAGAACAGATATCCAATCACCACACATCGACCCAAATTTGGAGCCGTACTAGCAGATCGGTCAATGTCCTTCAAAAATTGCAAGGGAGAACGAAACGTACCAGGACACTGAGCCCGACCACATTGAAGAAAGAGGTAGCAACGGTGGCTCTGGAGAGCGCCAGCTCCCCCAGGTGACCCACGAACATGACGGAGATCAGCTGGATCCCAAGCAGAAATATATTGACGAAGATCATGGGTCCTGAGAGCCTGCATTGCAGTCTGAGCTCTTGCCAAGAGATGAAACCGCATAACAAGAGGCCGTGATCGCTTGGTTCATGATCCGGATCATACTTGGACTGCTGATCCGTACGCGTGGGTTGGATGATGAACGGTTCCTCCATGGTGGATGGGTAGAGAAGTCACAGCACAAACGGATCGGATCGATGAAAGAATAGGTCCGAGCTCGGCAGAAACTGATCAAATCGATCTAGCAACAGTAGAGTGAAAAGGCATTGGAAGCTGGTCACATCAATGCAGCAACGGAACCACGACAGAGATTGAATCCAACTACCAGCACACGCTGTTTGAGCTTCGAATCGATTAGAGACAAGGATCATGGAATCCAGTACAGTGAGTACACCACAAGCTATTTATATTGGTATCAGCAGCTGATTAAAAGCGACAGCACAAAAATACCGATCGAATCAGTTAGAACCCGATGGAATCGATGCAGCAAGAGCTTAAATAAAGACGAAAGAGCCTGGCAGAAAGCTGCGTTTAGGGATGGAGGATCAGATGTGGAAGTCCACATGGAAGGTGAGCATATGCTAGTTACAATCTGTTGCAGCTGGCGGGAATCCGTAATAGGCGGCGGAGAAGTCGATTATATTGATCGTGCCCTCAGCGAAAACAAGGATTCTTGTGTGTTGCAATGCCAAAGCACCTTGAATGTCAAATTGCAGTAAAACGTCGGGCTCCAACCAACATTTTCCCTCCCATTGGAGTGCTCGCTTGGCAAGTTTGTGGATTTTGCCAATTCTAGCTTGGTGCATAGACTTTCAGCTTGTTTCCGATTGGTTGAAACAATCCGCAACAACCTTGTCAGGTTCTCATTATTCATAAGCTGGAATCACAAAGCTTTCATGGGGACGTGCTTTTTGCAATGCGGGCTTACCATCTCAATCTAGAGTTTCAACTTTAGGATGAGCTCGGAGAGGTCCTCTTAGCTCTTAAGAAGAACACACATAACTCTCCTAACCATCACTCCTCATTGTCATGAAGCGCTCTACATCAATGCTAGAGACCAATACCAAAGTTATAGTAGCCCTTGATGATAAAGTCTCATATGAGAAACTAAAAGTATTACTAGTTATACCGGTTTCTCTCCATGGTATTCTTCTTTATCTCTAGATACATTGTCTCCACAACATTTGGCATCTTGGCTCTAACATCCTTATTTATGTTGCATTGTTTTCCCATGAAATCATCCACCTAATAGTCAAGTCTTATCAACCATTTAACCAATTGAATGTGCTTTTTCTTATTAACATCGCGTGTTTTACTGGTTGACTCTCATTGAAGTTTGTAAAAATGGTAATGTTAAATAAGCAGCTTGAGCTTTCACTAGTCGATTGACCATTCCTTGATGCGGCTATGCTTGTCCTTCTTTCCAAAGATCAAGCATTCATCATTTATGGCCTCCACCATATGATGAACAATCTCCTTATGATTATTTGCCTCTTTCTTACCATGTGCTCTAGTGTGTTATTATCTTTCCTAATCCATATACTATACATACATCTCACATACATCCACTATATATTGAAAGACGAAACATAATGCAAGTATAGCCTCTATATCTCATAGTGGCTTTCTTTAGATCCTGGGGGACTTGCTAGGACATCATTCACTATGTCCTTCAAGCAACGATAGAATCTTCCCTACTTTGATTGAAATTTTATTGTAGGTCTCTCGCACTTTGTTGCTTGTGGCTTCCTGCGACAGTTGATCCATGATCCCAATGCTTCACAGAGATGCAATCCATCAATGGTCTCAAATTTGCATCTTTCGAGGAACATATTTTTAGAGAGCATGTAACTCTTTGTCTCATCAGTCCTATTTCTACTATGATACACATAACACTATTTCTTCATCATCTACATCACTATGGGACGAGTATGGGACCTTTTTTGGCAGGTAGCATTGTGCCATGAAATGATAATTTGGCCTCTCGTGAAACCTAGTGTTATTGCTTTACATTCATTTTTAAATTTCAATACTTTTTGTTGTCTTTTATGAATGGCAAGAAAATTGTCCAACGTAAGTAACTGCTCACTTCTCTTTCGTCGCTTCTTCAAAACCTTCCTCAGCCTCTGCTCCCTTCCTTGCAATTCTCACCACTTCTCATCTCTTGCTCCCTTCCTTGCCATTCTCATCTTTTCCTCATCGATTCCTTGCAATTAGCAAATCTCACTGTTCTGATGCATTCATTGTAGTCTGCAGGTACTCATATGTGAGATTGTCATGAGCTCTTGGCAAGTGGCAGGCTAAAGCAAGCTCCATCATAGGAGAAATTGAAGCAGCAGCGGTGTGCCAACAAACCCCCTTCACTATGGGACAATCGAAGAGGTTGCCAAGAAGGGATTTAAAAAGTATGTTTTTAAAAAATATAATGCACACTTTTCGATGAAAAAACGAGGGAGCCCAAAAAAATGTTTAAAATGTTTTAATTCATCAATTGAAAACACCCGTTTTAAATCCCTCCCAAATCCATGTTGCCAAGGAAACATGTGCTATAAGTGTGCGGTGAGATCTTGATTGTGTTGCTGATTTGTGTTTGCAAATCTGGAGACATTTCATTTTGAATTTGATGAAATAAGTCCAAGTCTAGAATTTATTTCATTTGAAGTCATTTGATCTGCCACCTGTGATGCAACTACATTTTTGCACTTGCAATTTAATGTTGAGCTCTACTCTTCCTCATGAGGGGTCAAAGAAGTTATTCTATGACTTAATGAGGTTCTAGAATATATGAGTTGATGCTTCACAGTAGGTGTTAAAGGAGGTGGGTCTTGCAGGCATGTCTTCATGTGTACAAACAGTCACAAGTGGTATGCTTTTCAGTAAAGGGTTCAATTCAGGTGAGTCAAGTCTGCCGACTATCATTGCCCTCCTACGAGGGCTCACCATTATCCTTCCACATAGAATTCAATGAATTATCTAGAGTGGATGGCATCATGAGATCCAAAAGACCAGGCAATATGCTCTTGTAATAACTAATGCTGATGAATTTGTCTTCAACTCAATGTTTCACACTCATGTTGTCCAATGTCCCCACCGGGACTTCGATCTAGACTCAATTTCATCGTTAACATTAGAACTGTGAAGAGACTGTGAATAGGGGAATCTGAAGATTAGGGATAGACAGCAGCCTCTCCATCATTGCTTAACTGTCTATTGTAAATCAAAATCTTAGCTAAAGACATATTTTTGATATAGTGTAAAAGGGTAGAAATTTATCCAAGTCCATATTCTCTGCTCCCTATGGATCTTTTAAGAAAATTGTCATGATCTTCAATATACAACTACAATATCAAGTAAAAATAATGAGAAATATATATGGTGGTCATAATAAAAATGATTTAGGAAAGAAAATAATGATAGAATACCTTAATGTTCTCTCATCCTCCAAAGTTTTATCTTTGTGCTTCTTTCCATGCTAGTCTCTGCCTTTCTTTGTTCCTATACCTTTGGCTAAATATTCATCTGTGTTTTCACCTGATTGAAGGTCTCATCATCTATCTCCTCTATAGTTGTTGCCTTTTGAAGGCACATAGATAGGGCTTCCTTGGGGTCAAATGTATCTTCAAGAATCATCAATTCATCATCCTAAATCCCAACCTCTTTGTCTAAACTACAAGCTTGGGCAATCTATGTATGGCATACCCTTCTCTTAGGTTAAAGAGAACAAGGATGTTTACAAGCTAAAAATACTCTTGACATTTAATAGTAAAGGATGGAAGTATGGGGACAACATGACTACATGTCTCAAAATTTAGTCTTTCAGTAGAGACTGATCCTTTAAGTGTTTTTTACTTCAAAACTACAAGATCCAAAGATGCAACCTCTTTACTTTTTTCCTTAGGGTCAATATCTTGCTCTTCTAACTGATGTCTTTTTCTTGGAAAAATGTTTCTTCCTTAGGATCTTCTAGTGCCTCTTCTGGTATGTCTTCTAGAGCTCCATAGTAAACATATACAAACATAGCA